>NC_052070.1:39525437-40125437 GCF_015852505.1 Tachyglossus aculeatus | reverse complement strand
CCTTTGACTTCCAGCCCTAACTCTTGGGCCTGTGGGTCTTAACATGGTCATGCAAATTAGCACTAGCCTGCACACCAAGAGCAGAAGTGAAATCAAGATGGGGCCAATGAGATGTGTAATTGAAAATCATCACCCTCTTCCTTCGGCTAGTCTTTTTGGTGTTCCCAAGCCTGTGAGGTTTTGAAATTTGGGCACCTACAGCATGTAGTACACACTGGCTGGTTGCAGAGTATGGTATGGGATAAGAGAGAGACATACAAAAGTAGCAAAAGTCATACTAGTAATAAGAGTAATGGTATCTAATAGATGCTTACTGAGCATCGAACATTGTGCTAAGTGCTGACAACAAGTTAATCAGAGGGGCTTTGTGGAGGGCTCACAATCTAGCTGACAATCAAAAGAGTTGGGACAAGCAGACATAAATTGATGAATGTGCCATAATTAAGCCAATGTGGACATAGATATTCATTATAAACAAGGAACAGATCAGCTGGCAGTGGGGTATTTTTGGCTACTGGGGATCTGTAGGAAACAGGGAGGAGGAGCCATAAAGGGGAGGCTTCGATTGTCAGATCGTTAAGGGCAGGGCTTTGATGTCTTGTTTGTTGTACTCTCCCCAGTGCTCAGTACAGTGCTCAGCAGGAACTTAATACCAGCGATGGATTGAAGACAGGCAGCAGGTGGGGTGGGGCTGGTCACATGTTTTTCAGTCCAGAGAGAGTTGTTGAATTTTTGCAGCCTTATGAATGGGGATTAAATCCTACTCCCTCCTACTTAAACAGTGAGACCCAAGTGGGGCACGGACCGTGTCCAACCTGATTAACTACTATCTACCCCAGCGCTTTGAACAGTGCATGATGCATAATAAGTGCTTAACAAATACCATAAAAAAATCAGGGGGAAAGAGAGCCACCTGGCTGGACTCAGCCACCAGAGGTGGGGTGGCAGCCAGACAGGTGGCAGAGAGCTTGACACACCTTTACCCTCTATGCCCTCTCGGGCCCTCAGCAAGCTGTACCCTCCTTCTGTCCATCAGCCAAATGGGGATTGGAAGTCCCAGGGCCCGGCCAACAGGCAGATGCAACACAGGCTCCTGGGTGGCTCTGTCTGTCTGTCTTTGAGCTTGATTTGTCCATTTGGGTTTGGGTTTATAACTTGGGGTTTCCCTCACACTTGCAGCTGGTGCATTTATGGCACATATTTTGGCCTGCTGGTCTTCTGCAATGCACTAATAATAACAATAATAATTGTGCTATTTGTTAAGTGCTTCCTGTGTGCCAAGCACTGTATTAAGCACTGGGGTAGCTATGAGATCATCAGCTCGGACACCGTCGCTTTCCCACATGAGGCTCACAGTTTAAGGGAGGGACAGCAGGGACAGTTGAGGAAACCGAAACCCAGAGAAGTAACTTGCCCAAGGTCACACAGAAGGCATGTGGCAGAGCCGGGAATGGAATTCAAGTCCTCTGATTCCCACACCTATGCTCTTTCTGCTGCTTCTCCTGCACTGTGAATTCCAGGACAGAGTTTACTTCTCAGACTTCTTCTGGAGGTTTCCCAGGTGCCCAGCACCCGGTCTGGATCCCTGCTCCCTACAGGCCCCCTGCCCAGCACCCAGAAGCCACCCAGCCCACCCTCATCATCCTCATCACAGAAGGTGATGACGACTCGAGAGTCTTTCCCTTTGAGGAAAACCAGCCCAAGATGTTCAGATCACCCTGACCCCTAAAGACCAGCCCCCATGAAAACCCGCTCCGTCCACGTGCCCCAAACCCTCTCCCGGAGGTCCGGTCTGGGGATGTGGAGGCACGTCTAAGGGCTCCTCTTCCTCTCCCCTGGGAAGCGGGCCTTGGTAGGAAAGACAGCTTTCACTCGCTTGGGCAGAGAGGAGGGAAGGGCCAGGGGGCTCCAAGTGAAATGAGAAAACAAAGAGCGTGTGGGAGATGCAGCAGATAAGGCTGTGGAAAGAACGCTGGCTCCACTTGATCCTGAGGTTTGGAAGCGCCAGGGGAAGGCGAGTCGGGTGAAACCCAAGCCCAGAGTCTCTCTGCGCATCTCAGGCACACACACAGCCCGTGGAAACTGGGAGCCTCACATGACCACAGGCCTGTGGGCTTTGGGGAGGCGGCTGCCTGGCCCTTTTGGGCTGGGGGAGGAGGCCGCCTGCTGGGACCTGGCGGCTGTAGAGTCTGGGACGGTGGCAGAGCAAGAGGCCAGTACTGCAGAGGTCTCTGGCTTATTAATTAGTAACAGTGATAAGCGTGGTATTTGTTAAGCGCTTACTATGTTCACTGTTCTAAGTGCTGGAGTAGACACAAGATAAGTAGGTCATCCACAGTCCCTGTCCCACACCTGTTCTGTGTCTCTGTGGGGGCGAGAACCCGTATTAAATCCCCATTTTACCGATGAGGAAATTGAGGTACAGAGGAGCTAAGTGACTTGCCCAGGGTCATTCAGCAGGCAAGCAGCAGGGCCAGGATTAGAACCCAGGTCCTCTGGCTCCCAGGCCCTTGTTCTTTCCAGGAGGCCATGCTGCTTTCCTGAGGAGCCAGGGGGAGTGGCTAGGTTCACAGAGGATCATGAGAGGCTCCTCGGCTAGCCATTAGATGGTAAACTCCTTGAGGGAACATGCCTTTTGCTTCTTCTCTTCCCTCCCAAGCACTTAGCACAGCACTTTGCCCTCAGTAGGCACTCAGGAAATCGATCGATCGATTGCTGGGTGGCCCGGGTCAAGGGTCGTCACCTGCAAGAGGAGCAGAGTGATATGTGCCCTGAATAGACAGGGAGAGGCCGGTTTGGTGCAGGCAGGGCCCTGCTCAATCAGCTTTATTTGAGTAGATTTGTGGGAGCGGGGAGGGAGTGGGGAGAGAGCTGGGGGATCCTGGTTTCAGCCATGGGAGTGAGAGTTGCTGGTTTTTAACATTTCTTTCTGGAGGAAAGAGACAAAGTGGAGATTCCACAGGAGAGCCACTGAGCTTTGAGGCACAGCGGCACACACATTTTGGCACTTCTAAAATTTCCCCCTGTACCTGCTTCTTCAAAGTCAGCCCTTCAAAGTCCCTCTCTCCCGGAGGCTGGCACTAGAAGACCTATTGAGGGGGACACCGAGGCCGGGTCTGGGTGGGGTGCCAAGGCAGAGGCCGATGCTGACTTCACTTCAGCCCTGCCGAGTCCAGGAGTTGGGGACTTTCCTATCAGCTGCTCTGATAAAGTAGTTAAATCATTTGGCTTGTGATCCCCAGGTAAAGAAGCAGTGGGGAAAATCACACTGGTGCACTTGAGGAACAGTTTGTTGTACTCAACAGTTTCTGCAGGGGGCAGTGCTCATTTTTGTTTTTATGGTATTCGTTACGCGCTTACTATGTGCCAGACACTGTCCTAAGCGCTGGGGTAGATACAAGATAATCAAGCTGGACACAGTCCATGTCCCACATGGGATTTACAATCTTAATCCACATTTTACGGATGAGATAACTGAAGCACAGAGAAGTGAAGTGACTTGCCCAAGGTCACACAGTGGACAAGCGGTGGAGCTGGGATTCTTTCATTCATTCATTCAATCGTATTTATTGAGCGCTTACTGTGTGCAGAGCACTGTACTAAGCGCTTGGGAAGTACAAATCGGCAACATATAGAGACAGTCCCTACCCAACAACAGGCTCAAAGTCTAGAAAGGAACCCAGGTCTTTCTGACTTCCAGGCTTGTGCTGTATCCACTAGGCCACTCTGCTTCTCGTGTCTTATTCAGGCAGGGAGAACAGTCTGCATCTCTGCTCGACAGCATGCCCCTGCCCTGGCCCACAGTACAGTTTAAAGTGATGGCATTCACTTGTAACCTTGAGGACATGGGCCCCAGTGCCCATTCTTACCACTCCTCACCCAGTCACTGCCCCATTTCACCCCATCTCAGCGACTCCTTCACACAAAATAGGCTAAAGGTGACTTCCCAGAATCACTCAATCAATCACTCGTATTTACTGAGGGCTTACTATGTGCTGAGAACTGTATTAAGCACTTGGGAGCATATAATATGGGTCAATCAATCAATCATATTTATTCCGTGCTTACTGTGTGCAGAGCACTGTACTAAGCGCTTGAGAAGTACAAGTTGGCAACATATAGAGACGGTCCCTACCCAATAGTGGGCTCACAGTCTAGAAGGGGGAGGCAGAGAACAAAACCAAACATATTATTAAAATAAAATAAATAGAATAGATATGTACAAGTAAGATAAATAGAGTAATAAATATGTACAAACATATATACATATATAAAGGTGCTGTGGGGAAGGGAAGGAGGTAAGGTGGGGGGGATGGAGGGGGGGGGGAGAGGAAGGAGGGGGCACCTTCCCTGCCCACAATGAACTTACAGTCTAGAAGGAGAGAAGCCATTGGATTCTTCTCCTCTTCCTCCCTGAGCCTCAATGAAAAGGAACTAGAAGTGAAGGGATGGTGCCAAGGCTGCTGAGGCAAACTAAAACCTTAGAGTGCCAGCTGGGGCAGAGGGGAGGCAGGCTGACAAACTGCTGACTAGCTCCCCACCAAAGGCAGGTCTAGCTAGCCCTGTTCCCACCCTGCCCAGGGACAATTTCTGCATCTTCCTGACTGTCAGGCACTCATTCAATCATATGTATTGAGTGCTTACTATGTGAAGAGCACTGTACTAAGCTCTTGGGAAAGTACAGTACACCAACAAAGAGTGACAATCCCTGCCACAGCGAGCTCACAGTCTAGAGGGGGGGAGACAGGCATCAATACAAATAAACATCAATAGAAGTAAATAAAATTACAGATATAAACATAGGTGCTGTGGGGTGGGGAGAGGGGGAAAGAGCAGAGGGGGAAAGAGTCAGGCGATGCAGAAGGGAGCCAGATTTTGCTACCTTTCCTCCTCCTTCTTTCACTGCTTCAGCACATCCCCCTCTAGACTATAAGGTCACTGTGGGAAGGGAATTTGTCTGTTACATTGTACTCTCCCAAGTGCTTAGTACAGTGCTCTGAATACAGTAAGCACTCAATGAGCACAATTGACTGACTGACTCCCCTGATCCCCACCCCTCCAACCTCTCTCCCACCATGTCTGCCAGGTGTCAGGAACTGGGGGTGGCCATCAGGGCCTGCGCTGACTCTGCTCAAGGAGACACAGCTGACACCATCACAATCATTGCTAAATGGTCAATGTCATTTGGGCTGTTCTGCAGCCAATAATAACTGTGGCATTTTTTAAGTGCTTACTATGTGCCAGACACCTTACTAAAAACTGGGATGGATACAAGCTAATCAGGTTGGACAAGGTCCCTGTCCCACATGGGGCTCACAATCTCAATCTCCATTTTACAGTGAAGGTAACTGAGGCCTGAAGAAGTGAAGTTACTTGCCCAAGGTCACACAGCAGACAAGTGACATTAGAACCCAGGTCCACTTGACTCCTAGGCCCTTGCTCTATCTTCTAGGCCATGTTGCTTTTCAAATTGGAACATGTCAGCTGGGGGACTCTCCCCACAATGCCCCAACTTTGCATTTCCCTCCCAGGTCTCTGGAACAAGAGCATCGCTTTCAAGCCACAGGTCTCTGCAGCAAGAACCAGGGCAGAGGAAGGTTGGATGCCGAAAATAAAAACAGAGGCCAAAGAGGTCTCTGGTGTCCTGTCCGTACTGGGCAGAGGACAGATTGGCTGGATTCCAGACAAAGGAAACTCAAGGAAGAACCCACCTGTGTCTCGGGGCCAAGACAGAGAAAGAGAAAGAAAAAATTGCACCCTCTCACAGCATTTTGCCCCAATAGAGATGTTTCTGGTTTGAACCATCAGATGAAGTGCTTGCCCCCACCACCCCCTCTGCTCAGTCACTCTACAGCTTCATTTAGCAGGCCAGCAGTAAAAAAAAAAATTCATTAATTTTTATTAACAGAGAGGGCCATTTGTTCCCTGTGACAATATTTGACTTGTCGAAATGATTTTCACCTCTGCCACGAGGTGCGCGCTCCCCACATACATCACCCGATTATTTCGAGAGCGGCCAGAGTCGCAGTCATTAGCCAGTGAATTAACGACAATCCCCACTACTATTAATCACGCTGACAAAAGCGTTAGCTTGCTGCTGACCCGAGCGGGTCCCTGGGACACGAGCAGAGGGAAGGAGAGCACAGCCACAGGGCGAGGAAATAAAGGACTTTTCTCCAACCCCCCCGCCCCACACGTCCACCCCCTCTCCCCCCCTTTTTTTTAAGCTGCTGAAGCAGAAAAAGAGGGAGAGAAATTAGATAGTCGGGAGCAGAGCAGCAGACGGGAGTTCCCAATGGAAACTGGGAAAGGCCCAGAGGTTGTAGAAGGCATGGAAGGAGGAAGATTTCTGACCACTTTTTGGAGGCAGGGAAAAAGGGGATGAGTAGGGGCTGTTTAGGCCCAAAGTCAGTGTTTTAGAAAAGAGGGAAAGTTGTCAATGTCGGTTGTCCTTTTCTAAAAACAACAACAAACCAAATCAGAAATGGGAACAGCCCATGGAAGTTTAGAATTCTTGTAAGCCCACCTCCTCCAGGAAGACTTCCCCAATTGTATTTCATCTCCCCAAGTCATAACACTGATTTACACTCATCTACTTTACATCCATGGTCCTGTTGCCAGCAGCTAAGGATCTTTTATTTGGTGGAGCAGAGGGGGAGGGGTTTTTTTTTAATGGTATTTGTTGTGTTTACTATGTGTCAGGGCACTGTTCTGAGCACAGGGATAGATATAAGTTATTCAGGTTGGACATAGTCTACAGTTCCTATGCTCCTCCTCCCCATCCCCCCGGTCTGCCCTACCTCCTTCCCCTCCCCATAGCACTTGTATATATTTGTACAGATTTATTAATCTATTTATTTTACTTGTACATATTTACTATTCTATTTATTTTGTTAATGATGTGCATCAGCATGGCTCAGTGGAAAGAGCATGGGCTTTGGAGTTAGAGGTCATAGGTTCAAATCCCAGCTCCGCCAACTGTCAGCTGTGTGACTTTAGGCAAGTCACTTAACTTTTCTGGGCCTCAGTTACCTCATCTGTAAAATGGGGATTAAAACTGTGAGCCTCCCCATGTGACAACCTGATCACCTTGTAACCTCCCCAGTGCTTGGAACAGTGCTTTTCACATAGTAAGTGCTTAACAAATACCATCATCATTATTATTATATAGCTATAATTCTATTTGTTCTTACTATTTTGACACCTGTCTACATGTTCTGTTTTGTTGTCTGTCTTCCCCTTCTAGACTGTGAGACCACTGTTGGGTAGGGACCGTCTCTATATGTGGCCGACTTGTACTTCCCAAGTGCTTAGTACAGTGCTCTGCACACAGTAAACACTCACTAAATATTATGGAATGAATGAATGAATGAACATGAGACTCATGGTCTAAATTGGGAAGAGGATTTAATCCCCATTGTAGAGACGAGGTAACTGAGCCAAAGAGAAGTGAAGTGACTTGCCCAAGGTCACACAGCAAAGAAGTAGCAGAGCCGGGATTAGAATCCAGGTCATTCTGAGTCTGAGGCCCATATTCCATTTGGTTTGTTTATTTGTTTTTCTTTTTTATGGCATCTGTTAAGCATTTACTATGTGCCAGGCACTGTTCTAAGTGATGGGTAGATATAAGGTAGTCAGGTTGGACACAGTCCCTGTCATTCATTCGTTCATTCAATTGTATTTATTGAGTGCTTACTTTGTGCAGAGCACTGTACTAAGCACTTGGGAAGTACAAGCCCCACATGGGACTCACAGTCTTAATCCTCATTTTACAGGTGAGGTAACCGAGGCACACAGAAGTGAAGTGACTTGCCTTAGGTCATAAATGTTCTGGGGCTGGAAGGGGGGATGAATGAAGGGAGCAAATCAGAGTGACGCAAAAGGGAGTGGGAGAAGGCGAAAGGAGGGCTTCATCAGGGAAGGCCTCTCCGGCGAGATGTGCCTTCACTAAGGCTCTGAAAGTACAGAGAGTAAGTGTTTGCCAGATGAGTGGCTATTTGTAAATGGCTTGTGTCTGTCAATTTCTCCCAATAGATTGTAAGCTTCTTGAGGGCAGGGAGGATGTCTTCCACAATTCTATACTCTGAAGTGTTCAGCTCAGTCCTGGGCTCATGATAGGCCCTTAAATATTACTGAAAAAGTCTCCCTTGGGGCCGCAGAGGGAGGCAGAATTAGGCAGGGTGAATTATGGGAGTGAACATAGCTCATGGGCTGATTCTACCCATCCAAAACAGGTTTGGTCACTTAAGGGATAGCAGTCTCATGACCAGAATCACAACTGGCTGCAGACCCTTGCAACCAGAAGGGGGTAAAAGGTACTTTAGGAAATTTAAAGACAAATTGGCATAGACTAAACCACCCCAAGCATGGGCTGCATGGAGTCCTTGACATGAGTCATGCCAGCCCTTTACCGATAGTTGGTTCTACATTTTCAATCCACTCTTCTGTCCACCTGCTCTTTTTTGGGGGGTGGGGGTGGGGCTGGAACTGAAGTTTGAAGGAAGGAGGTCAGGGATTTGAATGGGGAGGTTTCTGTTTACCTCACCCCCAGAGTCATACCAGTGGCTTTCAAAACAGGGGCAAAGAACTTCCACTAGTAGACGGGCCAAGGATCAAGATCAATTATGGATTCTATAAAAGGAAGAACATTTTGGAAGCTTTGAGAACACAGGTTTATCCATGAGGAAAACCCTTGGAGTCAGAGTCTTGCCACTCTGATAAGCCTTGTTTTCTAGCCTGTAAACTCCTTCTTGTCAGGGATCATGTCCACCTTCCCTACTGTATTGTACTCAATTCAACAGAGAAGAAGCATGCTTCGCCACACTGCTGTAGAGAAGAACTGCTTAGTTCAGTGCTCTCCACACAGTAAGGACTCAATAAACACCACATACGGATTGATTGATTTTCTTGCAAATCTCTGGATAGGCAGGAGGAAAAATGATTGGGTAGCCTGCTGGGAGCTTCAGATTTGACTCCCCACAGCCTCTCCTGTGAGACTGTGAGCCCACTGTTGGGTAGGGACCGTCTCTATGTGTTGCCAACTTGTACTTCCCAAGCGCTTAGTACAGTGCTCTGCACACAGTGAGTGCTCAATAAATACGATTGATTGATTGATTAATTACAGGAACCTTCTCTGCTCACCTCCAAATAATGGTGAAGCCTTTTAGGAGGACCACAGTTGCCTACTCCATGCCATTTTCCTTTATTGAAATCTTGAGGTTTTTGCTTTAAAGATTTTAAACCTCAACGCAGGGAAGTGCTGTGGAAACTCAAGGCTTGGAAGGTGGAAGCAGAGTAGCTTAGTGGAAAAAGCACAGGTCTGGAAGTCAGAGGCCGTGGGTTCTAATCCTGGCTCCTCCACTTGCCTGCTATGTGATCTTGTGCTAGTCACTTAATTTCTCCGTGCCTCAGTTACTTCAGCTGTAAAGTGGGGATTAAGACTGTGAGCCCCATGTGGGACAGGGACTGTGTCCAACCTTGTATCTACCCCAGCACTTAGAACAGTGTCTGGCAGATAGTAACAAATAGTATTATTATTATTAATAATGTTATTGCAGGTTGCCTAAATACAAAAACCTAAAATCCAGCCAGCCACCATATCCCTACTCATCCTCACTAATCTCGCACATTTTGCTCTTCTTATGCAAACCTATTCGCTGTACCTCCGTCTCATCTAGCTCGCCTTGCCCACATCCCACCTCTGGCCTGAAATTCCCTCTCCCATTATATCCAACAGCCCACCACTCTCCCCATCATCAAAGCCCTACTAAAATCACATCTCCTACAGGAACCCTACCCTGACTAAACTCTCATCCCCCCACATTAATTCCCACCCTATTGCCTCACCTATGCTCACCTGAGTCCAACCTCCTAAGCACTTAGGTACTCCTCCCTCTCCACCGCCCAAACCAGCCCTTATATCCATATCCTTATACACATTTTCTTCCCCTACTTGTAATCTATTTTCATGTCTGTCTCCTCCAGCAGACTGTTAAATTCCTTGAGGGGAGGAATTGTGCCTACCAACTGAATTGTACTCTCTCAAGTGCTTAGTCCAGTACTCTGTACAAACTACTCAATAAGTACCATTGATTGATTGACTGATCCAATCATGTCTCAGAATGCAACTCAATCTGCTTGCCATCTCAATTATCAAAGACCCACACTAGGGCGAGGGATGGGAATGGGGTAGGATTTGGAGAGATGGCAACTCTGATAAGCAATTTTTAGACATTTTATTTTCAGGGATTTGTTATAGGATACTTGGAAGTGTCTATGTGATAAACCTTTTTTTTTCTCCAAGCCTGGACTGGACCACAACACTTTATGCTGGAGAGAGAGTAGGAACAGATCCCTTGACTCTCCACTGCTTTGTTCTAACTAGAGCTTGTTACTGCCTTGGAAATGACCCAAACAATCAGTGTTTTTATTGAGCATTTAGTGTGTGCACAGCACTGTACTAAGAGCTTGGGAAAGTACAATAGAGCAAGTAGACACAATCGTTGTCCTCAAGGAGCTGATAATCAAGCAGGAGAGTATACTTGCTTCCCTGGGGTGAAGCCTCTGTTTACTGGGTTGGTAGACCAGAAGATCAGTTGCATTACTTTCCTAATGAGGTCCACAGGTGAGCAATACCTCAGTGCCAGACAATCCTTTTCAGCTCTTTGGTCTGATGCCATTTTCTGTCCTTTAAAGTTGCTCCAACCAGTCTGGTGTCAGAACCCGTCGAGAGGCCTCGGGAGGCAGACTGCCAAAGTCCTAGCCGTTGTGCTTGACAGACAAGCATTGAGGAAACCAATCAGTAAGTCCCCAGTATTGGCTGAGCATCTCCTGAGGGTGAAGCACTGTACTAAGCACTTGAGAAAGTACATCAGAAGCCAGGCACAGTCTCTGACCACAAGGAGCTTCAGTCTTACCAACCAGTCATATGGAAGTCCATGGCTGCTTAAAGTATATTTCATTGATATTGTGATTCTTTCAAAAGTCTGGGCCGTTGGAGGTGTTAATCAGGGAGTGCTTCCTTGGGGAGGTGACTCTGGGGGGATGTTGACAAAGGAGGGATATGGTTTGGAGAAGTCATGGATGTGGAGGGGATTCCAGGTGGGGAAAATGCAAGAGCACTGGTGGGAGAGTTTACTTGGGAGGAGTGAAGAGCTGGAGCTTGGGTGTAGCGGGAGACAAGAGCAGATCAGTAAGAGTGGGCCAGGTGATGGGGAGTGGGCTCTCAAGGGGGAGAGGATTTGGAATCCCCATAAATCTCCCAGGCTACCCCTGGAGAGCAAACAGTATCCCTTTTACAGATCACTGCAGGAGCTGTTTCTTGTTAGGCACTTTCAGCAATTAGGCTTCCCCTGTTGGAGTGGAATGCTGGGAGAAAAGCCGGGCTCGGAAATCCACGATTTCCTGGCAGTTAATGAATCTCAGACAGCCAGAGAGCCAGGTGATATTCCAGTTAGACCGCAGGAACTAGGGGCTAAAAGGGATTTCTTCAGGGCCAGTTTTCCCCAACCCTATTGCAGCTCCAAATCGCTCTGCCTCCTGCCCACATATACCACTTCTCTGAGACAGACGGGCAGGAGTGAGGAAATGGTTACTGACGGCCAGGATAACATTAGGCTGTGGACAGTTCTTGCTGGCCAGAAAAGGTGTCCTGAAAGAGACTGACACTGCCTCTTCATGGACTTGGTCAATGGTTCTGGGTATCAAAAACGGTCAAAACAAGAGAAGCACTTATTGAGACACATCTCTTAAAGAGACCTTCCCTGACTGGGCCCTCTTTTCCTTTTCTTCCACTCCCTTCTGCATCACCCTGACTTGCTCCCTTTACTCACCCCCACCCAGCCCCACAGCACTTGTGTACATATCTGTAATTGTATTTATATATGTTAATATCTGCTTCCCCCTCTAGACTGTAAATTCGTTGTGAGCAGGGAATGTGCCATGTATATTGTCATACTATACTCTCCCAAGAGCTTAGTACAGTGCTCTGTACACACAGTAAGCGCTAAATAAGTACAATTGACTGACTGACTGACCCAGTATTGTCATCTATGGGGTTAGAAGTGGCAGTTTCAAGAGCCGTTCATCCTGAGTCACTGGAGGGAGAGGCAGAGATGGAGAGGGGAGTATTAGGGGTCTAGGAGGGTCCAGGTTGTGTCACTGGAGGGAAAGCAAGGATGGAAAGGGGAGGGTTCCATGTGTTCATTCATTCATTAAATCATATGTATTGAGCACTTACTTTGTGCAGAGCACTGTACTAAGCCCTGGGGAGAGAACAATCTAACAATAAGCGGACACATTCCCTGCCCACAACAAGCTTACAGCCTAGAGAGCACACCTCTCGCCAGGAGGATGGGTATCCATACACCATCACACGGTTCCTCCAGGCTTCCCGCTGTCTTTTGCTGGAGACAGAAGCTATGAGGCTGAACTAGGAAAGGTATTCCTTATGCTCTAAGCTCAAGTAAGTAGGTCAGAGAAGACTTCCATCAGATAGATGCAAAGAGTGGTGAACTTTTCATTCTAAAGTAGACACTAGAGTCTGGAGGTTGGGAGGGGGCTCACGTATGAAAGATCCCAGGGTGGTCCGATCAATCAATCAACCAATGGTATTTATTGAGTACTCTACTTTGTGCAGAGTACTCACTGTGTAAAAAGTGCTCGAAGTCTGTCCACAATGAGCTTACAGTCTAGAGTACATATCTGTAATTTGTTTATTTATGTATTTACTTAACGTCTGTCTCCCCCTCTAGACTGTAAGCTCATTGTGGGCAGACTGTGTCTGTTTATTGCTATATTGTGCTCTCCCAAGCACTTAGTACAGTGCTTTGCACACAATTAATGCTCAATAAATACGACTGACTAAATGAATGAATGGAGGGGGAGACAGACAACATAAATAAATCAATTATGGATATGTACATAAGTACTGTGGGGCTGAGAGTGGAAAATGAATATCAAGTACTCAGAGGGGACAGATCCAAGTGCATCAATGGCACAGAAGGGAGAGGGAGTAGGTTAAAAGAGGGCTTAATCAGGGAAGGCCTCTTGGAGGAGATGTGAATGGTTCATGATCCAGTACACAAACTCCTTCCAGTACTCTGAGGTGGCAAATTCCTAGAGAACTCTCTCCAGGGCTCCAATCAATCACTCAATCACTGGTATCTACTGAGTGCAAAGCACTCTCCTAAGTGTTTGGGAGAGTACGGCTGAAGCCAAACACACATTCCCTGCCCTCAAGAAGCTTACCATCTAATGGGGGAGAAAGACACAAACTATTTAGCAATAGTGGGGGCAGAAGGAAGAACCAGGATATGATGGACAACCACACAGATATCAGGATGAAAATGCTGAGCCAATAATTGACTATACAAGGAATAGACACACACCTGTAAGTTCTTGGGCTGGATAGGACATTCATTAGCATGAAGGTTGGGAAGATGGTTTCTGTGACTTTGAATATTAGGGATCAGTTGCCCCCCAACTGTTGGCAGAGACCCCTCTCCAGGGGGAGCAGAGAACACTGGAGAGGGAGGGGCCTGCATTCCTTGGCACAGCGGTCACTTTCTGGTGAATCCGCCCGGGCGGACGTCCCAGTGAGTACATACTCACTCTGCACAACTTCGTGACATTTTTCTAGGGACCGAGACAAAATGCTCTAAGCATGAAATCTGTAATAGTAGGAAACATCGCATGCCCTATAGCACATTGTGGTTGCTGGGGAATTTGGGAGCTGTGTTTGCTTGTGTGTGGTTTATCAGAGGCACACTAAGGCTAGAAATGAGAGGGAATCCACCAGTATGGTGAAATTGAATTTGGACATAAAAATGACCTGGTTCCCTTGAACTTGAACTTTTGGGGAGCAGACAGGCCTGCAGCAGGTCGGAGTTGTGCTAAAAGCAAAAGAGGTCTCGTGTGGGCTCCAAAGCCGAGACGTCGGTTCTCTGAGAAATGCCATCCACACACCCAGGCGGAATTCCATCAGATGGAAGGATGGGCTCCAAGCCCTGTGCTTTGAACCAGAAACGATCCCTGGTCCGGAACCCTTCTTTGAAATTCAGATTATCCCAAGCCCCTCTTAGGAAGGTGGGAAAGGGCATGTGGATCCTCCTGGATGGTGGGGAACAGGGCATCTGGGGTCTTTTGTCTTCCCAAGAATGGCCAGCTAACATCCTCTTGCATCCACCTTGAAAGCATGTCCATTTCTGAAGACTGTACACTTGTGAAATACAACACCATGGGAATGGTTATTCTAGCTAATCCATTCCCCCAGCTTTCCAAAATCATCCATTTAAAAGCAGGAAGCTAAGCACCTGGAGAATTGCTTTGGTTCCCCCCCCACCGCCCCCGAGGTAGCATGTCAGGGAGAGAACACCTACACTTCGGCCTCTGCTGGAAAGCCATCAGCCACCTCATTTCTCTCGCCGGGTGCTCAGCACGACTGGGCCGAACCAAGCCACCCAGCCGCCAGCTGCACTTAGTAGGCAATTCCTCACCCTTCCAGACCACTGTTTCCAAATACATGGAGCAGAAATGCACATTGAAAAAGTTTTCTGTCGGATCAGCACTAACTTCGGATGGCTGACAGGATTGAGCATGAGTGAAACCAAGGCTGACGCGCAGGTTGCCAATTCAAAGAGGGAGATTGCATCTGGGTCACCCCGGGGGTGGGAATGCAAGCCCGGCACTTTTTTACTCTTCTGACCTGTTCCCGGGAGCTAGGAGAAAATGATTCTGGGAATGCTGTTGCTCCCATTCTGTTCCCGGGGACGCTTATCACGTTCCCAAAAATCAGAAACAAGGCCACAGAGTTCCTCAGTTAACCAATTCCGTGTCTGCCAAAGGGCTACTGCATTCTTCACCAGGGCCACGGCAACCTAAAGTAATTTCAAAATCGCTCTTTCGACCCACTAGAACAGAGCGATTTTCCCGGTTTATTATACATTATACTTAAACTGTTGGCAAGAATGCTAAGGGAGAGATAATCCCTAGATCTTTGGGTGCCAGCCAGCCAAGCGCATGGCATGTGGAGAACAAGAACACAGGCTCCAGGGATGAGCCAATGTTGCTCAAGGGAGGTGGAGGGGGAGAGGAAGGGCCAGAGAGAAACCTCGTGAGTTAGTGGCCATCAACCTTGGCTTTGCTGCTATATTGACAAAAAGGCCTATCCATAAAAGTTCTATACTAAGCACTCAGTATAGTGTTCAGTACATAGTAGGCGCTCAGCAAATATGATTGATAGAATGTGCATTGCCCTTAAATCCCTCCCCCCATTTCCACCTGACCAATAGGCCACGTATATGCATGCAAAATAGTAAGCATTCCGGACATATTCCTGCTACTATCTGTGACAGGCTTGTTCTTCCTTCTGGACCCACTGTTTGCAAATAATCATAATCCACTGGCCTCCCCCATTTTGATTGTAAACTCCTAAGTGTAGGGAACTCCTCTATAGTTTCTGACGAATGCTTCCAAGCACTTAGTACAGTACATAGTGATAATGATGGTGGTGGTGATGATGGTGTGATGTATGAAATTACTTGGATATTTCTAAGGAAAAAGAAAAGACCAAGCCCAAGAAAGAAAGGTGATGAATAGCATGATTTGAGGTATGGCCAGGGATAATGACCCAGTGGCATTGATTGAACTCCTACTGAGTGCAAAGCACTGTACTAAGCTCTTGGGAGGATGAATTAGAAGCAAGACGTACATTCCCAGACCTCAGAGAGCTTGCAATCCATCATCAAGAGAGATAAAAATGGTTTATAACACATGTTCCTGGTGACCTGATCGCTACCTCTAATCTTCACATTCTTTCACCACCTCAGCACCTCAAAGAGAGGTGCTCGAGGAAAGTTTACAGAAAGCGGTAACGCAGCCTGGAGAGGGGCATCCCAGCATACAACTAAGACAGAAACGTCACCAGCAGGGCATGGGTTAAAGAACAGCAGAGTGGGTGGACTGGTTTATAGGAGACCAGAACCAGCCCAGATCCTGATTGGAGGGTCTAACCTCACTTTCCTGGAGGCCTGAAACATGTGGATCAGAGGAGCTGTTTACGGGAAACCAGCCTACGTGAGTTTTAGGGTCTACCAGGAGCAACTTGTGTTTGGTCTTCTGTTCTTGTTTTAGAGACAGGGGTGAGGGACTGGCGATGTGGGCTGGGGGAGCTAAAGGTAGGCAGAGTAGGGGAGAGGTTCTGAATGTGACAGAACACACCACTAAGAGAATTTACTTTCTCTCTTTCAGTTTCCTTTATCATCAGGAGATGAAGGAAATTGTGCAGCACTTCCCGATTAGACTGTAAGCTCCTGGAGGACAGGGAACCACCCTAACGTGGGCCCTCATAACCTCTGCCCCGTGGGACCTTCGGCACGGCCTTCTGGCTCGACCAAAAGCTTCCTCAGACAGAAATCCCCGACAAGACTCGTCATCCCAATAAAACCAATTTCCATTCTGCAAAGTGCACGCCAACTCTTGCGCTCTTAGAAACATCTATTATTTCAACAACCGGCTCTCCTTCCCATCTTTCAGCTTGATAAAAAAAAATGTGCTTTCCACATTCAGGGCACACACCTGCTTTTGCTTTTCTTAACCCACGCTTCTGTACTTCATGGTGAATAATGAAAACCCATTAGCTCAAATTTTCTATGCTGTGAAATAAGAAATGCCCACGTTTAAATATGTGGGGGGAGGGGGATCTATCTGGAGTGCTAAATGGTCATCTGAGACTAAACTTGAAAGGAGCAAAAAATAAACCTAACCAAACCAAACTATTAAGCAAAGGTGTAAAATATGTTTTTATAGTCTCATTAATAAATTTGAAATAAAGCTAAGCAGTGAATGTAATAAATATATATATATACATACACATATTAATGATATTTATTGAGCACTGTGTGCAGAGCACTGTATCAAGTGCAAGATGTGCTTTAATAGTCTTATTAATAAAGCTGAAATAAAACTAAGCAGTGAATATAATAAACATTTACATATATCAATGGTATTTATTAAGTGCTTACTCTATGCAGAGCACTGTACCAAGTGCCTTCATATACATATATATATATATATATATATACATTCATATGAATGTGAATATTTATAAATACCTATATAGATATAGATATATGTATTGCAGCACTGAAATTATCTGCAGGGTTAGCAGCTTCTGTGATTAACTGAATTGCTGGAACCGAAGGACTCTGCCATGCACCTCTGAACTCAGAAAGAATGCTCAAAGAAGTGATTTTATTCTAAATTAATCGTCTGATCCCTTTTGTTATCTGTCTTCCAGGAAGCCCCGTCTGGGCTTGCCACTACCGAATCAAATCAAAATCCGGCATTTTCTTTTCATTTAACCAATGTATTATGTTTACAAATAGACGATACTGTTCTCTCCCTTGTGTAATAAAGAAATTAAATGCTGCCTGTTTTGATTTTCCTTAATGCTAAATAAAATCCCTACCCAGCTGTCTGGCATTTCAAGACAAAAAAAAAAACCAAAAAAAAAAAAACCCATTGACAGTTCCCTATTTGCCTGGGGCATGGTGTGATTCAGAGACCATCTTTCTTGACCTGATTATTTCCTGCAGTCGGACAGACAGGAGAGACAGTTGACTGTAGAGTCCTGGTGTCTGGCAGGAAGCCGGGGTGTATGTTACCAGCAGCCAGCATGGTAATGAGACAGTTTCTATGGAAATGAGCTTATTACTATTCATTTTCTACCAGTTCCTGATCATCCGCGAAGAGGTTCTCAGAGCCGACCCCGATTGGCTTGTGGAAGGACACGGGACACTGTTTCACTAATCCCATCAGCGATGAGCCAAGAGCTCCTAAACTGTTTTGTTCATACTTACTGGCCTATGCTAGAATCGTACCTGGACAAATCAGTGATTTAAATTCAGATGATGTTTCAGGAAAAAAGTGTCTAGCTCTTCTTGCCAATTAAAAGAGGAGCCGCCTCAAACAGCTTGGAAAAACTTTCTATTCAGTAAGGACCTTGTCGACTTGGCAAATCCATTCTTTGGCCTGGAATCCTCTTCCTTTGCCTGCATCATCCTGAAAAGGTCTTCTCAATTAAGAATGCTTACTGAGTGATTGCACACTGTGTGAAGCATCTAGGAGAGTACAGTAGAGTTAGATGTGATCCTTGTCTTCAAGGAATTAACTGGTACTTATTGAGCACCTACTGTGTGCTAAGCACTTCCCTAAGTACTTAGAAAAGTACAGCAGCAGTAGTAACAGAAGCAGCATTTATTGAGCACCCACTGGGGATAATGCACTGTATTCAGCATTTGGGGAAAGAGCACCAGCCTAGCAGTCAGAAGACCTGGGTTCTAATCCCAGCTCTGTCACTTCCCTGTTGTGTGACCTTGGGCAAGTCATTTCAATTTTCTGAGCCTCAGTTTCTTCATCTGAAAGATGGGGATCCAGTGCATCTGATCTCTTTCCTACTTAGACTATAAGCCCCCGTGTAGGACAGGGACTGTGTCTGACCCAATTAACTTGTACCTACACCAGTGCTTATAACAGTCCTGGACACATAGTAAGGGATTAGCAAATACCTTAATTATTATCATTACTATTATCATTATCACAAACAAAGGAGTAACATGTTCCCTGACCAGAAGGTGCATACTCTCTAATGGGGAAGACAGGAATAAAAGTATTTACAAACAGATAATTGAATATAGAGTTGAATAAGTGTCTATAGGATAAGGCTGAGAATGAACAAAAGTTCTTAAGTTTTATAGAGGGCTGAAGGGTTTATGTAAATGAAGGTGCAAGGAATCGATTGGGCAAAGATTGTTTGAAGACGTAGGATTTTATGAGGGGTCTGAATGTGGGGATAAGTGGTCTGTCAGATTTGGGGACAGAGTGAGTTCTAAGGTGGAGGAAAGGGTCGAGTGAAGGGATGGAGGCAGGAGGCTCAAGTTTAATAAGAGGTTTAGCTTAGGAGAGTGAAGAGAGAGAGAGGATTGGAGAATGACATATGGAGAGCAGAAAGCAAGGTGGGGCAACGAGACATATGTTCCCTGCCCTCAAAAAGCTTACAGTCTAGAGGGAGAAACAAACACAAACGATGTACAAATAGTGGGAGCCAGAGGGTGAATCATAGGAAGCAGTTCAAACATTTCAGAGTCAGAATGGAATAACTGAATGTGAAATAAATCAATAAAAATACACTTACATACAAGTAGAGGTGGGGGATAAAATACACAAGGGCTAAGGATGGGCAATAGGTTGATTGGACTGGAGTTTTGTAAATTAATCACAGAAAGTCTCCTGAAGGAGTTGGGCTGCAGGGAGGGTTTTGAAGGTGAGGAAGGCTAGGGGAATCTACCAAATGTAAAGGGGGAAGAAGTTTCAGGTTTGGGAAACATGGTGAGTAAGGGGCCTCAGGCTGTAGGGGCAGTTCAGATGGGAACTTGGGAGGAGCGAAAAGAACCAATTTGTAAGATGGAGAGACCTGGTGGACAGGCTTGAAGCTAAAGAATATTGGCATCAGAATTCTTTAGCAGCTGGGCAGTTAAGGAAAGATATGGAAACGGAGGGTGGGATGAATAGAAGGGACAGAATTAAGGGCCACAGCAAGCTCTTTTGTGTACTTGGCCTGAGAAAACATAGGGAGGGAAGCAGCATGGCCTGTTGGAAAGAATGCAGGCCTGGAAGTAAGGGAACCTGGCTCTGATCCTGCTTCTGCCACTTTCCTGCCGTGAGACCTTGAACAAATCACCTAACTTTTCTGTGGCTCAGTTTCCTCATCTGTAAAATGGGGATTAAATACTTGTTGTCCCTCCATCTTAGACTGTGAACCCCACTTGGGACAGGAACCGTGTCTGACCTGATTATCTTGTATCTATGCCAGGGCTTAGCATGGTGCTTGGCACACAGGAAGCATGTAACGCTACTGCTATTATTATTATCATTAATGAAATGAAGAGGTCAAGCAGCAGATTATGCAAGAAAGAGCATCTCCAAGTGTCAATCACCTATCTGGCAAAGGGAGCCAGAAATTTTGCAGGCAGATTTCATCCGGGAATGAATCGGTGCGTGGAATGTGGGGAGAGAGAGCCTGGTCTACAAAGGTGAAATTAAATGTACACA
Source organism: Tachyglossus aculeatus (assembly GCF_015852505.1). Classification (NCBI taxonomy): domain Eukaryota; kingdom Metazoa; phylum Chordata; class Mammalia; order Monotremata; family Tachyglossidae; genus Tachyglossus; species Tachyglossus aculeatus. Next base: position 40,105,328 of record NC_052070.1, on the reverse strand, counting down.
ATCAGGACCAAAGATCTCTCTGTCCCTCTGAGCATCCTGCTGCCACTGACAGACACTGATCACTGGACCATTGGTATTATTTGGACATTCAGTTACTTGCTAAGTTATTTCATTCTGATATATTTGTAACTCTTCCTATTTTATCTTTGTTCTCCCTCCTGCTTTCACTATCTGTAAATAATTTGCAATGTCTCCCCATTAGAGTATAAGCTTCAGGAGGGGAGGGGATGTAGCTCCTCCTGCTGCTGAACGCTCCCGAGCACTGCCTACAGTGTTTCACATTCAGGAAGTTCTCAGTCAATTCCACCGATTGAAAGGTCCACTGGGTAGAAGTCAAATCCCACCTCAATTTTAAAGTGAACAGACACTTCAAAACTTTCCCCAAAAGGTCAGAACTGTGGTCTGCCTCACTGGCCTGTTCTGGGAACTTTATCAGAACAAGGAGCGTCCACTCGAGGAAGTTGAGACAAAAAGGGGTTGAGGGGGGGAAAATCGATCAACAGTTTCCTATGCCTGATCAATAGTGTCTCGTTCTCGGGATTCCAGGTCATGCTCTGACTCCCTAAAGGGAATTTCTGCTCATCTAGCATCTTCCTAAAACCCTTCCTCTCCTGACTGGGGCCCCTCTTCCCAAGCCCCAGCCCCCTTAGGGGAAACTCTACACCCATTCCTAAATTCATCACACTCCCATTCAATCAATGGTATTTATTGAATGCCTTTGGTGTGCACAGCACTGTACTAAATACTTCGGAGAGTACAATTCAGTAGCAGTGGTAGACACATTCCCTCCCCATAAGGCGTGTGGGAGTACAATAAAGATAGACAACATGATCCCATTCCTCAAGGAGCTGACAGTCTGACAGGGGAGAGTTTTCGACAGAAAATAATTTAGTCAGGAGGAAGAGAACACTATGTCTGATCTGAAAGACTCTTATCTACCTCGAAGCTTGAAAATTGGTAAGCATTTAATGCATACCACGATTATTATTATAGTGAAGGGATAGAGTGGTGAATAATAAGGGTTTAGACAGAAGAGTCAGTAAATCTAGGCTCTGAAGTGCTACAGGAGGCTGAGTGCATCAGTTTTGGTGGGAGTTGGGAGGAGATGAACTGGGAAGAAGAGAAATGAATTGAAAAGTGTCTCCAGGAGGAGGGATTTCAGCTGGGGAGAGCTGTGGTCTGATGGATCTGAAGTGGAAGACAGTTCCAAGCGGGAAGAATGACATGAGCAAAGGGTCAGAGTCAGGAGAGCTGAGATTGAGGCCCAGGGAAAAGGTTAGTATCGATTGATTCCCTTTCTATAAGATTCTGGAAAGCATGGAAGGTAACAAAATTCCACAGACTTTTTAACTTAGGGTCTTCATCTCCACATATTTTTCAGATTACTCATGTTCTCCCGCTCGAGTTAAACTCAAGCAGGCCTGGAACAACTTCATTAACATAAAACCACATGATAATAGAAAACAGAGCATTTTAATGGTTTATTTTCTTATTGTCTTGTGATATATTTCATCCTGTCTCTCCCCTTTAGAATTGCTACTACATTCTTTTTCCCGCTTCCCCATGAATGGTTGCTTCTAAATGGACTCCTTCTGGATTGAGAGCACCATCCAGCCAGGAGCACAGGTGGGGTTCTTAACCCTGGATATTTCATTTTGCTCCTTCCCTGATGATTAACTCAGATGAGTGGCCTCTCAACCTGACTCTCTAGAATTAGGAAGTTTGGCTCGTCTAGACTGTGAGCCCGTTGTTGGGTAGGGACCGTCTCTATATGTTGCCAACTTGTACTTCCCAAGCACTTATTACAGTGCTCTGCACATAGTAAGTGCTCAATAAATACGATTGGATTAATGAATGAATTAATTAATTAATTAACCACAGGAGAACCCTAAGAAATGTCCTGAAAGTCAGAAAAATCTAGGTTCTTTTCCCAGTTCTGAGTTTGTCCTGCTGTGTAACCTTGGAAAAGACACTTCACCTCTCTCTGCTTCAGTTACCTCATCTTTTTTTTCATGGTGCTTGTTAAGTGCTTACTATGTTCCAGGCACTGTTCTAAGCACTAGGCACTGAAATGGGAATAAGACATAAGCCCTCTCCACTTCTTAGATTGTGGGAAATGAGGAACAGGCCCAGTGTCTGATATGATTATCTTGCATCTACCCCAACAGTGCTTGGCATATTAACTAATTAGATAATCACATTCACCTTCCAATTCCTTGGATTCATATTGCACTTTTTATTTGTCCAAAGTGATTTCACATGGTTTAGCTCATTGTGTCCTCACTACATCCCTGGGAGTTAAAGAGAGGCAGTGATCGTTATCCCCAATTGTTATCCCCACTATACAGATGGGGAAACTGAGGTCTAGAAATGCTAAGTAAGTTGCCCACAGTTCCACAGCAAGGCAAGGCCGGAGCCGGGACTAGAACCAAGACCCGCTGACACTCAGGCCCAGGCTCCTCAGGTCTTCTAGCCAAAAGTCCAGGTTAACTTCACTTTTAAGATTCATTCTAAATCATTCTAAATCAGAACTCCAGCAGTACCAGCAAGTCCATCTGACCTTGAAAAGAACGATCCCCTCCATTCTGTCAGCCAGAGAATTATCAATCAATGGTATTTACTGAGCGCTTACTGTGCGCAAAGCTCTGTAATAAGTACTTGGGATAGTACAGTATAACAGAGTTGGTAGACATGCCCACTGCTCCCAAAAACTTACAGTCTAGAGGGGCAGACCAACATGAATATATATAAATTAATGACTGATAGGTATATAAGAGCCGTGGGGCTGAGGGAGAGGTGAGAAAAGGGAGCAAATCCAAGTGCACCCCCTCATCCCCCTCTCCCACCCCTCCTGGAGTGCTCTCTAAAAGAAACTCAATTCACCCCAGCAGAATGGAGGGTGGGGTCCCCCAGGGAAACACCCCCATTTGGAGCCTGCTTGGCCCCCTCCCATCTGTCAGCTGGAAGATTTGGAGAGATTGGAAGAGGGAGGGGAGTGAGGTGAGGCAGAGGGAGCATCAGCTTCACCCTTCCAGAAGAAATGGCAGTCCCACAGGGTCCCATTCTATCACCGCTCCAAGTAGGTTATCTGAATAAATGGGGGAAGGAAATCAATGAGATATATTAGGGCTGATGTGTATTTTTCATTTCCTTCTGTCTTTCTTTCCAAAAGAATATTGGTGATGAATTTGCAAATGGTCCTGGGTGATGACAGAATTTTTTTCCCCTTTCATTATTTATCCCTTCTCTGAATACCTCTATTAGAGACTACAGTGACAAACGCATGAATAAAAGGCAAAGACAATATTTTAGCAATGTGGTGTAAATCTCCTTCTACGCATTATTAATTTAAAGAAATCCATTACACTATATAGCTCTGAAGAGGAAGACAAGGGTAACACAGCCATGGTTCTGGGAGCTTGAGGGTCAGAGGAAGGAAGAAAAATCGGCTTCATCAGAGAGAACTGAAATTTGCTCTTCCACGTCCTCTAAACATTTCAACTCTCGCTTTTCTTTCAACATCTTTAAAAGAGGAGGGTGGACGAGAGAGAGACAAAATGTTTTCTCCCCCAAACTGCTTTCTGCAGACTGGAAAATTGAGGTGTTCCATTTGAATACATTCTTTCACACAGTTTGTCCAAGGCCTCAGAATAGATGGCATTTTCCAGAAACCGCCAAGGCTGGGCTCTTAAAGATGGACTGGAGTGTTGAGCTAATAAGGGCTTTCTTCCTGCCCCCTTCCCACCCCTTCCCCCCGCCCCCAAACGCATTGCCATGTCCCCCACCCTCCCACCTTCCTTCCCCTGACGGGCTGAGAGACGGAGGAAACCTCGTTCCTATCAAGAGGAAGGAACCAGGAAACCAGATGGAACGGTTCAGAATCGGAGCCAGGGCGTGTTAAACAATGAAACGTGAAGAACCTTTTTCTCCCAAACAACAGAGCCACACTGTGAAAATCTCTACACAATCGGCCCATAGACGGCGGAGATAACAGGGAAATAATTCTGTGAACCTGAACTGAGAGAACTTTCTGTAAGAGATGCTAATCGGGCCGGCCCGGGGAACTGCAGAAAAGCCAGCCTGCGGCTCCAAATTTCTCTTTCCCTTTTTCATTCATTCAATAGTATTTATTGAGCGCTTACTATGTGCAAAGTACTGTACTAAGCACTTGGGAGAGTACGATATAACAATAAAAGGACTCATTCCCTGAAGACCAACACCGAAGGGCAAATCAAGGCCTGAGCCCCTTCACCCACCTCACCACTTGACTGCCAACTATGGCCTTTGGGCTGTACCATCCTGGCTGTCGATGGGCGAGAGGAAATAGTGACTGGGCTGAGTTCTTGCAAGACTGGATAGTGAGATAAGCACCTTGGGAATTTGGGGGTTGATGGGGGGGCTGAAGAAGGACTAGATCCACCCCCCAGTTTGTGGAGGAGTCCTGCGGTTTCACGTTAATCCTACAATTACACCCTGTGCCTGATATGGGGCCACTGTACCTTGATTCCAATTACGTTAACGGGATCCCTCCTATGATTATTCTCATTATATAATAAGGCCAAAATTATAGCATATATTTTCATATGGATCGCTGGTCTTTATAGAATTGGGAGAGGGAGTGTTTTTAGACAAGGGGTGGGGGAACTAATTTAGAGAAAACCACCACCCACCAAACCTTCCCCTGAAATGTGACCTGAAGCAAATCTTTGCTCGTTAAAATTCAGAGAGTTTTCTAACTGCTTTATTGAAATTTACTGCTTCCCTTCCCTCCATTTCCCCAATCCTCCTTTCCCAGTCACCCGGGCACTGTGCGCTTGCCATATTTCTGCCCAAATTTGACATGCTGAATATTGACAATTACCCTCACCCCTCCCAACCACCCCTGCCTTGAGAAGCAGGATGGTCTAGTGGTTAGGCCTGAGAGTCAGAAGTACCTGGTTTCTAATCCCAGCTCTGCCACTTGTCTGCTGTGTGACCTTGGGCAAGTCACTTCACTTCTCTATGGCTTAGTTACCTCATCTGTAAAATCTAGATTAAGACTAAGCCCAATAATAATAATAATGATAGCATTTATAAAGCGCTTACTATGTGTCAAGCACTGTTCTAAGCACTGGGGAGGTTACAAGGTGATCAGGTTGTCCCACAGAGCTCACAATCTTAATCCCTATTTTCCAGATGAGGTAACTGAGGCCCAGAGAAGTTAAATGACTTCCCCAAAGTCACACAGAGGACAACTGGCAGAGATGGGATTTGAACCCATGACCTCTGACTCCAAAGCCTGGGCTCTTTCCACTGAGCCATGCTGCTTCTCTAATGTGGGACAGGGACTGGGTCCAACCTGATTTGCTTTTATCTACCCCAGTGCTTAGTTCAGTTCCTGGCATGAGGTAATTGCTTACAGTTATTATTATCATTATTATTATTGTTATTGTTTGCATAAGAGATGTTCGATTGGATTACAGATATGTCTGGGTGCCCTGTCAATTCTACCAACCCCTAGTAAAAGTAAATAAACCTCTCGTTTATGAATCACCTTGAAGTATTTCATCTGATTAATATGTCATAGCACAAAATGTGCCAATCCATCATAGAACCATTCAGAGGTCACCGGGATACATCCCACCACATGTAGACAAATAGTCACTCAAGGTCTGTTCAAGTGCTGTGTGTTAATGATATAATATCTATTGAATAAATTCTTCTTACAGTTTCCTCTATTCTTCAGTCAACCAATATTTTTTATTGAGCATGTATTGTGTGCACAGCACTGTACTAAGCATTTAGGAGAATACAATATAATGGAGTTGGTAGACATGTCCCCTGCCTATAAGGAGCTATTCTTTGAAATTCTTGCTTGCTTCTCTAAGGTAAGGGATACATATTCAACTGGAGTTAACCTAGCCTATGATTAACCTAGTCTATGACTGTTAATCAGGGCAAATGAAATGTGTCCTGTAATCCTCACTTAAAACATCACTATTTTTATATTTTAATCCAAAGAGGTGACCCTTTTGAAAATATTAAATCAAGGTATCTTGGGATTTTGTTGGGGGGAACAGCTGAAAGTCAGGACACGTGATTGGGCTATTTTTCTTCATTCTTATCCTTTCTCAAACCCCAGTCAATTTCCATTCGAGTATTAGTCATCGAGGTATTTATTGAGCATGCGTTTAGTGCAATGCTCTGTACTAAGCGCTTGAGAAAGTTCAAAAGAAGCACAAGACATGTTCTCTGCCTTACTCTCTAAGAGACAGACATAAAAATATTTATGAGAAACCCAAACAAGTAATAGAATGTATGACCGTGATCTAGTGGAAAGAGCATTGGCCTGAAAGATAGGAGGACCTGTGTTGTAATCCCAGCTCTGCCAGTTGGTTGCTGGGTGACCTTGAGAAGGTCACAATTTCTCTGTGCCTCAATTTCCTCAATTGTAAAATGGGGATTCAATTCCTGTCCTCCCTCCTACTTAGACTGTAATCCCATGTGGGACAGGGTCTGTGACCAACCTGATTAACTTGGATCCACCCCAGCACTTTCATTCAATTGCATTTTTTGAGCACTTGCTTTGTGCAGAATACTGTACTAAGCACTTGGGAAAGTATTTACAGCAATAAGAGTGACAATCCCTGCCCACTGTTTAGAGAGTTTAGGACAGTGCTTGACACAGAGTAAGCACTTAGAAATATCATAATAAATGAATGAAATTACTTCTTATACACATATCCACAAGTGCCATGGATGGGTAGAAACAATATCTACCTACGTTCTAAGGTGACCCTTGGGGAGAAAGTTCTCAGTGACTTCAGCATGCATGTGTGAAACAGTTGGTATCTTCTGACTGAGCCCTGAGGGAAATTTCTGTTAGACTGTGGCAAAGCTTTCCTTGGTCAGTGCCCCAGCGCAGAGTCTAGAATGGGCATCAATCCCAATTCTGACAGACCACAGCTCTCCCCTCCTAAATTTTCCTCTTCTTCCAACAAGCCTTTCCCTATAAATTCCCATCACCACAAGTCATTCATCTTCCCAGTTGTCTCTAGCACTTTGGGACTTATCCTTATCCTCAGAAACTTGAGTATATCTGAGTATTCAATTTTACCTTGTACTCTCTTCTCCTGTATATCGGCCAGACTCCTGCTCTCCCCATCTTCAAGGTTTTTCTGAATTGGCCTTTCCCAATTCATGCATCAACTCCACCCCCCACCCCCCACCCCCACCACCACAACACTTATGTACATATCTGTAATTTATTTATTTATATTTATGTCTGTCGCCCCCTCCCCCAGACTGTAAGTTCACTGTGGGCAGGAAATATGTCTGTTTATTGTTGTATTGTACTTTCCCAAGCACTTAGTACAGTACTCTGCACACCGTAAGCATTCAATATGATTAAATATTTAATTTAATTCAGGAGCAGCGTGGCTCAGTGGAAAGAGCATGGGCTTTGGAGTCAGAGGTCATGGGTTCAAAACACAGCTCCGCCAACTGTCAGCTGTGTGACTTTGGGCAAGTCACTAAACTTCTCTGTGCCTCAGTTAACTCATCTGTAAAATGGGGATTAAAACTGTGAGCCCCATGTGGGACAACCTGATCACCTTGTAACCTCCCCAGTGCTTAGAACAGTGCTTTGCATGCAGTAAGTGCTTAACAAATACCATTATTATTATTATTATTATTAAATACTCCCCTCCTTCCATTTCAGCATTCATGTGCCCCTAAGGCTTTGAGCACTCAGCACTCTCTCTCTCTCTCTGGCTCTCGCTCTCTCACCGTAATGCATACATACTGACTTGCTCCTATCTGTGATTTCATTTTCATGTTACCTTCCCCCCAGGACTGTGAGCACCTTGAAGACAGGGATCATTTCTATGAATTTTCTTATCCTTTGCAAGTGCTTAGTACAGTATTCTGTACAGAGTAGGCACTCTGACATGAAATATTGTATTTAATCAATCAACACTGTACTAAATGCTTGGGAGAATACATTACAACACAGTTGGTAAACACATACCCTCCCCACAGCGAGTTTACAGTCCAGGGGCAGAATTTATTGATCAATCTATTATTTATGTTGACTATTCTATTTGTAAATAAGTTTATGTCTATCTTCCCCCCATAGAGTGCAAGCTTCTTGGGGCAAGAAATGCATCTTCATTCTGTTGTGGCTTCCCAAATTCTTAATATAGAGCATTGTACCCAGTAGGTGCTCAATAAATGCCAGTACTACTACCAGGAATAATGAAAGTCAGGAAAGTTTGAACAAGGGAGAAGATGGAGGAGAACTTCCTTCCCTCACATAACTATATGACCAATATCAACACCATGACTGGGTCAGTCCAATTTTCTCCATCTGAGGAAGTGTATTCTAGTCAGAAGGGCATGGAACTGGGAGTCAGAAGAGCTGATATTTACTCCCAGGTCTGCTGCTGGCCTGCTGTGTTACCTTGGGTAAGTATTTAAACTCCATGGCCCTCAGTTTCTTCATCTGTAAAATGGAGAAAGATACCTGCTCTCTCTGCCTTTTATATTGGGAGTCCCATGTGGGACAGGGTCTGTTTCTGATTTGATTATTCTCTATCTATCTCAGTGCCCTAGCATAACACTTAGCATGTATGAAGAGCTTAATAAATACCATAAGTAACCCCGACAGCCACATCTTGATACTCAGAGCAACCATGCACTGTTTTTCCTCCTGGTTACCCATCCTCATGGATAGAGATGAATCAGCTAACATTCCTCCCTTTTAGATTGTTCCTTTCCCTCCCCCCGCCCCCTTCCCCTGAGACACACACTGACAGACAGGGATCATTTCTCATTTCCTTATGTGGAGTCTCTCCCAGCGTTTAGTACAATGCTCTGCACAAGGTAAGCACTTAATTAATACTATTCCTACTTTCCCTCGAGTAACTCATCAAGGAAAATGAATGAATCCAAACCTTTCTTAACCCTCCCAGCCTGAAATTCTTTCTCCAACAGTGCTTACAAATCTGTCAGACCACAGCTCTCTCCATCTATCAATGTCTCCTAAAATCTCACCTCCTCCAGGAAGCCTTCCCCAGTTCATTTACAATACCGAAGTTATATTAGATCGATATCTACCCTTAACACTGGTGTACTTTCACTCTCTCCTCAACACACTTTTACTTATGTATTTATTGGTTCATGCAAGTATTTATTCAGCAGTTTTGTCCTGATGGGTTTGTAATGCTTTCTGCTTCATACACATCCTTCCTTCCATGTTAGTAATCTATCGATAAAGATCTACAGGCTCCTCCATTAGATCATAAGCTCCTAGAGACCAGGAAACATGCATTTCCCTTTATAGCATACACTCCCAAATGGTGCCAAGCACTCAGCACACACACCCAGTTTAAAAGCAAACCAAAAGACACTTTTCCTACCAATCTAAGTACACGATTCTTCAGTGGCTGACCAAGTCTCTCCCTGATGAATGAGCCCAAACATCCAGAATCCTGAAGAGGAGCGACGTGATTCCAGATTCCTATGGGCCTTCATATTTAGAAGTGTTAAACTCTCACGGGTCTTCCCATTAGTTTGCAGTTACAGAATACCACTTGCTGAAACAGCCCATGCATCTAAAACGCCAATTAGTAACCTAGACTTCAGCTTAGACGGTTAACTGCTTGAAACAGTAACTCAGAGTGCAGCAGAGGAAAACAGAAGTTACCCCAGCCTCCGGAGATTGCACGAAACCATTTATGTTCCATTCAAATGGAACAAAGTATCATTTTCCTCATTCTCTCCCTAAGAAAACTCACTGTCTCAGAGAAGTTGTCATTTGTTTAAGGATATAAAAGGAAACAGCCAAGACTCCATGGATAGACTATGTGTATATTGGCCTACCAAAGGAATCCAGATCCTAACCCTTGTGCTAGACAACATCTTCCTGCCACTACTCCCAGATTTGAATCCGAGGTCATTTACTCATCCACACCACCCACAGGAGCCCTGTGAATCTGCCCGCCAGTCCTGACAATCTGCCCTACGTAAGGAAACCATCGAGACTTTTTTCTACCTAGAAGGAAATCTCTATGAGACAGTCGAGTGATACAATCTTCCTACTACATTTTTCAGAGAAATATCCTAATTCAACTGATAACACCAAAAGAAAATAGTCTACTCTCCGTCAAAAGGAACAGATTGTTATTTTAGGCTGGAATCTCTGCATCTTAACACCCACAAACATCAACAAATATCAATTCCTAATAGATGGATAAGTATGGCCTACCTACTCAAAGAAGATGCTGCCGGTAGTATAATTCGCCTGTGGATTTGTGCATGTGGGGGGTGGAGGGGGGTTGCCCTGAAAACCCACATCTCTGATCACAGACAGTCGTGCATGCACGCACGCGCACACACACACACACACACACACACACACACACACACACACACACTGCCGCCATGTTTGATATTTGCTGCACCAGATGCTGCCTTTGTCTTTCCTTCATGATTCTTACAAATCTTCTAATCAAAAGGAGCCATTCCTTTCTGGATCACAGTGCATCAGGCTGGTCTATCTACCAGCCCATTGTGGGAAGGGTTTGTATCTGTTGCTGAACTGTACTTTCCAAGCGCTTAGTACAGTGATCTGCACATAGTAAGCGCTCAATAAATACAATAGAATGAATCACCAGGACCCTGCCCATCATCCAGAATCCACACTTATTGCTTCTTTGAGAAGACCGAAGGGAGAAACTAGGAATAACTAGGTTTCTCAGGAAATTAGTTTGTAAAGACAAGTCTTCCTAAAGAATGCCCTCTCCTCTGTGACACTTAATAGCCAGGGGTCTTATCCCCACCCAAAGGCTCCCCTAGGATCTTGAGGCTTCCAAGGCTGCTCATAGAGACATTTGTGCAGTCTTCATTGAGCCTGATGAAAGGGGTCATTGCTGCATCTCCGTCTGGTGCAGTCCCAATAGAAAGGAAATGAGGCTGTTTAATAACAGCACACAATGAAAACTTGAGAACAAAGCCCGGGCTAATTTGTCAGTGATTAAGAGGTCAGGAGGTCAATTTATGAACAACCGCACCTCTTTACCTGAGGGGACCACTTAAGTAACGTGAGAAAACCCCTCCTTTGTTTCTGTTATCTCCCCATTGGTACACTGACATCTAAATAAACCCCTAATTGATCAGTTGGGAGAGAAAAAAATGTTGTTTCAGCTAAAATTTCCATTGCGAATTTTCTTCCAAAAGGCAACTTTCTCTTCATTTTGTTTTAAATTCCTCTATGTCAAGAAAGGTGTTTCATTCCCTCTTGGGCAACACCTTTTGAATCCCAGATAATGCCACATGAATTTATATGGAATCCATGTGAATAACGAAATGTTTCAGAAGTTCAAAATAACAATAATATTGATAATGGTACTTATCATGCACTTACTATGTGCCAAGGTCTGTTCTAAACGTTGGGGTAGATACAAGTTAATCAGTTTGGACACAGCCTTCTAATCCCGACTCTACCACTTGCCTGCTGGATGACCTTGAGCAAGTTACTTCACTCCTCTGGGCCTCAGCTACCTCATCTGTAAAATGGGGATTAAGACTGAAATCCCTCTCTCTGATATTATAATCTTCTCACCTGCCTCCTCACTCACACTCCTTTCCCCTGTAAATCCATTTTACTCCCTCATAGACATCTCCGCTCTCTTGACCCCATCCATCTTTCTGAACGCCTCACACCCGACCTCGCCTCCCTCTCCTCTCTACCCAGTCTTGATGATCAGATTACTGCTCTCAACTCTACCCTTTCTACTCAGCTAGACTCACTCGCTCCCCTTTCCCTTCGCCGCTCTCGTACCACTAACCCACAGCCCTGGATCACTGCCAGTGTCCACCTCCTTCGCTTTTATGCTCGAGCTGCCGAACGCTGCTGGCAAAAGTCTAAACACCATGCCAACCTCGTTCACTTCAACTTTATCCTTTCCTGCCTTAACTCAGCCCTCTCCTCTGCCAGACAAAAGTATTTCTCCTCCCTCATTGACACCCATGCCCATCGCCCCCGCCAGCTCTTCCGTACATTCAACTCCCTTCTCAGACCTCCGGTTCCTCCCCCTCCTCCTTCCCTCACCCCCAACGATCTGGCCTCCTACTTCATTAACAAAATTAAATCCATCAGGTCCAACCTCCCCAAAGTCACTTCCCTCCGTTCTCCAACCCCCCCGGCTCTCAAAACTCTCTGCTACTCTCCCATCCTTCCCAGCAGTATCCTCAGAGGAGCTCTCCTCCCTCCTCTCAAGTGCTACTCCGGCCACCTGTGCTTCTGACCCCATTTCCTCCCATCTCATGTAATCTCTCACTCCATCCCTTCTCCCCTCCTTAACTTTCATCTTCAACCGCTCACTCTCCACTGGTTCCTTCCCCTCTGCCTTCAAACATGCCCATGTCTCTCCCATCCTAAAAATACCCTCTCTTGACCCCACCTCACCTTCTAGTTATCACCCCATATCCCTCCTACCATTCCTTTCCAAACTCCTTGAACGAGTTGTCTACACGCACTGCCTCGAATTCCTCAACACCAACTCTCTCCTCGACCCCCTCCAGTCTGGCTTCCGTCCCCTACATTCTACGGAAACTGCCCTCTCAAAGGTCACCAATGACCTCCTGCTTCCCAAATCCAGCGGTTCATACTCCATCCTAATCCTCCTCGAACTCTCAGCTGCCTTTGACACTGTGGACCACCTCCTTCTCCTCAACAGGCTACCCAACCTTGGCTTCACAGACTCCATCCTCTCCTGGTTCCCCTCTTATCTCTCTGGTTGTTCATTCTCAGTCTCTTTTGCAGGCTCCTCCTCCCCCTCCCATCCTCTTACTGTGGGGGTTCCCCAAGGTTCAGTGCTTGGTCCCCTTCTGTTCTCGATCTACACGTACTCCCTTGGTGACCTCATTTGCTCCCACGGCTTCAACTATAATCTCTATGCTGATGATACCTAGATCTACATCTCTGCCCCTGCCCTCTCCCCCTCCCTCCAGGCTTGCATCTCCTCCTGCCTTCAGGACATCTCCATCTGGATGTCTGCCCGCCACCTAAAACTCAACATGTCCAAGACTGAACTTCTTGTCTTCCCTCCCAAACCCTGCCCTCTCCCTGACTTTCCCATCTCTGTTGACGGCACTACCATCCATCCTGTCTCACAAGCCCGCAAACTTGGTGTCATCCTCGACTCCGCTCTCTCATTCACCCCTCACATCCAAGCTGTCACCAAAACCTGCCGGTCTCAGCTCCGCAACATTGCCAAGATCCGCCCTTTCCTCTCCATCCATACCGCTACCCTGCTCGTTCAAGCTCTCATCCTATCCCGTCTGGACTACTGCATCAGCCTTCTCTCTGATCTCCCATCCTCGTGTCTCTCCCCACTTCAATCCATACTTCATGCTGCTGCCTGGATTGTCTTTGTCCAGAAACGCTCTGGGCATGTTACTCCCCTCCTCAAAAATCTCCGGTGGCTACCAATCAATCTGCGCATCAGGCAGAAACTCCTCACCCTGGGCTTCACGGCTGTCCATCACCTCGCCCCCTCCTACCTCACCTCCCTTCTCTCCTTCTACAGCCCACCCCACACCCTCCGCTCCTCCGCCGCTAATCCCCTCACCGTACCTCGTTCTCGCCTGTCCCGCCATCAACCCCCGGCGCACGTCATCCCCCGGGCCTGGAATGCCCTCCCTCTGCCCATCCGCCAAGCTAGCTCTCTTCCTCCCTTCAAGGCCCTACTGAAAGCTCATCTCCTCCAGGAGGCCTTCCCAGACTGAGCCCCTTCCTTCCTCTCCCCCTTCTCCCCCTCTCCATCCCCCCCATCTTACCTCCTTCCCTTCCCCACAGCACCTGTATATATGTATATATATTTGTACATATTTATTACTATATTTATTTATTTATTTTACTTGTACATATCTATTCTATTTATTTTATTTTGTTCGTATGTCTGGTTTTGTTCTCTGTCTCCCCCTTTTAGACTGAGAGCCCTCTGTTGGGTAGGGACTGTCTCTATATGTTGCCAACTTGTACTTCCCAAGCACTTAGTACAGTGCTCTGCACAAAGTAAGCGCTCAATAAATACGATTGATTGATTGATTGATTGATTGACTGTGAGCGCCATGTGGGACGGGGCCTGTGTCCAGGCTGATAACTTTGTATTTGCCCCAGTGTTTAAAACAGTGCTTGGCACACAGTACCTGCTTAACAAACACCATAATTATTATTATTAATAGGATCTAATCCCCATTTTGCAGATAGGTAACTAAGGCTCAGAGAAGTTTAATAAAACAGTGCTTGGCACATAGTAAGCACTTAACAAATACCATAATTATTATTATTAATAGGATTTAGTCCCCATTTTGCAGATAGGGTAACTAAGGCACAGAGAAGTTTAGTGACTTGTTCAAGGTCATCCAGCAGACAAGTGGCAGAGCCAGGTTTAGAAGGCAGGTCCTCTGACTCTCAGGCCTGGGTTCTTTCCACCAGAGCATGCTGCTTTCCGAGTATGCTTCCTAATGCGTGCTTAATCCAAGAAGCCACGCAGGAACAGCTTTTCAACCCACCCAGTATCCAGGAGAAGCAAAAATTCTGCTGCATGTTCATCAGGTGATATACTCACTCCAGCCCCTGATGAAGCTTCATTTAGATCCAAGTACCAGAGCCATGAAGCCTTGGTGTTTTTATTACTGAGAGCAAAGCATGGGCCAGGAGGAGATAGGAGAGTCTTGTACCTAATTTCTAACCTCACTTCACTTCCCTAACACCAACCTACATGCTGTGTCTCGATCCCGTCTATCTCACCACCAACCCCTTGACCATGCAACCCCTTGACCTCTGGCCTGGAACCTCTCTCTAACAGATGATCACTCTTCCCCATCTTCAAAGCCTTCTTAAATCACACCTCCTCCAAGAGGCCTTCCCTGATTAAGCCTCTCATTTCTCCTACTCCTTCTCCCTCTTGCACAGTCCTTGCATTTGAATTTGTACCTTTTATTCACCCCACCGTCAGCCCCACAGCACTTATGTACATAGCACGGAGAAGCAGCATGGCTCAGTGGAAAGAGCATGGGCTTTGGAGTCAGAGGTCATGGGTTCAAATCTCAACTCTGCCAACTATCAGCTGTGTGACTTTGGGCAAGTCACTTACCTTCTCTGTGCCTCAGTGACCTCATCCATAAAATGGGGATTAAAACTGTGAGCCCCCTGTGGGACAACCTGATCACCTTGTAACCTCCCCAGTGCTTAGAACAGTGCTTTGCACATAGTAAGTGCTTAACAAATACCATCATTATTATTGTTATAGCCATAATTTATTTATTTATATTAATGTTTTGTCTCCCCCTCTAGACTGTAAACTCCAAGTGGGAAAGGAACATATTTACCAATTCTGTTATATTGTGCTCCATCAAGTGCTTTTAGTAGGTGCTCTGCACACAGTAAGTGCTCAATAAATGTAATTGATTGATTGATTGAGGAGGGAGGTTGAGGTGAGGAAGAGAGAAGCAGAAGGTTACTTTTTTCCCCGAGCTCTCAAGGATAAGGCTGACCACTAGCAGCAACTCTTTCAGGCTCAGAAGATCATGCCACAAAAGATTACCTTGGCTTAAACATCTCCCTGCTCCTCCCTTTGACATATTTTGTCTGACCTGATACAGTGATGAAAGCCCATTACAATTTAGCAGGAGACAATGATATCTAGTTAACAAAGATTATGTCACATCTGTTAACATAAAAGGACATTGCTGGAATAGGATGTGAAAGATAATCCTTTGAAAATTAAGTAGCTGGAGCTGCCCTATGTCATGGGGGTGATGTTCTTGAAGACCCACATGTTATGGGGAAAAAAACTTCACCTTTTCATTACCATTGGTTCAGTAGAAATTAATGGGTTATGGGGCAGGTGGTTCAATGATACCACCAAGACTGACAGCTTTCGATGCAAATTCTTCTATTACTGATAGGTCCCACACTACCAGATTGCTTTATATCCTTGCCATGCATTATTATTTAATTGTAATAAATATGTAAAGTTGCAAAACAATGTCCTATACAATACAGAGGGTAGAGTTGGAGTCAGGGAAGGGAAGCAGCATCACGCCTTGATGAGTACCACACACATGCACACAATCAACATCTTCCTACTCTGACTCTACTGGTGCCAACTTGTGTTACGAGAAGAAGTGTGTGCCAAGTACAGTGCTTGGCACATAGTAAGCATTTAAAAACCATTAAAATAAAATCAGTGGTATTTGAGCCTGACTGTGTGCAGAGTACTACACTAAGCACTTGGGAAAATACAGTAAAGTTGGAAGACCCAATCCCTGCCCACAAGTAGTTCACTAACTCTTCCGCTGTATTATAGCCAAATTGTGTGAAGATACATGCTTTAGCAGAACTGGTGTCCTATAGTTGAAAATAATAATTCTGGTATTTGTTAAGCGCTTACTATGTGCCACGCACTGAACTAAGTGCTGGGGTGGATACAAGCAAATCGGGTTGGACACAGTCCCTGTCCCATGTGGGGTGCACAGTCTCAATCCCCATTTTACAGATGAGGGAACTGAGGCCCAGAGAAATAAAGTGACTTTGCAAGATCACACAGCAGACAAGTAGCAGAGCAGGGATTAGAACCCCTGACCTTCTGACTTGTGCTCTATTCACTATGATGTAACAATGACAGAGTAACCCGTCACAGGAACAGAGGACCAGTATCCATCCTGAGACTATCTTTCACACATGTACTTGAAAATGGTCTAATTCAAAACCTTTCATTTCCAATACATATTCACATTGCCATTTTATCACGAACACGTTAATTTTTTTCATCACTTTTAAAACTAGGTTTATATTATTTTGGACTATTTTTATTTTGAAACACACTAAAGTGCTTTACATGATTTCTTATGGGTATTCAGAGTTCATTTAGCACTTTCTCAACACTGTTTTCATAGAACCAATCAAGAACGCTAAGCAGAATTTAGCAATACTGGGATTTTGTTCCATTTCAAGGATTTTTAGCACCTGAAAGTTCTTACATCTGCAAATCTGTATCCAGAAGGAACAGAGAAGCAGACACAGCCTGCTGACCTCTGACTGCGGATCCCAGCTCTTTCCCAATGAGTTCTGGGTGAAGCTTCGAGGCCAGGAGACAGTTGTTCACAACCTAGTGAAGATCTCAAGGGTTTCTCCTCTCGGCCAACCATTAGACCAGCCTAACCCTCTGCATTTCAAATAAGTGGATTTATTGCTAAAACCAAGATAGCTGGTTTTTGGCCACATTTTATCCTGAGCTAAGGAGAAGCACCCAAAAGAATGATCCAAAGCAAAACTGGTGAAAAGTATCGGATTCCCCCAGGCAGATGGACAGACATGGCACTTTCCTGCACATGAACTTCCCTGATAATGTTGTGACTTCGCCCTCAAGGAGCACTTTGCTCTTTCTTTGAACAATTAAATTGGATGAGGCCAGATAGCTGATAAGCTAGCTTCTCCATTTCTCCACTTCTACAGAAATAAAACCCAGCAACAAGCGTGGTATGAGATTATGCTATGTGCCTGTGGCTCTGTGCCAATTTAGCCATAACAAATAAGAGTCTAACCTTTCAAAGATGTTAAGTATAAAACCCTCCCTAAATGCTGGAAGACAGCTTCGATTTCCTCCACTTGTCTTGACTGCCAAGACCCCAGCACATTTTCCCTGTAGCTGGCTGATACGTCTCCCTTGTGATCATTTGTGGAAGGGAGTTTTCTGACAGTCACGGTGTTAGAGTCACTGACATTAACTGCAAACATACCGGTTCTAAAATCAGGTCATTTCCTAAGTGCAGGGAGCTCAGGTAACATGTGGTCTAGCAGCACATTCTTAACACCGAAAGTTTCTACAGCAGCTGCCCGGAACAGGTTAAACCGAATTCTGCGCTTCGGTCAGCACGCTTTAGCTCTGGCACCATTATTCTGGGGCATCCCACTCCCCTTGTTTGGGAGTGTGCTGTTCGGTGTAGCGGAGAGATTGCATCCAATTCAATGTAGTTGTTTTGTCTCTTACAATCACAGAGATTGACTTAGGTTGTCTTTCATGATTTCTGCTGCTCAAGGAACCTATCTTCAACCTCCTTATTCCTGTCGAACTGAGAGGACAAGTGCCTTTTTCCCAAAGGGTAGCCAGAGAGCAAGGAGGGACCTGGGGTTGAATCCTTACTCAATGGCGGGTTTGATGTTGGATTCTTTTGACCTTCTTGGGTCTTTCCCCATCTGTAAAGTGGGGATAATGAAGATGATGATGATGGCATTTGTTACGCACTTACTGTGTTCCATGCACTGTACTAAGTGCTGCGGTGAATATAAGCAAACCAAGTTGGACACAGTCTCTGTCCTGTGTGGGGCTCACAGGTTCAATCCCCATTGTACAGATGAGGTAAACTGAGGCCCAGAGACGTGAAGTGACTTGCCCAAGGCCACACAGCGGACATGTGACAGAGCAGGGATTACAATCCAGGTCCTCTGACTCCTAGGCCTGTGCTCTTTCCTCCAGGCCAGGCTTTTTCTCACAGTTTCCACCTCCCCCTACCTCCCAGGGGTGCAGGGAGGGAAAAAAATGGGATCTTATATGTGAAAGCACTTTGGGAAAACAAAACCCTGAACAAAAATGTCCTTATCAATGCTGTATTGGTTGCTAGGCCACAGGAGAACCCCAGTGGCAGGATTTCATATGAGCACTTTTAGAGCTCCTACTTAGTATTGAGCTAGTGAGGGTCCTTAGAGCTTTGCATCAGGCCTAATAAGGGACCTGGGTTTTTAATGAGAAGATAGATTCAGAAGAATGTTATAGAGGTGGTCAGGTGGCTTGCCAGGTATTCAGAGCTGAAACTGTCCCCAAACCGAAGGAATAAGTCAATGGCAGGGCCAGATCTCAGAGACCTGGAGGTGTTCTGGGAGTGGACATAAATAATAATAATTATAATAATAATAATAATAGTAATGTGGCTCTTACTATGTGCCAAGCACTGTACTAATTGCTGGGATAGACACAAGATAATCAGGTCCCACATGGGTCTCGAAGTTTAAACAAGAGGGAGAAGAGGTATTGGATCCCCATTTTACAGATGAGGGAACTGAGGCAGAGAGAAGTTAAGTGACTTGCCCAACATCACATAGCCGGGAGCTGGGATTAGAATGCAGATAATAATAATAATAATAATAGTATTTGTTAAGCACTTACTATGTGCCAAGCACTGTTCTAAGCACTGGGAACGATATAAGGTGAGCAGGTTGTCCCACGTGGGGCTCACAGTCTTAATCCCCATTTTACAGATGAGGTAACTGAGGCCCAGAGAAGTGAAGTGACTTGCCCAAAGTCACACAGGGTGGTAGAGCCAGGATTCGAACCCATGACCTCTGATTCCCAAGCCCGGGCTCTTTCCAATGAGCCACGCTGAGTGCCAGGTGTGGGCTCCTTCCACTAGGACACACTGCTTCACGTGGGTTGATTTCACAAGGCCCGCTCCACGTGGGCTGATCTGCAACTTGGGAAGTCCCAGCCGGGGCACTGGGCAACTGGAAAACTGGAGATTTCAGTGGTCCAAATGTAGCCACAGTGTGGACACTGACACATGTAATGTGTGATTTATACTACATCATCATTATGGGCAGGGAACAAGTCCAATAATTCTGCTGTGTTGTACTCTCCCAAGTGTTTAGTATAGTGCTCTGCATATAGTTAGCGCTCAATAAATACCATTGATTGTTCATTTGGAAACATTTTGCTGAAGTTCTCCAAACCTGGGGTGGGAGTATGTTAATAGATGAGCTCCTTGTGGGCTGGGAATGTACCCCTTCTTTTTTCAATAATTCCCATGTGCTTAGTAGAGTGTCTTATACCATGTGGGCATTCAATTAGTTTTACTTTTACTACTACCAGAGCATTTGTCTGGGGCACTCTGGATCCTTCACCTCATTCCAGAGCCATTGCATTCTCCTTCCATATTTGTGGGGACAAGGGCACCATTTTCAAACCATGGGCCCCCATACCATAAGCCAAGAACAAGGGAGGCTGGGCAGTGGAAAAATCAAGCTAGAGTATTTAAAGATGTACCCTGACAGGGGGCTGACCGGCTGAAAATCAGACAGGTGGCTTCCTTCCTTCCGGTTGGGTCTTATTCCTGATAGATGAGAGGTGGGGTCGGGGCCGGGGGGGGGAATCCAATTGAGGGATAGGAGATTTTGGGGTAGGATAAAGAACAACACCCAGCTCCCGCCAGCCGTGGCTTACAAAATGGGAAGGGAGTAAAGTGACGTCTGCTGTCAATGTCTTGGAGATGGTCTGTTCCATAAGCACAGTTGACACCTGCTCTCAGTCTAATGATAGATGGTATTTATTGCACACTTACCGTGTGCAGGACATTATACTAAGAGCTTGGGAGCATACAACACAACAGAGGTGATCAACACAATCCCTGCCTTCAAGACGCTTACAGTTCTCCACCTTTGGGCCTACGGGGGATCAGATGAGAGAGAGTGGGGATGGATGGCTCAGGATAAACCATTCCTACTGCATCAAAAACAACTCAAGCACACATCCTGCCAATGGTAGGACAGACCTCACTTCTCCATCATTGGGTCTGAGCCATCAATCAATCAGGACTGCTAACCCAAACAACAAGGGGCCTGAAAAGATTCACGATTCCATTTTCATGGACACGAGGGTGGAAGGATTCTCCCTCAAAGACACTCACCCTCTTGGACGCAGTCTCCCAAAATGCAAGGCAGGCATCTGTGTCCAAGAAGCTGAACCCCAGCACCTGGGGCGGATGGCTTCTTCCCTCGGACAGTCCCTTGGGCTAGCGCAGCTGCAGGTGAGGGTTCGGACCAGGGGATGAAGTTTCCTGCAACTCCAGTGAAACAGCTGGCCCGGAACCAGCAGACCACGAATACTCAACTGACAGAGACCTAAGGCTGAGCCGGGGGCCCCCCAACAGAGTCCCCCATTTCCCTTTTCCTTCGCATCTGACCCAGGAGCTTGACCCTTCAAATCCAGTCGCCTCTCTTGTCATGGAACCCTCAATTATTTCTTGACTCATCCAGCCGTCTCACGGCCTTTGAGGAGATAGAGATCGGGTACATCCGAGCCGGTTCTATTTTTAGACTCGTGGACCAAAATCAGGAGGAAAAAAAAAATCCGCACTTCCAATGCTAATAAAAACAGTCTTCTTCATCACTCAGCATTTCTGATAGAGGAGGAGGGAGAGACCCAAGTAAAGACAGCAGATCCCAGAGTTCAATCATTCTGCTCGCTTAGCAACTGGCACGGCACTGTCTCTCCATGGAGGCGTCTGGGGAATCCGGAATGTGCCCAGCTGAACCGCAAACGCTAACAGTATTTGGTTTTGCCTGGGGGTGGGCAGGCAGGAAACCTTGTGCCCAGGGAGAGGCTGCCCCTCCGTGGTCTGCTCCGGGGGGTTTGGAACACAGAGATCTCCATGCTTGTCCGACGGAGGCGGCCTGAGCAAGAGCCAGAGGGACGGAGGTCTCTTCCTCCCTTCAAAGCCCTACTGAGAGCTCACCTCTTCCAAGAGGCCTTCCCAGACTGAGCCCCCTTTTTCCTCTCCTCCTCCCCATCCCCCGCCCTACCTCCTTCCCCTCCCCATAGCACTTGAATATATATTTTTACAGATTTATTACTCTATTTATTTTACTTGTACATATTTACTGTTCTATTGATTTTGTTAATGATGTGCATATGGCCTTAATTCTATTTATGACGATTTTTGACACCTGTCTACACCTTCTAGACTGCGAGCCCATTGTTGGGTAGGGAATGTCTCTATATGTTACTGACTTGTATTTCCCAAGTGCTTAGTACAGTGCTCTGCCCACAGTAAGCGCTCAATAAATACGATTGAATGAATGAATGAATGAAAGGAGAGACGGCTCTCAGTTATCTGTAGGGGTTTTGTAGGGGGAGTGTGCAGATAATTGAAGCCAGGGGGAACAAGGCCAAGGTACTCTCTCAGAGTGACTGGTGGGCCAGTGAGGGGTTTACCCACCCTCTCCTGCCTCCCGTAGATGAAAGTGTTCAGCCCTAGCTCTTTCTGACACCTTTTCTTCTGCAAAGGCACTAAGGAGACTTGGAGAGGTCATCAGGTCCAGTCCCCTTCCTCCAGCTGAATGAAGGACCAACCCATCCAGGGCAGATTTGGGCTTCTTCTTTCCTTAAAGCTCTCAAAGGTGTCCCTTGGGTCCCCAGTCCAGGGTTTTAATCCCTGCTGCCCATTCAGAAATTGATCCTTCTGTCTACAATCCAAGTTGTTTCTCTCAACCATCCAAGTCCAGATCTCCTTGTTCATTCCTTGGCTAAGGTAGAGAGAAGGGTTGGAGGGACGGGGGAATGGTATGGACACCCAGAGGGACAGGGCCAGAGTTGGGGGGTGGGGGGGGGGTGGATGCGGCAGACACTCAGAGGGGCTGTGCAGGACAGACACAAGAACACAGCTTGGCCAAAGGAAAGAGCACAGGCCTGGGAGTTAGGGGACCTGGATTCTAATCTTAGCTCTGCCAATTGCTTGTAGTGTGACCTTGGGCAAGGCACCTAACTTTTCTGTGCCTCACTTTCCTCAGCTGTAAAATGGGGATTCAATACTTGTTCTCCCTCCTGCTTAGACTGTGAGTCCAACCACGGACAGGGACTGTGCCCAACCTTATTAACTTATATCTACTGCAGCACCCAGAACAGTGCCTGATGCATAGGGAGCACTTAACAGATACCATAATAATGATAATAATAACTTGGTTTTCCTATTATATTGCAAAGACACTGAGGGCTAGAACCATGTTTTTAGCTTTTACGGAATTTCCCCAAGTGCCTAGTGCAGTGCCCTGCTCTCAGGGGAAGTACAACTGTTCTCAGAAACAACCAGGCCCAAAGGCACTGAACCATCTCCAGTCATCCCTCACCTGCTCATATTTTGGAGAGCAGCATTCATAGAGCAAAGAAACATAACCTACTGCCTGCCAAGGGTCATCAAGCTTGGCCAAGGTCAGCTCCATGGGCTTAGATGAACTCAGCATTGGAGGGTTCTTCCCATTAGCTAGGGTTGTGGGGAAAAGGGGCCCCTGGCACCCAAGGCCTTCAGAAAAGTTTTCTAATAAAATAACAGGAGAAAGATGCCAGGCTGGCAGGGGCTTTAGTACCTGGTGAGAAGTTTCTTCTTTTCTTTATGGTATTTGTTAAGCCCTTTCTGTGGGTCAAGCACTGTTCTAAGTGCTGAGGTAGATACAAGTGAGACAAGTTGGACATAGCCCCTGTTCTGCATGGGGCTCACTGTCCAAAGCTGAGAACTGAGGCACAGAGAAGTTAAGAGAAGTTAGAAGTTACAGAAGCTGTGGAAACAGCATGGGCTTGGGAGTCAGAGGATGTGGGTGCTAATCCCAGCTTTGCCACCTATCTGCTGGGTGACCTTGGGCAAGCTGATTAACTTCTCTGTGTCTCAGTTTATCTCATCTGTAAAATGGGGATTAAGACTGTGAACCTCAAGTGGGACAACCTGATTACCTTGTATCTACTCCAGTGCTTAGAACAGTGCTTGGCACATAGTAAACACTTAATAAATACAACAATAATAATAATAATAATTGCTATTATTATTATTATGTGACTTGCCCAAGGCCACATAGCAAGCAATTGACAGAGCTGGGATTAAAACCCAGGTCCTCTGAATCCCAGGCCTGGGCTCTTTCAACTAGGCTACGGTGCTTCTGTTACTCTGTGGTTTTCTTCTAGGATTCCCAGACAAGAATCCAAGCCCATATTTCAAGTCCACTGCAGCTTCCCAAATGCCCAACCCACGTCTGACAATGACACAAGATCCCTGAACTGGAGGAAGGGAAGGACATCACAGTCACTGAAGGATTTGACATCCATCAGAGGAGCATCTTGGCCTAGTGGGAAGAGCATGGGCCTGGACATCACAGGGTTTGGGTTCTAATACCGGCTCCACTATTCATTCATTCAATCATATTTTTTGAGCACTTACTGTGTGCAGAGCACTGTACTAAGCACTTGGGAAGTACAAATTGGCAATTTATAGAGACGGTCCCTACCCAACAACAGGCTTACTGTCTAGAAGGGGGAGACGGGCAGCAAAACAAAACAAGTAGACAAGTATCAATACCAACAGAATAAATAGAATTATAGCTATATACACATCATTAATAAAACAGAGTAATAAATATGTACAAATATACACAAGTGCTGTGAGGAGGGGAAGGTGGAAGGGCAGGGGGGCAATAGGGAGAGGAGGAGGAGAGGAAAAGGGGGACTCAGTCTGGTAAGGCCTCCTGGAGGAAGTGAGCTCTCAGTAGGGCTTTGAAGGGAGGAAGAGAGCTAGTTTGGCAGATGTGTGGAGGGAGGATTATTCCAGGCCAGAGGTAAGACGTGGGCCAGGGGTCGACGGCGGGACAGGCGAGAACAAGACACAGTAAGGAGGTTAGCAGCAGAGGAGTGGAGTGTGGGCTGGGTTATAGAAGGAGAGAATGGGGGTGAGGAAGGAGGGGGCGAGGTGATGGAGAACTTTGAAGCCTAAAGTGAGCCTGCTGGGTGACCCTGGGCACGTCCTTTAACTTCTCTTTGGCTCAGTTCCCTCATCTGCAAAATGGTGTTTCAATACGATGATTCAATATCTTTTCTCCTTCCTACTTCGATTGTGAGCCCCATGTGGGACCTGATGATCTTATAAATACTCCAGCCTTAGTACAGTGCTTGTCCATAGAAAGTGCTTAACAAATACCACAATTATTATCATCACCATCATCATCATCATCACTATCCATCACCCTTTGGGTCGGGCTCACTCCAGCTCCTGGAATGGAAAGAGGAAGAGGAAGCCAAAAACTTTAAGAAAAAAACTAGAAGATGGACAAGGTGTGTATCTTCAAGTGGTCCCTCTCACACCACTGGCCCTGGGGGCTGCAGAAGGAGCAGGATCAAAGAGTCAGGGCTAAACTAGGGCCAGACACCATGAGTCCATCCCGACTCGGCCCTGACCCCATGGCCTCCAGCCGACCCTAGGGAGCACAGAACCATCAAGCCTGTTCAGCATATTGGTGTGACTGTGGTCTCCTCTACCACCGATCAAGTCCTTCGTGATTCCTTCTTGGAAAGTACAAGGCCACTGCAATGCATCTCCTTCTCCTCCTCAAGGGGCAAGATTCCAGGGAGGTGTAGAACGCCTTGCGGGTAGAGGCCCTGGCAAGAAGTTTCTACCGAGATTGTGAGAAGGGGTAAAAGTGAGGATAACCAGTTTGTCTAATCCAAGGGTTCACATTCAAGCCACCTCCAAACTCTGCCAGCCAAAGTTCTTTAACAATTCCTGGCTCCATACTTTCTTTTCCACCCTTGCTGCCACCACCCTTGTTCAAGCTCTCACCACCTAACTAGTCTCACTGTTTCCAACCTCCCCCTCTGCCAGGAAACCTACATATTTTGCCTGGACCCTCAGTTCTGCCGTAACTCGTGTTAGGGGGCATGAGCCTGTTTGGCTACGGAAGCTCATTCGGTTGAAAAAATGATCTCTGGGTACATAAGCATTGTCAAAGATGGAGTAAGGACATGGAGTGAGCTTTCCTTGTCCATCACAGAACAACTGTATCTACCAACTTTTAAAAATGTCATTCACAACCCATGTCTTCCCTCCTCAAAGACCACCAGTGGCTTCACATTTCTGAAGACTCCTGACAACTGGCTTTTAGGCTCCTCATCAGCCCCTTGCCTATCTGCTTGTTACCTGCTACTTCTCAGATCTTCACTCTTCCCAAGATCACCTTCTAACCATGCCTTGTTCAAAACTTTCACATCTCCCACCCAAAGCTCATGCCCTCCCTCCATCAAATCCACCAACGCACATCATTCTTCCATCTAAAAGCTGCCTCTTCCAAAAAGTCTTCCTCAATCCACCCTGATCTCCCTGGTCATCCTTCTCCCTCAGCTATCCCAGCTGCTTAGTTTACTTAGTTTAGTTATTTCACTGCAGACTTTTTTTTTAATCATTTGTATCTATGCACTCTTTTGCATTTGGATAGTTAAGCATTGGTGTCCAAAGATCTCCCCCATTGGGCTGAAAGCTCCTCATGGACAGGAATTTTGTTTCACTTGTAGGGTCTGCTCTCAATGCCCATTCAGGGCTCTGCACCCAGCAGATGCTCAGTTAGCATGGATACCAGATGCCCGTGACATTGCGTACTTAAGGCTGGACACGCAGAGTTAATGACGTCACACACAAAACATTTGGTGGAAATCCACCCAAGTCTGGTGGAGCCCAGAGCATTTCTTCAGGCAGAAATCCCAGTCGCCTCCCCTGGCTCCCCCAAGAGCCCCTTTTGGTCCTTGTTTCCGTGCTGCGGGACTCAGTGGTTAGGACCCAAGGTGGGGAAACTAAAATACCGGATGTCTAGGCCTCATCTGCTGCCATATCTGAACAGGATGGGGAAACAGTGGGCTGACTCTGGGCTGTTACCATGGTACAAAACCAGGCAGGTGGCTATCCTGTGCCCCCCGGAGCACCTACTTGGTGCAAGATCCCGCATCCAGCCAGCAGCCTAAGAATGCTGTGGGCAACGAGGCCCGAGCAGAAGCCGGGGGAAGCAGCAGCGGTCCCAGCTCTGTCCATGAGCAAATCCAGCAGTTTTAGACTCTGTGAATCTGCAGCTGCTGCAGCGGGTGGCAGATTAAGACCTAAGCAAGGCGTTCCCCCTAAAACTTCACCTCTGATCCCAGACCCCATTCCCTCGGCTGCATACCACACTTCTGGTTTTTCATTTCCATTATTTCTCCGCTGCAAATGGGCAGGTCTCTCTGAGGCCAGCAGTTGGGCTCTAATCGTCCACAGAGGTCCATTGTTGTTGGGTTTTGTTTTTTTTTTGTTATTTACTGACGATAAAATCACCACTCCTCAGGCTGGAAGTTGCAGAAGCCATCAGGACTAAGGATGGAAAACGTGGTAGCGTTTCTCTCTCATCTTTGAAGAGATTCACAGTTTCCTCAGACATCCACTCTGGACACACCTCTCCCCCTGCCCTCTAACTCCCTTTCCAAGGAAAAAAGCAAAACAAAACCTTCTACCTATTTGCATTGAAAGGAAAGCTATAAAAATCTAGTCTTATGAAGATGAGGTCTCGG
The DNA here is from genome assembly GCF_015852505.1 of Tachyglossus aculeatus. Taxonomy (NCBI): domain Eukaryota; kingdom Metazoa; phylum Chordata; class Mammalia; order Monotremata; family Tachyglossidae; genus Tachyglossus; species Tachyglossus aculeatus. Next base: position 40,078,164 of record NC_052070.1, on the reverse strand, counting down.
GCTAGTAAGAAGGCCACGCAAAGCCGGCTCTAAATCTCCAGGGCTCGCTTCCTTCTGATGACAGAGGAAGGGAATGCAGTGAGATGGCTCATCGCCCCTTCCTGATTTATAAGCATCCGTAGCAATAGGTCAAATGAGTCAGAAGCACCTGGGGACGGAAGCCCTAGAAACCAGTCTTGAGGGTGACAGGACTCGTGGAGTTCTGGGGAGATAGGGAGCCGGGACTCCGTCAGACAAATTAGATAATTAAATAGAAACAGGCTAGATAAATTGCACTTTCTTAATTAGGTTATCGGGCAACCCTGGTAGTTAAATATGACCTCACTGTCTGTGTAGCCTGGCCCTCCTTTCTCTATAGGAACTAGGAGGGAGTGACTTGTCTAGGACGGGGTTATTGTTGGCTGGGGCACACAACACTCCATAACAGAGGTTGTGCGTGCATGTGAGAGAGAGAGAGAGAGAGAGAGAGAAAGGGGGGAGTGGGTGAAGGGGACGGGAGGGAGAGGGAGATAGAGAGTGAGAGGGGGGAGAGAGTTTTAAAACCAAAGCTATTCTAGATAAAAATAAGTTTGGTGTTTTAGAGGATGGAGAGAGAAAAATCTGAGCTTTGACATTCAGCATCTTTCTTGCTGATAAGAGCCTCTTTCCTAGCAGATTATCAGATGCAAATTTTGGGGTGAATTTAAAAAGGGAATCCTGCCTCCCATGGAAGCGGGCTTCGTAAATATTATAATTTATTGAGCGCTTACTATGTGCAGAACACTGTACTAAGCGTTTAGGAGAGTACAGTACAACATAGACACATTTCCTGCCCACAGTGAACTTAAAATCTAGAGGGATGAGTTTACAGTCTAGAGGGAAGCCATGCTGCCCTCCTCCTAAAGCCAGGGGCTGGGAGATCCAAGATCCAGTGCCACCTCTTTTACTGGCCTGCTGTATGACCTTAACCTCTCTGTACCTCATTTTCCTCAACTGTAAAATGGAGATAAGATCATTTCACTCTCTGCCTCTTAGACTGTGAGCTCAGGACTGTGTCAGATCTAAAATAATAATACTTGTTCTATTTGTTAAGTGCTTACTATATGTCAAGCACTATACTAAGTGCTGGAGTAGATACAGGATAATCAGGTCCCACATGAGGCTCACAGAGTAAATAGGAGAGAGAACAAGTATTGAATCTCCATTTTACAGATGAGGGAACTGAGGCAGAGAAGTTAAGTGACTTGCCCAAAATCACAAAGCAGGTAAGTGGCTGAGATAGGATTAAAAGATAGTGAGCTCCGTCAACTGTCAGCTGTGTGACTTGGGGCAAGTCGCTTCGCTTCTCTGAGCGTCAGTTACCTCATCTGTAAAATGGGGATTAAGACAGTGAGCCGCTCCCCGTGGGACAACCTGATCACCTTGTAACCTCCCCAGTGCTTAGAACAGTGCTTTGCACATAGTAAGCGGCCCACGTCCTCCCCCTGGCCTGGAATGCCCTCCCTCCGCACATCCGCCAAGCTAGCTCTCTTCCTCCCTTCAAAACTCTGAGAGCTCACCTCCTCCAGGAGGCCTTCCCAGACTGAGCCCCCTCCTTCCTCTCCCCCTCCTCGCCCTCCCCATCCCCCCCGCCTTACCTTCTTCCCCTCCCCACATCACCTGAATATGTATATATGTTTGTACGTATTTATTACTCTATTTATTTTACTTGCTCATATTTATTCTATTTATTTTATTTTGTTAATATGTTTTGTTTTGTTGTCTGTCTCCCCCTTCTAGACTGTGAGCCCGCTGTTGGGTAGGGACCGTCTCTATATGTTGCCGACTTGTACTTCCCAAGCGCTTAGTACAGTGCTCTGCGCACAGTAAGGGCTCAATAAATACAATTGAAGGAAGGAAGGATAGTGAGCCCCACACTGGTCAGCGACCATGTTAAACCCAATTTGTTTTTATCCAGCTTAGTGCTTAGTACAGTGCCTGACAGATAGTAAGCACTTTACAAATACCTCAATTATTATCATTATTATTGTTATTATTATTAAAACCCAGGGCCTCTGACTCACAGGCCTGTATTCTTTCCCCTATACCACAAGGCCATGCTGCTTCCCACACTGTTTCTTATTAACTTACACCTACCCTAGTATTTGGCACAGAGTAAGTGTTTAATAAATATAATCATCATTATTGTTATCAACATTATTAGGGGCCTTGGGATTTGAAAAGGTTTCAGAGATGACTCCCCCACTAGAGTTGTGTCTCGGGGCTCATTCCCTTTCTTGCCACTCATGTCTCCACTGGGTTGCAGAATGTGTGGAGTTACTAGGTAGGTAGCACCTTTGCAGCTATTTCCATTCTCTGGTGTAAGAGCAGTAGTTGTGCTAGGGATAAAGACATGTATTAAGCTCCCATTGGGTGCAATGCTCTGTACTAAGCATTTGGAAAAGTAAAACAGTAGCAAAAACAGCCTGCACACAAGGAACTTGAACTTGAAGCAAGGAGAGAATACTTATAAATAGTAGAATCAGAACAAATACTTGAATGTACAGATAAAACACACTGAATTGAATACACTGAAACTACAGTTGAAAGTACAATTGAAAATTGAAGGTGGGTAGAAATTTGGGTTGATAGAAATTAGTGTGTTGGGAATAGAGGCTCACTGGAGGGGTGGAATTTTGTATATTTGTTCATTCAATTATTTATTATTTTGTTCTACCTCAGTATAGTCATGAAACTTCCAATATTCCTCCTACCATTTGTCAATAATTTGGGTCTGCCTGCCTCCACCAGTAGAGTATACTCAAGAGTAGGGAACATGTGTTTTGCTTCTGGAGTAGGCTCCCAGGGGCTTGGTACAGTGCTCTGGTCCTAGTAAGTACTTAATAAATGCCACAGTTTGACTTTAAGATAAATATTGCACTCAATCAATCAATGACATTTATCGAATGCTTACTGTAAACAGAACACTGAACTAAGCACTTGGGTGAGTACAAAAGAGGAGGGAGAAATGATACCCCGCACTCCTGCCCTTCAAGGAGCTTATGGTCTAATGGGGGAGACAGACATTAAAATAAGATACAGGTAGTCCGAAGAAACAGAGTATAAGGCATGTACATAAGTGGTGTGAGGGTGGGGTGAGTATCAAAGAGCTTAAGGGGTCCAGATTTAAGTGAATAGGTGATGTAGACATTGCCAAGATCCGCCCATTCCTCTCCATCCAAACCGCTACCCTGCTCGTTCAAGCTCTCGTCCTATCCTGTCTGGACTACTGCATCAGCCTTCTCCCTGATCTTCCATCCTCGTGTCTCTCCCCACTTCAATCCATACTTCATGCTGCTGCCTGGATTGTCTTTGTCCAGAAATGCTCTGGGCATGTTACTCCCCTCCTCAAAAATCTCCGGTGGCTACCAATCAATCTGCGCATCAGGCAGAAACTCCTCACCCTGGGCTTCAAGGCTGTCCATCACCTCGCCCCCTCCTACCTCACCTTCCTTCTCTCCTTCTACAGCCCACCCCACACCCTCCGCTCCTCTGCCGCTAATCTCCTCACCGTACCTCGTTCTCGCCGGTCCCGCCATCGACCCCCGTCCCACGTCATCCCCCGGGCCTGGAATGCCCTCCCTCTGTCCATCCGCCAAGCTAGCTCTCTTCCTCCCTTCAAGGCCCTACTGAGGGCTCACCTCCTCCAGGAGGCCTTCCCAGACTGAGCCCCTTCCTTCCTCTCCCCCTCTTCCCCCACTCTATCCCCCCATCTTACCTCCTTCCCTTCCCCACAGCACCTGTATATATGCAATATATGTTTGTACATATTTATTACTCTATTTCTTTATTTTACCTGTACATATCTATTCTATTTATTTTATTTTGTTGGTATGTTTGGTTTTGTTCTCTGTCTCCCCCTTTTAGACTGTGAGCCCACTGTTGGGTAGGGACTGTCTCTATATGTTGACAACTTGTACTTCCCAAGCGCTTAGTACAGTGCTCTGCACACAGTAAGCACTCAATAAATACGATTGATTGATTGATTGATGTAGAGAGCAAGGAGAATAGGGTGGGGAGAAGAGAGATCAATTAAGGAAGGTTTCCCAGAGGAAGTCAGATTTTATTAGGGACTTGAAAATGGGGAGAGTGGAGATCTGTATAAAGTGGGAGGGAGAGCCTGAGCAACAGATGGACAGTGAGACAGATGAGACCAAGGCACATTGAATAAGGTGGGTGTGAGAGGAGTGAAATTTTCAGGTAGGGTAGTAGAAGGAGAGTAGTGAGATTAGGTAGGAGGGAGAGCTGATTGAGTGTCTTCAAGCTGATAATGGGCATCATTGTTGTATGTTGCTCTTGATGTCTTTTTCGTTGGTAAATTCCTAGAAAGAAGGGAAAGTCTGTTTAACTTTCTCTATTCAGCCTACACTTCATGAGGCCACTTACTAAATGTTATTTAAAGATGATCTTTGGTGACTGGGACATGTTACAGGGTTACTAGAGGCAGGACAGTCCAGGTAGGATGGGAATCTGTAGCTCCAGCATCAGATCTGAGGTCCATTGCTACCTCCAAAGGAGATTGTGCTTTGAGCCCCAGTTTTTTCATCTGCAAAATGGGCGCAATAATCCCCTCTGTAAAGAATAGGGTGAGAGCTTCGCTTATCCCCTAAGAGAAAAGCTGGATACAAAGAAAAGGACCCAAGATTGAACAATTCTCTCTGTCCACCTGAGTTTAGGAATGCTGCTGATTCCCTAGCCTGCAGAACAAACAAACCCAGGCAGTTCTTGACAGAAAAAATCAAGCATCAAGGTCCCTTACAAAATTTAACATCCAATCCCACCTTCTGCTGCTCCCTCTTCTCTCTGTCCCTCCCTTGGTCACTTAACTTCTCTGTACCTCAGTTCCCTCATCTGGAAAATGGGAGTGAAGCCTGTGAGCCCCACGTGGGACAAACTGATTACCCTGTATCTACCCCAGTGCTTAGAACAGTGCTCAGCACATAGTAAGAGCTTAACAAATGCCATCATTACTATTATTATCATTACTAGTCAATCATTCATTCAATGGCATTCATTGAGCACTTACTGTTTGCAAGGTGCTGTACTAAGCTCTTGGGAGAGTACAACACAACAATGAGCAGACACATTCCCTGCCCACAGTGAGCTTACAGTCTAGAGGGGGAGCTAATAATAATAATGACATTTATTAAGCGCTTACTATGTGCAAAGCACTGTTCTAAGCACTGGGGAGGTTACAAGGTGATCAGGTTGTCCCATGGGGGGCTCACAGTCTTAATCCCCATTTTACAGATGAGGTAACTGAGGCCCAGAGAAGTTAAGTGACTTGCCCAAAGTCACACAGCTGACAAGTGGCGGAGCCGGGATTTGAACCCATGACCTCTGACTCCAAATCCCATGCTCTTTCCACTGAGCCACGATTAATATGAATAAATAAATTGCAGGTATGTGCATAAGTGCTGTGGGGCTCTGTAGGACAAGTCTCAGGCTCAGCTCCTCAGTGACTACAATAGAGCCAGTCGGGTGGAAGGGCAATGTCTCCCGACCTTTCCTCATGGGTTTATTTGTAAAAACTGGTGCTCCCTCCAAGATGAAGCCTTGGGAATAGCAAAGTCATGGCTTTTATCTGGCCTGTTTCCCTCTGAATTCGGAGCTTCTGAAACTCTTAGAATAGTCTCAGGTGCGTCTCCTAAGCATGCTGGGGAAATAAGGAGGGGTGGGGGGTGGCTCTTCCTGGGTCAGAGAGGTCCAGGGATCAAACTTAAAATAAAAACAGACCTGCACGGCCCACTGCTCCCAGAGACCCTCCAAACTCAAGTCATGTGCATAGTCAGGAGCACAGCCCTGCCTCCCTCCTCTGGGCATCAGACAGGAACCCATTGAGGTTGCTGTTTGCCATCTCAAGTGAGGCAGGTGTGGGCAGTAAAGGAAACACAGAGGTGGGGGAAGGATGGGGTGGGGAGAGGAGAGAAACCTGTCTTCAGGGGAACTCCTAGGGTGCCCACTGATGGCTCTTAAAAATCCCCGAGCCCCTTTGTCAACCCGGAAAGAACAAATACTATATGTGCACTACATATCTAAGGATGCCATAAGAACAAAGAAACGTGTGCTTTGTAGAAGTTTGCAGAATCTACGTCGTTGCTGAACCTGTCATCATGGGACACTCTCTCCACCCAAACCCCACAATCCCTCCCCCTATTCCTGGGCTACTGCATTTCCTGCCCAGGTCCCTGTGAATATAGATGCACTTCTTAGCTGGCAAGAACCATGGCAGTGGGAAGTGGGGTACTTAAAATTAAAATACTGGACATAAAATTGTTTGTGACATATCTAGACCAGACAGGGACAAATAATGATGGCATTTGTTAAGTGCTTACTATGTGCAAAGCACTGTTCTAAGTGCTGGGGGATACAAGGTGATCAGGTTGTTCCATGTGGGGCTCACAGTCTTAATCCCCATTTTACAGATGAGGGAACTGAGGCCCAGAGAAGTTAAGTGACTTGCCCAAAGTCACACAGCCAACAATTGGCAGAGCCGGGATTTGAACCCATGACCTCTGACTCCAAAGCCCATGCTCTGGACATTAGACACCACATCAAGTTTCTCTTCCCTTTCTCTCAGAGTGACTGGAAGAGCGGGCCCTAGTGGCAGGGGTACTGGGAATAATAACTGCCATATTTGTTAAATGCTTATTGTATGCCAGGTAGTGTACTAACTGCTGGGGTGGATATCAGCAAATTGGGTTGGACACAGTCCCTGTCCTGCAGGGGGCCTACAGTCTTCATCCCCATTTTAAGGATGAAGTAACTGAGGCCCAGAGAAGTGAAGTGACTTACCCAAGGTCACGCAACAGATAAGTAGGGGAGCCAGGATTAGAACCCAGTTCCCCTTGACTCCCAGGACCCACATTCTATCCACTAGGCCATGCTGTTTCTTTGGGAAGGAAGAGGAAGGAAAGGGGTAACAAGGAGAAGGGTAGGGCTTAGGTCTCACGTATTCTGAGCTATCGGAACTCCAAGACCCAGAAGGATATGAGGCTTAGATTGGGCATGCTCCAGCTTGATATAGACATCCTAGGGAACAGCAATGGGTTGGTCCGTTCATGAAAGTTTGACCAGTCCAATGGGGACAACCCTAATTCTGATTCATTAGTTTACTTTCCTAAAATTGCCCGTGACCCAAACCCACCAACTAAACCTACCTACAAACCCCTCAGTCAAACCAGGCCATATGGTCTGGTCTAGTGAAGGAAGGGATGGAGAAATCAGACAGTTACCAGAGCAGAAAAACAAAAGAAGGCCAATGGGGTTGAAATCTCAAATTGGTATGAAAAAACATATAAAAACAGGAAAAGGAGACGGTAAGGTAGTGAATTAAAAGTCAAACTGCATAACGTCCACAATTTTGGTCGTTTTTTCTCTCCATTAAGAGCAGTTCTGGAGGAAATGGGCTGAAATTGCAATAAATAAGATTTAGATCAGACATAAGGAAGAACTTCCTGAATCCCACGGTTATGAGGCATTAGGCTGAGTTTCAAAGATGAGCTCCTTCTAGGAATGGAGCAGACACCCAATTGTCTTGCATGGTTTGCTTGATGTAAACCTTCCTCCCTGGGTGGGTAGATGCGAGGAGGGAATCCTGCAGGAATATTCATTCAATGGTATTTACTGAGCACCCACTATGTTTAAAACACAGTACTAAGCATACAAATAACCTAAACCCTAGGGATAAAACCCTGTCTGCCAAAACCTGCCCCGCAAAAATTCACTTCCAAGCCAAATGTCTTCTGGTCTGTCACCCTGGTGCCCATAGTGCCCTGATTTTAATAGGGGAATCATTCGATCCATAAGGTGGTCTTGGAAAGAAATATGCCAAACCCATTACTTTTCAACCTAAGTTGTTTTAAACAAACAACAAAAAAAAAGTAAAACAATTTTGGAAATGGAAACTGCCATATGGCTTGCGTTTAGAAGGCCATCTTAAATAAGGAGTCGCGAGACCTTGGGCTGTGTGGAAGTCTAAATTCAGGTTTGGCTCCTAGCAGGCTCTCCTGCCACATCTTGTTTAAATTGCCAGTTTACCTTCCTTGGCACAAATGCTAGCCATGAGTTCTGAGATGCCTAGTTATTTGACTGCCTCCTAAGACCCCTAAACCTTCCTCTCTCTCAGCCCCATTTGGCCCCGGAAAACAAACCCAACCAGCTGGGTGAATTGCTGGGAACATCCTATTAGCAGAAGTTTGCAACTTTTTAGCTCTAATTCCACACATGCCCTCCAGAAGGATGTGACATGAACTAAGATGGCCTCTCTCAAGGTTCCCATTAAGGCACCATGTTCTCTAACCTTATTTTCATTGAAAACCAAAGACGGGAAACCAAAAATATCTAGCACGCATTTTTTGGTTTCCATCCCCAGCTTCCACGTGGGCTAATAAGAAACAGCGATGCGCCTGCCTCCAGGACAAACGTTCAAGATTCCCTAACTGGTAAACCCATTCCCGCCAAGGCTTTGGGTCCTCGATCGGAACGCAGATCATAATAATAATAATAATGGCATTTGTTAATTGCTTACTATGTGCCAGACACTGTACTAAGTGCTGGGATAGATACAAGCAAATCAGGTTGGACACAGTCCCTGATCTATGTAGGGCTCACAGTTTCAAGCCCCATTTTACAATGAGGTAACTGAGGCACAGAGAAGTGAAATGACTTGGTCAAGACCACACAGCAGACAAGTGATGGAATAAGGATTAGAATCCATGGCCCATGTTCTATTCACTAAGCATGTTGCTTTGGGGGAGGTTTCTCAGCTCGGGCAGAGCAGAGACGGGAGCCGAGCCCAACTCCACATTTAATGCTTTCCAGCAGATCACACTCAGATTGGATGACTCAAGCCTGAAAAATACAACCTGTGAGGATTTGAGTTATTTCACGTTCCCCGACTTAGAACCCACTTGGGCCATTTCTGCTTAGTTGGAAGTCGAAACCCTTGAAGGCTTCAAGTTTCACTTTGATTTGGATCAACAGATGTTAATATCCCTATTCGGTGTGTAGAAAATGAGGAGGATTAGAGATGAGTTCGCATGAGAACACACACACATACACACACCCTGAACTCATAAATGCACGAACGGAGTAGTCTGGGAATGCTACTTTTAACAGGGCCCCGGCCGTGGACGGAAGTTGGTAGATGGACGCAGATAAAAGCTGGAAATTTTTGTACCTACCCCAGTGCTTAGAACAATGCTAGACACACAGTAAATGCTTAACAAATATCATAATTATTATCATTATTATGATTATTAGCACATACCAGAGCATGAGAAATGTGCCTTGTTTGGATTATTGCTTCAGAGGTAAGGTACACTAGCTCACAGCATGGCTTCCACATGGCTGGATGAACTCCAAAATGTCCAACCTGACTTCCCGGGAGCTCTTCCTTTGAGCAGGTGCACCAGTTGGTTAGCACTCACTCCCCAGCTGTTTCTGCTCACATTTGCAAATTAGATCTGGAGATAATGCATCACTCTGGGGTCTGGAAGCCTCCTGCCCCCACCCCACAGCCGGATCACACCTATAGATGGATTTCCCTCATTGAGACATAAGCCACACCTGCGTGGAAATCCTGGGTTTCCTCATGATTTTCCTAACACTCGGGGGGAATGCTTCCTGTCAACCTCTATGGTGGACACCGCAGTTCTTCTGGGCCATGGTGGCTGGGATGACTCCAGAAGGTTTTTTTTTAAAAAACTGACAGGTTCACCCCTAGAAACATAAATTATCCTTCAGGTCTCCATCTGAGTCCTGACCCCCGGGGCTCTATGGAAGACCAGAAAATGACATCTAATCAAAACAGCAGGCTCAGCTGGGCCCCAAATTTACTGAAGGGCAGACCTTGGCCCATGGTGCCCAGTCCTCACCAGCAAATCATCCACAGATCCAGGGCCTTATTGATAATAATAATAATTATAATGGTATTTGTTAAGGGCTTACTATGTGCCTGGCACTGTACTAAGTACTGGGATATATACGAGCAAATTACTAAGTACTGGGAAAATCATGTTGGACACAATCCCTGCCTATATCGGGCTCACAGCTTTAATGCCTATTTTACAGATGAGGTAACTGAGGCCCGAGAAGTGAAGTGACTGGTCCAAGGTCACACAGCAGATCAGTGGAGAAGCTGGGATTAGAATCCAAGTCCTTAATAATAGTAATAATAATTATGGTATTTCTTAAGCATTTACTATGTTCTAGGCACTGTACTAAGCATTGGGATGGGTATAAGCAAATAGGGTTGGACACGGTCTCTGTCCTACAAGGAGCTCAATTCCCATTTTACAGATGAGGTAACTGAAGCAAAGGGAAGTGAAATGACTTTCCCAAGATCATACAGCAGACAAATTACAGAACAGGGTTTAGAACCCATAACTTTCTGACTCCCAAGCATGTGCTCTATCCACCACCAAGTACACTCTGGATATAGACATCTAGTGTGATCGTGTGGCCTGTTGAGAAGAATTGAGGCCCCAAAGTCGGGAGAGCAGCATGCTAATCGTAGTGGAGCCACTCCACGGCCCTGGGGACCTCAGGACCATCTCAATCTCTCTGGCCTTCAGTCTCCTCACCTGTAAAATGGAGATAAAATCTCCGCTCTTCCTCCTTTTGATTTCGATACCCAGGCGGGGCCTGAGACCGTGTCTGATCCATTGATTGTGAACCCATTCCAGTGCTTATGGAATTTTTATGGTATTTGTTAAGAGCTTGCAATGTACCAGGCACTATTCTAAGTGCTGGGATAGATACAAGCTAATCAGGTTGGGTACACAATCTCTGTCCCACAGTGGGCTCACAGTCTTAATCTCCATTTTACAGATGAGATAATTGAGGCCCAAAGAAGTGAATTGAATTGCCCAAGGTCACGCAGCAGACAAGTGGCTGAGTGGGGATTAGAACCAGGTCCTTCTGACTCCCAGGCCATGCTGCTTAGTACATAGTGAAGGGCTTGATAAATATCCCCATCATCAGTGAACCATACCTTTCAGGGTTTATTTATTTTGAGGGGGGAGTTGAGCTGAAATCCGTGGATAATTGACATCCCAGGGATTCTTGGTGACATGAATACATTCAGGGATGCCCAAGTTTCTTTAGGTTTTAACACTTAGACAAACCCTGTCTCAGAAGCTTAGCACCAATCCAAGATGGCGAGGCCCTGCAGAGCGAGGTTATTTATTTCTACAAAATTTATCATCTTCTTAATGGCCATTTTTGCTAGTATATTATTTACCCTACTTTGTAATCAACTCCCCACTCACTTCCCTTTCTCCTGGGAAAGCCACAATTGAAGACATAGCTCCCAAACCAGAGGCAGGGGCAGAGGCCGTGTCCGACTTTTGATATCTTGTTGATAACGTATTGTACAATTAGATCAATTTGACAATTTCCATTATAGCTGATAAAATATTTATTGAGTCTTGGGGATGATGTCTGATCTCTGGACCATTTGTTTTGCTAATGGGCTGATACTTACTAAATCAGGAGAAAGCATTCAAATCTCACATCCTCATACCCTCCTCTACATTAGATTTGCAAATTACTGGTGCAAGTCATAAATTACAGTTCAGCTCAGCCAGACTCTGCCAGGCTGACAAGGCAGGTATATGACTGGCAATGACATTGTTTCATAGAAACATTAATCATAGGAGAAAGAGAAAATATTCCCAAATTGGCCCATAAGTCTAAATATTAAGGAATGAGAAAAAGGCAGCTGGAAGATGGCTTGAGCTGGAGCTGGAAATTAGGAAATGAAAAACACTTTCTATTATTTAACAAATCATCTGAATAATTTTCCACCCTTTCCCTCGAAGTTCCATCAGGGCCCAGAAATCCAGGACTGATTTCTCATCCTCTCTCTTGCCGCCAGTTATGTTTGAAAAAAAAAACAAAAAACGTGCCAGTGGGTTGCCCCAGCCGTGGAATTTCCACGTGAAAAAATGGCAGAGAAATAACTGAATGGAAAAGCCCGTTTGATTTCCGCGGTTTAATGACTTGCTCTGCTGGCATATGATCCATGGCAGCTACAGTTTCCATTTGGGTGGTGCTGGGTCAAACGTAAACTTCTTCAGATTGTGCAGGTAGCACTTATTCAAAAGCTCCCAATTGAGAGGAAGTGTGAGATCTAGTGCAGCACTGCTACATCGACATAAACGGCAAGGTATTTTTCTACTGCACTGAAAAGGTACCTATGTATCCTCAGATCATAAACTTGTGCAATTCCAATCAATCAATCAATAATATATGTATATTGATTGATTTATATATTTTATTATATATGTATATAATAATAATAATGGCATTTGTTAAGCGCTTACTATGTGCAAAGCACTGTTCTAAGCGCTGGGAAGGTTACACAGTGATCAGGTTGTCCCATGGGGGGCTCACAGTCTTAATCCCCATTTTTACAGATGAGGTAACTGAGGCACAGAGAAGTTAAGTGACTTGCTCAAAGTCACACAGCTGACAACTGGCGGAGCCGGGGTTTGAACCCACGACCTCTGACTCCAAAGCCTGTGTTCTTTCCATTGAGCCACGCTGCTTCTCTAGTTTACTGTGCATAGAGCACTGTACTAAATGCTTGGGAGAGTTTAACAGAGTTAATAGACACATTCCTGACTGTAAGCTCACTGTGGGCAGGGAATGTGTCTACCAACTCTGCTATACTGTTATACTGTGTTCTCCTAAGAGCTTAGTACAGTGCTCTGCATAAAGTAAGTCCCAAATAAATGCAACTGATTGATTGATTGCCACAATGAACTTACAGTCTTGAGGGAATCCATACAATCCATACAACTCTGGGCAGATTTGCACATAATAATAAATAAGAAGAATTGTGGTTTTTGTTATGTGCTTATTATGTGCCAAGCACTGTATTAAGCACTGGGATAAATACAAGTTAATCAAGTTGGACATAATGTATGTTTGTATGTCCATTCCTATGTGTACATATAATATGATCATTTCTGTTTTAACGTGGTTAGAACGCGTCCTAACGTGTTCTAACCCTCTCATACCTCTTTGCTCTTTCACTGTCTTTAACACAAAGCTCTCTACAGTACAGTACAGTGAGGCTGAGGCTGGGAAGCTCAGCAGCTTCACTCCTTGAATGATGCCAGGGGCACGTGCATAAATGGTTCTTCATACCTAGAATCCACCAGTCCACCAATGTATGGATCGTATTAGACCACAGTGGACTCATGGTGTGGGAAGAAGAGTCCCCAGTGCTTCCTGAGGGTCTTATTCCAATCATGTGATGGGTATATGTGTTTTGGCAGAGATGACTGTACTTCAGAGCTACCTCCACTTAAGAAAGCCTTTGGTTTAGGAGTCAGGGTGGGAAAGAAAGAGAAATAAAGGTCACTCCCTGGGAAGACTGAGAGGCTGCAGGAGGAAGAAGTGGGAAATGGGTGTCTAAACAATGTATTTTCCCATTCTTCCTTGGAGATGGCAGATCCCACGACCACCAGACTCCCTCCATCCTCCTTCCTTCTCAATCAATCAATCAATGGTACTTCTTGAGCACTGACTGTGTGCAGAGCACTGTACTAAGAACTTGAGAGAGTACAGTACAACAGAGTAGGTAGACACATTCCCTGCCCATAAGGAGCTTGCAGTCTAAAGACTTCATTCTCTGCCTGGTGAGACACTCTAGGCTTCTACCTTTTTGAGCTCCTAAATGTATGTGCGTTCTACCTTAGCTCTAGTTGCTATTTCGTTGGGGCGCAAGCTGCAACACAATTAATTACATTAAACTGAAGTTCTCTTGTTTTGAAGCCACCCTTGATTTAAAGCCATAGAAGGAAGTAATTAAATTTAATCAGAGCCAGGAATCCTAAACAAAGAAGTATGACACCTTGATTTGTCTCTGGGATTAAATATACAAAAGGAAATGCCACATACGGTGTTGCCTTTGTCCAAATTAAAAGAAAAAAGCCATAGCAATCATGTTATATAACATAACGTCCACCCACCTCCGAAAATGTTTGTTCTCCTGACGACATTGTCAAAGATCAGAAACTTTCAGAGTATTCACGGAGGGAGATTCAAAGGGTTTGCTTACTAAAGTATTCTGAAGGTGACGTATTGGTTTAGCAGAAGTAATTAAAGGCCTACTACTGGTGCTCTAGGTCATAGTTCAGAGTTCTAAGGCCAAAAGATGTAAGAGTGAACACGCTTCAAGGTAGTCATTCATCGGGTTTTATCCGGGGCGATCTGGTTTTCAGTTGTCCCGCCCCTCTGACCAGTTCAAACATGCCATTTATTTCCGCGCCCAATCTCCCTCCCCCTCGGCTCTCCCTGTTGCATCCCAAAGCTTGGAAGCAATACCCACATTCACGGGCACCTCTGAGGGAGCACAGTGGTTCTGGAGGAAGCGCAGGGGTCAGGGGCCCCCCTCCTAGAGAAACCTTCTAAGTTCAGGAAAACTTGCACACTTCCGCAAAATGGCAGAGTAGACATCATTACATTTCACCAAATAGCCAGCCTAGTTCATTCATTCATTCATTCATTCAATCATATTTATTGAGTGCTTACTATGTGCAGAGCACTGTACTAAGCACTTGGGAAGTACAAGCTGGCAACATATAGAGATGGTCCCTACCCAACAGTGGGCTCACAGTGTGGAAGGGGGAGACAGAGAACAAAACAAAACATATTAACAAAATAAAATAAATAGAATAAATATGCACAAACAAAATAAATAGAGTAATAAATTCATACAATTCATTCATAGTGCCCATAATAGGTATACATGGCTCAGTGGAACGAGCCCAGGCTTGGGAGTCAGAGGTCATGGGTTCTAATCCTGGCTCTGCCACTTGTCAGCTGTGTGACTTTGGGCAAGTCACTTCACTTCTCTATGCCTCAATTCCCTCATCTATAAAATGGAGATTAAGACTGTGAGCCCCACATGGAACAACCTGATCACCTTGTATCCCCTCCAGCACTTAGAACAGTGCTTTGCACATAATAAGTGCTTAACAAATACCATTATTATTGTTATTATTCCTAGCTTGGGCAGTGACTAGCAAGTGGAAGGTGATCTGCTGCAAGTCAAAACTCACCTGTGCTGGGCAGCAGCAGCAAGGGAGAGAGTCGAGGGTGGAGACTCACGCTGACTGCACTGAAGAAGGCAGTGTTAAACTACTTCTGCATTTTTACCAAGAAAACTTTATGGAGATACTACCAGAATGATTGCAGATGGAGTTGGGGCATTCTGGGAGAGATATGTCCATGGAGTCGCTATGGGTGGGAGATGACTCAACAGCATAAGACAAGACAAGTGCCCATAATGAGTCATGGGCCTCTGGGTGTCCAGTACCTGTGAGGGTCAGCACTGACTATGTTAAACACCTTTAAAAATCAGAGGTTCAGGAGTCAGTGGGGCTGGAAGTCCCAGACACCTTTCCTGTTTGCAATACAAAGGTGTGTCTTGCCCCAATCCTGGAGGTTCTTCCAAAAGCCAACTTCCTACAGGCCCAGAGATGCCGTTTTCCCCTGGATTTTCATCTCTGCTTCCTCTCCCTCACAGAGCCTCTGTATGTCCCCCTGACACGTCCAAGAACACTTTCCCTCCAGCCAAGGGATGGGCATGCTTGGAGGGGAAGCTCCTTGTGGGCAGAGAACATGCCTTGTGGTCTGTCGTACTCTCCTTTATGCTTAGGGCAATACCCTGCCCACAAGAGGCACTCAATAAATACCACTCATTGATTGATGAACAGCTGGGAATCTTTGCAGGAGACCAGGGTTTTCCACTGCCTCATGGGGTAGACAAGCAAATTTCCCAGGTCTCCAAAAATGTTCCCAGCTATTTTGCTACTCACCTAGCCAACTTCTTTCTACAGGTCTCCCTGCCATGGCCTGTGTAATCCCCCTCTGGGGCAAGGGCAGAGATGCAGCAAAGGGCTGCTTGGCTCTTGGAGAGAGGGACACTGTTCCACCTCAGTGGAAGGGGTGAGAGAAGTCCAAGAGGTGACATTTGTAAAACCTCCCGAGATCCCTCAGGATACAGATGGAATAGGCAAGATATATTGGGCTGGGTATTGCGTGGACGCTGCATATACATCTTACCCGGACTATGCATCACCTTATACTCTCCTAAATGAGAAAAGCAGAAAATTGCAAATAGGCCTGGATTTAGATTTATCAACAAAGATAAATTATAGAGACAAACTATATTCCGGAGATGAGGGTTGTATTTTAGCTCAAGAATATCACAAGAACAGATGCCAGGGGATCTCATCACAAAGGTCAGAGTTGTACGTCTACAATGAATAAAGGAAATCCAGTCTAGAAGGAGACAGGGCAGTGATCTCAGGTTAAATTGGGAAAGAGAGGGAAAATATGGGTTTTCAAACTGATTGGAAAAATGAAGGCCTATAACACCGCAAGAAACTCACCAAAAGTAATTCCCTGAAAAACAACTGCACATTTATATACACACGCACACAAACATACTCACTAAAAATCCACTCTACTTTTTGCTCTGTAAAGACAGCGTGGTCCAGTAGAAAGAGCTGGGGGCTGGGGCTCTGGATACCTGAGTTCTAATCTCAGCTAATAATAATAACAATAGCTGTTATATTTGTTAAGTTCTTACTCTGTGCAAAGTCCTGTGGTAGATACAAGATAATGAGATCAGACATAGAATCCCTGTTTGCACCCAGGGCTCACCTCAAAGAGGGAAGGCGAGCAGGTATTTTATCCTCATTTTACCCATGAGGTAATTGAGGCACAGAGAAATTAGATGATTTGCCAGAGGTCATGCAGCCAGCAGGTAGAGTTGCGATTAGAACGCAGGTCCTCTAATTCCTAGGCCCGGGCTCTTTCCATTCGGCCACTCTGCTTCTCAGTTCTAACACTCAGCTGCTGGGTTTGGACTCACCTTGGACAAGTCATTCATCTCTCTGGGTCTCAATTTCCCCAGTTGGAAAATGGGAAAAATAATTCCTGTCTTCCCCTACCTCACGAGGATATCACGAGGAAAAAATGAGATGATTGATGGGGGCAATCAAGCACACATTCAGCTCACATCACTGTCCAGCCCAGCCCACACCCTCTTCTTCGGTATTGCCAACCTGCTCAATGTGCCTCGATCTTATCTATCTCATGGCTGACCTCTTGCCCATGTCTTCTTTCTGGCCTGGAACTTCCTACTCCTTCATAGCTGACAGACCATTACTCTCCCAATATTCAAAGCCAAGAAGCCTTTCCCAACTAAGTCCTCATCTCCATACTCCCTCTCTCCTCTGTATCAACTAGACACTTGGATATGTACTCTTCAATCAATCAACCAATGGTATTTATTGCGCACTTACTAAGTGACATGTGCCCTGCCCATAATGAGCTCACTGTCTAAAGAACTTGATATTCACCCCCACACTCTTCGCCATAGCATTTATGTGCATATCTGTAATTTATCTTAGTGTCCGTCTCCCCCTGTAGACTGTAAATTCATTATGAGCAGGAAACACGTCTACCAACTCTCTTGTACTTATCCAAGCACTTATCCAAGCAAGTACAGTGCTCTGCACACAGAAAGTGCTCAGTAAATACAACTGATTGATTAATTGATTGAAAATCCTTCAGAAAATAGTTGAGAAGCACCAAGAGTCTCTTTGTCACCTACATTCTCAGAAATGCTTAGAGCCAGCTAAAATAGATCCCTCAGATCGAAGCGGTTCTGACCTTCAAAGCCTTATTAAAAGCACCTCTCCAAGAGGTCTTCCCCAACTAAGCTCTCATTTCCTCTTCTCCTATTCCCTTCTGCATCAGCCTTAAACTTGGATTCACAACTTTTATTCATCATGAGAAGCAGTGTGGCTCAGTGGAAAAGAGCATGGGCTTTGGAGTCAGAGGTCATGGGTTCAAATCCCAGCTCTGCCAATTGTCGGCTGTGTGACTTTGGGCAAGTCATTTAACTTCTCTGTGCCTCACTTACCTCATCTGTAAAATGGGGATGAAAACTGTGAGCCCCCCATGGGACCACCTCATCACCTTGGAACCTCCCCAGCGCTTAGAACAGTGCTTTGCACATAGTAAGTGCTTAATAAATGCTATTATTATTATCCCACCCCCTCAGGTCTTTCATCCATAGCCATAATTCATTTATTTCTATTAATGCCTGTCTCCCCCTCTAGACTGTAAACTCCTTGTGGTCAGGGAACATGTCTGCCAACTCTGTTATATTGCACTTTCCTAGGCCCTTAGTACAGTGCTCAGCACAAAGTAAGCATTCAGTCAATACCATTGATTGGTTGATTGATCGATGGATTCTGACCACAGCAGAATCATCAAGCGAGTTTCTAGAAACAATCACCAGGTGCACAGTGAGGAAACAAGAATGTCCTTCTTGTTTCAGCTCCAGACCTGATTTTCAAAGAGTGAAATCATTCACTCAGGAAGGTAGCCAGGAGGGGCGGGGAAGAAGCCAGGGAGAGTCAGCCCAGGAGCCTTGTAAAGAACCACGTTAGCTTTAGTTGATAAATTAAGGTTTTCCTCTGACCTCCACATTGTCTCTTCCCCTTCTTCCTCTCTCAGCCAAGAAAGTTCCAGTGGGCATGTATGTCAAAACAGGTCAGAGGCGTATAGACAGTACTTTCAGAACAAAGGCCATGAAGGTGCAGGGGAAGTGGACTCAGACATAAACCTTTCCATGAACTAAACCCACGTCACAAAAGGGAGTTTGAATCTTGCATTTTTTTTTCTGGAACAAAAGAGGTAGCATTAGCAGCACAGGTAAAAAAAGAAAGAAAAATTAAATGACATTTTGACAGTGCCCCTTTTAAGATGCATAATCTCAGCCCAGACTGTGCTTGGTTAGGTGAACAGCTTTTGGAGGTAATTGACCGGTTTTGCTTTCAGAGATGGAAATACAGGAGGGAAACATCTTAAATGTCAGACATTGTTGAACTTAAAACAGATCCTTTAGTTATTACACAAAGCTTCATCTAATCATTTTCGTTAGGATGTATAGTGTCTGGAGTTGGGTTTTCATTCTTCTAACTCCCCAGGAATTAGAATTACAGGCTTCCTAAATGGAGAATGCAGCAAGAAGAGATGGGAGAGGAGGGGAGGGAGAGAGGAACTAGATTATGGGAGAATAAAAGCTTATAAAAGTATTTCATTCCCAAGGGAAGCAATTCTGCCATTATGGAATCACTAAAAGACAGCGAACCAAGTTTGCTGGGTTCCATTACTTTCCCGGCACCCAGGGGGCATAGAAAGTGGCCTTCTGTTTCCCCCCTTTATACCATTTCTCTTTCAAACCGCTGCTCCGGGTAAAAATGGGTAACTTCTGCTAGCCTCTGACATAGGTGTCAGCTATCCATTACAACTGAGGGGGGAAAGGGGTTGGACTCCTGGTAGGCAGCGGGAGAGGTAGTGGGAAGGAACTAGAGTGTTGGGAAGAACTAATTGGTCTGAAAAATCTAATCAGGAGTCTCCCCAGCCCCCAGACATTCTTGGGTCTGATCAGAAAGCTAGTTGCTCAAATACTACTGATCATGATGATGACCGTCTAGATTAGAAGCTCATTGAAGTCAAGAAACATGTCTCCCAACTCTGCTGCATTATACTCTCCAGCATGGCTCAGTGGAAGGAGCACGGGCTTGGAGTCAGAGGTCATGGGTTCTAATCCCAACTCCACCACTTGTCAGCTGTGTGACTTTGGGCGAGTCACTTAACTTCTCTGTGCCTCAGTTACCTCATCTGGAAAAAGGGGATTAAGACTGTGAGCCCCACGTGGGACAACCTGATCATCTTGCATCCACCCCAGAACTTAGAATAGTGCTTCGCACATAGTAAGTGCTTAACAAATGACATTATTATTATTATTATTATAATCAATCAATCAATCAATCAATTGTATTTATTGAGCGCTTACTGTGTGCAGAGTACTGTACTAAGCGCTTGGGAAGTACAAGTTGGCAACATATAGAGACGGTCCCTACCCAACAGTGGGCTCACAGTCTAGAAGGGGGAGACAGAGAACAAAACCAAACGTATTAACAAAATAAAATAAATAGAATAGATATGTACAAGTAAAATAAATAAATAAATAGAGTAATAAATATGTACAAACATATATACATATATACAGGTGCTGTGGGGAAGGGAAGGAGGTAAGGTGGGGGGGATGGAAAAGGGGAGGAGGGGGAGAGGAAGGAGGGGGCTCAGTCTGGGAAGGCCTCCTGGAGGAGGTGAGCTGTCAGTAGGGCCTTGAAGGGAGGAAGAGAGCTAAAACACTGTTCTAAGCACTAGGGAGGTTAAAGGTGATCAGGCTGTCCCACGGGGGGCTCACAGTCTTAATCCCATTTTACAGATGAGGTAACTGAGGCCCAGAGAAGTTAAGTGGCTTGCCCAAAGTCACACAGCGGACAATTGGCAGAGCTGGGGTTTGAACCCATGATCTCTGACTCCAAAGCCCGGGCTCTTTCCACTGAGCCACGCTGCTTCTCTATTATTCTCTCTATTATTACAGTGAGCCCACTGTTAGGTAGGAACCGTCTCTATATGTTGCCAACTTGTACTTCCCAAGCGCTTACTACAGTGCTCTGCACACAGTAAGCGCTCAATAAGTACGATTGAATGAATGAATGAATGAATTACAGTGCCCTGCACACAGGAAGCACTCAATAAATACCATTAATTGACTGATTGGTGATGAGGATGCCGGGGTCCAGTCCAAGCAGCTATGGGTGAAAGGAATGACTTCACTGCACAGCTGGAAACCAACGTGAAGTGTGGCAGGGGTGGGGAGAGGACAACCCATCTCTCACCTTGGGGTTGGCAGTTAGGATCTCCAGTTATTGACCCCTCCCTCTACCTCCTGGAATGGTCAGGGAAGCACTGGGTGAAAAAGGAGAAAAACTTTTCCTTTGTCTATTCAGTGGCAGGGGACAAGAGCAGGTCTCTTCCTATAGCAACTGGGGGTCTTTGTAGGGTCCAGTTCCCAATGGTGTTCACAAAAAAGTTCAATCTATTGATCCATCGATGATATTTTTTAAGCACTAAACACTTGGGAGAGAAGCAGCAAGCCCTAGTGCATAGAGCATGGGCCAGGGAGTAAAAAGGACCTGGGTTATAATCCTGGCTCTGCTACTTCTCTACTATGTGCCCTTGGGCAAATCACTTAAATTCTCTGTGTCTCAGATACCTCATCTGTAAAATGGAGATTAAGAATGTGAGGCCCGTGTGGAACAGGGACTGTGTCCAACCGGATTAACTTGTATCAACCCCAACACTTAGTACAATGTCTGGAACATAGTAAGCACTTGACAAATATGAAAAAAGAGAGTAGCTCAGAATAATAATAATAATAATGATGGCATTTATTAAGCACTTACTATGTGCAAAGCACTGTTCTAAGTGCTGAGGAGGTTACAAGGAGATCAGGTTGAACCACGGGGGGCTCACAGTCTTAATCCCCATTTTACAGATGAGGGAACTGAGGCACAGAGAAGTTAAGTGACTTGCCCAAAGTCACACAGCTGACAATTGGCAGAGCCAGGATTCGAACCCATGGCCCCTGACTCCAAAGCTCATGCTCTTTCCACTGAGCCATGCATATGTTGCCTGCCCACAAGGGGATTGCACTCTAATGAGGTGTGCAGACAAAACATATTTGTAGAGGGAACAGTAGGAAGAGCCAACATCAAAAAAGGAGTAGACAATTGTGTCAGGATGAATAATCGAATGACTAGCAGAATGAATAATTGAATATATATAAATCCTGAAGATGGATGCAAGAACATAATGCTAAGGGTAGTTGGTGGCTGACATGACTTGGGTGTTGTGGATTAATCGAGGAAGGCTTCCTGGAGGAGGTGGGATTTCATGAGGACTTTGAAGATGGGGAGAGCTGGAGTCTGATGGTTTGAGAGGAGGAGGGAGGAGTTCCAGGCAGACAGAAGGGTTACAGTAAGTTTCATAATAATAATAATAATAGTGGTATTTGGTAAGCCTTGGGCTTGGTATGTGCCAAGCCTTGGGCTAATCACCGGGGTAGAAATAAGATAAGGTAGGACAAAGTTCCTCTCCCAAGTGAGGCTTATAGTCTAAGGGGGACAGTAGTAATAGTAGTAGTGGATAGTAGTAGTGGTGACAGAGAGAAGCAGCATGGCCTATTGGATAGAGTGTGGGCCTGGGCATCAGAAGGAACTGAGTTCTCATCCTGACTCTCGTCTGCTGTGTGACTATGGGCAAGTCACTTAACTTCTCTATGTCTGTAACTTCATATGTACATATTTACTATTCTATTTATTTTATTAATGTGCATCTGGCTTTACTTCTATTTATTCTGATGACCCCTGTCCACATGTCTTGTTTTGTTGTCTGTCTCCCCCATCTAGACTGTGAGCCCACTGTTGGGTAGGGACCGTCTCTATATGTTGCCAACTTGTACTTCCCATGTGCTTAATACAGTGCTGTGCACACAGTAAGCACTCAATAAATACGATTGAATGATTTAATGAAAGGGGGAGGGAGAAAAGGTATCGAATTCCCATTTTCCAGATGAGGAAACTGAGATATGGAAATGGTAAGGGACTTGCCCAAGGGCACCTAGTAGGCAAATGGTGGAACTGGGATGAGAATCCAGGTGCTCTGATTCCCAGACCCAGGCTCTCTCTGCTAAATTGTGCTGCTTCAGAGGCTGGAGAGTTGAGAACGAGGCCCAGCGAGAAGGTAAGCCCAGGAGGAGAGAGGAGTGTGTGATCTGGGGGAGAGGCTGCCCTCCTCTGACTTCTTTCCCTTCTTTTTTTTAATGATATTTGTTAAGTGTTTACTCTATGCCAGGCACTGTAATAATAATAATGGTATTTGTTAAGCGTTTACTGTGTGCAAAGCACTGTTCTAAGCCCTGGGGTAGATACAAGATAATCAGGTTGGACACAGTCCCTGTCCACATAGGGGTCATAATCTTATTCCCCATTTTACAGATGAGGTTAGTGAGGCACAGAGAAGTGAAGTGACTTGCCCAAGGTCACACAGCAGACAAGTGGAGGAGCCAGAAATAGAATCCAGGTCCTTCTGACTCCCAGGCCTGTGCTCTTCCTGTTCCTGAAGCAGCCAAACCTGTCTAGAGGAGAAATCGAAAGGATCCTGAGGCACCTTCAAGGGCAGCTGTCTGATCAGGCCCTGGGGGAAGAGTTCAATGACAGAGCCCCCCGGGCAGGGTCTGGCAGCCCCCTCTCTGTCCCCAGGATTGATCTGACACACATGATGCGGCTTTACAGGAGGGATGGAGGCGAGCTTCACATTCCTCCAGCAGGATGATATGGGTTTGTATCTAAATCTGTTCCATATGACCCTCCTCACATGCTTTGGTCGGGACCGGGCACTTGGGAAGGTCAAGGAGGGTGTGATTGAAAGTACCAGAGTCGGCGAGCTGATTGCTCAAGGTTAATGACCAGCAGAGGCCCGGCCTGTGGGCCACAGAGACGGTGCTGCGTGGTCTGCTGGCAAGAACACAGGGCTGGGAGGCTGGCCATCAGGGTCCCAGATCCAGCTCGGAATTCCACTGGCCAGCTCTGTGACCTTGGGCAAGTCACTTCACCTCTCAATCAATCAGTGGTATCTACTAAGCACTCACTGTGTGCGGAGCACTGTACTAAGTGCTTGGGAGCGGGCAATGTAACAGACTTGGTAGACACAGTCCCTGCCCACCAGGAGCTTACAGTTTAGAGGGGAAGACAGGCACTAAAATAAATTATGGATATGTGCTGCGGGGCTAAGGATGGGATGAATATCAAGTGCTCAAAGGGTGCAGAATTTGGGGCCTCGGTTTCCTCATCTGGAAAATGGGGAGAATGGGGAGAAACGGGGATGTTGAGAGGATAAAATGAGATTAAAATAAAATCCCTGTGCAAGTGATTATTAAATGGTCTCCCAGGGGCAGTGGGACCCTACTGGGCTGTTGGAGAGCATTTCCCACTGTTCCTTGGAACACTGGTTAAATTCCTCCAAAATCCCCAGGAATTCAGGCCAACCATGGCTTGAGAGAGTACACGCCAACCAATCCTGGCACTCTGACACCATGTCCAGAACTAGATTAGAGATAAAATAATCACCTCAGACCCAGCTCCTGTTCCACTTGGGGCTCAAGGCCTAAGAGGGAGGGGGAGAAGCAATCCTCATTTCCCTTTTTTTCAGAAGAGGAACTGGAGCAGCAGAGCAGTTCAGTGATTTATCCAAGGTCTTGGAGCAGTTCAGTGACAGAGCTGAGATTAGAACCCAGGTCTCCTGACTCACAGTCTCGTGCTTTCCACCAGTCCACACTGCCTCTGAGTTCCAGCTGCTGGAAAAATTAGAGGGAGAGAGTGATCTGGCCCAGTCTGTGTCATTCAAGCCCGAAACCAAGAAGAACCCATCCTGCAGTTCTTGCTTCTCTGGAATCACTCCTATACTCTGCTTTGCTTTACTAACAGATACTCAGGACCCCCTTAGATGGGAAAGTCCTCCCACTAAATTATGCATTCCTCCCCTAGATGGTAAGCTCCTTCCACTAAATTATAAGTTCCTCCTATTAAATGATAAACTTCCCCTAATAGATGGTGAACTCCTTCCACTAAATTATAAATTCCTCCCTCTAGAGGGTAAGGTCCTCCCCCTAGACAGTAAGCTCCTTGAGTGCAGGGATCATGTCTAACAATTCTATTATATTGTACTCACCCGAGGGCTTAGTACAGTGGTCTCCGTATATTAAGTGCTCAATAAATACCTTTTATTGATTGACTGATCGGCAGGGTAGAGTCCAAGTTGGAAAAGAACTGGGGTAGGGAGAGGAAGAATAAAACTGACCTCATCTTTGCAGGGAGATTTTGTCTAAATTTTATGGGCCCTGGGCTCTATAATCCTGGAATTATTATTCTGATCTGGAGAAGGGAGGGATGGGGAGAGGATGTTCCCTACCTACCTAAGTACACTAGGAAACAAAGGTGAAGAAACTGGGATAGGTTATCTTATATCCCATATGCTCAGGTAGCTGAAAATGTTATGGCAGGCAGGAATGGGTATAGGATACAGTGTGGTCTAGTAGGAAAAACATGATACCAGGAGTCAGTAGGCTGGAGCTGTAACCCAACCTCATCTCCTGACCTATTTTGTGACCTTCAGCAAGTCACTTAACCTCCCTGGACCTCTGGTTCGTCATCTGTAGAATGGAGATAAGAGACCTCCTTTCCTCACCACCGAGAAGTGAGACCATGTGAAACAGGGCCTGGGTCTGACCTGATTATACCCAGTATTTAGCATAGATCTTGGTATAGAATAAGTGATGATGATGATTATTATTATTAATAGCAATAATAATCATATAATATATATTATTTGCTAAGCCTTAATGCTAAATGCTGGGTTAGATGTAAGATAATCAGGTTGGGCACAGTCCCTGTCCCATAAAGGGATGACAGTCTAACTTGGAGGGAAGAGGATTTAATCCCCATTTCACAGATACTTGTACATATTTATTATTCTATTTATTTTGTTAATGATGTGCATCTAGCTTTACTTCTATTTATTCTGGTGACTTGACACCTGTCCACATGTTTTGTTTTGTTGTCTTTCTCCCCCATCTAGACTGTGAGCCCATTGTTGGGTAGGGACCGTCTCAACATATAGGTTGCCAACTTGTACTTCCCAAGCGTTTAGTACAGTGTTCTGCACACAGTAAGTGCTCAATAAATACAATTGAATGAATGAATGAAAGATGAGGTAACTGAGGTACAGAGAAGTTAAGTGACTTGCCCGTATAATAAACGAATGGCAGAGCTGGGATTAGAACCTAAGTCCTCCGACTCCGAAGCCCATTCTCTTTCCACTAGGTCATGCTGCTTCTCAGTAATAGTAATAATAATAGTAATAACCTGGGTGGTCGTACTCTACTTCCATCCACGTATCTTTTCTCGTGGGCAGCCCCGAAAGAGGCAGGAGAGGATGGAACTAGAATTCCAGGTCCTGAAGACTCCATCCCTTGGAGACAGAGCATCGGTTGGGTGAAGTTTCTGTCTCTGGCTGACAGGTTTTCTCCCTGGGTGCTCCTTGTGGGTGGTCAGGAGAATCCCCACTGCCCAGGAAATTCTGCCCTTTGACCCCCTTGCTAATACCCCAGTCAGATTTGCTTTGCCGGTGTTAGAAGAGTTAGGTTTCTGGGACCAGCCCACAATCTCGGGGCGGCAAGCCCCATCGCCAAACAAAAGGCCCCTGTTTGCTCACCCTTCCTTCAGAGCGGCTTAAGGACATTTTTGTCATTTTTGAACAGCTAATATCTTGCACACGAAAAAAAAGTTGTCTAATCTCTTTAAATTTAATCTTTACTTCTAGAAAACTGTGGGGACGGATGCTGACTGCCCGAATATGTTCCATTAGACTAATTAGGTCAAGATTACCACCAGCCAACTCACTCCATTAGTTTTCCAGAATTCTTCTTGACTCTTTCCTTTTTTATGTGCCCGAGTGTGGCCTACTGAGGTCTCTGAGGTCTGACAAGTGGGTGGTAAGGAACTCAGAGTGGGGGCTGGCTTTAGTAATTCTGGGCAGCGTAGAGCCTTTGAACCCAGCTCCCTACCTCCAGGATCGTTGAGGTATCTGCCTGGCTTGAGTCAGGGGGCTGTGCTCATTGACCTGCTGAGGTCACATCCAGATCTCGGATTTTGCACAGGTTTTCCAGAATCTCTCCTTGGGCACTGCCTCAGGGAAGGAAGAGTTATACAGAACACTCTGTCCCCATTTTGGGGCATCGTCAGATAAAATACTCTTAATGGTGGTGGTTTTCTTCCTCTCTGGCCCTTCAGGCTGCCTTCGGGGAAGAGTGATCATGGAGGTGAAGCGGTTGCCTTTAGGGCCCTGGGAAATGTCCCAGGGAGGGACAGAGGGTCTATCTATGGTCTTGGTCTTCCCCAGTCACACTACAGATGGGCCTTCCACCAGGAAGAATTATCCAAAAAGTACCCAGCTTCTCAGTTCATCCCAGCTCTGCCACTTGCCTGATGCCTCAGGCAAGTCATTTCCCTTCTCTGAGCCTCAGTTTCCTCATCTGTAAAATGGGAATTCCATGCCCGTTCTCCCTCCTACTTAGACTTTGCACCCCATGTAGTACGGACCAGATAATCTTTTATCTACCCCAGCACTTAGTACAGTGCTTGGCACATAGTAAGCACTGAACAAATATAATAATATTAATGATGGCATTTGTTAAGCGCTTACTATGTGCAAAGCACTGTTCTAAGCACTGGAGTAATAAATATCACTATTATTATTCATATGGCAGCATGTGCATTGGGGGATTGAGAAACTTTCTTGCAAGTTATCTAGTTTTCTATTTTCTATTTTTAAGTTTTCTATTTTCAGGACAGACAGCATTCAGTATGGTGCTCTGCAAACCTAGATGATCATAGATCTGCAAACCTAGGTCCCTGGTACAGTGATCCAAACCCCAGAGGTGCCCGCTACAATGTTCTACACACAGCAGGCACCCAATACAGTGTTCCACATACACTGGGCATTCCGTACAGTCCTCTGCACAAAGTGGGCACTCCATCGATACTGCTGCCGATGATGAATAGTCATCAGCTGATGGTGACGAATAATCTCCCTGTTTAGGGGAAAGCTGATGTGGGGCTCGGTGTGGTAAAAGCCAAATCGTGATGTAGGGAGCCACAATCCCATCCATAAAATCTTCCAGCCGACTCCAAGCCAGCACATTAGGGGAGAATGTTCGTGTCGGCTGGGAAAGGACTGCTGTATCCTGCGATCCTGGATGGGTTCCGCGTGAGGACGGCACAGAGTGACTCACTCGCTTAGAGATTTTAAAGCACTCGGAACTCTTGGCTCCAAAAGATTTCAGAAAAATGTCAGCTATCATTACCGTTGCCTCTTACATAATTTGTTATTATGCATAAAAGGCACAGCACCGGCAGCCTGATTTATTCGCATTAATAATAATGGAAATACGAAAGCCAGGAACACAAGAACTATCGTGTTAGAAAAGAAAAGAAAGTATCCTTTTTTACTTCACTTTTCTTGTTTTGCTTATGACACATGGCTAACTTACTCCGCCCATCAGGCAGAAGTTTTTCATGTCAATATTTGCCTTCCTTTAGCAATTAAAGGCAGTTTAGTGTTAATATACAGGCACATTTTTCTACAGGTTTGGGGTGGAAGTACGCTATTTGTGTTCAAAAGAGTCTGAGGTTGCGAATGTGTTTTCTTGGCAACACTACAAACCAACCAGCGCTGAACAAAACCAAACACTACAATCTTTTCTTCTCTGTCTCTCTTCATTTATCCTCAGTCAGCTCTGTCTTCAGAATAGAACATTTATCCTGGAATCTAAACTTCCTCTTGATCTGTGAGGTGCCCCCCAAAATATTTTTGGCCCAAAACCACACTTTGTCTAGTCACAAATTGAATCCTTTTTAAGTAAGAAAATACTCTCTCTTCTCCCTCTCCTCCTCTCTCTCCTTCTTTCTCTCTCCCTCTGTTTCTCCCTCTCTCTCTTCCTTTTTCTTTCTCCTCTTCACCCCTTCACTGCCCCACTTAATCAAACAATCAGTGTTATTTATTGTGCACTTACTATGTGCAGAGAACTGTACTAAGCACTTGGAAGAGTACAATACACCACTCCTCCTCCTTTCCTCTCTCCTTTCCAGTGCTGCAGACCGCACATAGAATGCCTTAAATTCCCAATTTCTGAAGCTCAGCTCTCCCCCAGCCAGCTGCTGCCCAGAGAAGCTCGTGAACTGTCCCAGCAGGGACATTCCCAAGACTGATGGATGCTGCCCTTGTTTATTCTCAATCAATAATCCCAGAATACAGTGAGCTCTCAATCTGGCCTCATGAGAGTTAAGTGAGCAAATCAGCCCATGTTCCTACCACTCTAAGGGAGTGGAGGCTGTGGGAGGCTCTTTTCTCTTGCGTCCCAAAGATCTGGACTCTGTTTGGGAAAAGGAAAGTGCCTCGGACTCCAAGCCAAGGTTTCATTGTGTCTGGACACTCTCTGTCTAGGAGGGACCAAGATGGCCTTCTAGACAGAGATGTCCACTGTATGAGGGAAATACAGTGATTGCCTCCACAGGCTTTTGAGTTGGACTGTCAGACTTGCTCATCCCATGGCTCTCACAAGGCCTGAGAGTTTCCAGCTAGGGCTACAGAGACCTAAAATAGCGGCTTTCTGGCCAGTTAGTTCTTTGACATCTGCCTCCTCTAAGATTCCAGCCCCCTTTTTGCCTTCATGCTCAAAATGAAAAGTTAGGCACCAGTACTTGCAGATAGACAGTCACCAGCCTAGCACAAGTAACCGTTTTAACTGGACAATTGGAAAGAATAATAAAGTGCATTGATGCCTTTGAGAGGGAATGGGTGGAGGCTGGCGAATGTTGGGTTTTTGTTTGCAAAACAGGGTCTAAGGGACCAAAAGCCCAGGAAGTTGAAAGTCATGGAGTCACCCAGGACATTTCCACGAGCTTAGAGATAGTAGTTGAGGGAAGCCACACTTCAAAATAGGGGTTTCTGGCACTACGAGTTCCAGGAATACCGTGACGCATAGAACTCCACCCTCACCCCTCCTTCCTGTTCTTTTCTACCTACTCCCTTCACATTCTCTTTTCATTAAATTGAGGGCAGAGAATATGTGTTTTGATTCTGTTATACTGTCTCAAAGTTTAGGTGAGAGTTGGGCACTCAAATAATACCACTGATCAACTGACTGATTTATTGACGGATATCTAAGTACTTTCTCAGCTAGCGATCACCTGGACCCATTGCTGCTGTAGATTACTAGGCTGGGTTAAGATCCACAAATGCTATTCCCTCAGCCTGAAACTCCCTCCTTTCCCAGATCTGGCAGACCTCAACTCTCCCTATGCTAAAATCCCAACTCTTTCATCAAACCTAGTCCGATTAACTCCCTATACCCCAAATTTTATCAACCCAGTGGCTACCTCAGAGCTTGTGTGTACGTGCACATTCAATTGTACAGTCAAATATTTATTCTGAACTCTCTATTTGTGAATATTTTAATGTGCGTCTCCCTTGTGGGCAGGGAGCTTGTCTCTTGCTTCCGATATACTTTCCTAAGCGTTTATTACAAGGCACTGCAATCAATGGACAGTTGATAGATGTCTTTATTACTACTACTATTAACTACTATCAGAACTGAGGCTAAGAACTCTCAAGAGATGCCTTCCCATCTCATTTTTCTGTGTCTCGAGATCCCGAGCCCAGAGATGGCATAATCCTATGGTATTTCTCTAACTCGGAGATCATTTCTGTCTTATTTAGATTTTGAAAAATCTGAGCAGGCACTGTGTCAACTTAGTAGCATTTAAGGAATATTAATAGCAATGATAAAATGATTTAATGATCATAGTTTCTATTTGGACTGCCCTGCCATGCTGCCCTTCATTCTTATTCCCCAAACCCCATATTTTATGTTGGATTACATTTGGCAGCCTGCTCAAACTGCTTGTACTTCAAAAATTAACTCCAAATCCCAAACTCACATAAATAAGCTTCAATGCTTAAAAAGTGCCCTTAATGCCTCCATTGTAAGTATGGTTGCTCTTTTCTCAACTCTATAATTAGCACATAAAGAACTCTCTCCTCCAAATTAAATGGAGGTAATTGGTTTTTTTTTTTTTTCAAAAAACTCATTTAAATACTAAACCCTTTAAAGCAAATTTGCATTGTTTACCGATAAACTGACTAGTCTTAAGTATGGCTGGGCTAATTTAATTCCAGTTTTCTAAACAACATGAAATCCAGGAACAGAAGGGGGAAGATGGCTGTAAACCGGCTGGAAACTCTCCACTACGGGTTTGAAGGGGGGAAACAAAAGAAAAATGAAAAAGAGCGGCACTCTCCCGAAGGCTCATGAGGCCCTGTGAAGTGAAACTAAGGGAATAGGCTGGGCTGGACCTTGAATAGGCCTTAATTTTCTCATTGAGTCCTCTTCCGGTGGCCTAGAAGTCAGGCTCCATTTGAGCTCCTGTCCCCAAAGGCAGTTAACCTTCTCCTGCCCCTAGAGAACTGTGTGTGTTTGTGGCGGGAAGGGGGGAGGGAACGAGGAGGGAGAGAGGAATAGAACCCCCATCCCTTTCAGAGCCTCCATCATTTTCTGGAGATAGCTGGGGGCAGCCTGCCTTGGGCTTCTGATCTTGGTTGTGGGTTCTAATCCCGACTCTGCCACTGTGTGACTGTGTGACTGTGTGTGTGACTGTGTGACTTTAAGCTGTGTGACTTTTGGCAAGTCACTTAACATCTCTGTGCCTCAGTTCCCTCCTCTGTAAAATGGGGATTAAGACTGTGAGCCCCACGTGGGACAACCTGATTACCTTGTATCTCCCCCAGCGATTAGAACAGTGCTTGGCACATAGTAAGTGCTTAACAAATACCATCATTATTATTATTATTATTCGGACAGGAGCCTGCTAGCTCTGAGCTGGCCTCTCCTTACCAGATCGGGGAGGTTTTAGGTTTCCACTGGACCAGCCAGGCCTCGGCCCTTTCATTCCGAGGATACCAGATCCCAGTAAAGCCTCATTGCTGTGAAATTCAGGGAACCCACCTCCCCCAACAGACGGCAATCCTTGAATTAAAGTGATTATGTCTCCTAGGGTGGCCATTTGGCCGATTTTATACCACGGTGAAGGTCGGGTTTGCAGCTGATCTGTCTCCGGTCTGGTAGGGATCAGCACCAGACAGAAGGTGGCCAGCAATGGCACTTACAAACCAGACCACCAAGATGCACATGACAGCACACGCATTAAGCCGTTATGTAGTGCAAAGTGATGTTATCATACAGACTCCATTTTGTGAAATTCTGACCAATTTGGCTCAAACCTAGTGCAGTACTTTGGGGTACCCTGACTGACCCTTTCTTGCTCTAGAGTTAGTGAATTTATCTCCCAAGAGCACTAGTTCTAAGAGGCAGAACTCAGCCGTGGGAATCAAGGTGTTAAGGGGCTGGATACTAAAAATAAAAACACCCAAAAGGCTGGCATCTGGGGCCAAACCCATAGCAACCAGGTTACTTTATCGAAAACCCATTTTGTACCAGGTGACCTTCATGTAAGACACCAGGAACAAGCAATATTGAAAATTTTAAAGTGAAGCCCCCTTTGCATGCTTTAAAGTACAAATGGGGTGTAGGGGAGCAATTTCTCACAAAGACCACCAAAGCTATCTACTCTTATGGGGGCTCATGAATGGAATTAACCTCAGGTGAACCAAGAACTTAAGGAGATGCTTCTCCCAAATCAGAATTTACACAAATTTGCCTGCTTGTTACCAGGGAGAGAGCTTCTGGGTTTAGCATCTCCAACCCCACTGCCCAGCTCCCGGCATCCCACTCTCCACTAAGGACATGGTTCCTGGTCCAGCATCTCCAGAGGCCCTTCTGTAGATGCTTGTTAGACCTTTCCTCTGAGTTGTTAGCCCACAAAGGCCTCTCACTTCGAGATCTAATTTCTTCTTCCAGTTACACATTACCCATCATCTGGGCCTGCACGATGGGGGAGACTTACCTAGACATCTGGGTTGAGTAGATGCTCTTTTGTTTGAACTGGATTCTATTTCACTGAACAAGGTCTTAAAGATGTTGCCAAACGATTGGCCCACCCCAGGATTGGAAGTCTGCTGGGACAAAAGGATACTTCCCTGTTACTCCTCATCAAGCAAAGAAACTCTGTTGAGCCAGAATCTCTCACTGTTTTACAGTGGCTAGGAACCCATTTATGCCCATGAGTTGGCAGTGCACACAAAAGTGTCAACAAACTGACTTGGGTCAGTTAACACGGCTACCAAGGAGATCTCACATAGACTTATTTCTCTTTCTGGTGCCGGCGAGGAGTTGGAAGCCTGATAGACTCCCTAGGCTTCCAGAGTACAAACCTGGAGATCCAGGAGTGGGATCCTAGATGATTCCTTGTAGAAGTGGGTCCATCTGTTGCCCTCTAGGGGACATGGGGCCCCTACCAGGAATACTGTCCATTCCCTTCTCCCTCCTCTGCCCTTCATGCCAAGTCACAGCCACCCCTGAAAGCGTTAGCTCCTGCCCTTCTACACCAAGGTTGAAGCCATAGAGGGTCTGCCAGGGCTGAGGGGAGGAGGGAGTGGAGGAAAGCTCCTATTGGCCATGGGGAAGGCCAGAAACTAGGAGCCACAGATCGTGTGGAAGGGAGAAACTCCACCTGCCCCACAATGGAGATGACCTTTCTCTGATACCTCTTCTACTTTCCCCAATCCCAGGAAATCAGACCTGCAGGGGCCGGAGGGAGACAGGAGGAGCATGAGACAGAAAACAAAGACTCTTTCTAGCCCTCCACATGCTTTTAAAAAGGGAAAGGACATGGCGGCTGCTCTAACATCAATGAGGACACCACTAGATACTATCAGGCGCTCTGGCACTTGAGAGTCCCACCAGTTTCACCCACCAGGGCCTCCGAGCAGGTTAGAAGTGAGGCCCTAGTGTGAGATATGGCCAGCTGTCCGTCCTGCCCTGCCCAGGACCAAGAGGAAGCAGTCTGACCCAAAGCAGGGGTGCCGGCCACAAGGTAGAGGAATATTAAAAATATAAATAAGGGTCGGTTATCAGAGTGGCGTGACTCCTCTATTCTCTCTCCCTCACCCCTCCCGGTTATCAGCCCATCCTTCAACACCGGACTGAGGTTTCAGTTAATTATATCTATCAACACATAGGATCAGAAGCACGACAGAAGAAAAGGGGGGGTACTGGGGGGGACCTTTCCAGTCTCCTAATCACAAGCCAGCTCTGAAATACCCCCACACAGTAGCCTCGATCTTTGAAATAGAGCCACACTAATCACATAATTACACCCACTAAACTCTAATGTTGTGGGAGGGAAGCTACATCCCATTATACTGCCAACACTTGGGTTACAGGTTGGTAAGAGAACAGTCTGCCTGGTAATGGCGTTCGCCCTCTGGATTGCAAAGAAAAGGTCATCAGAATGACATGCTCAGATGGCGTCAATGGATTTATTGCTTTGTAAATTAAGAAACTTAAAGGGATCCTGTCAAGATCAAAAAAGCGGATACACTGTGTGTACTCAAGGACGCGCATACAGATCACACATACAGATAAAGTATATCCATATCACAACCATACACAGATTACACTCACATAAGTAATATTATTGACAGCTACATATCACACTCCCTCACACAATATACAGGCACATATACATGTTACCCAGAGACATGTGTAGTACCTTCTTATATTCACATTACCCTCTTACATACATTTCTTATCATATACTTTTTTGCACATGTCTATCTACATATGTGCTCAGCTTTTGTCAATAGTTGCAAATGTGAAATTCTGTTCACTAACCTCATTTCACTTGAGGGCATTTTTATGTCAATTTATTCATTTCAAACTGGGCAGACCAACTTGCGTTTATACTCACTGACACGATACAGCTGCTGTACCTAAGTCAGGGATACAATTTGCATTGCTGAAACCACAGAGAGAGTTTGATTAAAACAAATATGTTTTTGAAAATTATGTTGATTAATGTCAGCTACATTATAGGATATTGCATGTGGGACATGAAAGAAATTATATATGCACTTATAATTAGGTATTCAGATGTGAATGGAAATTATGTATATTCTAATTAGATATATAAATCATTCCTTTTCATTCCCCATTGGAAGTATATGGCATTGATTTTCCCACTTATTTACAGGCCCCATTTTTTTTATAATTCCTTTTTAATAGGGATTAAAATATAAGCAAAAATAGATTTGATCCTAGCAAAATGGTAAAGGGGCGAGGAAGGGGAAGTTGAAAGCAGTAACCTTTCCCACCCCACTGAGTAGTCCTATTACGTTTGTTAAATAGTCTCCAGCTCCTTTCTTTTTTTTCTTTTTCTCAGATAACCCTTCATCCACCGTTAATGACATCTAAGGGAAAGACAGCCACAGTTATCATTGCGACTTTGTCTGATTTTTTTTTTGGGGGGGGAGGGGGCAATGAGAAGGGAGGTAGTCATGAACTCTTACTCAAACTCTAATTCCCCCCCCGCCCATTTCTGAGGAAAAGTATATTTTTCCGTGACCACATATCCCAAGGAATTGGAAACGTGTCTGGTTTTTCCTGAGGAATTAATCAATCCAACGGGAAGATAAGGGGGAAGTGCCCACTGAGGCTAGAGACTTTGGAACGAATGAAGTATTCAGCCTCCCCTTCACTGTGGAGGTCTCTGTGCTGACTTAATCACATTATTCCTCTGGTCCGTTTAAGGCTGTACAGTTGGTCCCGTACAACCTGCAAAACTCTGCATGGCTGAGTGTGTGGTATTTTTCTAAAGAAAGGAATTTCCATGTAAAATGTCTAACGCCAAATTTACCACAGTTAGACAGAAAGTGTTGAATTCCTGGTCAATGTTTTTTGGCCGTAGGGTCTATTTTCTGCTTGGTCCGCAATGTTCTCCACTTTTCCTTTTATTCATGTAAATAGCGCAATAAAAAAGAGGGTGGTGCTTTCATTTCCACACCCACTAACGGCGTCCGTATGTATAAATTCACAGGGACGTTTTTTTCTCCCTGCCTACTTGATCCAAATTGTGAAGATGATGAAAACATTTTGAACCAAATGAAAGTCACCTTCATAGGTTTTGCCATCTCCTGGTAATTTGAAAATGGCAAAGAGGCTCAAAAAAATCCTAGTAAACAAGAGTGACCTTGAGCGTCTGCTGTTAACTGGCTGAATAGTATGTTTAGAAGGAAGGGTCTCAGAATAAAGTCATAAACCAGCAATCATCAATTTGCATTGGATAAAGAACCTATAGGATTAACCGTAGAAGTCAGACGATTTATTTCTGGTAACAGTTCTTTCTTTACAGCTACACAGCACATGCAAGAAATACAAGTAAAAAATGTACTGCCCTAATAATAATAATGATTTTTAAAATCCTTAAGAAAGAAAAAAGGGAAAAAATCTAGTGAGGGCATCACTTTGGTAAAATGATATCGGATGTAGCACACAAAAAAAGCAAAGTTCAAGAAACAAACATATATCAGCTTTTGGCAAAGTCTGTGCACCACTGTTATGCATTTTAAATAACTTGATGCCAAATCGTAACAGACACCTCTTGCCAAAATCCATGAGAGGTCAAGCGAGGATTGCAGAAGAGTGCAAGGAGTTTTCTTTAAAAAGCACAGTGCTGAAATCTATTTTGAGTTTTGCAAAACAAAGAATGTCTGGGATCTTTTTTTTTTTTTCTTCTTTTCTTTTTGAACTTAATGCCTCTACTTTCTCCCCTTCCTTCTAGCTCTGAGCTCCGGCTATTACCCTGCAGCTTGGAAAAAGGCAGACTTTCTCATGGAGGAAGACTCGCCAGTACACACCCAGACTCCGGCACGTTTTGAGAACCACTAGCTCCTATCCCTCAATCCATAGCATTTTCAGAACACCTATTGAGTCCTTAGCATCGTGTTTGGGCAAGTACACCAGAGATGCGATATACCTTTCTTGCCCCCAGGGGGCTTAGCTTACAATCTAATGGGAGAGGCAGACAAAAATAGTCAAATCTAGTGGGAACAGGAGGATGAACACGGACAAAATATTGAGTGACTATACCAAAATAAATTAGAATAAATAATCGAGTAAAATTAAAAACACATATGTACTAAAGTCCTGAGGGTGGGTATGAATAGGTAAGTGCTAAGGGTGGTTCTTGGGTTGCAATACTGTGTTGTGTTGGAAATTAAAATGGCTTCTTGGAAGAGACGGAAACAGCATGGAAACAATATGGTATGTGAACAGCTCTTTGGAAACGATTTATCTGGCCTCACATGGTTTGGAGCCGAGAGGCTTTGAGTTTGGAGAAGGACAGCAGCAGGAGAGGCTACAGAACTCAGAAAAAATCCTTTTAACCCAATCCCAACTTGCCACTCTCATATACTTTGGCTCTTCTCTCGAAGATGACTGCAGACAGAGCCAGGATGGCCACTTGAGTCACACGGCTACTGCCCTGAGTGTTCTGGCCCTCAGACGTCATCCCTGATGTGACATCATCCCTGGAACAGCCCCGACCCACCTTCCTTCACTTTCACACTGTGATGTGCGCAAACGCACCAGTGGTTATCATTCTGTTTGTACTCCTTCATCAGCACAGAGAACTCTTTGATTAGTTATTACATCACCAAGTCACCAAGAAAAGCTGAGCCTATAAACTGGCTTTGAGCCTGCTGATTTTTGTTCCAAATTAATCAGCATGCCACGCATCCTCGGATGAGAATTTTATTTGTAAAATACTGAATGGGGATTCCCATGGGACCCTAAAACTCCAAAGTGATGAACCATCAAACTTTCCTTTAACTAGGACCCCAACTTCCTTAGTCAAACCACTACAAACTGATGGTGGATCTGGCCTTTCCCCCCATACTTATGCCTGACTTGCTCATGGTTTCAGCTTGCTTCTACTTTTTTTTTTTTATGGTGCTAGTTATGTGTTTACTTTGTGCCAAGCTAAGTGCTAGGGTAGATACAAAATCATAGTCCTTTTTCCACATGGGGCTCACAGTCTAAGTAGGAGGGAGTAGGATTTAACCCGCACTTTAGAGATGAGGAACTTGAGGCACAGAGAAAAAAGTGACTTTCCCAAGATCATACAGCAGGCAAATGGCAGAGCCCAGATTAAAAGCCAGGCCCCCTGATTTCCAGGCCTTTGCTCTTCCCACTAGGCCATGCTGCTTCCCGCTAGGAGTTCTCAGGATTTCATAACACCGAGTCGATGGTTGTTAGTTATTGTATCTGTTAAGGACTTACTAGATGTCAAGCACCGGGCTAAGCACTGGAGTAGTACAAGCTAGTCAGATGGAAGTCCCTGTCCCACAGGGGGCTGATAGTGAAGAGGTGGAGGAAGAGTTGGCATTTGAGCCCCGTTTTACAGGCCTGACAGCTTTACCAGGTGCGGTGGGGGGTCGGAGGGGATTCCGGGGGGGGGCCCGCCCCTCTCCGTATCATCTCTACGCTGATGACACCCAGATCTACATCTCTGCCCCTGCTCTCTCCCCCTCCCTCCAGGCTCGCATCTCCTCCTGCCTTCAGGACATCTCCATCTGGATGTCCGCCCGCCACCTAAAGCTCAACATGTCAAAGACTGAGCTCCTTGTCTTCCCTCCCAAACCTTGTCCTCTCCCTGACTTTCCCATCTCTGTTGACGGCACTACCATCCTTCCCGTCTCACAAGCCCGCAACCTTGGTGTCATCCTCGACTCCGCTCTCTCATTCACCCCTCACATCCAAGCCGTCACCAAAACCTGCCGGTCTCAGCTCCGCAACATTGCCAAGATCCGCCCTTTCCTCTCCATCCAAACCGCTACCCTGCTCATTCAAGCTCTCATCCTATCCCGTCTGGACTACTGCGCTAGCCTTCTCTCTGATCTCCCATCCTCGTGTCTCTCTCCACTTCAATCCATACTTCATGCTGCTGCCCGGATTATCTTTGTCCAGAAACGCTCTGGACATATTACTCCCCTCCTCAAAAACCTCCAATGGCTACCGATCAATCTGCGCATCAGGCAGAAACTCCTCACCCTGGGCTTCAAGGCTGTCCATCACCTCGCCCCCTCCTATCTCACCTCCCTTCTCTCCTTCTACTGCCCAGCCCGCACCCTCCGCTCCTCCACCGCTAATCTCCTCACTGTACCTCGCTCTCGCCTGTCCCGCCATCGACCCCCGGCCCATGTCATCCCCCGGGCCTGGAATGCCCTCCCTCTGCCCATCCGCCAAGCTAGCTCTCTGCCTCCCTTCAAGGCCCTGCTGAGAGCTCACCTCCTCCAGGAGGCCTTCCCAGGCTGAGCCCCTTCTTTCCTCTCCCCCTCGTCCCCCTCTCCGTCCCCCCGTCTTACCTCCTTCCCTTCCCCACAGCACCTGTATATATGTATATATGGTTGTACATATTTATTACTCTATTTATTTATTTATTTATTTATTTATTTTACTTGTACATTTCTATCCTACTTATTTTATTTTGTTGGTATGTTTGGTTCTGTTCTCTGTCTCCCCCTTTTAGACTGTGAGCCCACTGTTGGGTAGGGACTGTCTCTATGTGATGCCAATTTGTACTTCCCAAGCGCTTAGTACAGTGCTCTGCACATAGTAAGTGCTCAATAAATACGATTGATTGATTGATTGATTGATTGATTGATTACCAGGAAACTGGGTTCCAGAGAGGTCACATAACAAGATCACAGCAGGCCAGTGACAGAGCAGGGACGAAATGGAGGTTACTTGACTCCCAGTCTCAAGTTCTTTCCACTGCGCCACACTGCCCCTTGCTCTTGTTTTGTAGACAATGAAACTGAGGCCCAGGGAGGGTAAGTGATTTACCCAAGGTCATGCAGCAGTATAGTGGAAGAGCTAGAATTCAGTACTTGTCTCCTGACTCCCCTGCCCAAGCACTTTACATTCAAGTTCATTCAGCTGTATTTATTGAGAGCTTACTGTATGCAGAACACTGTACTAAGTACTCCGGAGAACACAATACAGCAATAAACAGACACATTCCCTGCCCACAACAAGATCAGACAGGAGGAAGGAAAAGAGGATATGTACAAGAGTTTCTGCTTAGGTCAAAGGGCATGTATGATACTAAATCATGCTTCCCTGTGACCTACAGTATTTCATTCTTGGTTTATAGATGAGGAAACTGAGGTCCAGGGGGGTTAATGACTTATCCCAAGTCACGCAGCAGCTTAGTGGAAGAGCGAGAATTACAATACCTGTCTCATGACTCCCTTTCTCAAGGGCTTTCCAATAAGCCACGCCTCCCTGTGCCTACAGTGTTTCATTCTTGGTTTACAAATGAGGAAAGTGAGGTCCAGGGAAATTAAATAACTTGCCCAAAGCCACACAGCAGTCAGTGGAAGAAAGAGAATTAGAACCCAGGCCTCCTGAGTCCACTTCACACGAGCTTTCTTCCCATTAAGCCCCGCTTCCCCCTGCTCTACAGCTTCAATCGTCATTCATTTAATCATATTTATTGAGCGCAAACCACTGTCCTAAGCACTTGGGAGAGTACACTATAACAATAACCAGACACACCCCGGCCCACAACGATGGCACTAGGTTTGCCAAACTACCTGCACCAGGAGTTCATCAGTCCAGGCGGCTCGGAAGGAGGGGAGGTTTGGAAGAGCGACTTCTCTTGGCAGCCACTGGGCCAAGCACATCAAGGGGCTCGGTTTGTTCATCTGTAAAATGGGAGTGCGTGCGATCCACCAGCCGGGCCCCTTGTCTGCAGGATTTGGGGAAGGGGTCCCGATTCACAGAGAATTCTGAGCGCTCGCTGAGAAAACAGACAAGCAACACCCTAAGGAGAAATCTATCATCTGGGATAGCAAGGCCGGGAACATTGCCAGCTGGTGGGGCCCCTTTAAACTTTTTTTAAAAAATTTGGTATTATGTGCCAGGTACTGTTCTAAGCGCTGGGGTAGGTACACGGTAATCAGATTGGCCACCGCACATGTCCCACATGGGACTCACTGCTTTCACCCCCATTTTAGAGATGAGGCAACTGAGACTCAGAGAAGTTAAGGGACTTGCCCAAGGTCACAAAGCAGACAAGTGGCGGGGCTGGGATTCTTTTGACTCCCAGGCCTGTGTTCTAACC
This sequence comes from Tachyglossus aculeatus, assembly GCF_015852505.1. Classification (NCBI taxonomy): domain Eukaryota; kingdom Metazoa; phylum Chordata; class Mammalia; order Monotremata; family Tachyglossidae; genus Tachyglossus; species Tachyglossus aculeatus. The sequence goes on along the minus strand of NC_052070.1, from coordinate 40,037,491 downwards.
ACTAGGCACGCTGCTCACGCTCCTGGCCGAGGCTGACCATTTTGAAAAAGGAAGCTGTTAGACCTGTTACCTGCTCTGGTTCACAAGCTCGAAGCAAAAGAACAGGAAAGAGAGGCCGGCTTGTATACATTGCCCACAATGGCCAGCTTTTCTTCCCTTGTTTATTGAGACAGTTCGGAATATTTAAACAGTTGTATACTCAAAGCCCACAGTGAGGGAAGGGACTTACCTAAAGACAGGGTTAGCCTGTTTGATCAATGCATAATCAGATAACTGCTCCAGCTTTTTACAAGTCTTTAAGCACAGATCAGCCACTCAAATTCTAATTCCTTTTGCTAATTAAGCAGCCTGTTAATTGCTCTTGGGTCTCTAATGCCATGTCATTATGCTTTTTAACAGCCTGCTTGACATCAATAGGACTCTGAGCTCCATACAAACAAAAGAAGCATCTAGCACTTAGTGAATTAGGTTAATGTTGGTATTCTAACTGGTCACTGGCCCGAGTTTTCAGTGTGAGGATTTCATTATAATTTCACCATCTTTCAGGGAAAAAAGCAAGTTACAAATGTTCAACACTTACCATAACAGACAGCAAAAAGTACTGAAACTAATATGAAAAGAGCTGAAAGATTTTTCTTTCCTTTCCCCCTTCTTTTTTTTAACGCGCGATGCTCAAAGACACCTACGTAATTGCTTCCTAAAAAAAAAAAAAACACAACATCTCCCGAAGCTTTTTAAACACCAGTCCTGTTCTCAAGTTCCTTTGACATGATCAATGTCACTCCAGCGGTTTAGCGGACCCCGACAGCCTGAAACGAGCGGCCTGGTTACCGCGCGGGTTCCGGAAAAAATATGGCTAAATCACAATAAAAACAATAAACTGGTTGGGGGTTTGTTTGTTCTCTCCTGGCCAGGAAAAAAGAAAATCGAAACTCCAGCTCTCTCTTTGATTGGGTCACCACTCCGACCCCAACACATCAACTATACCCCCTTGAGGGAACCAGTTCTGCCCCCTGGGGAAATACCAAACCAACCAACTCTGGTAGCCCAAAGGGTCCCAACTCAGCTTCCTGATGGTAACTAACTCTCCCATCCTAGACGTCCCAACTCTATTTCCTGAACAGATTATAATAACAAAAATTATGGTATTTGTTAAGCACTTACTAAGTGTCAAGCACTGTTCTAAGCGCTGAGGTAGGGACAAGGTAATCAGGTTGTCCTACTTGGGGCTCACAGTCTTAATCCCCATTTTACAGATGAGGTAACTGAAGAACAGAGAAGTTAAGTGGCTAACGACTCTACCAACTCCAGAGGAGCAGCAGGGCATAGAGGACAGAGAACATGCCTGGGAGTCAGAAGGTCATGAGTTCTAATCATGGCTTCGCCACTTGCCTGCTATGTAGCCTTGGGCAAGCCACTTGACTTCTCTGGGCCTCATTTACCTCCTCTGTAAATCTGGACTGAAGACTTTGCGCCCTATGCGGGATAGGGACTGTGTCTAACCCAATTTACAGTGCCTGGCACATAGTAAGTGGTTAACAAATAGCACAATTATTATTATTATTATTATTATTATTATTATTATTGCTTCCTGGAGGGAAGCAGCATGGCCTTATGGATAGAGAATGGGCCTGGGAGTCAGAAAGACCTGGATTCTAATCCCAGCTCCTTCCAGATGCTGTGTGACCTTGGGCAAATCACTTAACTTTTCTGTGCCTCAGTTACCTCATCTGTAAAATGGGGATTAAGATTGTGAGCCCCATTTGGGACTTGGACTGTGTCCAACCTAATTACTTTGGAGCTTAGTATAGTGCCTGGCACATAGTAACAATTAGCAGTTACCATTCAAAAAAAGGGAACCAACTCTTCTCCTTTCTTCCTCTCCACCTTCCTTCCTCTCCCCCTTGTCCCCCTCTCCATCCCCCTCATCTTCCCTTCCCCACAGCACCGGTATATATGTATATATGTTTGTACATATTTATTACTCTATTTATTTATTTATTTTACTTGTACATATCTAATCTATTTTATTTTGTTAGTATGTTTGGTTTTGTTCTCTGTCTCCCCCTTTTAGACTGTGAGCCCACTGTCGGGTAGGGACTGTCTCTATATGTTGCCAACTTGTACTTCCCAAGTGCTTAGTACAGTGCTCTGCACACAGTACGCGCTCAATAAATACGATTGATTGATTGATTGATTGATTGATTGAAGGAACCAACTTTCCCATCCCCAGAGCATCCCACTCTACTTCCTGGAAAGACTCCACTCTGCTCCCCAGAGGAACCAACTCTCCTAACCCAGAGGGTCCCATCTCTACTTCCTGGAGGGAACCAATTCCGCTCCCCAGAGTGCAGAATCCACCTGGAAGATGGTCAGCTGTGTGTTCTCACACGACAACTTCCCAGAAATCATTGTTTCAGGTTAAGAAGAAATCAGGCTTCCACAGAAGCAGTCTATGGAAGGGAATATGCCTCCATCTGGAGCCTCCTCTTTCTCCCTGTTCCCCTATGCCCATTCTGCCCCTCCTGCTCCCTTTCCCCATGTCCGGATGAGGTGGTCTGTTTCCTCACTCCATTACTCCAGAATAAATTCCACTAGTGAATTGATGAGTGAGAAGTCTTGCCTGCCTGTCACAGATTAGTCTCCAAGAACTGTGGCTGCAAGACCCTGGGTCAGAGATGTGATTAGGATGAGGGAGTTGGGGGAGGGGGACTTTCATTTGAGGAAACAGACACTCCCCAATGGGTAGCATTTTCAATTGCTCCTTCAATGGGGAGGGGAGGGGCGGGGGGGGGGGTGTGTGAGGGAAGAAGGGAGAGCTTCCAACTCTGCAATTCAAGATTTTTAAGGACTTAATGGCTTGTAATTCATAACTTCTCTCTTTACTGCAGCATGGTTCTTTATTCCAGTGTCTTGTTTTTTCCAAGAAAGATCTGACTTGGATTATGCCGAAGGTACCAAAGGCAACAGCCACTGCTGTGTTTTTGTGGCAAAGTCTCGGATGCTGCAAGACGCTTACTTAGCTCCAGCTCAGCCTTCCAGTTGGTGGGTTTTCAGGGTCTGGTGACCCAGGAGATTGCAGTCAATCCCTAAAAATCAGGGAGACTAGAATAGGACAGGAACTGCTGCTGATCTCTTTCCAGATTCCTCAGGTTACCTAATTTCCTATGAGAAGCTCCGTCAACCATGTAGGCTAGACACATTCTCCTTCAGAAGGCCTTTCTCCTCCAAAAGGAGACCAAGTCCTCTTTTCCTTTTCTTCAACTCCTTTCTGCATCACCCTGACTTGCTCCCTTTATTCATCCCCACTCCCAGTCCCACAGTACTTGTGTACATATCTGTAATTTATTTATTTATATTAATGTCTGTCTCCCCCTCTGGACTGTAAGCTCACTGATAGCAGGGAATGTGCCTGATTGTTATTCTGTACTCTTCCAAGCACTTAGTCCAGTGCTCTGCACACAGTAAGCACTCAATAAATATGACTGACTTTCCCCTACCAATAAATCAGTCAATAGTATCGAAAGAGGGCCTACTCTATGAAAAGCACTGTGCTTTGTCTGATTTGTTCTCTATTGTGTTCACCCCAGCACCAAGCAGAGTGCTTTGTACCTAGAAAAGCATTAATCAATCAATCAATGGTATTATTGAGTGGTTACCCTGTGCAGAGAGCTGGACTAAACACTTGGGAGAGTTCTAGCCCTCTAGATTGTAAACTCGTTGTGGAAGGGAACATGTCTACCAACTCTGTTGTATTATACTCTCCCAAGATTAGTATAGTGCTCTGCACACAGTAAGTGTCCAGTAAATACCACTGACTGATTGATTGATTGATTGATTAATACAATAGAATTGGTAGATATGACCCCTGCCCACAAAGAGCTTACAATCTAGCGGGGGCAACAGATGTTAAAGTAAATTAAAGAGTGTAAAAGATATTACAGAAGTTCTGTGGGTCTGCGAGTAGGGTGAGCACCAACATATCTAACTGTAGTAGTGCTTGGGCAATATATGGAAACACTAGATAGCCCTCTCTCAGAAAACATATACCTTAGTAGTGATGACAGAAAGTATTTACAAACCATGGGATCAGGAGGATGAATAAAGTGACAATAGGAAGAGATTGTAAACAGAAATAAAAACAAGTGATTAAAATAATAATAATAATGGTATTTGTTAAGTGCTTACTATGTGCAAAGCACTGTTCTAAGTGCTGGGGAGGTTACAAGGTGATCAGGTTGTCCCACAGAGGGCTCACAGTTTTAATCCCCATTTTACAGATGAGGTAACTGAGGCACAGAGAAGGTAAGTGACTTGCCCAAAGTCACACAGCTGACAGTAGGCAGAGCTGGGATTTGAACCCATGACCTCTGACTCCAAAGCCAACGCTCTTTCCTCTGAGCCATGCTCCTTCGCCTCTTAAAACTAAACTCTCCCTCCCACCCCATATCCCCAACTCTCTTAGAGGCAGCCACTGTAAAGCACAGAAGAGTTCCATCTCTGGAGGGGCTGAAGTTGTGTAAGGTGGCCCTGTGGACAAGACTGCAGGTTCATGGAGGATTGATTAGGCAAGAGAATTAAGAGGCCTGGGTCTTCTCCATCCCACAGTCAAGTCAGGCAGAACTAGTTTCCTCCACAGAGCTGTAGGCCCAGTTTGTAAAACCAGCCATAGTGCTAACAGTGTCAGGCCCCTTTACTCACCTCCTCCTCCTGCAGTAGCACTTACCCACACATAACCACCCACCCATCACCTTCTCTTAACTACTGTAGGTGTAGGGCTATAAACTTAAAGCACTAAAATATGACTCGGTGTGGTGGAAATTAATGGGGAAGGCTGGATTTCAGGAGGGTTTTGAAGATGGAGAGCTGTTGAGGGTGGAGTAGACCATGGAATGCCAATTATCGAGGAAACTTGAAAATCAATGTTCAAACCGTCAGAAGCTCAGATCCCGGAATGACATGGAATTTGGCTTTGTCAATCAGGCCACATGCCTGATCAGGTTCAGGTATCAGAGCTTAATTTATGATGATAAATTCACCTAACAATAAACACAATGATTTATTAGGCTCTTACTATGTGCCAAGCACTATGCTAAATGCTGAGGTAGATACAAGATAATCGGATCTGACGTAGATCCAGTCCTACACAGGGCTCACAGCCTAAGAGGGAGGGAGAATAGGTAGCATTTTATACCCTTTAAACAGGTGAGGAAACTGAGGCCCAAAGAAGCTAAGTGATTTGCCCAAGATCACACGGCATGGCAGTGATAGAGCTTGGCCTAGAACCCAGGTATCCTGATTCCATGTTCTGTACTCTTTCATCTAGGTCATACTGCTCACCTCACTTTAGAAAACCAGTGTGCTTAGATCAGAGATATTCAGATTGCTGGATTTTTAGCTGTTCACACAAATTAACCAGCCGAGTGGAGCTAGGAGTTGGAAGACCCAGGTTCTAGGCCAAGCTCTACCACTGGCCTTAAGCAAGTCGCTTAACCTCTTGGGGCCTCAGTCTCCTCATCTGTGAAATGGGAATAAAACATTGGTTTTCCCTCCCTTTTAGACAGCGAGCCTCACGTGACCTGGGAACTGTGTCTGATCTGGTGATCTACCTCAGAGTTTAGCACATCATAACTGTTTAATAAATACCATAATTAGTATTTTCATCAGTTCAGTAACCCAGTTAGGCTACCCAAATCAGAGGGAAGCTAAATTCCACTGTATGCCAAGTTTCCCAGCTTTTCTCTGTTTTTCTTCCTTCCCTCCCCATGCCATGGAATGAATTATTACAGGTCCAAATCCTTGGGCAAGTGGACAACTGGTTACCTTCAAGACTTAGGTAATACTGTGGGAGAGGCCGGATTGGGGGTGGTCCCAGACATCTCTCCTGACTGGGACGAGCAGAAAGATCACCCCCAGCCTAAAGGAAAGACTGATGGGGGAGGCAAAGGGAGAGGGGAGGGGAAGTCTCCGAACATCCTCAGAACGTGCTGGAAAGGTAGGAGCTCAGCAAGGGTCTGACCCAAGGTAGGTAGGGAACATGTGGGCAGGAGACCTGGCTGCCCTCTCCCCCAGCAATGAATTGCAGCTGTTGGAATTCTCGGCCATCCTGGATCACAGCAGGGGGCGGGGTTGGCCTTCCTGAGGCAGAATTGAGTGGGACCTCAGCAAATGGGAAACTAAACCTCGCCCGGAGCCCGGGTCCTTGGAGCATTTGACATCCGGGTTTTTTCTGGCGACAGAGGGAGAGTCAGCGAGAGTTTAAAGGAGAGGGGGCTCTCTTGGGGGAGAGAGGGCTGAAGCTTGCGAAGTCAAAAAGGCCCCAGGACACCGAGTGAGACATTGGAATTCTGAGTGACACTCCAAAGTCAACTCACCCTCCAGACGCCAAGAAACCTCAGGAGTACCAAGGCAGCTGAGAGGCAGAGGAGGAGTAGAGGGCAGGGGTGTTCTGCTGGGTGCTGGAAGGTTATGGGATGAAAATCCCATGCACAACTGAAACAAGACAGTTGTGAAAAGAGCAACAAACAGGCTCCACTTCCATGATTTACACCCTCGGCTCCCCAGACACTCCAGCCATATGGATCATTATCCCCATTTCACAGAGATTGGCCTCATCAGAAAAATGAAAATTTGGGGTTCTACCCCACTGCTTAAGAACTTAGAACCCGCACAGACTGACATTTAGAATGGGAAAGAGTCCCGGAAAGATCTGCGAAGGAAAGGTGGTGAGAAACCTCTTTATAGAGCTCCCAGACTCAAAGCTGTTCCACTTCCTAGGCTAAAAACTCCTGACCTTTGACCTGAAGGTTCTATCTTACCTATCTACTCCCTATACCTGCTACTTCCATTTGCACTCAGCTCCTCCCAAGATCATCTTCTCAATCAATCATATTTATTGAGCGCATACTGTGTGCAGAGCACTTTACTAAGCACTTGGGCAAGTACACTATAACGGAGTTGGTAGACACAATCCCTGCCCATAGTGAGCTTACAGCCTAGAGGGGAAGACAGACATAATAGAAATAAATAAATTAGGGATGATGTACATAAGTGCTGTAGGGCTGAGGGAGGGATGAATAAAGAGTGCAAAACTGACTGCAAGGGCAAAGCAGAAGGGAGTGGAAAATGAGGTCCTAGTCAGGGAAGACCTCTTGGAAATGTATCTTCAGAAAGGCTTTAAAGGTGGGGAGAGTGCTTGTCAGATATGAAGAGGGAGGATGTTCCAGGCCAGAGGCAGGATGTGGGGAAAAAATCAGTGGCAAAATAGATAAAACTGAGATACAGTGGCTGTACCTCCCTTCTAATGGCTGGCATTAGAGGAGTGAAGAGTGTTTACTGGACTGTAGTAGAGAGGCAGCGTGGCTCCGTGGAAAAAGCACGGGCTTGGGAGTCAGAGGTCACATGTTCTAATCCGGGCTCCACCTTGCGTCTGCTGTGTGACCTTGGGCAAGTCAATTAACTTCTCTGAGCCTCAGTTACCTCATCTGTAAAATGGGGATTAAGACTGTGAGCCCCACGTGGGACAACCTGATCACCTTGTATCCCCCCAAGCACTTAGAACAGTGCTTTGCACATAGTAAGTGCTTAACAAATGCCATCATCATCAAATCCGGGAGGTAAGGTAGGCAGAAGCAAGGTGAATGAGACCTTTAATCTTGCACTTGAACTTTTCTCATTCTTCCTCCAGCCTGGAACTAGTCTCGTCCACCAAATCCACTGGACTATAGCTCTTCCACTCTTCAAAGCCCTCCTAAAAGCCTTCCCCTTCCAGGAAGCCTTCCCCGATTAATTCACAAGCCCCCTCAAGTTGGGTCAACCCAATAGCCATACTTAGCACATATATTTTACTCATTCTCTCACTCTCTCTTACTCTATCTCTATATTTATAAAGTGAAAAGAGCATGGGACTAGTAGCAGAACCAAGTTGTAGCCCCACTAGCTTGCAGTATGATCTGTCATTTAAACTCTCTGTGAATTATGTTCCTCATCTTACACATTTAGATGGAATGTGAGCTCCTGTGGGACAGAGACTATATTCATTCATTCACTCAGTCGTATTTATTGAGCACTTACTCTGTGCAGAGCACTGTACTAAGCGCTTGGGAAGTACAAGTCGGCAACATATAGAGGCGGTCCCTACCCAGCAATGGGCTCACAGTCTAGAAGGGGGAGACAGATAACAAAACAAAACATGTGGTCAGGTGTCAAGTCATCAGAATAAATAGAAGTAAAGCTAAATGCACATCACTGACAAAATAAACAGAATAGTAAATATGTACAAGTAGAATAAATGAGGTAAAAAATCTGTACAAACATATATACAGGTGCTGCTGGGAGGGGAAGGAGGTAGGGCGGGGGGATGGGGAGGGGGAGAGGAAAAAGGGGGCTCAGTCTGGGAAGGTCTCCTGGAGGAGGTGAGCTCTCAGTAGGGCTTTGAAGGGAGGAAGAGAGCGAGCTTGGCAGCTGTGTGGAGGGAGGGCATTCCAGGCCAAGGGGAGGACGTGGGCCAGGGGTCGACAGCGGGACAGGCGAGAACGAGGCACAGTGAGGAGGTTAGCGGCACCAATCTTGCATCCACCCCAATGCTTAGCACATAGTAAGTACTTAATAAATGCCATAATTACTATTATTATTACATGGATAATCAATTGCAAGGTCAATTTTTAATTCAGCTCTTTGTAATATCCTTGGTCTTCCTCTAAACCCATTATTTATAAAAAAGGTTAATCTTTATTAGATAATAAGCTCCTTGAGAGCAAGCAACATGTGTTTTGCTGCTGGTGTAAACTCCCATGCACTTAATACAGTGTTTTGTTCTTGACAGGTGCTCAGTAAACATCACTGATTAACTGATTGATCCTCCAAAGTCGTAAGACTTGCCCTGCTAAGCAGTAACTCTTCAACTCATTAAGGAATCAGACGGGTATAAGAGCTGAGAATCTGGCCCCAGAAGTGGGGTTATGGTTCCACTCCAGAAGGCAGCCTCTTCCCAGGATCTTATAGCCAAAGCACTGGAGACAAAATGGCTTACTGGGAGTTCACCTGCATAGGTCCTCTGAGATGGCTGCCAGCAAGAACTTGAGCTCTGCCTTGTCACACACAAGGGAGTATATTCCTCAGATCCTGCAGACCTTGGGACAAGCACCATTGCAGACTCCTGAGGTTAGCTGGTGAGTGCCCAATGGCTATTTGGATTGGAAATGAGTAGACTCTATGGGTTCTGCAGTTTGGCAGAACTCCAAATCGGCCTATCCTTTTTCCTTTGTTGTTTCTCCCACCTCACATGCTTTATCTGGGGATTTTCTCCAAGATTTTGAAATTCACAAGATCCTAAGAGAAAGATAAGAGTGCTCCATTCCTCCTCAGGGCAACAAAACATTGATGGTTAAAGAACCATTTGATAAGTGGGGCCTTAGTAGACCTTCTAAGCCTTTTATCTTTAAATCATAGAAACTAACTTTCAATTGTGAGTGGGGGGTGAAAAGAGAGCAAGGATTTTAGAGGGGCTGAGGGCTGGGGGTTGGGGGGAGAGGATTATGAGTTAATAGGCCAGAAAGCCACCATTTGGGGTCTTCTCAGCCCCATTTGGAAACTTTCACGTCTTGTCAGAAATCTGGAAGGCTAGGTCGAATAGCCCCCTTCTCCCCTCCAAAGTTGGAGCTTATTCTTCATATTCATTCATTCATTCGTTCAATCAATCATATTTATTGAGTGCTTACTGTGTGCAGAGCACCATACTAAACACTTGGAAAGTACAATTCTGTGTCATCACCAGGATAATGGCACAAGTATATATATATATATATATATATATATATATATATATATATATATATATACATATATATATACATATATATATGTATATATATATATATTTTGTACGTATATGTATATATATGCATATATGTACATGTGTATATATATTTATATATATACAAGTATATATACACACACATATAAAAGTATACATACATATATGTACGTATATATATGCACAAGTATATATGCACACATATAAGTATACATACACATATATGTGTACATACATATATATATGTACGTACATATATATATATATGCTTGTTAAGTGCTTACTATGTGCCATGCACTGTACTGAGTCAGGGTAGAGTCAAGATAATTAGGTTGGGCAGACTCCCTGTCCCAGATGGGGCTCACAATCTAAATTGGAGGAAGAAGGATTTAATCCACATTTTACAGATTATATACATAAAATTTAAATGCCAAAAGGAAATAATTTGGTCTCTTCCAGATGCTGTCCAAATCCACTGGGCTTGATAATTGAAGCTAACCTTCTACCTTTTTAGTTCTCAAAGAAGAATATTTTGGTAGCCTTCCCAATGAAATTTGGTTATATGCTTTTTCAAGAGGACAAGTATTAAAATATTATAGGCAGGGGAAATAGAAGACCCCCAGGCAATGATATTGTATGTCATGTAGGAGAAAATGTTCAAACTCAAGCAGGATGCTGAATATGTTCAGTTAAACATGCACACAAATTAGATTGTAAGCTCTTTATGGACAGGGATGAGGCTGCGTACAATTAACTGGACTACTAAATTAAGCCTATTGCCAAAATATTATTCAGATGCTTATGTGAAATTTAGTTGAAAGCTAAATTTTTTCTACATATCAATTAATCTATAGTATTTACTGAGCATTTATCATGTGCAAAACATTGTAATAAGCACCTAGAGTGCAATACATACAAGTGAGATGCTTGCACCCATCTTCTGTATACATAGGCACAGACACACACACACACACACACACACACACACACACACACACACATGCTCACTCCATTTCCTTGAAGCACTGAAGGTTTGCTTGGCTGCAATCTGGACGATGACAGCCTTACACATACAATAAATTAAAGGGATCACTCAAAACTGAGCTGGTACGTCCTAAGCCCCGAGAAGGGCCTAGCCATATTGTGAACAGTTATGCAGCTAATGAGCAATAAATACAGAGCGGCACACCCTCATCAATTTTAAAGTCTCAGCCTGAAAAGAATGTAATTAATTAGGATTTGTTGATTTATATGAAGTGACATAACAAGATTGATAGAGAATTCATTTCCCTCAAATCAGTCATGGTCTCTTTGTACCAGAGTGCCCAACATACTTTGACATACATCCATGGAGAGTCCCCAAACTTCCATTTTCTCCCTTTCTCTTTGTGTGTGTGTGTGTGTGTGTGTGTGTGTGTGTGTGTCTCTTTCCCTCTCTCTCACTCTTTCCCTCTCTGCCTTTCTTGTCCCTTGGAGTCCTGGTTTGAATTTGCCATGACAGGGCTGGCATTCATTCATAAGCAGCCGTGTTCCTATAGGCTTTCAGGAAGGATTCAACCTGTTCAAAGTGAAAATAAAATAAAATGAAACAACTTTCTATTCCTTATTGAATTAAAAATTCTGGCCATTGAGGGGAAACCCCTAAATTTGATTTCCTTTCATGGCCTGTTTTTAGCAGCATGTGCTGGTTCTGGTAAAAGGCAGGATTGTGGCATTTGTTGAGTCAAGATGTTTAATTTTTTTTCTCTCATATAATGATCCTTTTTTCCCCCTCCAGGCACTTGAGTGTTGTTTATGCTGCCTGAGCACTAAACTAATAGACGGGACTTCTCTTGACGGCCGAAAGGAGAGGCTCGGCACATAGATGCAGTCTGCTAAAGATGAGGATTATTTTCTTTTGGGGACAGAGCTATTTGAAAGATATCGCTAAACAGTGGTGATACATTAACTGTGTAAAAAAGAAACAACTGCTGTGTTAAGACTGTGGGCCTCACATGGGCTTTTTCGGCTACACACACACACCCATGGGTGAATTTCACTATCGTTGATGTCTTCTATGACCCTGAAGTTCTTCTAAAACATGTATTTTTACTACACAATTTTGAAAGAACATGATGAGAAAATTAGGAATGTTCTTGCCAGAGAATGAGTCTGTTCTGGTATAACACAATCGATACATTGGTGCTAGCATATTCCACGAAGAAGAGTCTTGTGGGCAGGGAACTTATCACTTTGTTATTGTTTTTCTCAAGCACTTAGTACAGTAAACGACACAAAGTGGACATTCAATACATGCTCCAACTGCTATTATTATTAGTCTTATTACTAGTACTACCAACACTACTACTATTACTAACTCTACTACTGCGGCTACTATGGCTAATAAGACATGATGCTGTTACACTTTCCAGGTTCTGCCTCATCCTTATCATCCGTACCATATAGAACTTTGTGTTTCTTTGCATTTTTACAACTTTACAGAATTTAATACAGTAAAACAACAATTAGTGGCAAGTGTGTAAAGCACCCTGATAGACATAATGATATAGGAAGCCATTAATTCCCACTGAATTAATGGTTACTATAAAGTAATTTTTCCCCAAACACTGGGTTCTTCAAAAACCCAACCCCTGTGTTACAGCATTCCCTGCAGATGACAACTGGCTTTATATGAGAGACCGATCGAAATTTATTCTTTTCCTGCCCCGTTGACTTTTGTGGGGATTGGGGCTGAGGGGAGAGGGGGTCAACCAACCATTCCATTGTTATCTCAATACTTTAAAGGTTGGAATAATTAGCCTCGAGGAAATTATCTTCAAAGATCAGGAGTCCCGGGGCAGAGAGGTAGCCATAAATTGATTAAGAATTTGAAGATCTTTACCCAAAGCAGAAATCCAAGCAGCTACTATCTGAGGGGATACGGAGGAAGAGAGGAGGGAGAAAAGGAGGAGGAGGAGGCACAGGAAAAGGAAAAGGAGGAGGAAGAGGAGGACTAAGAGAAAGATGAGGACAAGGATGGGGACGAGGAAGAGGAGGATGATGAGGAGGAATAGAGAGAGGATGAGGAGGATGAGGACAAGAAGGGGGATAAGGAAGAGATGGGGACGAGGAGTAAGAGGAGGAGGAAGAGGAATAGAGGGAGGACAAGGAGGAGAGGGAGGAGGAGGCTCGGGGAAGAAAAAAGGAGGAAGAATAGGAGAAGGACGAAGAGGACTAAGAGGAAGATGAGGACAAGGAGGGGGATGAGGAAGAGGAGGAATGGAGGGAAAATGAGGAGGACTAAGAGGAATTTGAGGAAATTCAGGAGTAAGAGGAGGAGGGAGGATGAAGTGCAGGAGAAGGAGGAGGAAGAGGAGAAGGAAGAGGAGGAGGGAGAAAATAACCGACTTTCTCTCCAGCTTGGTCATCCAAGCTTCTGGGCCCAAAAGAAGCACTAGCGTGCCGGTCCGCCCAGGGGACCAGAGCTGTTTGCAGAAAGATGAGCGGGCTCCAGCTCCTAGCCCGGCCCGGGACATTCTCTCTCTCTCTCTCTCTCTCTCTCTCTCTCTCTCTCTCTCTCTCTCTCTCTTTCTCTCTATCTTTCTTTCTCTGTCTCTCTCTTGGCGGCCGGGTGGAGGAAAAGGATCTCCAAGTCCAGCGCCATCGCCCATAATAAGATCCACATTCCTCCCCGGACGGCCCGGTTAATGTAAAAGATATGTCCGACACACACGCGGCCCAAGCCCTTTTTCTATTCTAACTGAAAGCCTTTTGTTCCGAGGAGATTATACCCGGATTTGTTTTCATTTTTCCTGACGTTTCACTCAATGCATCATAAACCGTGGCTACGGCATCAGTCGTGTCCCCCAGCCCCCCAAACACACACATACACCTTTCCCTCCTCTTCCATCTCCTCAGTCTCCCCAAAAAGGGTCCCTCCCCGCAGCCCCCCGGCCCAGCACAGCAAGGGAAGGGGAGGTTTCTGCAGTGCACAGAGTCGCAGTTAGAGCAAAACGGAGCCAGCCTCCACCAACCCCAATTTTTTCAAAAAATGTCTGGCAGCTTTAAGCTATGCCCTCGGTCTCGATAATAGCCTTCCCTTCCTCCTTTTCTCTAGTGCAGATTCACATCTGTTTCTCTGCATTTGGAAACTGTGTTCATTTTTCACTGTTGCCCTTTGTCACACACTTACTCGCTCTTGCCAAAGCCCCCTCATTTCACTTATTCAATAAGTGAGAGGCGCTGCAGACGGAGAGAGCTGTAAGACCCAGCTCGGCCCTCTATTAGTTCGCAACAGAAATGTTTTTGTTCCCGATCAGGAAAAGTTTCCCCCTCCCTCCTTCTTCTTCTGCTGCTGCTTGTTTGGTTTTATTTTAATTAGGAACCAATTTTTAGGGAAGGTGGGGGGGGGAGGGGGGAGCGACCACCAGTTACTGTAAATAGCTACACCCCACCTCAGGTCAGTGTGCTGAGGCCCACTACGTTTTACGAATGGAGGCCTTTGTCAAAGAAACAAACAAACAAACAGGCAGAAAGGGAGAGTGAGGGGGAGAGGGAGTGAAGGGGAAGCAGATCGATTTGGGAGCAGTAGAAAGCAAAATCTGAGGCCCCTTCGCCTCCCTCCTGCTCCGAAATGAAGCGGCTCCTCCGGGCCGGGAGGTTGAGGCCCCGTGGGGACCAACTTTCCGCCCTCCTGGCTCGGGGTTCGGGTCACCTTCTCTCCTCCCTGGGGGACCCGTGTTTTCAGGGCCCAGTGACTTTCTGCGCGTTAAAATTAAAACCACATCACACTGTGGAAAATTGGAGTTATGCTGGAAGTCAAGCGGCTCTCTCCATTAAACGCCTCTCGCTTGGCTTTCCGCTGGAAAGTCTGGTTTACTCCGCGATTTCCTCAAGAGGCAAAAGCACTAATTACTGCATTTTACTGCACAACAGAAAACTAAAGAGGAGAAAACACCCACTTATGTTGTCCCAACACCAGATTTTGACATGTTAACAAGTTTATTATATCCTGTTTATAATCTAAACAGAGAACAAGTTCTTCTTGGGGGAAGAAAATCAACTTCTCCATTAACTATTGTGCCAGGGAACTGATGTCTGAAAGTGAAATCAACATTTTTTTAACTCTTAGAGCGAAGTTCCGCCGGCCCGCAGGCACCCCAGAGGCCAATGCCGGCGGGGGTGGGGGTAGGGATGGGGTGCTGGGGGGGGGAAAGAAGGGGTTAAATGGTTGTTTGTCCCCGTCCAGACGCCGCCTTGAGACTTGAGGGGAACGTTAGAAGCGAGTTTGGAGGTGCGCTCTCCTGCCCTGGGGAAGTCCTGCAAGTTGCTGGCATGCAAAATCCCATACCGTTTGACAAGTTACAACTTCAAATCATGGTCCAGCTAACGGGAAACTCAAAAAGGGGAGTTTTAGAGGTCCGCTGGTCGAACAGAACACCTCGAGTTTAAGGGCTTACAGGCAATAAGGGTAGGGACCGTCTCTATATGTTGCCAACTTGTACTTCCCAAGCGCTTAGTACAGTGCTCTGCACACAGTAAGCGCTCAATAAATACGATCGAATGAATGAATGAATGAATGAATAACCTTTGAATGAATGAATGAATGAATAACCTTTGGGTCAATGTGAAAACCTGGTCCGGATCAGATCTGGAACTCCCTCCCCCACAGATTCTCCAGATATCCCCATCTCTTAAATCCTCCGGAATATTTCCCACCTCCTCCAGCAGGCCTTCCCGAACTAAATCTTAGCACCCCGAGTCGTTTCAATCTAACGACCACGTCGAGCTGTACAGCATTTCCGTACCCTATTTATTTATACCCATCCTCAGCCCCTGTATGTGCTCCTATGTATCTTCACTCGGAGAAGCAGCGTGGCTTACTGGAAAGAGCACGGGCTTGGGAGTCAGAGGTCGTGGGTTCTAATCCCGGCTCCACCACTTATCAGCTGTGTGACTGTGGGCAAGCCACTTCACTTCTCTGTGCCTCAGTGACCTCATCTGGAAAATCGGGATTAAGACTGTGAGCCCCACGTGGGACAACCTGATCACCTTATATCTACCCCAGGGCTTAGAACAGTGCTTGGCACATAGTAAGCGCTTAACAAATACCAGTATTATTATTCACTCGTATATTCAATTATTCAGTCTGATTTACGTTGGTCTTTCTTCCTGGCATGTTCGTTCAACTCCCTCTCTGATCCGTAACCCTCCTATTGTTTCCACTATTGCAAATATATTTCTAGATCGGTCTCTCGCCCTCCGTTAGACTATAAACCCCTTTTAGGCATGAAACGTGTCTTGTGCTTTTGTCGCACTGGCTCTCCTGCTCGTTACAGTGTACTGAACTCGATAGGTGCTAAATAAATGCTATCAATAAAGGACTAGGTGGGAGTCAGGGTTGGGTAAGGATTATAAACTGCACTTGGAGCAGTTTTGAGGAAAAAAATACAAAGGGAAAAATCAAAACTTTTTTAAAAAAAATATGTTTCTAAGAAATCTTTCGTCCGATGAGTTTCATTTATAGCCGGTGATACGTGAGTTTTGCCCTACTTTGTGTGGTCTTGTGGGAAGAGGCAGAAGGAGATCTGGGTTCTAGTTCGACCTGTGCTAGTCCTCTGCTGGGTGACCTTAGGCTAGTCGCTTAGCTGTTCTGGGCCCCAGTCCTCTCACCTATGAAATAGGGAATAAAACGCCTCACAGGGATGTCTGAGGACCAAATGAGGGTGCTGTGGGGGAAATACGAGTGTTCCCTCAATTCTCCAAATCTGTTCCCGGGACAGTCCCCAGCTCACCCCGGAAAACGGTGCTCCGCAGCCGGCCCCAGGCCGGGCCAGGATCCTCTAGGGGCCCACCGCAGAAGCAATATTCATTTCGGGTTCAAAAGCAGCCTCTGTCCCGGATAAAAGAGCCCCACCTTCCCCCCGCCCCCGACCCACCATCCCATCTGCAACATATGTTTGTTATCTGTCTTCCACCCAAACTTTTGGGTAGTGCGGGCGTTTTTTAAGTGCTGCGGAATTTTAAAGAGCCGCCCTCGTTTATTTACATTTGGCCCATTTTCTGGCAATTAAAGCCCATAAGTCATGTGAGCAACTGGTGACATTAATGAGGCTTCAGAACAGCAAAATTACTCATTGGAAGCTTCCATCTCCAGAGAGGAGGTGTTGCTGGTTGCGGGGCGGGGGTCGGGGGTTGGGGGGGGGGGGGGACTCCTGGCAGACGGGGGAGAGGAACTTGATCTCTGTGAAACGAAACGATATCGGACAAGCAGGATGCGCCCGACAGATTGAATCCATCTCCTTAATTATTTGGTTTGCGTGTCGCAGAATTTTAGCTCAGCGTTTCCCTTCAGGCTGGGGGGCGGGGGCGGAGGGAGGGAGGAAGGAGGGTCTCCCCTCCCTCCGTGAGTCCATCCACAGAGTGGACCGCTAGGCCGCGAGAAGCGGTGTGGCCTAGTGGAAAGGGCCTGGAGTCGGAGGACCTGGGTGCTAATCCCGGCTCCTCCACTTGTCAGTTGTGTGACTCTGGGCAAGTCGCTTCGCTTCTCTGTGCCTCAGTTCCCTCATCTGCACAATGGGGATTCAATACCTGTTCTCCCTCCTACTTCGATTGTGAGCTTTCCCGTGGGACCTGATTATTCATTCATTCATTCAGTTGTATTTATTGAGCACTTACTGCGTGCAAAGCACTGCACAAAGCTCTGGGGAGAGTACAATAATAATAATAATAATGGCATTTATTAAGCGCTTACTACGTGCAAAGCACTGTTCTAAGCGCTGAGGAGGTTGCAAGGTAGTAATAATAATAATAATGGCATTTATTAAGCGCTTACTATGTGCAAAGCACTGTTCTAAGCGCTGGGGAGGTTACAAGGTGATCAGATTCATTCAATCATTCATTCAATCGTATTTATTGAATGCTTACTGTGTGCAGAGCACTGTACTAAGCGCTTGGGAAGTGCAAGTTGGCAACATATAGAGATGGTCCCTACCCAACAGTGGGCTCACAGTCTAGAAGGGGGAGACAGAGAGCAAAACAAAACACATTAACAGAATAAAATAAATAGAATAAATTTGTACAAGTAAAATAAATAAATAGAGTAATAAATACGTACAAACATATATACATGTATACAGGTCCCACGGGGGGCTCACAGTCTTAATCCCCATTTTTACAGATGAGGTAACTGAGGCACAGAGAAGTTAAGTGACTTGCCCAAAGTCACACAGCTGACATAAGCCGGAATTTGAACCTGTGACCTCTGCCTCCAAAGCCCGTGGTCTTTCCACTGAGCCACGCTGCAGACCACATTTCCTGCCCACAACAGGCTCACAATCCATCTTGTATCTACCCCAGTGCTTGGTACATAGTAAGCACTGAACAAATACTACCAGTGTTATTATTATCCGGGGGAGTCCAAGGGGTTCGCCCCTGCCCTGAGGGAGGGATGGAGGGAGGGGATGGTTGGCAGGAGGGATTAGCGTTCAGGTCTCGCCCCTGGCCTCTGGAGGCCAGCTTGGGCTCCTTCATTCATTTCTTCATTCAATTCATTCAATCGTATTTATTGAGCGCTTACTGTGTGCAGAGCACTACTAAGCGCTTGGGAAAGTATAATACAACAATAAAATGAGGCAATCCCTACCCACAACGAGCATCCAGTCTAGAGGGGGAGAGAGAGGCATCAATATGAGCCTGTCAATAAAATGACAGATATACACATAAGTGTTGTGGGGGTGGGGAGGGGGGTGAAGAGCAAAGGGAGCAAGTCACGGCGACTTAGAAGGGAGTGGGAGATGAGGAAAAGTGGGGCCTAGTCTGGGAAGGCCTCTTGGAGGAGATGTGCTTTCAGTAAGGCTTTGAAGGGTGCAATTGGATTTCAGGTGAGAACTGGGGGGGGGGGGGGAGTGGGGGGGATGTCCCGGGCTCCGGATGACCTTCTGAGGGGACACTTGTCCACCACAAGAAACCATCAGAGACCACCAACAACTGGCTGGACAGTCCTCTGCAGTTCCAGGTGACTAGACTCCTCCAGGCGCCTAAGGCTGGCTGGGATGGAGCTGCTATTATTTGGGGGCTGGGGGGCCAGGGAGGTAATAATAATAATAATAATAATAATAATAATAATAATAATAATAATAATAACATTTATTAAGTGCTTACTATGTGCAAAGCACTGTTCTAAGAACTGGGGAAGTAACAAGGTGATCAGATTGTCCCACCGGGGGCTCACAGTCTTAATCCCCATTTTACAGATGAGGTAACTGAGACACAGAGAAGTTAAGTGACTTGCCCAAAGTCACACAGCTGACAATTGGCGGAGTCGGAATTTGAACCCATGACCTCTGACTCCAAATCCCTGGTTCTTTCCACTGAGCCACGCTGCTTCTCATAAATGAGTGTGTATGGGGGGGGGGGGGACGTCTGTGGGGGTCACTGACTCGGCGGGGGCCTGGGTTTGACCCCTGCAGGGATGGGTCGGAGAGGGAAGGAGCAGGAGAGCTGGGGTTCATTAAAGGAGCATGCAGCGCTGTCAGCTCCACTATTACGCGACTGATACGTCACCAACCCGCCTCCCGAGCTGGAGTTCCATCTGAAACGATAATTGTTCTGCCTCGAACTCTTTCCTGCCGTTGCGTTTTACAGATGGTCCCCGTCAACGGTTAAATAAGAAGCAATCCAATATGTCCAGAAGTGCAGAAGTTTCTGAGCTTCTGGGACTATTTTCGAACACCGAACTCCATAACTTAAAAAGAAAAAAAAATGTAAGCACGTCGAACCGGAGCAGATATTTGGCATCGAGAGAAATGTTGAGGCTTTAAAGCACTCGGACGTCTTGGTTTCCTGTCGGGATCATCAACCCGCAGCCCTGCTCTTAACGGCCGCCTTTGCCATTCCCCACCTGAACCATTTAACTTCAGAAAACGAACGCACATGCCGAGCAGTCCAAAAGAAGAATAAATAAACAACAAACAAAAAAACCAACAAAAAAACCTCCAAAAAACAGGAGTCTGGGGGAGAGAGAGGAAAAAAATCGGGAAAAGCCCTCTAGACTGTGAGCTCGTTGTGGGCAGGGAATGTGTCTGATGTTATACTGTACTCTCCCAAGCGCTTGGTACAGTGTAAACGCTCAATGAATACGATTATTATTATTATTAATAATAATAATAATAATAATAATAATAACTGGCAGAACGCTGATCGCGTTTTGGCTTGGGCCCGTGAGAGCCAGCCATGAATATTTACAGTGGAGAATAAGTTCCTCCGTCCAGGGAAAATAGCGTTGGAGGCCTGGACGCCGCGAAAGGTAATTAAAAAGGTTTCCAGTGGGGCGAACCCAGACCCCCGCCCTCTGGCCAAGGCGCACAATGGACGGGCACTGGGCGAGCCCATGAGTCTGATGGCACTTTATTTCACGCGTCTAGCTGAGCTCGCTCCGGCCCCGAGACGCTGTCAGACACAGCCTGGGTCCGTTCATAAAAGGAAAGCTACAGGCTCTTTCCCTGCAGCCGGAGTCTCCCCCCTCTTCTTCTCCTCCTCCCTCCCCTCTTCTTCTCCTCCTCCCTCCCCTCTCCTCCTCCTCCTCCAGCCCCCTCCCACCCTCCCCATCCCACTTCATCGCAGCACGGGATCAATAGGTTTCCAGATGAAATTCAGGAGGCAAGTTTGTTTTTCAGAAAAAGGCTTTAGGCACCCTCGAGGACCACAAAACAGAATGGCCACGGCTAGTAGAGAGAGGCTAGAGGGGAGGGGTACCAGATAGGAAAGGGATGGGGGGAAGAGGAGAAGGAAGCAGACCCCCCCAAAAACACACACACGCACACACACACCCCACCACCACCACCATCAGGAAAACACAAGTGTTAGGAACGGTTTTGCCTCTGTATTTAGAAGCTACACTCCACCTTACACCTCTACTACCACTATGCGCCCCCACCCCCCCCAATAAGGACAGGTGACCGTGCCCTATGGGGGCACCCTGACCCCCCCCCCCCCCCCAAATGTATGCACATCTCCTAGGGGCAATTGAAAGTTCAGGCCACAAGCCAAATACAAACGGTTCTGCGTCCCACCAAGGTTCCCTTTCCAAGGTCCCCGTTTCAGGGGTCCTATTTCAGGGGTCTCCACTGGTCTGAGAACATGAGAAAGTTGGGGGAAGAGGCTCTCATCAGCCGGCTGGCCCACCGAGACAGGACTTGGGCACCCCCCCTTTCTCCCCCCCCCCCCCCCCCCCCCCCCCCCCCAGCCCCCAGGACAATCCATTATGTGTAAAAATTTCATAAACATGGCTTGAGTTTTTGTTATGTTCTAATCCTCAGATCTCCTATATATACAAGCCCCCTAGCCCCCGCCCGCACAATTCTGGTGCCGTCAGGCCAAAGGAGAGGGGGGAAAAACAAAACAAAACAAAAAAACCAGCGCTGACGGTCATGAAGGAGGTGTTTTTTCCTCCTTTAGCTTCAGTGAACACATTATGCATAATTACAAAAGGAGGGAACAGAAAGACATTGAAAATTCTCCAAAAATTGATGGCAACAGGCTTTCTGGCGAGGAACCGAGAGCTGAAAATGTGCCTTTAACTGCTTCACCTCCCGCTTCCCTTGTGTCCGTTTTATTATCTTAAGAGTTCAGGCGGCCTGACAACTTGGGCCGGGAGTGACGTAATATTAGAAATCTCAGCGAGCCAGACAGCCCTGGGTCCAAACTTCTTCCCCCCTTTTCCCTCCCCCCACCCCACCTCCCGCCCCCCGAACAAAATCGAATCCGGATCCAACTTGGCAGAGTGCTAGGGCCCAGGACCGTCCAAAAATACCAAGGAAAGCAGCAGCAGCAGCAGCAGCAGCAGTGGAGGCGGCTGGGGCCTTTAAGGTGGAAATCTTCCTCCTTAGTCTAAACCTCTTATTTCTCCCCTCTTTCAAGGGGAAGTGGACTTCACCCAAAGGGAACTGGTCAGTTGGAGGGACATCCGCGGTTCCCATGTTAGTTTTTGTGTTTCAGCCACAATTAAGGTTTGGTTGTTTGTTGGGGCTGTTCTACTCTTACTACCACTACTACTACTACTACTACTAATGATAATAATAATAATGATGATGCAATTTGTTAAGCTCTTACTGTGTGTCAGGCACTGTACTAACCACTGGGGTGGATACAAACAAATCACGTTGGACACAGTTTCTGTCCCATGTGGGGCTCACAGTTCCAATCCCCATTTTACAGATGAGGTAACTGCAGCACAGAGAAGTGAGGTGACTTGCCCAAGGTCACACTGCAGACAAGTGGCAGAGCCGTGATTGGAACCCATGACCTCTTGACTCCCAGTCCTGGGCTCTATTCACTACACCATGTACTGTGGCAGAGAGGGCGTCAGACCACAATACCTTGAATGTGTATTGCACATCTGAAAGTGGATAGTGTGACTTTCCCGACTATGTTTCTTATTCACAACTCTGATAGGGAGAGACAGGTCTCATTTCCCCCATTTTAAAGATGAGGAAAGTGAGGCCTAAAGAAGTTATGTTACTGAAAGATCTTAGAACAGTACTCTGCACATAGTAAGCGCTTAATAAATACCTTTGATTGATTGATTGATCCAAGATTACCCAGCAGGCCGGCAGAAGAACCCAAATCCTTGACCTCTGACTCCCAGTTCCTAGCTCTTTCTGCTGGACCATGCTTCCAGTCCTCCCTTAAGAGTTTGGGATCTGGGGTGGGGCAGGAGATCCTATTAGGGGAATATTGCGCAACAATCACACATATTTCGACAGGTCTGGCCGGGTGCTAGGGTGGCCCCAGCTGTTTCATCAAGCACCTCAGAGGAGTGAGGGGAAAGGAGACAAAACAACCCCAAAACTCCCAAGGGAATGAATGATATTTCCCAACTTGCCTTCAAAGCCAATCTGCACACTCTATTTCCCAGAGCCATTTAACAGGTGGGAGCACTGAAGCCTGTCAAGTCCCCTGGATCAGTTGACTATCTCAGGGCAGGGCACAGGAACAGAAGTGGGAGTCCAAATGTGCACTAAACAGTTCAAACCACCTATGTTCCCCTCCCTTTTTCTGCAGCTGGGCAGTTTCTCTCTCCTTGTGGAAAATAAGTCCCTAGAGAGCAAGTGATTTTAGATATTGATTTTTTTTTTCAAAATTATAGAAGCTAGTGGGCAAGAGAATGGTTATCATTGGATTAATCCAGAGCCTACTGATCAGCTTCCGCTTAGCCACCCCGGTACTCACGTTATACCTGCTTATTTGTTAGTTTTCTTTTTACTCACCTCTATTTATTATTATACCTATTTTCTCACTACTTGTCAGGCTATAGCTCCTGTTTCCCCACCTAGACGGTAAGCTATTGAGTATAGTGCTCTGCCATAGTAAGTACTAAATATAATGCTCATTCATTCATTCATTCATTCATACATTCAATCAATCGTATTTATTGAGAGCTTACTGTGTGCAGAGCACTGTACTAAGCGCTTGGGAAGTACAAGTTGGCAACATGTAGAGACGGTCCCTACCCAACAGCAGGCTCACAGTCTAGAAGGGGGAAACAGTGCTCTGCCAAAGCAGATGCTCAGTGCAGTACCCTGCACACAGTAGGCATTCAGTACAATTCTTTGCCCATGGCAGGCACTTAGTTCAATTTTCTGCCCATGGTAGGCACTCAATATGACACTTTGTAGGCATTAGACACCCAATACAGTGTTCTGCCACTGTGGACACTTATTATAATGCTCTGCACAAAGCAGAAATCCAGGACAGTGCTCTGTCCACAGCAAATGTCCACTAGTGCTTTGCCTAAGGTAGGCACTCAGTGCAGTTCTCTGCCACTGGAGGCACTTATTACAGTGCTCTGCATAAAGCAGGCACCCAGCATTGATACTATTGGTACTACTTTTGTTTCTTATGAATGTACTCTTGACACCTGGAAGACAAAAAGACAGATTCCCAGCTAGTGTTTAATAAAAAGCAAGCTACAGGAAAGCCACTAATTATGATCCACCAATTGGAACCCTGGGAATGAGTGGGAGGGAATAGTGTGGAGGACAGTGACTCTCCTAACCCATTTTTTTCTGGGTATTTGAATCCTGTGACCTAGCAGAAATAATAATAATAATAATACTAACAATAATAATAATAATAATAATGGTATTTGTTAAGCACTTACTATAGGCAAAGCACTGTTCTAAGTGCTGGGGAGGTTACAAGGTGACGAGATTGTCCCAAGGGGGGCTCACAGTTTTAATCCCCATTTGATAGGTGAGGGAACTGAGGCACAGAGAAGTTAAGTGACTTGCCCAAAGTCACACAGCTGGCAGTTGGCGGAGCTGGGATTTGAACCCATGACCTCTGACTCCAAAGCCCATGCTCTTACCACTGAGCCACGCTGCTTCTCCAGAAAGTACATGGGCTTTGAAGTCAGAGGGCCTGAGTTCTAGTTCCAGTTCTACCATTTGCCAGCTGTGTGGCCTTAAGTAAGTCACTCAGCTTCTCTGTACCTCAGTTTCCTCATCTGTAAAATGAGGTTTCAATACTTGTTCTCCCTTCCACTTAGACTGTGAATCCCGTGTGAAACAGGGACTCTACCTGACCTGATTAATTTGTATTCATTCATTCATTCATTCATTCATTCATTCATTCATTCATTCAATCATATTTTTTGAGCACTTACTGTGGGCAGAGCACTGTACTAAGTACTTGGAGAGAGTACAATATAACAACAGACACATTCCCTGCCCACCACGAGCTTATCCACCCCAATGCTTGGAACACATAGTAATGCTTGACACATAGTAAGTGCTTAAGAAATTCTATAATCATTGTTGTTGTTGTTATTATTATTCCTTGAACTCCAAAATGTTTGTGAAGTAAGGATCCATGTAGGACTCAGTCCTGACCCTCACTGCAGCTCCCCCCACCCTTGCCAAAAGCATGAATCTAGGCCCCTCTAAGTCCAGATAGTAATAGTGCTCAAAGGCCTCACCCTTCCCAAAACACTGAGAGGATTTCTGTGAACCTCGTGTTATGGAAAAACATCAGCAACTACCAACTCAATGGAATTCAGCAGTTAGAGGGAGGTGGTTTGCAGTTCTCACCTCAGTTGACATTTTTCAATAAAAATCCCTACATTTTTAGTCCCTGCTGTAACAGAATGCTTTATACTCTTGCCACTCGTACTTTACTGTATTAGACACTGTGAAGTTACAGAAACATATATAACTGCGGTGTCCTGTATGTTACAGTGCTGGGAGGCTAAGCATGAGGCTGGGAAGTATAGCACCATGATGCCTTCTTTTTTAATGGAATTTGTTTAGCGCTTATTCTGCGTCAAGCACCGTTCTAAGCGCTGGAATGGATACAAATCAATCAGATCGGACCCAGTCCCTGTTTCACATGGGCTCATAAACTATGAAGGAGGGAACACAGGTATCGAATCACCATTTTACAAGTGAGGAAACTGATTCATATTAAAACATTCCTTTAAAACCATCCCCAAAACATCTCTACCCAAACAGCTCTCAATAATAATTTTTGTTCTCTTTATATTTTTGCTGCCTCCAGAACTCCTTCAATACGAACCCAACTTATCAGAAGAATCAAAGTCTGGAAAAAATAACAGTAGAGAAATGGAAAGGACTGGCCAGTGTTTCTATTTTCTCCAAAAAAAAGTGGGTTGCAGGGCTATTGTATCTACCGAACAAGCACCTCTCATGAGACGGTCTGTTTGGAACATGGGATAGTAGCTCCATGGGCACCTCAGTTTATGTCCACTCTCCTGGCGGGATGCAGGAGAATGGTATGGCAAGCTCTTTGGGCTTGGATGGCATCATGGAATTGATTTATCTCTTAAGTTCTGCTAAAACAGATTTGCAAAAGTTTCAGCCTTGATTGTTTTGTCAAGATAGGTCAAGTTAGCTGTTCGCAGTCTTTTACCTCTCAGGACTGTTTTTATTTTTCCCTCTACAATGTTCTAGGACTCAGATCCTGGTTTCCTCAGACTTGGGTGACATTTACACTTAAAGCAGTAATAAATGTCTTTGGTGCTGGCAGATAAAGCCTCTGAGGATTTATGGTGGGTGGGTGGGTGCATTGGGAAGCGGGGGGTAAGTCTGGCCCCAAGGAGGGGCTGTGGGTTGTGGGTGGGGGCTTCCTCCTCCTGATCAATGTCCACCTAGCCCTGGGGCCCACAGCTTCCCAGGCCACTTCAGGGATGGCTGTCCGGGTGGCCGGTCCGTTAATGGGGCTGGCTGCCCTCTGCATCCAGGGCCGGCCGGCCGGCAGCCACCCGAGCATAGAGGCCTGTGTGCCGTCGGCCGGCTTTGTGTCTGGCTGTGAGCTTGTTATCAGCGACTGGGGGAAATAGGCCTGCTGGGGCCGCCTGGGCAGATGGAAGAAAGGGAGCAGCCACCCAGTGCAAGAACCGCACGAGGACTCTGTCCTGGCTAATCTGACAGGGGGAGGGACAGAAGTCTGGGTTGCACCCACCAGACAGACAGGCAGACAGACAGCCCTAGATGGAAGGAGTTGATAGGTCCCCAAGGTTAGGAGGACACAGACAGACAGACAGACAGACAGACAGACACACACACACACACACACACACACACACACACATCCAGGCCCAACACCCTCTCTGAGAGATCCCAGAATTCCCAGAGCTTGAGGAACTGGAAGCTCTGAATCAACAGACTAATTTCAGAGAAAACCTGCTTCCTCCTCCTCCTCCTCCTCCTCCTC
Organism: Tachyglossus aculeatus; assembly: GCF_015852505.1. Lineage (NCBI taxonomy): Eukaryota > Metazoa > Chordata > Mammalia > Monotremata > Tachyglossidae > Tachyglossus > Tachyglossus aculeatus. The sequence continues at coordinate 40,010,967 of NC_052070.1, read as the reverse complement.
CTCCTCCTCCTCCTCCTCCTCTGTGGACTGGGCTAAGAAGCAAGTGCATATTTCAGGAAGATGGCAGCCTGGGCCTTTTCATGCAAGGGGCATAGTAGGGGCAATGCGGCTGGCCCATCTTATCCATCATCCAAATGGAGATTTGAACTCAGAATTGCAGAGGACAGTAGAGGAACTAGGGGACAATCAGCAGTTAGAACACCCAAGTGTTCTCCTGTACTGGTCCTCTTTAAAAAAACGGGAAAACAGGCAGGGCCAGTTAGGTAGTGTGGCCCAATAAAGCAGGTTTCGTGCCAGGTGGCTTTGAACGGAACCCCTTTCAAATGGGACCGTCTGGCCATGTGTGCAAAGTGTCCAGTGCTGGAAAGGTTCTGAAGCTGCTTTGACCGGTGCTGGGGCTGCCCTTTAAAGAGGAGTCTGAAAATCCACTTAAGTGTAGCTCGTGTACATTTCCTCAACAAGACAGCCAAAGAGGCCAATTTCTAACCTCTAAACACAGAGTCGTTTCATTTGTGTTGGAATGAGGTTGGTAGGAAACAGCATGGGAAAGCCATCCGGGAGGCGGAGAGGGGCAGATTAATCTCGGGATTATTTGCGTTTACAGAGCCAGGGACAGAGAGAGGCAGAGGAAGGGAGGGGGGGGGGGAGAGAGAGAGAGACAGAGAGAGAGAGAGAGAGAGAGAGAGAGAGAGAGAGAGAGAGAGAGAGAGAGAGAGAGAGAGAAATGGACAGTGCTGGAGATAATAAACCCTTCTTGCCAGTGACAGAATCCCTGTCCCACTTTGGCGGGGGAGGGGATGTAGGGGGGGACTGCAGATGCTTCCCCACAGCCCCTACCCCTCTCCCCCCCACCTCCCCAGCCTCCATTTAAAGTTTACTGTAAAGGCCAGGCTCCAGAGCAATGTATGCACAGACTATCAGCAAAGATCTCTCTTTTGTCCATATAAATGCTATTCACAAGGTCTCAAGCTCTCCCGCCTGATAGAATATTGATCTCCTGGAGTGCAAAGTCCGGCGTGCCATTAGTCCAATCTGTTCTCAAGCTGACACAATCCCATCATTTGTCATCTTCGCCTGTCCTGCTGGGTTTGTTTAGGAGCGAGGGATATTGGCTTATCTCTAACTTTCCAATCCTCACTGTAGTCTTCCCTCAATGTGGAGTTTATTGGGGCTACAGCTTTTTCATAGCCATTAATAAGGGGAGATTAAGCAGGTTGGCTGGGTCACTGGTAATGGTTAGGTATTATTTGGGGGAGGGCTTTTACCTTGGGGCCTATTTTCCCCCCAAAAATGATTTAGAAACTAAGATGATCTCTAAGGGGGAGGATTTCATCTGCCCTAGAACATTTCCCTTTCTGCAGAGGAGGTGATGAGAGGAAGGCCAGCTCTGACAACGTTTCCAGGAAAACTGAATTTTGATTCTGGGAAAAGTCCCATGCTAATTGACTGAATTGGAGCGAGAAGGTCTTGCAGGATCTGAACCGAGACAGGGGCACATGAGAGAAAATATCTTTCCAGATTTGAAACTGAAGGTCTGAGCTCCCTGTGGGTCAGTTTGGCCGTGTCTTAGGATTTCTAGGCCAAACTACTGAGGGTTCTGGCTGAGTATGTTTAACATGATGATCTGGATCCTCCTTTGGCCCAGTGCCACTTTCTAGTAGAAAGCAAAGAGCTCTGGGAGGGTGAAGTATCTCTTTCAGATTACTAAGGGATATTTCTAGTGCACTGGTGCCTACACAGCTCTAACCCCTCCACAATGTGATAAACGGCCCCCCAGTGGTCTGAAATTGTTAATTCTCCTCCCAAAGCATCTTGCTTGATTGCTGGGAAAATGAGGTGTTAAAGTATCTTTCTTTTATGCCCCAAAGGCATATGTTTGGATACAGGTGGATCAGTTGGTTGGATCTCTCTCCTCCAATTGAAAAACAAACCAAAATGAGTGAACCATCAAATGTTTGGACCCAATTTCAAACTCTGGGACTTCGTCAGAGAAGCTCAGTTGCATCTTTTTAATTATGCATTTTTTTAAAACCCAGCAGGCTGACCACCTTAAGGAAACCACCCAGAGTGGGTGGTCATGGTCGCCGCTCACAGATACTGGACACTGCGATGTACGAGATGTTGCCTGCATTACATTCGGCACATGTAGGGAAGCAATGATGAGCTTTCTACGTGACATTTTGTGGAAATCTGCCTGAGTTCCCCTCAACCTAGAGTTTGAGGCCAGACCTGTGTGGGAGCGGGGGGGTCTTAACCGCCCCCAACTCCAATTACTCCCAAGCCAGTGCGCTCTCCTCCCAGGCTCTTCTGTAGATGGGCATGGCTGGTGAACAGTGGGGCTTGGAAGCAGGATGAGGCAGAGGGAGCCTAGGTACTAAAAATAAAAATGTCGGACATAAAGTTGTCCAGTACTTGATCTTCACCAGACGGGGGACCAGCCAGCAGAAAACTGACCTTCACCATGGTATAAAGCCGGATGACTGTCCACCCTACTCCAGGGGTAGCAAGCCCCAAATGTCAGACCAACAGAAAAAGGGAAACAGGAAATCAGCCCACAGATGGCACTACAGCCTATGGGTCTTGGGAACTGAGGCAAAGACACTTACATCAGACCGCAATGTGCTCTATTTTACCAATTTCCCTCTTATCTGCCTGCTTTCTCCTCCTCCTACACTCCAGACACTACACTGAGTGCTTAACTTGTGCAGAGCATTATATTGACACCTACTGGATGCAGAGCACTGTCCTGAGCACTTGAGAGAGTACTGTGTAATGAAAGAAAGACACGGTCCCTGCCCTCATGGGTCTTTCAGTCTAATGGAACAAATCCAGACACAATCCATATTACTGGGGCAGAGGCTTCAAGCTACCCCGGCCTTAGGAACAAACTAAATATTGGAGGAAATATGAAAATGATGTCAACTTCAGCCCTGAAATGACCCCAACTTTACCTACAGGTTTGTTTCCAGGAAGTGGCCCTGTCCTCCCCTCCCCTGGCATTAGCGATTCCTGCAGCTCTGTAAGTTGTGGGGAAGATGGGTGGCTGGGTGATTTAGGAGCCGGGCATTCCAAAAGCTCTAGGAATCAGGCAGTGGAGGACCCCACCGAGATTTGGATTAGGTAGGTTGTAGAGTGCAGGATACACTCTTCAATAAAATTTTAAATATTCTCATTAGCTTCCAGAAGTCCATACACTGAAAACAGCTGTGCAGCTGTTCAAGATTGTCTGTGCTCGTTTCATGTTGTAAATGTTCTCCGTTCAGTAAGACCAGCCGGGGGGGAGGGAGGATGGTGCAGGGGGCCTTGGGGCGGGGGGTCTACTCCACCATGGCGGAAAATTCACACTGGGATCCAGATTCCCGTTACTCCAGCTCCCAGATGTTCAAACGAGTTGCTTCAGTTTTCTGCTCATTTCGTGCAGGTTGCTGCAGTCATGGGTTGAAAAAATAAATAAATAAAGGCGCGCGCGGCTCGGTGCTATAAAAAGGGTCGTTTATACCCTCTGAGTAAGAGGTGTGCGCATTTATGAGGGAGCGGGTCTGCGTGTCTGCCCGTGGACTTGTGGAGTGTAAGGTTTCGTTTTATTTGTGGAGAACTTTACAGCAGCCCAGTAACGTTTGTTCCCTGGCCGCGAGGGAGCCCTGGGCCGCTGGCTACTTGGATATCGCTGCTCTGTCCCTAACGGCAGATTCTGAGCCCTTGGAGCCGGAATCTGTAGACAAAGACCTGTTCTCTCTGCTTCCCTCTCTCCCGTCTGTAGAGGCAGGGTGCAGGAGGAATGTATTTTGTAAAAAAAAAAGTGCCTGGCTTCCACTCAGGAGCTATTTCAATCCCTCTAAGTGACTCTCTGAATCCAACTTTTCCTTGAACGATGTATACCCTTCCAGGTTCACTCCTCCCTTCCTGCCTCCCCCTCCAAAATACAAATAAATAAATAAACATCCCAAGTTCATGAGCATAGATTCCCCGGATAGGGTTTTATTAAATCTTTTCTATTTACTTCCTACCTAGATAAGATCTTAATCACAGCTCCCAAATTATCCGCATTGACATTTATCAACTCTAGTCATCTTTTCTTTAGCAGGCTCTCTCTGACCAGTCAGCTTTTCTTCCATCCCTCCCTTTCAATGGAAGTTAATTTCGAGTACATGATTTATCTTGCTGGGCTAACAGCACCGAGGCAGCCCACCTTTTCAAAGCGCTGGCCGGGGAGTGAATTATAGCCGAGTTGTCCGGTGATTGCGTTCTGTGGGGGAAGAGAATAGGCCGCCAGTATGTTGCCCTGACGTGGCACTGAGGTCTTTTCAGCCAGTGAAGAAAAAGAGATTAGACCTCTAACCGAGGGACCGACAGGCCAGGGTTATATCAGCAGACAAAGGGCCAGATACCTGAAAAGATCAGAACTCCATGTCCTCCGAGATGTGATGTTGTTTACACCACTGCGTCCCGACCCTTTCCTCATTTGCATGATCCCGTTTCCTCCATCCAAAGGAGTAAACGGTGTGGTTATTAGAGGGCCTCAGACGATCAGACCCTACAGCGCTACACCAGGGGTGTGGAAGACTCCTACGACAGGGTGCGGGTTGGGATGGCGTGGCTTTCTCTGCGCTGGCCTGAAGAGCTTGGCGAATCCCAAATTTTATTTCCATCTCCTCTGGGACTGAGACAGTGGCTCCACAGGTGGTTCCCTCAGCTGGTCCTGGAGTTCAGCATCACCCCAGCCCTGTGAACGCTAGGCGTTCATGTATAGAGGGCACGGACAGCCCACGCAAGTACATATTTGGCATAAGCTACAGTCATTTAGTGCTGGTCCAGGATTACAGCTGGTGCCATCTGGGGGAGGATAATGAGGATCTTTCACAGAGACAGAAGAAGCTGATTTTCACATTTCTCCCTCAGCCTGGGGTAGAATGTAGAATTCCCGGAGGCGTCTGAATGCAGAAAGAGCCAACAGCCTCTGCTCATGGACCCTCCGACTTGGGGCTGCAAAGTGATTGGGGGATGGTGGGGGTGGAGGGACGCCTGATGGGTTTGGTTTCAAGACACTGGGCACTTTTCCTGACCCCCTACAGCCTGCGGGAAGGGCTTAATTAGGCCCTGAAGTCTCTTCTCTTCCCCCGAGGCTGGAACTTCTGTGCTCCTGGCATTTGGGCCTGCCCCTACGTGAACCCGCATCAGAAAGTAGTTGATCCAGCTCTCTGTGGCCCCGGAATGTGTTTGTTTTATTGTTATATTGCCCTCTCCCAAGTGCTTAGTACAGTGCTCTGCACACAGTAAGCACTCAATAAATACTAACTGAATCACTGATATTTACTGAGGGCAAAGCTCTGTATCATGGATGCAAGATCCAGGAGCCTAGGGGAAAAGTTCTGTATTTCTGTTCCCAGATCCTTCCAGCCCACCCTCTACCCTCTCCCTCTCCTTCCCCCTCTCCCAAGCCTTTCCAGGTCACAATGAACTTGAGAGAGCTGGCTGCTTTCTCTAGAGGTGCCATGCCACAGACGGGTAGGGATGTTTAAGTGCTCATTGCCTCTGGATGGCAAGGCACCCTGGAATTCAGGAAGACGCGGCCAAAGGTGGTCAAGATCTTCCACTCCCCGATTCTTATTTTTAGGGGAACAAATCTGCCTGTCCCTTATCAGGAAAACCTAAAGTGGATGCAGAGGAAGTGAGGGAAGGTACTGCCAGCTCAAAAAGCCCCACGCCCCCAAAGCAATTTTCCCAAGTAAAACTGGAAAACATGAGGACAATAACTACACTGTGTGGAATCATTTGATGGTCTCTCCCTTCAACGTCCATTTCACCTTCCAACTTTCCTTACTCTTCCATCTAACAACCCAATCTGGATGAATCGTGCATGAATATTTATCTGCAACGTAATGAGAAAGTTTACTGTGGTCTTGTAGTCGATCAATCGCTGGTATTAACTGAGCACTTGCTGCGTGCAGAGCATTAAACTAAGATTACAGTAAAATCGAATTGGTAGACATGATCCTTAAAAGGAGCTTACAGATGAGAGGATGAATTGTTTTAGCTTTCTCTTCTGGTCCCGACCATTGTTCTTCCACCAGGGTACTCCCAAGAGACCAAGAATCGGGGTGGTCGGAGGCTGCCTGAGTGGCACCCTGAAAGAGTGTCACAACCTCTGCTATAGACTGCTCCCAAGTGGGATAACTCAGAGTGGGATGGTCTTACTCTGAAAAATCATCCTCATCCTGAGCCACCGGTATCCGTCCCCCTCATTCGGAGTCTCAGGGATGGGTTGGCTCTCTTCAGATCCCATCGGAGTGTAAACTCCTTGAGGGCCAGGGAACATGTCTCGGGCTCCTCTTGTACTCCCTAAACAGTACAGAGCCCTGAGCAACCAGTGGATGTTCAGTTAAGACAAGTACTACTACTACTATCAATCAATCAATGGTATTTATTATTAATAATCATAATAACAATAATGATAATAATTATGGTATTTGTTAAGCTCTTACTATGTGCCAAGCACTGTTTTAAGCCCTGGGGTATCTACAAGCTTATACCTTGGGACACAGTCCCTTTCCCACGTGGATCTCACAGTCCAGATAGAAAGGAGTAGGATTTAATTCCTATTTATAGGTGAAGAAACTGAGGCACAGAGAAGTTAAGTGACTTGCCTAAGGTCACACAGCAGACAAGTGTGAGAGCCAGAATTAGAACCCACAACCTTTGACTCCCAGGCCTGTGTTCTTTCCACTAGGCCACCCTGTTTTGTGCTTACTATGTGCAGAACACTATACTAAATGCTTGGGAGAGTGATGATAATAATAATAATTATGGTATTTGTTAAGCACTTAATTTGTGCCAGGCACTGTACTAAGTGCTGGGGTGGATACAAGCAAATCGGGTTGGACACAGTATCTGTCCCACATGTGGCTCACAGTCTTACGATGCAACAGAGTTGGTAGACTCTTTCCCTACCCACAAAGACCTTATAGTTTATAGGATGAGTCAGATATTAATATAAAAAAATTATGGATACCAATCCATCAGTGGTATTTATGGAGCACTTACTATGTGCAGAGCACTGTAGTACTAAGCTCTTGGGAGAGTGCCGTACAACAGAATTAGCAGACACGTTCCCTACCTATGGATATGCACATACCCATGTGATATTACTAATATCCTACCTCTGCAGGCAGATTATTCCCAAGTGTGAAGCCAAGATCCAGACAAGCTACTAGCTCCCCGGTCTCCACCTGTCTCGACCTCAATGGGAAAAGTCTGTTCTCGCACCTTTTCACTCTCCCTTTCTGAGCTCCATCACAGGCGGTTTCAGAGATGTCAGAGATGCTTCCGCATTAGAAGATCAGTCAGGTAGGGCCTGTTATCACCGTGTTTCGCGTATTCATCCAGAGAGTTGGCTAATGCAGAGCCAGATTCAAAGTGAAATAAATCAAACTCCTCAAGGCTTTCCCAGCCTTGTTCAGGTTTTCCCTGAGCAGAAACCAGATGGACTGAATCAGGCCCGTGGGGATAAAATCTCACTACTGATTGCCGGATTGTAACTATTGGAGCTCTGGACGCTGTAGGAAGCGTGTGCAGAAAGTTATAGCCCCTAAATCATCCGTGAAACAGAGTGGGGGACTTCACATCTCCAAATGGAAGTTGAAGCAACAGATTTTTTTCTGACTTGTCTTTGGAGACAGAAGGGCTGGTTTCCCCAGATGCCTTGACACCCCCTAGCTTTCTGTTTAAGGTGCCAATCCACCAGTCCATCAGTGATATTTACTGAGCACCTATTGCGTAGAGGACAATATGCTAAACATTAGGGAAAGTACAATAGAGGCAAGACACAAGACCCCTGCCCTAAGGAGCTCTCAGTTTCATGGCCCCTGATAGGATTCATGAATATCGGACACACCCTTGCCAACCCCCGTCCCCTGGACTACCAGAGAGGGGGTCCAGTGGAAAACCAGACTGTGCTGTATGAAAGTGGATCGATGGTCACCTTATCTCAGCTTAGGTAAGTAGTCAGCAACCCTGGAGGATGTCACAACAGAATCTTGATCCTGGGTCAAGGCTGGGTTAAGGTGGAACCTATTAGCCCTGAGTCCTTTCACAGCCACCACTCGGGACCAGGAATTCTGGGTAAAATCAGTTCTCAATGTACAGCAAAAAAGACAGTTTTCTACTGGTCCAGACCAGAAGGGGATGAGCTCTCACCTAAGCCCAGCTGCTTCTGAAACAGAAGCAGAGAAGGATTACCCCTTCCAGCCAAGCTGTAAAATCTAGTGCCGAGAACAGCATGTAACAACTTCTGCTCTTCAGTCTTCAGTGAGTAGCTTTCTGTTCTTACAGAAAGCTGGAAGCACTGGGGGAAAGGGTAGGGGTTTGAGTTTTTTAAAAAGTTATTCGTTAAGTGCTTACTATGTGTCACACACTATACTAAGCATTGGGGTAAGTACAAGCTAATCAGGTAGGACACAGTCCCTGTCCCACACAGGGCTCACAGTCTTAATCCCCATTTTAAAGATGTGCTAACTGAGGCCCAGGAAAGTAAAGCGACTTGCTCAAGGTCACACAGCAGACAAGTGGCAGAGCCAGGATTAGAACCCAGGTTGGTCTGGACTCTCTGACCTAACTTTCCCAGATTGATTTTTCATTGGCTTCACTCAAACACATGGGCCCAGGATGGCTAGCATTAGGGATGGCATTGCTGCAAGATCCCTGGGTGTGACCCACTGTACTAAACACTTGGCTACCATCCCCACAAAACAGATTGGATGTTCTATATGGAGGAAAGCAGGTCATTACCCAAATGTGTATTTGATTCCTAATTTCTGGCATTACCCTAGGGTCTCGGAGCCTGGTGCAGGGTCCACAAGGGAATCCTGAGAATGCTCAGCACTTACAAGATTATTAAAAGATATTGGACGTCTTGGAACTTAGGGAGGAGACCTAATCACTTCAACATCTGCCCAGAGAGCAAGGCTGAAGAGCCTGTACACTCTGCCAACTGAATAAAAGCCATCAAAGGTGATTTCTATTTCACTGCCTCGGGGAACTGCTGCCATTTGCTTTCCCAGTGGACAGCAAAAACAAAAAGGGCAAGAGATGGGCGTGGTATTTAAATAGATTTGGGGATCCACAAATGGCACACATAAGAGTGTCTGGCTGGCTGAGTTGGAGAAAGAAGCATAAACACATACTTAGAGAGGTGATGTGGGGATAGAAAAACTGCTCTAACCCACTATTATGCAACTCAACCTCAAATTCTTGCCTCTTTCTCTTGTTTAAGTTAGAGAACAGCGCTGACCGCCAACCACATCTCTCCCAACCTCTTCAAAGCTCCATCCCTTGGGCCAAGATCTCTGCCACCAGGTGGCCTATGGCCTAACACTCTTGCCTCCCCAAGCAGAATGCCACCATGAGATTTTAGCAGCTTCTGGACATGCAGCCTCAGTGTGCTGCCTAGTGGAGGCCGTATTTCAAAGAGAGGAAGATTTTTAAAGAAACTAATAATCAGAGAGTGTCACAGGGACGAGGTGGAATTTCAGGACGGCTTTGTACCAATCAATCGATCAATCAGTGGTATTTACTAATCACTTATTGAGTATTAAGTCCTGCACTAGGTGCTTGGGAGAGTATATCAGAAGCACGATCATACCCTCAAGGAGGCTAGAGTTGAATGGTGGAGACAATCAGACAAACATGATTTGAAAATAGTGGGAGCCGGGAAAAAATAACAGGCTACGGTAATAGTGTGAATATATAACAGTGAACTAGATGAATAGACAATGTAATGAACCCAACTACAGCAAGATGAAATGCATGAGTAACTGAATACACAAATCAAATATGTGTATGTACATAGATTCAGAAAATGGGAATAAAATACTTAAATACTCTGAGCAGTTGTTGGGTCAGCAGGATTATGGTGCTGTGCATGAAGGAAATGTGTCTACCAACACCATCATATTATATTCCCCCAAGAGTTTAGTACAGTGCTCTGCACCCCATAAGTGCTCAATAAATACAAGTGATTGATTAAATCCAGGAAGTCTTCCTTTACGACGAGGGATTTTGGAAGGGTTTTGAAGACTGCGAGAGCAGTGTTTTGGTAGATGAGGTGGGGAAGGGAGTTCCATGTAAGGGGAACAGAAGGAAACCATAAAATGAGGGCATTACAGGAAAAAGGGGGCACATCTGAGGAATCAAAGGCATCCTTCATGTGTGCACACACAGGTACACAAGAACACACACACATTCACGCAGAGCCCTAAGACCAATGTCTGCCAGAGAATAAGCATGATATAGGACTACTGGATTCAATGGGGAGAGTGTGTGTTTGTGTGTGTGTGTGTGTGTGTGTGTGTGTTTGTGTGCGTGCATTTATGTGTGCTTGCGTGTATGTAACTAACAACAGACATTAGTCCTAAGATGTCAGCACAACAACAGGAGACAATAGGGGATTAAAATCAATAGGGATGCCTTAAGCCATAATAACAACACTCTTATAAAGTTTGCATATACCCCAAACCAATCAATGAAATAGGATTCACATTTCCAGCTGGGTTAATAAAAGAAAAATGAATCAACTGGTATTCTGAGACCCCTTTGGTGTTATAGGGATCTGCAGTATCACTGTTGAGCACTAAATGATATATACTTAAAGGATTGCTCTATTTACATTAGAATTAGTTTTGCAGACTGATACCAGGGAGCTCTATGCTCCCAAATCCTCCCCTTTGTAATCCCTTGCTAAGCATTCTAAACCCCGGAGACTCACCTGGATGCACAATCATTAATGCTCCAATGAACCCCTTGGCTTCTGAGAGGAAAAGACTCTGCTTGTTTCTCACCTTAGACTGGGCTCTTGGTGTTTCCAAGCCCAGCCGCACCCCTTAGGTTCTAAAGCAAAACACCAAGTTAAATCCAATGGAAATTGGTCTCTGGCCTAGCAGTCCATGAAGGCATTTCTCGTTGAGAATAGCTGGTAGGCTACAAAGGCTGGAAAAATATTCTGGATGTGGAGAAGCATGTCAGTGACTCCCTTGCTTGGAAACTCCCCCCCCCCTTCAAATTCACAGGGTCACAGCTCTCTCCATCTTCCAAATCATTTTGAAATGCTACTTCCTCCAGGAAGCCTTCCCAGGTTAATTCCCAAGTTGTGTCAAACCAATATTAACCCTTAGCATTTAAGGGTAGATGTGTATTCAATTAGCCATTCATCAATTTCATCCTTACATATTTGCATTGCTAATATAACTTTGTTCTTCCCATCCTGTTCCCACAATCTGATATTTTATGTCTGCTTAAGGTACCCCTGCTAGATTGTAAACTCCTCGAGGGTAGGCTTACATATGTCTTTCTTTGGTTGTGCTAAGTTCTTAAAACAGTGTTTCCCACTCAGGAGGTGCTCAACAGATATAATTAATTGACTGATTGATTGAGAAAAGACTACTCAGCTTCCTGTGGGTCAGTCTGGGCTAATGGACAAGGCACCGGGAAGGTGGGAAGAATGTGTTTGGGATTTTTCCACTGTTGACAAGCAACACACACAAAAATAGCCTCCTATCCAGCAGATACCCAGACCTGGAGAGAACATTTCACTGACGTTTTAAGGCCAGGACTGAGGGGTAAGCCAAAAAGAGAATCTACCAGATGAAGAGGTCAGAGGAGAAGGAGGAAACTCCTGCTTTCCACGACTTTCCAAGTCCTCCACTGACTCCACCCTGAGAACCACTGAGCCTGAAGCAGCCTCCCCAAACCTCACGAGCTTTTTCTCCAGGAGGATGACAATGGTAAGGAGAAGGAAGAGAAAGAGGAGGAGGAAGAGAAGGAGCAGAAGGAGAAGGAGGAAGAGAAGAGAAGAAGAAGAGGAGGAGAAGGAGAAGGAGAAGAGGAGGAGAAGGTGGAGGAAGAAGAAGACTATTCAGCAGTAGCCTTGTTTCCTCCAGGTCACTTTTCTCAAGCTTTCCCGGTTCTGGTAATAATGAGCTGAGGTTGGTTAAGCAGCTAATTAGCATGCTGTTTGTTAGACGAGTTAAGAATGTAATTATTGTGAGTAGGCAGAGACTGCAGAAGGAATGCATTTTGAAGGTTACCATAGGAATCTTTGCTTGGGCTATTCATTCTGAGTGTAATACTAATCACTATCATAAGGAAAGGATTGCTTGGATATAGACTGTAGGTTAACATCTGATTAGATTTCCAGTGAACAAAGCAATTCAGCAGTTTGCTTTTTAACCCTTTTGGGCCCAGATAAAGTATTCTGACCCATCTAGAGAACCAATACAGTTTGTGTGTCTGTCTGTCTCTCTCTCCCTCTCTCTCTTTCTCTCTCTCCCTCCAACTTTGAATGTCTAAATACTGACCTGCCAATTAAGCAATCTACAGTTTCACTAGAGATTCTAACTAGTTTATCTGAAAAGGTTGCCCTAACCCTGATCCTTCCCTTTGATTGACAGAGTTCAAAGAGAAGTTCACAAACTACTTTGTATTAAGTTAGTTTATATACAAATGCCAAAAGGTTGGTTGTGTCCATTAGTAGCTTCTGGGAGATGTACAGAAGTCAAGAGCGATGGGAGGAAAGCTCTTATCTATTACAGCTTATGACTGGCAATTTGCCCCACTTCTCATGCACCCCCCCCTCCCCACACCACCACAGCAAAATAACTCTCTTTCTCTGTCCTGTCTCTCCCTCCACCTTCTATGAAGACATTTTCAAAAATTGTGTATCCTACTAAAGGACCTCCAGTTGATCTTGCTGGAGCAGTAGGTGGTGAAGAAATCTGTCAGCCCTAGGTGGCAACAGGCAAACATTTCTGACTGTTGACTTGAAGGCTGTCCACCTGATCTCCCCACCCTGCAGATAGGCTCTCTTCATCCACTATATCCCAGCCCAGACTGATCACTCCATCCACTCCAACTTTCTAACTGTTCTTCCCTCTCAGTCTTTCTGCCTCTGGTAATGGCTCGCTTTGTTCCTCCAACCTGGAACTCACTTCCCCATCTGGTAGGCTGCTCCCCATGTTCAAAGTCACCCTGAAATCCCTCCTCTTTCAGGAATCCTTCTCTTACCAATTCCCAATAGTCCAGTCACCTCAACCCAATAGCCTTTCAGCGCATATGGAGCATGTACCTATCTATCAATGTATAAATACGAAGAATATGTTTGTCTACATATGGTATTTTGTATTCACCTATTTATTCATTTATTTCATCTTCCTTTCTCTTCCATACTCTTGCTAAGCCAAGAGACATAGCATATACTCTTTCTCCTGCCAGGAGGAGTTCTTATTTGTACATCATCTGTTTCTGCCAGTCTTCTCCATTAGACTGAGAACAGGTAATGTGTTTCCTTTCACTTGTACTCTCCTCAGTGCTTATAACAGTGCTTCCCTCTCAGTAAGCACTTAATGAATACTACTGATTGGCGAACAGATGGGCTGAGAACAAACAATTCTGCTTTCCAGCTGGAATTGGGACATTTAAGGATTTGGGTTGTATCTTCTAGACTGTGAGCCCGTTGTTGGGTAGGGACCATCTCTATATGTTGCCAATCTGTACTTCCCTAGAGCTTAGTACAGTGCTCTGCACACAGTAAGTGCTCAATAAATATGATTGAATGAATGAATGAATCAACTCTTGTAGACTGCCTATGAGATTAATGCTGAGCCTGGATCCTCCAAAGCTTTACAAAATCCCTGATCATGCTGGACACTTTAATTGTTCCAGGACCGCCTTATCCTACATGTGTGCCCTTGTTTCTGGTGTTTGCAATACTGTTCTGCTTCTGGCACTGGTCTACATGCTTTTATGTCTGTGCTTATTTGTACCTATTTCTTCTTCCTCCCTCTCCTCAATACCCCTGTATAGTGTGTCTTTGTCTGTTAGCAATGATTGTAATAATAACAATTATGGTATTTGTCTTGCACTTACTATGTTCCAGGCATTGTTCTAAGCACTGGGGCGGATACAAGCAAATTGGGTTGGGCACAGTCCCAAGCCTGTTGTTGGGTAGGGACCGTCTCTATTTGTTGCCAACTTGTACTTCCCAAGTGCTTAGTACAGTGCTATGCACACAGTAAGCACTCACTAAATACGATTGAATGAATTAATGGGGCTCTTAGTCTTAATCCCCATTTTACAGATGAGGGAACTGAGGCACAGAGAAGTGAAGTGACTTTCCCAAGGTCACAGAGAAGACAAGTCGTGGAGTCGGGATAAGAGCCAATGACCTTCTGACTACAAAGCATGTGCTTTAATATTTGTTAAGCACTTACTACACACCAAGCCCTTTATTAAGCACTGGAGTAGATACAAGAAAATCAGGTTGGACAGAGTCCCTGTCCCACAAGGGACTTGGAATTTAAGTATGAGAGAGAAGAGTATTGCATTCCTATTTTACAGAAGAGTACACTAGGGCACAGAGAAGATAAGAGACTTGCCTAAGCTCACACAGCAGGTAAGTGGCCAGCATTAGAACCCAGGTCCTCTGACTTCCAGGTTCAGGCTCTTTCCACTAGGTCTGCTCTGTCTCAACAGACTGGAAGCTTCTCGAGAGCAGGGAATGGGCATTCTCTTCACTCTGCTCCTCCCCACCATGTCTAGCAGAGGACCCTACATGCCATGGCTGCTCCATCAGCACCATGACCAGATGAGCATCACTACCGCCCAGTAGCTCTGTATCAGAACCAGATTCAGATACCTAAAGGGCCCTTTAGGAGAAAGGGATCTTTTCTCCCAACAAGCTTCCCTCTGCAACATGAGAAGCAGCGTGGCTCAGTGGAGAGAGTCCAGGCTTGGGAGTCAGAGGACATGGGTTCAAATCCCGGCTCTGCCCATTGTCAGCTGTGCATCACAACTTCTCTGTGCTTCAGTCATCTCATCTGTAAAATGGGGATGAAGACTATGAGCTCCCGTGGGACAACCTGATTACCTTGTAACCTCCCCAGCACTTAGAACAGTGCTTTGCACGTAGCAAAAGTTTAATAAATGCCATTATTATTATTATGGTCAGTGAGACCCTTAGTGAAGCCTAGTTACTCCTTTCAGGCCACCAGAACCCTTTGTTGCTGACACAGTTTGAGCCTGGCAATTGTAATACCTTTATTGGTCCTCTAGTAAACCAAATGGACCTCCCTGGAAAGGTAATTCTGGGTATAAGGTGGGGGGTGGGAGGGCTGGAAGGGATTGGGAGGAGGGCTCTTATAATAATAATAATAATAATAATAATAATAATAATGGCATTTGTTAAATGCTTACTATGTGTGAAGCACTGTTCTAAGCACTGGGGCAGATACAAGGTGATTAGGTTGTCCCACGTGGAGCTCCCAGTCTCAATTCCCATTTTACAGATGAGGTAACTGAGGCACAGAGAAGTTAAGTGACTTGCCCAAAGTCACACAGCAGACAAGTGGTGGAGCAAGGATTAGAACCCATGATCTCTGACTCCCAAGTCCTTGCTCTTTCCACTGAGCCATGCTGCTTGGATAATAATAATAATAATAATAATAATAATAATAATAATAATAATAATAATAATAATAATAACAATAATAATAGTATTTGTTAAGTGCTTACTACGTGCAAAGCACTATCCTAAGCACTGGGGGGATACAAGGTGATCAGGTTGTCCAATGTGGGGCTCACAGTCTTAATTCCCATTTTACAGATGAAGTAACTGAAGCACAGAGAAGTTGTGACTTGCCCAAAGTCACACAGCAGACAAGTGGCTGAGTAGGGATTAGAACCCATGACCTCTGACTCCCAAGTCTGTACTCTTTCCACTGAGCCACGCTGCTTGGATGTGGTGATAAACTGGACTCCGGGTTTTATAAAAGGGCTGTGAAGCTCAATTCCCAGAAATGTCCAACCGACAACCCCTGGATCTGCCAGGTATTATTCAAATGTGGCCTCATTCATTCATTCATTCATTCAATCATGTTTACTGAGTGCCTACTTTGTGCAGAGCACTGTACTGAGCACTTGGGAGCATACATTACAACACGGAAACAGCATAGACCTGGGTTCTAATACTGGCTCTGCCACTTATGTGCTGGGTGACCTTGGACAAGTCATTTAATTTCTTTGTGCCCAGTTCCCTCATCAGCAAAATGGGGCTTCAATACCTGTTCTCCCTCTTACTTATACGTGAGCCCCATGTGGGAACTAATTATCTTGTATTTACCCCAGAGCTTAGTACAGAGCTTGACATATAGTAAACACTTCATAAATATTGTTATTATTATTATTATTATTATTATTAATATTATTATCTAGGCTATGCTGAGGTTATAAGAGGAGATCTATGCTTTCCAGTGGCCATTTCAAATGGATGTGATCAGAGAATCTTTGTCCATGGAGCCACAAGCTTCAACTGATGGGTCCAGCACCGGATAACCGCCTTGTAGATAATGACTCCAATTTTACATGCCCAAAGTAATTTATCAGTTGCCCACAGGCCCCACTCTTGTCCTATCCAGAAAGCAAAATAAATTAGGTTCAACCTTCTTTACTTAGGAGAAGCAGTGTGGCTCAGTGGAAAGAACCCGGGCTTTGGAGTCAGCGGTCATGGGTTCAAATCCCAGCTCCGCCAACTGTCAGCTGTGTGACTTCGGGCTAGTCACTTCACTTCTCTGGGCCTCAGTTACCCCATCTGTAAAATGGGGATTAAAACTGAGAGCCCCCCGTGGGACAACCTGATTACCTTGTAACCTCCCCAGCGCTTAGAACAGTGTTTTGCACATAGTAAGCGCTTAACAAATACCATTATTATTATTATTTACTGCCCTTGCTGCTTCCTCCTAAAGGTAGTTTCTGGCCCCTGTGTAATATTAATAATAATAATAATAATAGTAATGATAATTGTGGTATGTGTTCTTCCCTTACTATGTGCCAAGTACTGTACTAAGGACTAGAGTAGATATAAGACCATCTGGTCCCACATAGGACTCACAGTCTAAGTGGGAAGGAGAACAGATATTGAATCCCCATTTTGCAGATGAGGGAATGGAGGCACATAAGTGACTTGCCCAAGGCCACACAGCTGGTAAGTGGTGGAGCTGAGATTAAAACCCAGGTCCTCCGACTCCCAGCTCCCGGCTCTTTCCAATAGTCTACGTTGCTCCTCCAGTACCAGTAAGTGGCTGCCTTGGAGGATACAAAATGATCTCTTTCTCCCCAAGAGTATCTCCAAACTGAAGACCTGGAGGGGGATCTGGGTGGGTGGGAACATCATCAGCGTGACTGCTCCTGGATCATGCTATCCCTCTCGTGTGTGTGTGTGTGTGTGTGTGTGTGTGTGTGTGTGTGTGTGTGTTTGTGTGTGTGTATGTGGTGGGCCGCATTCTCTGAAGCAGCCGACCCAGTCTCTTTGGGACATATTACATTCACAATGTACCTTCATTCAAACCTCAGTGATCGTGCGAAGGCTATGGCATTCTTAGAGCTAAAGATATTCATTAAATCGCCTCTGCACATTTCTTTCTTCTTTTCTTGAAGCTGCCTACCCAGTCTCTCCAAGATCTTAACAAGACGGCTCTCCTAAAATGCGGGACTGCATCTGAATGCAATAGGGAGGCTATTCCCCCACACTCGCTAGGATGGTGCCTGGATGGGAATTTCCGGTTCAATGGTGTTCTCAGTACATCTTTTCCCTGGCAGAGGTATTGGGGCTTCTGAGGAGGAAGACAATTTGCTTGTGAATTACACTCTTTATAGGAAAGATTAAGACATGGGGTAATTAGGGTGGCCTTCTGAAAAGGACAGAGGGACTCAGGAGTCCTGGATTCTAACCCCAGCTCTGTCACTGGCCCACTGGGTCACCTTAAGCAAGTCACTCAACCTCTCTTGGCCTCACTTTGCCCAGCTGTAAAATGGGGAACTCTTCTATAAACCGTCACCTTAGTGAGGCAGGAGAGTTTGTGTTCTCTGATGAAGCTTAGAGCCACACCACCCATAATGGAAAGGTCTAAGCCGAAGCATCAGAGAAAGTCAAGTCACGTGTGCTGGGAAGCAGAGACATGGGAAACAGCCAAAAGTGGGTGATCGAGTGATCAAAATGTTGATCAAGGAAAATGGCAGAGACTCAAGTTTTTACTGCATCGAAGGCAATGGTAAACCACTTCCCTAAATTTACAAAGAAAACTCTACGGATACACATACCAGAATGACTTTCTGAAAGAGGATTGGACGATCTGTAGAGGGTGCGTCCATGGAGTCGCTATGGATCAGCAACAACTCAACAGGATTGAAAAAAATGAGGAAAATATCTCTAATCTCCCTCCCTCTTTGTTCTGAGCCTCATGTGGGCCAGGAACTGTGTTCTAATTATTTTGCACCTTCTCCTGAGCTTAGATCAGTGCTTGACACATAGTGCTTAACAAATATAATAATAATAATAATTACTTAACTATTAATATTACTAATTAGTATTACTATTACTAATTACTATTACTAGTAATACTATTACTATTATTATTATTATTGGACAGGGAAAATGTCTAGCAACTCAGTTATACAATACTCTCCCAAGCTCTTAGTACAGTAAGCACTCAATAAATACTATTGATTGATGGATTATTATCTACCCCAGGACTCAACACTGTGCTTGTCCCAGAGTTTGTGCTTAATCAATACAATAATTGGTTATTTTCTTTTTAAAATTGTATGGTGGGGACGTGTGCCAGGAATCAATCAGTGGTATTTATTATTATTGCTTACAGTGTGCAGAGCACTGTAATGAATGCTTGTGAGTGTACAATGCAACAGAGTTAGTAGACATGTTTCCTGACCGCAAGGAGCTTACAGTCTAAAGGAAGCCAAGGTGCCATCCTTGCCTGTGGCCCTGGAGCATATGCATGGGTTCATTCCCATCAAAAATATAAATTGTTCAAGTAACTGAAGGTGGAGTGGGGACTCTTACTGAGATCTCACCAGGCCAAATGGAGCCAGTTCAAATAAGATTTCATCCAACAGCCAAAACTCTAGGTTGGGCAAGTCACTGGGGGGGTCCAGAATCACAGCAGGACATGTTTGAGGGAATTTCCTGTTTCCTGAGAAAAATCCAGCTCGATGCCCTGCACTTTTTCCCCAAATCAATCAAAAATCAATCTATCAGTGGTATTTATTGAGCACTTACTATGTGCAGAGCACTGAACTAACCACTTCAAAAAGTACAATATAACAGGGGAGAAGCAGAGTGCTCTTGAGGAGAAGGAGCATGGCATAGCGGATAGAGTATGGGCCTGGGAGACAGAAGGTCATGGGTTCCATCTCTGCCACTTGTCTGCTGTGTGAATTTGGGCAAGTCACTTCACTTCTCTGGGCCTCAGTTACTTCAACTGTAAAATGGGGATTGAGACTGTGAGCCCCATGTGGGACAGGGACTGTGCCCAACCTGATTTGCCTGTATCCACCCCAGTACTTAACGCAATGCCTGACACATAGTAAGCACTTAACAAACACCATAATTCATTCAATCGTATTTATTGAGTGTTTACTGTGTGCAGAGCACTGTACTAAGTGCTTTTAATTGTTATTATTATTAAGGCGATTACAGTTTAGAGTCATTCCAGTATTTTCCTGGTCTTCCCCAGAATGCTGGATCTGACTCTTGTTTGCCTAAGTGGTCTGTGCTTATTGGGAGCTTGGTAACATCCCCATTTATTTTAGAGAAGCAGCGTGGCTCAGTGGAAAGAGCACGGTCTTGGGAGTCGGAGGTCATGGGTTCTAATCCCTGCTCCACCACTTGTCTGCTGTGTGACTGTGGGCAAGTCACTTAACTTCTCTGTGCCTCAGTTACCTCATCTGTAAAATGGGGATTAAGACTGTGAGCCCCATGTCGGACAACCTGATCACCTTGTATCCCACCAGCTCTTAGAACAGTGCTTTGCACATAGTAGGCACTTAACAAATACCATCATTATTGTTATTATTATTATCCAGTTAAACAGGGCCCATGAGAAAGTAACCGGGAGCAGAACTGCCACGACGAAATGCTCAGTGTGTCCATCGCAAGAAAGAGACCAGATAGTTTTTCATCAATGGATTAGTACTCAGAAATCCCAGAGCACACTGTCATTCCTAAAGATTGCTACTAGTGAGTCTCTCATCAGCAATGAATTCGTATATGATGACACTACCGATCAGATGGAACCTGGCTCCTGTGATCCCAAATGAAAGTCAAATTGGAATTCCTTAATTTACAAACTTCTCTTCCTGTCCAGGATACCTGTACATTAGCCTGATCTGGCTTTTTCCCAAGCCCAGAATCAATTATACTGTTTAAGAGAATGAATTTTCTCCAATAGAATGTGTTTAAAAGGAAGAAGTTGGAGATGAAAGTATATTCCCTGGAAATGGAAAAAAAAGAGAATTTTATTCCACAACAGTCTACGCAAGGATAGCAAATTCAGTTAAAAAAAAAGGTTTTTCTTCCCAGGCCATCGTTTTCCAGACAATAGAGCCTTTAGGTTTTAGCTAATTAATCTGATAAGAAGGAGCAAACACATTTGCTTAAGCGATGGTTTGGGCTACTAAAAGGAGAGTTTGAAGGTGTTTGCCCAGCTAGAGAGTTGAAGAAGAGAGCCTGTGAAAGCCCTTCAATGTGAGGAGATACAGAAATTCTTTTTAGTGCTTAACCCAAGGAACAAAACCCCCAGTCTAACACTTTTTCAAGCTAATAGGCCAATACCTATGCTTACCACTGAATTAGAACATTTGCTCCATTCTGAAAGAAAGCGGGCTTGATGGGCTTTGTTTCCAGAACCCTAGAGTGAACCTGAGCGGTGGAATCCAATCCCCCTCCTCCAGAGAATGATGTGAAGTAGCATGACCTATTGGATAGAGCACGGGCCTCGGAGTCAGAAGCACCTGGGGTCTAATCCTCACTCTGCACTTGCCTGCTGGATGACCTTGGGCATGTCACTTAACATCTCTGTGCCTGTTACCTCCTCTGTAAAATGGGGATTAAGACTGTTAACCCCATTTGGGATATGGACTGTGTCCAACCTGATTAGCTTGCATCTACCCCAGAGCTTAATACAGTGCTGGCACATAATAAGTGCTTAACAAATACCATAATATCCCACTTGATTGGATTTGGGGGATTCAGTGCCTGGTTTGTCAAGTTTCTGGTCTAGTAATCCCTTCCCTCCGCGCCTCAACCATCAAACAGCTCCTCCTTCATAAGGGTGACTAGGAAAAAAGTTGCAACTGATTCAGTAAATCAATGTCATTTATTGATTGCTTACTCAATGAGCACTTACTTATTGAGAAGCAGCGTGGCTCAGTGGAAAGAGCATGGGCTTTGGAGTCAGAGGTCATGGGTTCAAATCCTAGCTCTGCCAATTGTCAGCTGTGTGACTTTGGGCAACTCATTTCACTTCTCTGTGCCTCAGTTCCCTCATCTGGAAAATGGGGATTAAGACTGGGAGCCCCCCGTGGGACAACCTGATCACCTTTTAACCTCCCCAGTGCTTAGAACAGTGCTTTGCACATAGTAAATGCTCAATACATGCCATTATTATTATCGTTACTATGTGCGGAGCATTGTACTAAATGCTTGGGAGACTACAGTAGAATTGGTAGACATGGTAGACAACTTTAGACTGTACGCTCCTTATGGGCAGGGAACATGTCTGCTAACTTTGATGTGTTGTACTCTCCAAAGCGCTCAGTTCATACTCTCCAAAGAGCTCAGTTCAGTACTCTGCCAATTATCAGCTGTGTGATTTTGGGCAAGTCACTTAACTTCTCTGTGCCTCAGTTACCTCATCTGTAAAATGGGGATTAAGACTGTGAGCCCCACGTGGGACAACCTGATCATCTTGTATCCTCCCCAGCACTTAGAACAGTGCTTTGCACATAGTAAGTACTTAACAAATGTCATTATTATTATTATTACTCTGCACATAGTAAGTGCTCAATAAATACCATTGATTTTTTTATAATTAATTGATTGATAATTGATAATCATTGATAATAATTGATAGTTGATAATTTTACAATTGATTGTTTGTTTGATTGATGTTACCTGCCCACAAGGAGCATAGAGTCTAAAGGACAATAACATCCAATGATAAGCCCACTTGGAGAGAAATCTCCCACTGGAAACTTCTACAAGACAGGAGCACTCCCAAATTGATCATGGAACTTGTTTATTCCTGGGCCAGACTGATGAAGCCTGGCCTAATGGAAAAAGAGATCGGAGAACGAGTCTGAAGACCAGGGTTTTAATCCTGGCTCTTCCACTGGCTTACTCTTTGCTCTTGGACAAGTCTTATAAATTACTGATTTCAGTCAATCGCATTTACTGAGAGTTTACTGTGTGTGGAACACTGTGCTAGCACTAGGGAGAGTACAATGTAACGACAGACATATTTCCTGCCCACAACAAGCTGACAGTCTAGAGAGGGAGACAGACATTACTAGAAATAAATAAATTACAGACCTATACATAAATGCTTTGGGGCTGAAAGTGGAGGTGAATAAAAGGAGCAGGTCAGGGTGACCTAGAAGGGAGTGGGAGAAGAGGAAAGGAGGGCTTAGTCAGGGAAGGCCCCTTGGAGGAGCTGTGCCTTCAATTAGGCTTTAAAGCGGGGAGAGTAATTGTCTTTCAGATATGAGGATCCTGCCCACAAGAAACCTACTTAGTAATAGCCTTTGGGCTGAATGATGGGATACCAGGATACCTGGGAATGCCCTTGAGATCATCTTGCCATTCTTGTCCCGAAGTTAGAAAGAGCTCTGGGTAGCCGTGGTGTCAGAAATTTGGTTAACAGTTGAACCTATTACTATACTGTTGGAGGTCCTGCAAGACCCTGAAAAGAAATGCCAGACTCCATTCCCAACTCTATATCTTTCATATGTGACCATGCATGTTTTGTCCCTTCTGGGAGAGCACACAGAAAGCTCATATCCAAATGCCACCTATGATGGAGGGGAATTTTCCCCAGCCTCCTGATCTACTTGGAGTAGGTAGATCACCCATCTGAGATAAGAGCTGTTCATCGGGCTTTTGAAGGATTCCCTGACTAAGCCTCATATCCCCTATCTGCCCTCTCCTCTGCATCAACACTACACTTGATGGGAAGCAGCATGGAGTAGTGGATAGTGGATGGAGCCTGGGCGGGGAGAAGGTTCCTGGGAGAGGAGATGGAGCCTGAGAGTCAGAAGGTCACAGTTTCTAAATCCGGCTCCACCACCTGTCTGCTGTGTGGCCTTAGGCAAGTCACTTCACTTCTCTGTGCCTCAGTTCCCTCATTTGTAAAATGGGGATTAAGACTGTGACTCCTATGTGGGGCAGGGACTGTGTCCAACCCGATTTGCTTGTACCCAACCCTATGGTTAGTACAGTGCCTGGCACATAGTAAATGCTCAACAAATACCATATTATTATTATTATTATTATTATATTTGGCCATGTACCATTTTTTCGATGGCATTTCTTAAGCGCTTACCATGTGCAAAGCACTGCTGCACAGCGCTGGGAGGTTACACGGTGCTCAGGTTGTCCCACGGGGGTCTCACAGTCTTAATCCCCATTTTACAGATGAGGTAACTGAGGCACAGAGAAGTTAAGTGACTTGCCCAAAGTCACACAGCTGACAATTGGCAGAGCCGGGTTCTGAACCCATGACCTCTGACTCCAAAGCCCGGGCTCTTTCCACTGAGCCATGCTGCTTCTCTTTAAGCACTTTGATACTCACCCCAGCCCCATGGCACTTTTATACATATCCTTATATTCTTCTACTTCCCCTACCATGTAATTTATTTTAGTATCTGTCTCTCCCTGTAGACTGAAAGCTCCTGTGAGAAGGGATTATGTCTCCCAATGCCGCTGCACTGTACCTCCACCAAAGCACCTCTGCTCACTGTAAATGTTCAGTAAATAACACCGGTTGAGAGTGTTGGATAACCCCACCCCTACCTGTTAGATTGTACACTCCTCGTGGGCAAAGATATATGTCTAGCTTCAGGTGTAAGCTTCCAAGTGGTTAGTGTAGTATTCTGCCCCCAGGAGGTGTTCAGTGCTCTGCCCTGCACTCAAGAGGTGTTCAGTGAATAATAATAATAATAATAATAATAATAATAATAATAATAATAATAATAACAATTGTGGTATTGCTAAGTGCTTTCTATGTGACAAGCACTATACTAAATGCTGGGGTGGATACAAGCAAATTGGGTTGGACACAGTCCCTGTCCCACGTGGGGCTCATAGTCTCAATTGCCATTTTACAGCTGAGGTAACTGAGGCACAGAGAAGTGAAGTGACTTGTCCAAGGTTACACAGCAGATAAATGGCAAAGACAAGACTAGAACCCACAACCTTCTGTCTCTCAGGCCCATGCTACACCATGCGACTTCTCTTCAAGTGCACTCTGCTTCTCTGTTATATTGTATTACCCCAAGCAGTTAATACAGTGCTCTGCACACAGTAAGTGCTCAATAAATATCACTGATTGATTGATTAATCCCCATTTTACAGATGACATAACTGAGGCACAGCAAAGGGAAGTGACTTGCCCAAGATAACACATAAGATTGGTGGTGGAGCTGGGATTAGAACCCAGGTCCTTCTGAATCCCAGGCCCGTACTCTATCCGCTAGCCCACACTGCTCAGCATTCAGGAAGCATTCAGTGCTGAGTGAAGCAGTGTGGGTTAGTGGAAAGAGCAAGGGCTTGGTAGTCAAAGGCTGTGGGTTCTAATTCTAGCTCTGCCACTTTTCAACTGGGTGACTTTGGGCAAGTTACTTGATTTTTCTGGGCCTCATCTGTAAAAGGGGGATTAAGACTGTGAGACCCACGTGGGACACCTGATAGCCTTGTATCTACCCCAGAGCTTAGAATAGTGCTTGGCACATAGTAAATGCTTAACAAATACCGTTATTATTATTATTATTACTCAGCAAGTTCTCAGTGCTATGCTTTGTATTCAGGAGGGGCTCAGTCAAGGTCACTGATTGAAACCAGAAGGGACTCTGCCGTCACTCCTGATGAACATCCCCCACCTTTGACCCCCCACCCCGCCAGGGAGAAAGTTCTTCAAACCTCTCCGACTTGTTCTCACTATCATCATCATCGCTCTAACCACCCTTGGCTGTGCTGAGACTTTCCTCCCCGGGAAGTCCTACGTGATATTTCTTGAATGGGGACGGACGGGAACATTGAGAAATCCAGCCAATTCTTGGGCCCAATTTGTAATAAAGTCCGCTACAATAGATGTCATGTTCTCCAAGTTCAAGACGTTTCTCCCTCCCCCCTCCAATCCCCGGCTCCCCTCAAACACTCCCTGCTTCCAGATTTGTTCCTGTTTTTTCCGTCCATTTCTGAAGGTGCCCAAGACAGGAGCTCACTTAATACGCTCCCTTACGCTTGTGGCGTAACACCCTATTCAGGACAGATAAGCCCCTTTAGAAATGAAGGGGAATTTAATTCAGTGCTTGAGTGACAGCAGGAAGATTTATCCCCTCGCTAGACAATACGGCTTTTGGGGCTTTAATCTTGCCCAGACAATGGGCTGTTTCTAGGCCCTCATCTTGTGCTTTTCCCACGATGTTTAGTGATTAGCTGAGACTCATTGGAAGGAAGCCACTATCTCTCATTTAAGAGTGTTTGCTCCTCTGTCAAGGGCTGAGGAGGGAGGGTGGGAGGTGGGAAGAAGAGAGAAAAGAGAAAGAAAGAGAGAGATGGAGAGAGGGAGGGAGAGAGGAAAAGGAAGAGAGGCAGAGATGGAGAAAGTGGCAGAGAGGTGAAGAGCGAGAGACAGCAGGAGAAAGGGAGAGAGAGGTAGACAAAAGTTGGATTCATCTAGGCATCTAGGACTGACTCATGTAGATATCTGTAATTTATTCATTTATATTAATATCTGTCTCCCCCTCTAGATTGTAAGCTCGCTGTGGGCAGGGAATTTGTCTACCAACTCTGATATATTGTACTCCCCCAAATATTTAGCATATTTTGTGTTCTGCACAAAAAGTAAGCACTCAGTAAATACAACTGTTTGACTGAATGATTGATGCATCTATGTCAGCTCGATTTATTTACTTATGTATTTACTAATTGTCTCCCCCATTAAAACTTGAGTTTCCTGTGGGCAGGGAATGTATGACCTCATTATTCTGTATTTCCCAAACGTCTAGTGCAGTGCATTGCATTTGGCAGGTGCTCAATAAATACTATTACTACTACTACTACTTTCACTAAATATAGGCCATGCCTCTCAGAGGCCCCAAGTTGCATTCTGGAGCTCCCAACTAAAGGACTAGCAGGTGTGACTCCCTCTGAGGAGCAGTGAGGCCTAATGGAAAGAGCCCAGACCTAGGAGTCGGAGGACCTGGATTCTAATCCCTGCTTGCTGTGTGACCTCTATAAAATGGGGATGAGGGTGAGCCCCATGTGGGCCAGGGACTGTGTCCAACCCGACTAGCTTATATCTACCTTAGAGCTTAGAACAGTGCTTGGCACGCAGTAAGCACTCAACAAGTACTAGAATTATTATTTCCTTGGGGAAGTAACTTTACTTCTCTTTGCCTCAGTTTCCTCAACTGTAAAATGGGGTTTTGATACCTGTTCTCCCTCCTCCTTAGACTGTGAGCCCCATGTGGGACAAGGACTGTGTCTGTCCTGATTAACTTTGCATCTACCCCACCGCTTAGAATAGTCCTTGACACATAGGGAGCATTTAACAAACAGCACAATTATTATTACCACTGAAGTTGAAGTGCGAACTTGTCTTGATGCTCAAACAGTGTCAATCTTCTGAGAGAGGGCCTCCGCAGCCTGTTTCAACTGGGGATCACTTTCCAGACCCAACTGGGGGCTTCAGTCAACCTCCACCAAGTCTCTGGAGCATTCACACTAAATACACACACACACACACACACACACACACACACACACACACACAAACACACACCCCACCCCACCCCAATCCCCCACCCCTGCAGAAAGTTTAGCTGTCCCTTGGGCAGGAGAGGTGCCTAGCTGCCCTCTGGACTCTGCACCTGTGCAAGTTGGCGACTCAGTAAGACAGATGCATTTGTTGCCGAATTCCCTTTTGTGAGGGACAACAATCGCCAGTCGTACAGCAGAAAGAAGGAAGACCATCCCCTTCCTGAAATGGAACGGGTAATGATCGTGTAACCCAATAGGCCCTCGTAGACCATGGCCACGAAGAGTTTGACTACTCCCCACGCCTCACCTGGGCTGGACTTTTCCCATCTCCGACCTGGCAGGTGTCGAAATTTAGAACCTTCCCTCCCACCCCCGAAACTCTGGACTTGGATGGCTGCCACTGGGGGACTTTCAGATCACCAACTGAAAACTTTTTTTTTTATAATACCAATAGTAGTTCTATGGCTACACTACCAGAATGATTGCAGATGGAGGTGGGGTGATCTGGGAGAGCTCTGTCCATGACATCACTACCAGTCAGAGATGATTCCATGGCATAAGACAAGACAAGCAGTAGTAGTAATAATGATGATACTACTATTACTACTACTACTAATGGTACTTGTTAAGCGCTTACTATTTGCCAAGCACTGTTCTAAGAACTGGGGTAGATTCAAGTTAATCAGGTTGGACATAGTCCCTGTCCCACAGGGGGCTCACAGCCTTAATACCCATTTTACAGATGAGGTAACTGAGGCCCAGAGAAGTTAAGCTACTCGCCCAAGGTCACACAGCAGACATGTGGCAGAGCCAGGATTAGAACCCAGGTCCTTCTGACTCTCAGGCCTGTGCTCTCTCCACTAAGCCACACTACTACTACTACTACTACTACTACTACTACTACTACTACTACTACTAATGATAATAAGAATAATGGTAAGAATAAAATTTCAAATCCAGGCTCTGTGTTTGCTGAAGTGGACAGAATGTCCCCTGGATTGGACAGAGCATGGGATTGGGAGTCAGGAGACCTGGATTCTAGACCCAACTCTTGCTCTCAGCTGCTGAGTGCCCTTGCACAAGTCACTCAATCGTGCTGGGCCTCTAGACTGTAAACTCACTGAACGCAGGGAATGTGTCTACCAGCTCTCTTGTATTGTACTCTCCCAATTGCTTAGTACAGTACTTTTCACACAGTAAGTGCTCAGTAGGTACCAGTTCCTGTCCCACATGGGGCTCACAGTCTAAATCCCCATTTTACACATGAGGTAACTGAGGCCTGGAGAAGTGAAGTGATTTGCCTAAGGTCATATAGCAGACATGTGGTGGAGCTGGAATTAGAACCCAGGTCCTTGTGACTATCAAGCCCGTGCTCTATCCACTAGGCCATGTTACTTCCACAGTGGCTTCCAAGGCAACCTCCTGCCGGCTCGTGGAGCTATGGCACTGCCATCAGTGCCACGCTGCAGCCATTTTGGCTGGAAATGGATCCTGTACATACAAAACCTTCGTGTGTACTTCTCTACAAGCTGTCTCCCCACTTGCCTATTCACTCACTCGGTGTAACCATTGCCTTAACTGGAACACAACAGTCAGGGCAGAGAAAGTCCAGGTGGCACCACACCAACCACTAGATCTATGATGGATTCTCAGCCCCAGAGTCTCAACCCCGAAGCTCATCACCATCTGCAACTAACTAGACTTGTCAATCATTCTTAAGGGAAGACCCCATCACCATCTGCAACTAACTTCAACAGGTGAATGTCGAGGGGACAAGAGGCCCCGACTGTCCCTGAAGCCTCTCTCATCTTCTCCCCCATGGGTGTTATCATCATGAAAAACACTTCTCCTTTTTAATATTCTCAAACAGAAAGGATTATTAATTAAGAACACAAGAACATAGGACGATGCGCAATGTCATTGTTGGCTAAGACCTGCCTACAGTAAAGGTTTGATAAATACCACTGAATGATTGATTGATTGACTGATTAAAGGTTGACCTAATAATAATAATGATGGTATTTATAATGACGGTATTTATTAAGCGCTTACTATGTGTCAAGCACTGTTCTAGGCACTGGGGAGATTACAAGGTGATCAGGTTATCCCACGGGGGGTTTACAGTCTTAATCCCCATTTTACAGATGAGGGAACTGAGGACCAGAGAAGTTAAGTGACTTGCCCAAAGTCACACAGCTGACAATTGGCAGAGTGGGATTTGAACCCGTGGCCTCTGACTCCAAAGCCCGGGCTCTTTCCACCGAGCCACACTGCTTCTTTAAGCTTCTCTAAGACCTAACCCAGGATTCCATCTCTGACAGGGGCCCCAGGATGCTTAGAGGAGTCATATACTGTTGCCCTCCTGGACATCCACCATTCTTGTAAAAGATGGCCCTTGACTCTCCCTTCTCCAACCCTAACTCTCCCTCAAGTGACCCAACATGGGCCACCCAACAGTCCTGACTCTCTCCCTTTCCTGCCCTGAATCTCCCTCCAGTGACCCAGCACGGACCATCCAACACCCCTGACTCTCCCTCTACAACTCTCCCTCTGGCCACCCAGCATGGACCATTCGATAATCTCTGATTCTTCCCTCTCCAGGCTTCATGCCCTTTTCAGAAACCTAGCAAAGACCATCCACCACCCTTAACTTTCACTCTCCCTCCAGTGACCCCCTCATGGACTGCTCATCCATGGTCCCATCCAAATCCCTCTGGATCCTGCTGGGTTTGAGGAAGCACAGCTACCTGTGGAAATGAAGACTATGCTCACTACCCTGCTGGGTTTTGGTTTCGATCCAGGCAGAGAGGTAGGCTGGTTCTCTTCTGGCTGTGGAGGCCACACATTTTCATTCTCTTAGGCAGAAATGAAGAGACAAGGGAGAAAATCGAGTAAGAAAAGAAAGCCAATCGATCACTAGCAATCACGCCTTATAAAAGCAAACTCCACCGCCATTAGAGTAAGCATTCCTATGGAGAGCTCTTTTAGCTGAATAGCTTTGAGCTGGGGGATTTAAGAACTTAGAATACTGCAGCCCAGAGCCACCTATGTTTCTGTTTTGGGAAGGGAGGGTTATGTCAATAATGAACAAAAGGGTAGAAGAGATCATTTACCTTTGAGGAGGGTTTCCTTTCTCTTTTAGTGGTATCCTGCACTAATTCCTAAAACAGAGCTGCAAGGATTAGCCTCCCTAAAGCTAAGCTAAGCTGTATCAGTCGTTTCCCATTTTCCTTGTGATTGCAATATGACAGCACTATCCGCTCAGTTGCCAGCATGCGAACACGAGCAGAATTTACCATCCTCCTGGCCTGCAGGGACAGGTGGGATGGACAGGGAGGGACACCAAAGCAAGCAATGCACAGTGGGGTTGAGAGATGAGGGGCTGGCCATGAATTTCAAGATTCAATTCAGGAGGTTGAGCAGGTGCGGATGGCAAGGGAGAGGCAAGAAGGGGAAAGAAGGAAGCAGAAGAGGCTTAAGTAAATTTTCCATCCTCCCCAACCCCATATCCCCAACAATCCCAGGCCTCCCTGGGAGCCAGAAGTGGGACAGGAATGGGAGCTGTCCCACAGGCCGAACCACACCTTGATCAGTTGAGGGACAAGGAAGGAACACCCCCATCCTTCTGCAGTGGACACTGTGGAGAGAAGCCCGCCGATAAGACAAAACCTCTTTCAATACCACGGACAACAGAAGATAAGAGAAAGAAAAATCAACTGTCTGATACTCTACCAAAGTTCTCTCTGATCCCACGTCTTTTGCCTGCTAGGTGAAGCATGCTTGCTCCTGCTCTTGGGATTGGCCAGGTCCAACAAGGTGAATCGGCCGGCAGAGCGACCAGAGACCACTTCACTTTGACCCCAAAGAGTCCAGGTAGGGCAGGCTACTTTCCTGGTCATTCCCTGGGGAGGCTTGGCACCTGCTAGATTGTAAGTTCTTGGAGGGCAGAGATCATGCCCTGTACTGTAATAAAGATAATAATAATAATATCAATCATTATTATTGTTACTATTATTATCATTGTATTCTTGAGCACTTATGCTGTTCTAAGTGCTGGAGCAGATATAAATTAATCAGGTCAGAGTCCTTGTGTCATGTGGGGCTCACAGTGTTAGCAGGAGGGAGAACAGATATTGAATTCTCATTTTACAAATGAGGAAACTGAGGCACAGAGAGACTGAGACACTTGCCCAAGATCACAGAACAGCCAAGTGGCAGAGCTAGGATTAGGACCCAGGTCCTCTGACTTCCAGGCCTGTCCTTTTTCCACTAGGCCAAGCTGCTTGCTGAGCTCTCTCCTAAGTGCTTAGTGTCATGTTCTGCACACAGTAAGCGATCAGCAAATGCCACTGACTGGCTGATAGACTCTGATCTTTGTTCCTCTGACCATTACATAGGAACCACAAGCTCATCACCTTCAGAGCTGAGGTGTTCACCTGGGGAAGGAAGGCATAGAGGCCGATGGATGCCTTTTGTTTGTCTAGGACAATCTAGCTCCCTCTATTCCTGTGGAGTTTTCCAAGGCAGAGGTGGTTTCAAGCAATTGGCAGGTCTGCTTCATAAAGAGCCACTAACAGAGCAGGCAAGGGCTACCATGGCTGCCTTTCTGTCAGTTGTGTCTCGGTTTTGCAGAGTGTCTCGGTTTCCCCAGGAAGGGCTTTCTTTTTCACTTGTTTACATCCTTTCCTTGATTTCTTTTGGGGGCAGGCCTAAGGTAGTGTGGTCTGCAGGGCACTGGAACGTTGCCTACTCCAGATGCTGCCTGGCAGGAAGTGGGGCCTGGCTCTCATCAGATCATGCCCCTGAACAGCTGTTCACAGAAGTAAATTCCTGGGCTGGGGGCACTGCTTGTATTAAATGGGAAGACAAGGGATAACTGAAGAGACACTTAAAGAGAGCAGGTAACTGTGGCTATTGGGACAGATTTGTTTTGGTACAAATGAACTGGCAGTCCACAATGAGAAGAAGTGTCAGAGATGGTGGGAAGAGTTCAGGGTGTTGGCTGGCCCTTGCTGGGGCACTGGAGAGAGAAAGGAAGGGACAGTCAGGGGTATGGGATGGTCCATGCTTGGGCACTTGGAGTTAGAATCAGGGATGGAGAAGGAGAGTCAGGATGTTGGATGATCCACGCTGGGTCACTAGAGGGAGACTCAGGGAGGGAGGGGAGAGTTTGGGATGTTGGATGCTGACAATTGGCAGAGCTGGGATTTGAACCCATGACCTCTGACTCTAAAAGCCCGTGCTCTTCCCACTGAGCCATGCTGCTTCTCTGTTGAAGAAACTGAGGCACAGACAAATAAAGTGTCTTACCCAAGGTCACAGAGCAAACAAGTTGGAGGAGCTGGAATTACAACCCAGGTCCTCTGAGTCCCAATTGCATGCTCTTTCTGCTTCCCAAATAGCTGTTCTGTCCTTGATGAAGTTATCCCCTGCCGTTGGATAGAGTGGGATCTCATACTATCGAATGCTTACTGTATGCAAGCACTGTTCTAAGCTTTCAGAGGTACAATATGACAGTCGGTAGACATGTTCTGTGGCCACAAGAACCTTACAGTTTGAGAGGGGTGAAGATTAAACAGCTATGGACAGGTACAGAAGTGCAGAGGGTGGGGTGACTAGTGCTTAAAGGCTACAGATCCTGTGCAAAGTGCTGGGCACCTAGTAAACACTTAGAAGCTCTTAACAGCAGCTGGGGAGGCCATGGGCCCTAAGGGCTTGAGTGGCTTATCCACACCCGCATATGGTGTATATATGTATATATGTTTGTGCATTTTTATTACTCTATTTTACTTGTACATATCTATTCCATTTATTTTATTTTGTTAATATGTTTGGTTTTGTTCTCTGTCTCCCCCTTCTAGACTGTGAGCCCACTGTTGGGTAGGGACTGTCTCTATATGTTGCCAACTTGTACTTCCCAAGTGCTTAGTACAGTGCTCTGCACACAGTAAGCGCTCAATAAATACAATTGATTGATTGATTGATTGATTGGATGGTCCTTGCTAAGTTACTGAAGGAAGAGTCAGGGACAACGAAGGAAGAGTCATAGACTGGGATGGTCCATACTTGGACAAAGCTTAGTGGATAAAACACGGGCCTGGGAGTCAGAAGGACCTGGGTTCTAATCTTGCCTCCACCACATGCCTTCTGTGTGACCTTGGGAAAGTCACTTTTCTTCTCTGTGCTTCAGTTACCTCATCTGTAGAAAATGGAGATTAAAAGTGTGAGCCCAATATAGGACAGGGACTGTGTCCAACTGATTTACTTGGCTCTATTCTAGCACTTAGAATGGTGCTTGGCACATAGTAAGTGTTTACCAAGTACCATAATTATTCCAGTGCTTAGTACAGTGCCTGACACACAGTAAGCACTTAACAAATACCATTATTATTATTATTAGTCAAGGATGGAGATGGAGAATCTGGGCATTAGATGGTCCATGCTTGGTCACTTGAGGGAGATTCAGGGTTGGAGAGGGAGAGTCTGGGTGTTGGTTGGCCCATGTGATTTAATGGAGGGAGAGTCACAGACTGAGAAGGGAGAATTGGGAGAGTTTAATGGTCCATCCTTAGAAAGAAGGTGTCTAGCAGAGACAGCATACACAAAGTGTCGCCAAGCCCCCCAGTGCTGCTGTCAAAGACAGGATCGTGAACTGGATGGACCTTGGGGTTGGTCCAGCAATGATGATTTTGTAGTCTATTATTTTTATATTGGGTTGATCAAGACAGAGGCAGGGAAAAAGACATTCACCTTCTGCTCACCAGGTGAGATCTGATGTGATGGGATGTCCTGTCTCCATCCTCACTATGAAAGCCCCTTTGCATATTATTTTTATGGTATTTGTTAAGTCTTACTATTTGCCAGGTACTGTACTAAGCCCATGGTGTCATGTCTACAGTGATGGGAGAGTCAGGGGGAAGACAGGGTTTGGGCAGGAAAAAGGGGAATTCTGTTTTGGACGTGTTTAGTTTGAAATGTCGCCAGAATGTACAAGTAGATATGTCCTGAAAGCAGGAAGAAATGTGAGACTGTGAGAAACAGAGAGATCAGGACTCGAGATAGATTTGGGAATCATCCATGTAGAGACAGTACTTGAAACTATGGGAATGAGTGACTTCTCCAAGTGAGTGCGTAAATAGAGATTAGAAGTTTGTTGCTGTACTCTACTCTCCCAAGTGCTTAGTACAGTGCTTTTCACACAATAAGTGCTCAAAAAATGCAATTGAATGAATGAATGACTAGAAGGGGACTCAGAACTGAGCCTTGAGGGATTTCCACTGTTAGAGGATGGGATGAAGAAGAGGAGCCTGCAAAAGAGACTGAGAAAGAGGGGTCAGAGAGATAAGAGGAAACCAGACAACTCACTCAGGGAGTTTGAAGAAGAATGGCAGGAGGGAGGTGAGACGATGACTGGAGGAAGCCACGGGGTCAAGAGAAGGTTAGTTTTAGATAGGAGGTGCAAAAACATGTTTCAGGAGGATATGGGAAGCCTCCTCTTGAAATACTTCTGGGAAAGATTGGAGAATCAGAGAGTGGGCAGGAGGAGGGAGGGACTGGAGAGGAGCAGGGACGATTTTAGGGAGACCAAGACTTATGGTTTCAATTTTATCAATAATGTCCAGGTCCAGGTCGAGAAAATTGTTGTGGGGGAAGAGGGAACAAGGGGTTTGAGGATGGAGTTAAAAGTCTGAAACAGCTAGCACAAACAATGAGTATAGAAGTCAGTAAGAATGGAGAAGTATTGTTGAGCAGATAGGGTAAAATTAAAGCAGGAGAGGGTGAATTTCTGATGGATGAAGTCATCCTGCTGCCTAGATTTCAGCTGGCAACACTCTGCAGCTTGAACACAGGAGCAGAGGAAGTGTACTGTGGAGGCCTTCCAGGGTTTCAGGTTAGTGGTACAAGATAAGCCGGAGGGACAGGTGAGAGAAGAAATTGAGTTCAGTGGAAGCAGCTGGGTCAAGAACATCACTTTGTGAGTTACCAGAAGGTAACTTGGTTATAGAGACCAAAAGGAGCATGATAACTGGAAAACTGGAAGGGAATCAAAGATTGGAGGTCTCTGGAGGACACATTTGCGGGGAGTGTTGTGCAGGAGAGACGTCGGGTGAGGAAGTTGTTGTCGGATAGAGAAATTTCAGAGTTGATGAGGGTAGAATTTGTACAGTGACTAGAGATGATGATCGAGGATCTGTCCGAGTTGGTCAGTGGGAAGAGAGTAAGATGAGGTGGAGCAGGAGGTCAGTGGAGTTAATGAGTGAAAGCAAGCAGGCAGTGGAAGTGTCGTTGGGAATATCCACAAGGATATTGAGGATATCCACAAGGATATAGAGAAGCAGCGTGGCTCAGTGGAAAGAGCACGGGCTTTGGAGTCGGAGGTCATGGGTTCGTATCCCGACTCCGCCACATGTCTGCTGTGTGACCTTGGGCAAGTCACTTAACTTCTCTGCGCCTCAGTTACCTCGTCTGTAAAATGGGGATTAAGACTGTGAGCCCCACGTGGGACAACCTGATCACTTTGTATCCCCCCAAGCGCTTAGAACAGTGCTTTGCACATAGTAAGCGCTTAACAAATACCAACATTATTATTATTATTATTATTGAAGTCCCCAAGAATCATTGTAGGGAGGGAGAAAGAGAGAATGAATGTGAGAAAGGGATAAAAAAATGGTTCCAAAAGTTGCAGAAGGGGCCTGGTGGGTAGTGACAGGGATTGCCATGACTAGTAACTGGGGTGGATGGTAGAAGAGGTTGATATGGGCTTCAGAAGAAGGTAAAGTGAGGGATGGGAAAGGTGGGATGGTGCAAAAGCAAACATTGGGGAGGAAGAAGGAAGCCAACTTCTCCCCCTTGCCCATTCATTCATTCATTCAATCGTATTTATTGAGTGCTTACTGTGTGCAGAGCACTGTACTAAGCGCTTGGGAAGTACAAGTTGGCACCATAACGAGATGGTCCCTACCCAACGACGGGCTCACAGTCTAGAAGGCGGAGACAGACAACAAAACAAAACATGTGGACAGGTGTCAAGTCATCAGAATAAGTAGAAGTAAAGCTAGATGCACATCATTAACAAAATAAATAGAATAGTAAATATGTACAATTAAAATAAATAGAGTAATAAATCTGTACAAACACATACACAGGTGCTGTGGGGAAGGGAAGGAGGTAGGGCGGGGGGGTGAGGAGGGGGAGAGGAAAGAGGAGGCTCAGTTTGGGAAGGCCTCCTGGAGGAGGTGAACTCTCAGTAGGGCTTTGAAAGGAGGAAGAGAGCTAGCTTGGCGGATATGCAGAGGGAGGGCATTCCAGGCCAGAGGGAAGACGTGGGCCGGGGGTTGACGGCAGGACAGGCGAGAATGAGGCACAGTGAGGAGGTTAGTGGCAGAGGAGCAGAGCGTGCGGGCTGGGCTGGAGAAGGAAAGAAGGGAGGTGAGGTAGGAGGGGGCGAAGTGATGGAGAGCCTTGAAGCCGAGAGTGAGGAGTTTTTGCCTGATGTGTAGGTTGACTGGTAGCCACTGGAGATTTTTGAGGAGGGGAGTAACATGCCCAGAGCGTTTCTGCACAAAGATGATCCAGGCAGCAGCGTGAAGTATAGACTGAAGTGGGGAGAGACAGGAGGATGGGAGATCAGAGAGTAAGCTGATGCAGTAATCCAGTCGGGATAGGATGAGAGATTGAACCAGCAGGGTGGCAGTTTGGATGGAGAGGAAGGTGCGGATCTTGGCGATGTTGCGGAGGTGAGAACGGCGGGTTTTGGTGATGGATTGGATGTGAGGGGTGAATGAGAGAGCGGAGTCGAGGATGACACCAAGGTTGCGGGCTTATGAGATGGGAAGGATGGTAGTGCCGTCTACAGTGATGGGAAAGTCAGGGAGAGGGCAGGGTTTGGGAGGGAAGTTAAGGAGTTCAGTCTTGGACATGTTGAGTTTTAGATGGCAGGTAAACATCCAGATGGAGATGTCCTGAAGGCAGGAGGAGACACGAGCCTGAAGGGAGGGAGAGAGAGCAGGGGCCGAGATGTAGATTTGGGTGTCATCAGCGTAGAGATGATAGTTGAAGCCGTGAGTCTTGGGGTATGGGAGACCATGAGTCCCCCTCTGGAGAGAGCCACAGGGAGACCATGTCATCTGGGCTGAGCCAGTTTTCAGTAATGGCAAGTAGCAGTGCCTGGGTCAGGAAAAGGTCAAGGATGAAGGCAAGGTTTCCCATGATGCAGTAGGGGTTCCACAGGCCACTCTTGGTCATTGTGGGGGGAATGTGGATATTGATGGAGATTATCCACAACATGGAGAGTATCCACTTTTACTAAATGGGAGGCAGCATAGGCTAGTGGAAAGACCATGGAGTTGGCAATCAGGAGAGTCAAGAGACCTGGGATCAAGTCCTGACTTGCTCTGTGACTTTGGTTGGGCAAGTTACTTAACCTCTCTGGGCCTCAGTGACCTCATCTGTAAAATGGGGACAAGATATCTACTCCTTCTATCTCTTAGACTGTGTGCTCCACGTGGGACAGGGACTGTGACCGATCCAATTATATCTACCCCAACACTTAGCATGCTGCTTGGCACCTAGTAGGTGCTTACTACATACTGTAAAAATACAGTCCTCTAGACTGTAAGGTCGTTAAGGGCAGAGAACGTGTCTACCAACTCTGTTGTACTCTCCCAAATGCTTAGTACAGTGCTCTGCACACAGTTAGTGCTCAATAAATACCATTGATTAATTAATAATGATAATAAGAGTAACAGGACAAGCAAACTTCATCTCAGTGTTTACCTGAGATAATTTATAAATTTCAATATTTCCCAAAGCAACAGTAGTAATAATTTGTTAGACACATATTTCAAAGTGCTTCCATATCATTCATCTGACTTTATCCTCGGGACAATCCTGAGGTAGAAAAGGATGCGGATTATTATCCTCATTTTCAGAGGAGGACACTGAGGCAGAGAGAGAGCATGTGACTTTCCTGAGGTCGCTTAAGAGATGGAGAAGCCGAGGCCCAGGGAGTTTGTGATTTGCCCAAGGTCACAGAGCAGGCCAAGTTGAAACTAGAACCTGCATCTGCAAGATTAAATCCAGACAAGAAAAAATGACTCTGAAGTAGTCTGGAATTTCCAAACCGAACCCATTTCCCCTTAGTAAACTCTCAGGTTCGAGGACAGCATATCTGATCATGCCTACATTGACCACACATGGGAACAATTCTGGAATCTTGCCCATGAGAGGCAG
Organism: Tachyglossus aculeatus; assembly: GCF_015852505.1. NCBI lineage: Eukaryota > Metazoa > Chordata > Mammalia > Monotremata > Tachyglossidae > Tachyglossus > Tachyglossus aculeatus. The sequence goes on along the minus strand of NC_052070.1, from coordinate 39,972,857 downwards.
CCTCTCTACTGTCCCTGAGGGTGAAGTGGGATCTAATAATAATAATAATGATGGTATTTTTTAAGCACTTACTATGTGCGAAGCACTGTTCTAAGTGCTGGGGAGGGGATACAAGGTGATCAAGTTGTCCTACATGGGGCTCACAGTCTTAATCCCCATTTTACAGATAAGGTTACTGAGGCACAGAGAAGTTAAGTGACTTGCCCAAAGTTACACAGCTGATGAGTGGCAGAGCCGGGATTAGAACCCATGACCTCTGACTCCAAAGCCCAGGCTCTTTCCACTGAGCTACGCTGCTTCTCTAATTAGAAGCAGCATGGCCTAGTGGACAGAGCACAGGTATGGGAATCGGAAGGACCTGGGTTCTAATCCCAGCTCCACCACTTCTTTGCTGTGTGACCATATCGTTTCACTGACACTTACCTCGTCTGTAAAATGGGAATTAAGGCTGTGAGCCCCATGCGGGATACGGACTGTGTCTAACCTGATTAACTCGTATCTACCCCAGCACTTAGTATAATGCCTGGTACATAGAAAGCACTTTACAAACAGCACAAAAACAATAATAAGGTAGGTACCATAGGTAGTAGTAGTAGTAATAGTATTTATTAAGTGCTTAATGTGTGCAGAGCACTATACTAAGTGGTGAAACAGGTGGGAATTAGACACGGACCCTACCCTTTGAAAGGCTCACGATCTATGAATATAGATTGGAGGGAGGACTGGAGACAGACACAACAAGAGCGATGAAACAAAAAAACATTGAAACAGCTTAAGAGACAAGGACAAGACACACACTCCCAATTCCCTCTTTGGGAGTTGGCCAGTGGGCCAGTGAAGACATCTCTCTACGGGCCCTTAGAGAACAGTGTTGTCTTAGGCTCTTAGAAAGAGAAAAGCTTCACTTGTGGAACACAGAGAATTCTAAAGGTCTCTTTTCCTCTCCTGCTGGGTTTGAAGACTTAAAAAAAGGACTGAAAAAAAGAACGTAGGTGTCACATGAGCCCTCTCAACTACAGTAAGAAGGGATTTCCCTTCTGTCACAAGTTACAATTTGGGAAACTCTGGAAATTCAATTTACAATCCCCAGCTGACTTCTCACCCACTCCAAGCCAACATCTCTTTCCCTCCATCCAACTTTTCTGCCTCCACTTCTCAAGAGGGTGGGTGGCTTTGTGCCCAAAGAGTTCTGAGCTCCCACGTGCAGTATTTATTAAGGTATCTTCTGGGAAAGAAAATGATTTATTCTTTTTAACAGCTGAAGCAATTAAACCTTCTTTTCTATTACATTGCAGCTTTCCTGTGAGTTATTTTTTTTTAGATTAATGGCATCCCCCATTTTAGCCCTTTAGAGAAGTGTTTTTTATCTTCTCACAAAAGCCCCCTTCCAGATTTATTTTTACAAAGCCGTGATCAAACGTATCAGTTTTCTCTTCTGGACAGGCCCCCTAATGTATGTGGTTCGTCGTAATGTTCGACACCCCCAGTAAAAGCTTGGCTGTTCGCGCTCGCCAACCTTGTCTTTGTGAGATGTGCCAAAAACTGCGCCGATTTATCCCAAATGAAATAGTAATTGTTTGAAAAGCTTTTAAGTGATCTTGGCTGGAGCACAAGTGCAGAACACGGGGGAGCCAAGGAGTGTCGAGCCTGCCTGCTCCCAAGGAGAGAATCTCTTCTCCCTTTTGCAATAAAATCCCAGCAACTGGGAGGGGGAGATACATATTTTTGGGGGGTGGGGAAGGGTGGTAAGAGGAGGCACAGGGAAGTCTTGGCGGGGACTCGGGGAGAAGGTGAGGTGTGTGAGGTTGAGAGGCAGAGAAGGATGGGAGAGAAAGGATTTCCTCTTGTCTGCCTACTGAACAGACATTTGGTGGGCAGGAGGATCTGTGACAGAGAAAACATCAGGAGTATGAAAAGGGATGATCTTATTCAGAAACTACCTGCTTCCATAAAATCAGTATCTCTCCTCCTTTGCCTCTCTCCACCTTTGCCCCTCCCCCCTCCCTTTTCTCCATCTCTTTTGCTTTCCCTCTCCTCCACTCTCCTCCCCCGTCCTCTATCTCTCCCGCACTCTTCATCTTTCACCATCTACTGCCCTCTCTCTTTATTTTTAAATAGTATCTGTTAGGTGCTTACTATGTGCCAGGCACTGTACTAAGTGCTAGGTAGATACAAGCTAATCAGATTGGACATGGTCCCTGTCCTACTTGGGGCTCACATTCTTAATCCCTATTTTACAGATGAGATAACTCTCTTTCCCGCTCCCCCTTGTCCTCCTTTTCCATCTCCCCCTTATTCTACCTCTTTCCCTTTCTACCACTCACCCTCTTCCCCTCTCTACATCATCTCTATAAGCATCCGTATATTCCATTACATGCATATTTAGGATGAGTCTGCTTGCAGGCCTACCATCAGACTGAGACAGTGTTGCTGCATCTACATTTCTAAGCATTCTTAAAAGATCGGCCTTGGTAGTCAGCAAACGACAGGGGCTTTGCAACTAATGCATTTTGTAGTAATTTGTTCCCAAAAGATTGAAAAGCACTAGACAGAGATCATCCAGACAGAGAAGGAGTTGGGCATGCGTTCTGATTGGCCTAGGATTGGTCTGATTGACAGCTGCTGCTTGGAAGTGCTGTCCATCCAGGGCTGATCTCTCCACCCCACTTTCAGCCTGCCTGGGTGCCAGAGACTGCCCTGATACCTCCAGGAGGCAGCAGCAGGGTGAGGGAACAAAGCTGGGGTTGCCTAGAAGGGATTTTGGGGGTCCTGGGGTGGATCCTGAGGTGGCATCCTGACAGGGAATTAGCAGGATTCAGTTCCAGAAATGATCAATCTTGTCTGCCCAGGGCAATCCATGAGGAAAGGAGCTTTCCAGTGGAGATTCCTTCACAAAATGCTTGCATGAAATTGACTGAAAACTTGCCTTTGCCTGAATTTTCCAGATAATTGCTTCAAACCTCTTGCTCCCCCAAAGCTGTGCAGTCAGAGACCTGTATGCCTTTTGGGAAAACTGCATCTGATCCCAAAGAAAGCTTTGGCCAATTTCAGTTGAGTGTCTTTTTGTTGGAAGCAACTTATTTTAGGACACTGCTTCCCGAGCAATTCAATGGGGCACTTCAGAGACTCAAGGGCGGCTTGTTCTGCCCGCTTGATGATGGCAGTATAATGAGGAGCACAGGGAAGTCCGCAACACATTTACATTCAGGTCTCTAGTAGGGACAACTGAACAACTGGGAAGTTTCCTCCTCTCCGAATGCAGCATCACTGCTCCAGGGTCCCAGTGAATAGGCGGGGAGAGAGATTATTTCAAGTAATTACTAGCTTAGACATTCAATGTCCCTGCTTTTCAAGAGTTCCTCATTCTGAGAGTCCCACGATTCCCCTCATTGCATTCACCTGACATAGAGAGTTAACACGGTCAACAAATGGGGCAAATATAATTATAAATAAAAGCCCAGCTAAAATGATGGAGGTGGAATTTCTGGGCACGAAGTAAATGAAATACTCTAGAGAGCTCTCATACTACTAATGGAATTTTATGGTTTCCAATTGGCTCTCGCTTACCACAGTTCTTGTTTAAATTGAAACAGGGAAGAGAGAGTGTGTGTGAGAGAGAAAGAGAGAGACTGCACAAACCATTAGCACTAGAATCAACTCCTCTACACAGTTTTCACTCCTGAAGCCTAGGACTGAGGCTCATTCAATTATTTCATCCTGACGGGTTTGTACTGGCTCTTGCCTTATCCAGATTCTTTCCCCTGCTTTCACTGGCTGCCATTACTTTTGTCTTTCTCCCCCTTTGGATTGATTATAAGCCTCTTGAGGGCGGAGAATGTGTCGTGCTTCAGCCTTACTCCCCCATGCACTTAATACAGTGCCTAGCACTAAGTAGATGCTCAATCCATTGATGGATAGATTAGTGTATGTGCTGAGAAAGAAGTGCTGGAAAGGCGTGAAATAGCCCAAATGTCTTTTAAGGGCAATTGATTAACCCACCAAATAAACCTCATGTTAACCTATACCAACTTGTAGAATGTTGGTAAACTGAGTAAGGTGAGAGTGCCCCAGATTCACATGAGTTGACCCACTGGCCTTCTGTGTGATGTTGGCAAGTCAGTGTGGCCTAGTGGACAAAGCTCAGGGCTGGTAGTCGAAACTGTAACCTTGTTGTGGGCAGGGAACATATCTACCAACTCAGCTATACTGTATTTTCACAAGTGCTGACTACAGTGCTTGGCACACAGTAAGCATTCAATAAATATGGTCGATTGACTGATTGACTGGGAGGCCTGGGTTTTAATCCTGGCTCTGCATCCTATCCGCTGTGCGACCTTAGGCAAGTCATTTCACTTCTTTGTTCCTTCGTTTTCTCATCTGTTAAATGGTGGAGGTGACAGAGGTGGGTGTCAATACATATTCACTGTCCCCTTCACTGTGAAGCCTGTGGGGACAAGGGACTATGTCCGATACGATAATCCCATATCAACCCCAGCACTTGGCTCATAGTAAGCATTTAATGCCATAAATCTTGATTTTCCTTAGGTCATACTTTTTAAAATCTCAGGAGTCCATGAACCTGCCCCAAAGATGCCTCAAGTCTGGGTGAAAGTTTGAACCTGAGTAATAAATGCCCAGAGTTTACCCTGGATCCCTGCTCTTGTGGTTTGTTACCTGCCCGGCTGGTCAGTCGCCCAAATGCTCTTTCGGAGGAGATAAAAAATCCGTTGCCCTTCACCAGTCTTTGCCCAAAGCTAGTAAATGTCACTGTGGCTATTATAGCTAGTCGCCCTTGTTTTTCTAATGGGCCTTTGTTCCCAGCATCTTTAACATTTCATGCCTTTAGGTGAGGTTATGACAGTCACAAGCTATTAGAGATATATCTCTCCATCTGCCCGGTATCCCAGGTAGGTTCACTGAGGACCTGAACAAACAAGCCATTCAAAATGAACTGAGCATTCGTGGAAATCAGTCAATCAATCAATGTGTAGAGCACTGTACGAAGCACTTGGGAGAGCATAATGCAACTGAATTAGCAGACACATGCCCTGCCCATAATGAGCTTCCTGTTTAGAGGGTGATGTCCTCTAAATTCCCTGCGGCGTGGCTCAGTGGAAAGAGCACGGGCTTTGGAGTCAGAGGTCATGGGTTCAAACCCCAGCTCTGCCAATTAGCTGTGTGACTTTGGGCAAGTCACTTAACTTCTCTGTGCCTCAGTTACCTCATCTGTAAAATGGGGATTAAGATTGTGAGCCCCACGTGGGACAACCTGATCACCTTGCATCCCCCCAGTGCTCAGAACAGTGCTTTGTACATAGTAAGTGCTTAAAAATGCCATCATCATTATTATTATTATTATGTCCTGGAACTCGCTCCCCACCCAATCCGTCAGACTGCAGCTCTTCCCATCATCAAAGCCCTCTTAAAACCCACCACCTTCAGAAAGCTTGTCCAAAATAACGCATAACATCCTAGTTATGCCTCCCTAGCAGTCATCTTTAACCACTTTCTCATTTCATTCCTAGCCTCAAGACCCATGGATATAAGCTTCTACATATATTTCCTTATGGATCTCTATTTGTAGATCCAACTACTTATTCTATCATCTTTATGCTTGGATTTGCACCCTTTATTCATCCCTCCCTCAGGCCCACAGCACTTATGCATATTTCCGTTATTTATTTGTTTACATTCATTTCTGTTTCCTGCAACCTCGTTGTGGGCAAGGCACATCTCTACCAATTCTGTTATATTGTACTTTCCCAAGTGCTTAGTATAGCGCTCTGCCCACTGTAAGCGTTTAATAAATATGATTGATTGATTAACCCGCTGTATCATCCCGATATACCATACCCCTTTAAGAACTTGGATACTCAAACCAGCCCCACAGCAATTTATGTACATATCTTTATATTCTACTGCTCCCTTATCTGTGATTTATTTTACTGTCTGTTTCCCCCTATAAAATATAAGCTTCTATTGGCAGGGATTGTGTCTACCCACTTAATTGTATTGTACTTCCCCAAGCACTGTTTACAGTGCTCTACACATGGTAAGCACTCAATAAATACCATTGATTTAGAAGCAGCATGGCTCAGTGGAAATAGCATGGGCTTGGGAGTCAGAGGTCATGGATTCTAATTCTGGCTCCGCCATTTGTCAGCTGTGTGACTTTGGGCTAGTCACTTCACTTCACTGTGCCTCAGTTCCCTCATCTGTAAAATGGGAATTAAGACTGTGAGTCCCACGTGGGACAACCTGATTACCTTGTATCCCCCCAGCACTTAGAACAGTGCTTGGCACATAGTAAGCGCTTAACAAATACCATCATCATCATCATCAACAACTATGTCCTGTTATATCCTGCTATAGCCGCTATTTGTAAGTAAATTTTGTCTCTCTACTTTCTCCTGTAGATTATGAGCTCCTTGAGAGGAGGGAACCTGTGTCCTTCTTCTGCTGTACTCCCCCAAGTATTTGGTGCAATGTCAAGCACTCAATAGGAGTTCAGAAAATGCCACCAATTGATAAATTGATTGTTAGGCTGCATTTACAGGGTCTCTTCCTTTTCTATTCACACAACCATCCTTAATCTTCCCTTTTGAAAGAAACTATTAGCATTAAGTTCACCCGAAGTGTCCAGGCTTTATTGTCTGACAGAATCAAGAATAGAAGAACAAATCTGGTGCTGAACTGTGTAGAATTCTGTCTTCCCGGAGGCCCAGCATGACTTAGTCAAATAGGTGGTGAACTTTCAGCTGAGGATGCTTGAAATGGTCCAGGCAGTGATGGACATAGGGATTGAGTGAACAGATCCCAGGGATATGGACAGAGAATGCATCCACCCTTCTCCCTGATTCTGGTCAGAACTGACTATACTATGGACTTCAGGACACACAGACACCTCACTACTACTATTACTATTACTACTATTGCTATTGTTATTACATATGTTATGTGCTTACTATGTGCCAAGCACAGTTCTAAGTAGTGGGATAGTTAAAAGGTAAAGGTCACACACCAGATAGGTGGTGGAACAAAAATTAGAACCCAGGTCCTCTGTCTCCTTATCCTGCGCTCTATCCAGTAGGCTATGCTACTTCTGGGACCCAGCTCGTTGATGTGGGAGAGAGGAAGGATGTCCCCATTCCACAGGTCCACATAAAGACACAAACAGAGGGTGGGCTGGAACTCAAGAGCCCTGAGTTCTTATTCCAGTTTTATTCCTGATCTCCTGGGCTTCCTGCAGCAAGTCACCTAACCTCTCTGATTTCCCTTTCTGTAAAGTGGAAGGTGGAGGTTGCATTTAAGAACCGCCAGAAACATTTCCACACTTTTCATTCCTTCATTCAATCATATTTATTGAGAGTTTACTGTGTGCAGAGCACTGAACTAAGCAATTAGGAGAGTACAATGCAGCAATAAACAGACACATTCCCTGCCCACGTTGAGATTACAGAGCGCCCTAGGATAGAGCCAAGGAAGTCTTTCCATTCTATATATGAATCAGTAGTAGGACAGGCGTAGGAGAATAACTGTCAGCCACAAACCCCAGACAGGAAAAACTCCAAGCAGTGACTCTGAGAGATGGCTGTGGGAAGCAGACAGATGGAAAGTGTCAGTAGTGGTGTTTGTCCAACAGAGGTCCAAATAGTAACTAATTGATTTAATGGCATTGTCTTTGTTATAGCTGTTGTTATTCTTTGTTTTGCTTTCTGTTTCTTAGTTTTTGGTTTCCCCTGTCCTTTGCAGAAAGTGGAAAAGACTCCTCTGACTCTTAAGTCAGTCTGAGCGTCGTACTCGCTGGTGACTCACAAAACAGGTGAGGGCAGTAGTGTCTTTTGTCACTGAGGCCTCAGAAAGACTGTTTTCTGGCCACAGTCTGCACCCGTTCTCCCTCCCAGCCGTCTTGCAAAAGGGGCCACTAGGCACAAGGGAATTGGGCAAGAGAAGCAGTGTGGTCTAATGGATAAAACACAGGCCTGGGAGACAGAGGAACCTGCCTTGGCAACTTACCTGCTCTGTGACCTTGTGCAAGTCACTTAACTTCTTGGTGCCTCAGTTTCCTTAACTATAAAATCAATCAATCATATTTATTGAGCGCTTACTGTGTGCAGAGCACTGTACTAAGCGCTTGGGAAGTACAAGTTGGCAACATATAGAGACAGTCCCTACCCAGCAGTGGGCTCACAGTCTAAAAAAAATGAGGATTTTAAACCTGTTCTCCCTCCCACTTGACTGTGAGCACACCATGGGCAGGGACTGTGTCCCAATAGATTAACCTGTATCTGCCCCAGCACTTAGAACAGTGCTTGACACACAGTAAATGCTTAACAAATACCATTAAAAAGAGACAGAGAGGGGAAAGAGAGTGTGGATCACTAGGGATAAAATACTACTGTACAAACAACTCAAGCATGGGCCCTGCTAGAGGTAGGTCAGAACTTTCCAATCAATCTATCGTATTTATTGAGCACTTACTCTGTAGAGAACACTGCTTTAAGTGCTTGGGAGAGTACAATATAAATGAGTTGGCAGATACTTTTCCTGTCCATGATTTTACACCCTCTTTGCCTCTGGTTTTTCGCAAGGCTTGTCCAAATCAAGGGAACAGCCAAGGTATGGAAGGCTGCAAAACGGTCTCACCCAGTGATACCCACAGCAATGGATCCAATCTCACCATCAGCAGATAGTATTTAAAATGAAAGGCGACTCACCCAAGGTTTGACAGTTGGGATGGTTTGACCATTGGGATGGTGGGACAGTTACTCATTTATAGTAAGTGCATGTAAGGCAGTACTGTCTCAAGCCCACCTAGGCTAAGAATCTGTCTTCAACCAAGGAACCAGGTGGGTATCCAGAATTAATTGAAATCAGGCAGTTCTCCTCCAAGTGCTCTCCAAAGACATAGGGGAATAAGACAGTCACCGTTCTAAGCATTGGATCTTGGAAACTTTCACATTTCCCTCTCTCGTGAAGGTGAAAACAAAATCCACTTACCCATTCAAATTGTTATCCAAAGGTTCCCGAAGTAATTGTCTCTATTGCTAAAGACTTCCTCAGACTCCAGAAACCTTTCCTTTTCTATCTTTCCAATGGTTGACCTCGTTTCCAGACAGCAGGAAGGATCTAGATTTGACCTTTCCAAGTCGCCTTGAAATACACACCTGTCTTCAAATCTGTGCTCCTGGATTTCCCCCCGCCCGGGGTGTGAGCGCAGTGCTGTGCATATACTAGGCACTCACTCTAGTGCTCTGCACGCAGCAGATGCTCAATACATGCTGTCGATGATGGTGAAATCTGAATCTTTCTGAAGGTTTCCACTCCCACAGCCTGAGTTTCTAGAAAAATACAGATTCGGCAAGGGCTTTGTCTCAAGAAGGGGAAGATCGAAGCCAGAGGCAAAAAGAGGAAGAGGGAAGGGAAAGGAGGAAGAAGGAAGTTGTGGTTCTTTGATAAGGCAGTTTCAGACCCCAGGTAAGGGAGTGTGGGTTTTAGAAACAGGACCTTCTCTTTGTCACCCTGTGTTTTCCACTCTGACCCTCCTAAATTGAATCTTATGCTGTTTGGGTGAGGGTCAGAGTCCTGGGAGTCAGAAGGACCTGGATTCTAACCCAGGCTCTGCAACTTGTCTGCTGTGTGACCTTGGGCAAGTCACTTCACTTGCCTGTGCCTCAGATATCTTATCTGTAAAATGGGAATTAAGACTGTGAGCCCCATGTGGGTCAAGGATTAACTTGTACCTATGTCAGCACTTAGACTAGTGTTCGGCACATAGTTAGTGCTTAACAAATACTATAATTATAATTATTATTAAGAGACCTTCTTCCCCCAGCAGGCAGTGGTTAGTTGGAACTCTTTTCCCACAGGAAGCTTCACAATTGGAAATATCAGCAGGTTCAGGAGTAGTTTGGATACATTATGAGAGGTATGGTCTATGCTAGATCATTGGAGAGATAGTCAGGGATAGAGAGGGGAGAGTTGAGAGGATGGGATGGTTCATCCTTAACCACAGAGATAGGCGTCAAGAGAACAACTAGCACATGGCTCCTGAAAGCACCCTGTTGTCTTAGTTGCAGAGGGACTTTTGGCCTGGGTGGGTTGTGAGACTGTACTCTTTTGGATGCAGGCAATAGGCCCATGATTATGCTATTGAATGATTGACTGGTCTTAAGAAAGAGGAGAGGAAGAAGGGAGAAGGGAACATGAATAAAACCAAGATATAAGGATACAGTGTTGGGAATGGGAAAAGTGAGACAGAGCCATTGACAGGCTTTGGGTGGGCAGAAACCCCCCTTGTCTCATAGTAATAATAATAATAATAATAATAATAGTAATAATAATGGCATTTATTAAGCACATCACCCAGAGGCAAAGAAAGTGAAAGGATTTCCCAGAGAGGGAAAAGGATGTAACAGCAGTAATAATTATGGTATTTGTTAAGCACTTACTATGTGCCAGGCACTGTTCTAAGCGCTAGGGAAGATACAAGATAATCAAGTTAGATATAGTCCCTGTCCCATACAGAACTCACAGTTTTAATCCTCATTTTACAGATGAGGGAAGTGAGGCCCAGGGAAGTGAAGTGACTTGCCCAAGGTCACACAGCAGACAAGTGGCAGAGCCAGGATTAGAACCCATGACCTTTTGACTCTCAGGTCTGTACTCTATCCACTAGGCCATGCTACTCCTCATGTGGCAGGAATAATAATAATAATAATGATAAAGACAGCAGTCCCCCAATATAGGGCAAATTCTGGAAGGCAGTAATTATCAAGGGACTGAAAGAGGAAGGTGAGAGGAAAGAATTGGAAAGATTTTTTAAAGTCTGTATTCCTTTGAAGTCCAGCTGTTTTAAAATCGTAAGACCTTGAGCATTTCTGGGCCAGACCAATGGTCCATCCAGCCCAGAAGTCTGTCCCTCAGAGGGGTGCGAAGATGCTTGGAGGGACCATGTGTTGGGTACCTTCCTGATCACCCACCCTCATGGCAGGGGATGGATCATCCAACACCCCAAAATCTCCCCTCTCCAACCCTCACTTTGCTTCAAGTGACCCATCTGTGGGTCAGCCCCATGGTCCTTTCAGCCCAAGTCTGTTTCTAATAGTGGTAGATCTTTGGAGATACAGCATGCTAGTTATTCTCCCGAACCCTGCCTTTCCTGGCTTACTGACCTGCTCTGGCATGAAAGAAGAAAATGAAAACAGAATTTTCTCAATGGTTGGGCTCAAGATAATAACCTGGGTTGGATTCTGGAATATTGAATCCCCAGGGGGTTAGCAGTGGAAGCTTCTGTCATGCCCTTCAATCTCACAACTGGTCAGAAAACTCAAGGTGTTTTCCTCCAGGACACCCACACATCTCTAAATGCAAACAAAATACTCCAAATCAAGAAAGGGGCTTAGGAATAGTTTATGACAGTAGAATGAATGATATCTATTGAGTGCTCATCGGACACACTGCACTGTACTAAACACTCAGGAAAGCATGGAAGATGTAGGAGGCACCGTCCCTGCCCAGGGGTGATTCATGATTTCTGACATTCCTAGGGTTTTTAGGAGAAAGAATGCTCAATCCTTCCCTTCCTCCCAGTGCTCTTAATAGAGTCGTATCAGGAGTAGGGGTGAATCCAGTTCAACTAATCCATGCTATTTTATTGAGCACTCTCTGTGTGAAGACAACTGATTTGGGTGCCCACTGGGGACAGAGAACTGGACTGGGCATCTACTATGCGCAGAACACTGCACAGAGCAAATGTGGGAGTGCAATGGGAGAAGACAGGATCCCTATCCTCAAGGAGCTCAAAATCTAGCAGTTCCTAATATCACTTTTTCCTTTTTCATTGCCACAGCCTGTCTGGGATGACCTGAGGTCCCCTCAGCCTCCACTTTGTCCACTGTGACCTTTTACAGCCACCTCATCCTCCTCTTTTGTGCTCCGCCACGGGGTGGGGAGAAGAGAGAGTGCAAGTATTTATCCTGGCACTGCTGGGGTTTCCGTTAAAGTTTGGAAAATGGGTTTGCCAGCAGGCTGACTTCTACGTTATCTGACATTTCCTCATTACTCTCTTTCCTCTTTCTCTTTCCCGGCCCCTCCCGCCTGGCTCGCTGAAAAACCAAGGAATCCAAGCGGGTCAGAAGTCTGTGAAACTTGACCGGTCTTTCCGTTGCCCATTCGCTGTCTAAGAGGCGGGGGCTTCAGCCCTGTTTTGGGTAGTAGAGCGTTCCTGGAGCCAGAGGGTAGGGGGAGAGGGGAGGAGGGGGTAAGAAGATGACTTGAAAAAGAGGGAGAGTGAAGGGGGTCAGAGAGGTTGAGAAGAGGCCCAGCTCCGGCCACTCCGTTTGACAAAGACAACACTCGGTCTAAGGGGCTTGGCCGGGACGTGGATTGTGCTGGAGAGAAATAGCTGAGCTTTGAACTCTCTCTCACTTGCAGCGGGCAGCTGGGGAGCTTTCCGTCAGTTTGAAAGGAGGCAAAATAAAAGCCCAGCACGTGCTACTGGGCCCCAGGAGCCCCCGGACGATGGGGAAAGAGAAGCTGCTATTAGCCTGTTGGTTTTCTTAACTCCGACCCGTTTTTTTTCTGAGCACCCAAGGAGCCTGAAAATGTAATCATAGGAACTGAAGAGCTCAGCCCCAGTGTGGAAGCCCTGTTTGTGAGGAACAGGCCTTCCTGGTATCACCTGATGATGAGTATATTATTATTATTAATGATAATAATAATTCATATTTATTAAACACTTACTAATTTTCAAGCACTGTGTTAAGTGCCGGGTTAGATATAAGAAAATCAGGTGGGATGCAGTCCTTGTGCTACCTGGGGCTCACAGTCTAAGTAAGGAAGGTAGATATCTTATCTCCATTTAACAGGTAAAGAAGCTGAGGCCCGGAGAGATGAAGAAACTTGCCCAGTAGTCAGTCAGTCAGTCAGTTGTGTTTACTGAGCACTTACTGTGTGTAGAGTACTGTACTAAGTGCCTGTAAGAGTATAATATAACAATGTAACAGACTCATTCCCTGCCCACATTGAACTTACAGTTTATAAGGGGAGGCAGACATTCATATAAATATATTAAATTACAGATACATACATAAGTGCTGTGGGGCTGGGAGGAGGGACAAATAAAAGGAGCAAGTCATGGTGATGCAGAATGGAGTGGGAGAAGAGGAAAAGAGGGCTTAGTCAGCCAATATCAAAGATCAGGGATTAGAACCTGGGTTTCCTCTGCCTCCCAATATGCTTTGGTACATCCACTCTCTGCCCAGACCATGGAGAACAGGGGTAGCTCTTCAGAGAATCAAAACCATCAGGGGGTTGGGAGGTAGGAGGAGGAGGAGCAGAGGATGGACCTCTGTCAAACTTTTTTATAATGGTAATAATTGTGCTGTTTGTTAAACACTTACGATGTGTCAGGCACTGCTCTAAGTGCTGGGGTAGATACAAAGTAATTGGGTTGGACACAGTCCCTGTCCCACATAGGGTTCACAGTCTTATTTCCAGATGAGGGAACTGAGGCAGAGATAAGTTATGTGACTTGCCCAAGGTCAAACAGCAGACAAGTGGCAGAGCTGGGATTAGAACTCAGGTCCTTCTGACTTGCTGGCCCCTGCTCTATCCACTAAGCCACACTGCTTCCCAAACCGTCCCAGGGCAACCCACGTGCCCTTCCTCCCACCCTGCATCAAATATCTGAGACCTTGTTTGAGGCTCGAGTTGGAAGCGCAGCTTGGCCTGTGACCTAACTCCCTTCCAGACCCAAGGGCAGGGCTATAGTCTCTGGGTGACTGATTGGGGAATTGACAATAGCACAAAAGGGGCGAGAAATTGGGTCTCTCCCAAGACTCCCTTGATCAAACCCTCACCCGTCCACTGGGGCCACCCTCCTGGCTACTTCAAGACTCTTGTACTATCTTTAGGTATATTTGTTATCAATTTATTCATCCACTGGACTTAATTGTTGATACCCACTCTTCACACTCCTTAACCATCATATATCCGTCTTTCTCCATCATCCATTCCTTCTCTTCCTCATTAGGCAGGAACTTTCTTGAGGACAAGGGATGGCATCTTATTTTTCTTTTATATGTTTCTCAAGTGCCTTTTAGAGTGCAATGCACACAATAGGTTCCCAATATCGAGTTCTGCACACAGAAGACAGTACAATACTCTGAATATATTAATCAATCAATTGTATTTATTGAGTGCTTACTGTGTGCAACGTATGGAGCACTTGATAGGCACCCAGTACATGCTGCTCCTAGAGGAACAACATGTCCTAGTGGAAAAAGCATGGGCCCTGGAGTCAGAGAGCCTGGGTTCTAATCGAAGTCCCACTGTGAACCTGCTGTGTCACCTTGAGCAAGTCACTTAACATCTCTGTGCCTCAGTTCCCTCACCTGCAAAATGAGGATTCAATACCATCTCCCTCTCCTACTTAGACTTTGAGTCCTATGTGGGAGCTGATTATCTTGTATCGTCCCCAGTGCTTAAAACAGAGCTTGACACATAGTAAGTGCTTAACAAATACCATAATTATTATTATTAGTATCATTACATCAGTCTGAACCAAGTAGGTGCCCAGCAGAATGCTCTGTACTCATTAATTAGGCACTCGGCACAGTACTGTGCTCTCTGGAGGCATTCAAGCAACTCTTTTAATGCTGCTGCTGCTATTGATGATGATGATGATGATGGTGACGATGAATCCAGGGAGTTTAACCACTAACACTACAGAGCAATAGATTATCAGGCCCTCAAGGCTGGTCCACACTCCCCAGCTTTTCTGACACAATAGTCCTGGGAGAGTGGACTGCCTGTCTTGTCCTGTACCAAATTCACAAGAAGCAGCAGGACCTAGTTGGATACAGCACAGGCTTGGGAGTCAGAAGGACCTGAGTTCTAGTCCCGGCTCTGCCACTTGTCTGCTGTGTGACCTCAACTTCTCTGTGTCTCAGTTATCTCATCTGGAAAACAGGGATTGACTGTGAGCCCCTTGTGGTACAGGACTGTGTCCAACCTGATAAACTTGTATCTCCCCCAGCGCTTAGCTCAGTGCCTGGCACACAGTAAACAAATATGATTAAAAAAAGAAAGGAGGGTGACCCTCCCGCCTCCCCCTACTCCTCCTGGCAGGCTTCTCTCTAGCCCCAGAGAGAATTCCCCTCTGCCACCGATTGGGATCTTTGCCCATTTCCCCTGCTTCCGGGCGGCCTGCGGCTACCAAGCCACCCTGGTTCCAGCCACGTGCGGTGGCGCCCACCACGGTAAACTTCTAGGCAACTTGGCCACCTCACCGCCTCACCACTTCTGTTTGGAGACTTCTGGAAATGAACTTCCCACAGCCAGCAGCCTGACCACAGAATCGCAGAAGTGCCTGGTGGCAGGGGGGTTTCTTGTCAGGGCTATTTGCTCCAGAACACCCTGCCCGTTCCACTGCTCCAAGCTCCTTCCCTCTGGAGAACAATGGAACCCCAGTCTGACTCATCTGCACATCCACCCAGCGTCAGCGTGGCGTTGTGGATAGAGCACAAATCTGGGAGTCAGAAGGTTGTGGGTTCTCATTCCGGCTCCACCACTTGTTTGCTGTGTGACCTTGGGCAAATCACTTCACTTCTCCGTGCCTCAGTTTCCTCATCTGTAAAATGGGGATTGAGGCTATGAGCCCCATGTGGGACAGGGATGGTGTCTAACCTGATTTGCTTGTATTCACCCCAGCACTTAGCATAGTGTCTGGCACACAGTTAAGTGCTTAACAAATACCACAATTATTATTATTATCGTCACCACTAATAATGATAAGAAGGATGCTTATAATTACATGTTTATTATGTGTTTTAAGTGCCAAGGTAAGTTACAGTCTTTTTTTATGACATTTGTTGAGCGCTTAATGTATGCCAGGCACTGTACTAAGCACTGGGACAGTTACAAGATGATCAGGTTGGACACAGTCCCTGTCCCACATGAGGCTCACAGTCTGGGACTAGAACCCAGGTCCTCTGACTCCCGGCCCATGGTCTATCCACTTAACCATGCTGCTTCTCTATCAGATTGGACATATTCCCTGTCCTGCACAGAGTTCCCAATCTAAGAGGGAGGAAGAGCAGGTATTTTATTTCCATTGTTCAGATGAGGAAACTGAGTTTCGGAGAACCTAAGGGACTTGCCTGAAGTGACACAGCAAGCCAGAGGTGGAGCTGGGACTAGAACCAGGGATTTCTGACTCCTAGTCCCTTAGATGTTCCAACAGACTACACTGCCATCTCACTTTTTTTTAATCGTATTTGTTAAGTGCTTACTATGTGCCAGGCACCATACTAAGCTCTGGGGTAGATACTTGCTAATCAGGTTGGATATTGTCTGTGTTCCACATGGGGTTCACAGTCTTAATCCCTATTGTACTGATGAGGTAACTGAGGCACAGAGAAATTACGAGACTTGCCCAAGGTCACATAACAGACAAGTGGTGAAGCAGAGATTAGAACTCCAGGTCCTTCTGACTCTCAGGCCTGTTCTCTCTCCACTAATCCATGCTGCTTCTCACCTTCCACTCACCTTCTCTTACCCCACATCCATTGAGCACTGGCAACGTGGGTAATGAGTTACCAGGTGCCTGGCAATGGCCAGAAGAAATAGAATTAAAAGAGGAATGCTGCCCACTTCTAGGTTCAGCTCTTTCCAGCTGGACGCTGGCAAAAACCCAGGGCAAGACTGCAGCAAATACAGTATCTCCTCCATAGTCCCCCAGGTGAAATCCGGCCCCTGGCAGGAATACTGTCTGAAGGGGATAGTGGTTTGAAAGCAGGTCCTGCCATTTTGGGGGTTGTTCCTGGAGATTGTGAGCTTAAGATCCCTGAGGGCAGGGCATGGGTGTCTTGCTACTGTTGTACTTTCCTGAGAGCTTAGTACAGCGTCCAGTCCTCAGTAGACGCTCAATAAATGTCTCTGACTGAATAACAGGGTAGGAAGTGTGCCCTCCTTCTCTGATTTATCCACACACATTGAAAAAAGCACACATCACCCCTTTTTCTAGCTCTCAACCAGTACTCCCATTTGGAGGGAAAAGGCCACGGGCTTACAAGACTATTATTTTCAGGATTCTGAGGAGTCTGAGATTCAGGCCAGGGCATATTCTCCCTGGGTCACATCTTCCCAACTTCCATCTAAGCACAAATACACTCACTGTCCCTTTTTTTTTAATGGAATTTATTAAGCGCTTACTATGTGCAAAGCAGTGTTCTAAGCGCTGGGGAGGTTACAAGGTGATCAAGTTGTTCCACGGGGGGCTCAAAGTCTTAATCCCCATTTTACAGATGAGGGAACTGAGGCCCAGAGAAGTTACGTGACTTGCCCAAAGTCACACAGCTGACAAGTGGCGGAGGTGGGATTTGAACCCGTGACCTCTGACTCCAAAGCCCATGTTCTTTTCCACTGAGCCACGCTGCTTCTCATTTGGATGTATTGCTTGACATGATGCACGACTTAAACACTTATCTCTTCACTATCCATCTTTCTATTGTGAGCAGGGAATGTGTCTGTTAGACTGTTGCACTGTACTCTCCCAAGGGCTTAGTACAGTGCTCTGTAAGCACTCAAAAAACATTTGACTGACTGACTGACTTTTCCTTCTGTCTATAATTTGGTATCTGCCTCCCCAGTTAGATCACAAGATCCTCGAGGGCAGAGAATGTGCCTTTTGCCTCAGTGGTACCCTCCGGACCTGTCTACATGTTTTGTTTTGTTGTCTGTCTCCCCCTTCTAGACTGAGAGCCTGTTGTTGGGTAGGGACCGTCTCTATATGTTGCCAACTTGTACTTCCCAAGCACTTACTACAGTGCTCTGCTCACAGTAAGTGCTCAATAAATACAATTGAATGAATGAATGAATAAATACAGTGCTTTGCCCATGATAAATACTATAAACTCACTGAATGATATGACTGTAATTATGTCAGCCAGAATACAGAGTTCCTGGAGGACCATATTTAGAGTGTTTCCAATTCGGGTTTCTAATTGTGAGCTTCTTTGGGGC
The DNA here is from genome assembly GCF_015852505.1 of Tachyglossus aculeatus. Lineage (NCBI taxonomy): Eukaryota > Metazoa > Chordata > Mammalia > Monotremata > Tachyglossidae > Tachyglossus > Tachyglossus aculeatus. The sequence continues at coordinate 39,954,830 of NC_052070.1, read as the reverse complement.
AGGAACCGTTTCTTCTGTATTTCTTGTACACTTGTCAGTGCTCTGCATGTAATCAGTAGCTGGGACAATCCTCTGAACATAGAAGAACCTCACTACAGTGTTCTGTTCACAACAGCCACCCAGAACAGTGTTTTGCTCGCAGTAAGTGCTTGCTACGGTACTCTTTCGACAGCAGGCATCCGGATCAATGATCTGCATACTAGACTCATTAACGTGCCTAGTAGAGTGCTCAGCACATTCAATAAATTCTAAGGCTGGTGATGCTGATGATAATGATAACACCTGGGGATATGGAATCTGGCCTGGGGACGAGGGTGGACCTCAGCCCTAGTTCGGTGAGGAGTCTATTTAAATTCCGCACATCCTAGCTGGAGGGTAGGGGACAGTTTTCTATGTCAGGGCTCGGGCAGAAGACCAAACGGTTGAGCTTCAAGCTGAGACCATCTGGAACTCCCTGTCGGCTTCCATGAGGAATCCCCTCTCCTGACCGTACCTGTCTCAACTGGGCAACAGACCCAGAGGGCTCCCTTTCACCTCACCCTGAAGAGGCTAAAGCCACACCTGGTTTATTTATTTATTTTTTTTACAGTAGTTGTTAAGTGCTTACTCTGTGCCAGGCTGTGGTAATCGCTGGGGTAGACACAAGCTAATCAGGTTGGATACAGTCCCTGTCCCACTTGGGGCTCACAATCTGAATTCCCACTTTACAGAGGAGGTAACTGAGGCACAGAGAAGTTAAGAGATTTGCCCAAGGTCACACACAGACAGTGGAGGAGCTGGGATTAGAACCCAGGTCCTTCAGACTCCCGAGCCCATGCTCCATCCACTAGGCCACGCTGCTGCCCTAAAATGAAACCAGCTCGTCTCTCCTGATGGATGGGCATTTCTGGGATGCTTAGGGACCAAATCACTTACAGCACATCTTAAACCAATAAAGAGAGTGAAATGAGAAAATCCGAGCGCCTCGCTGAAGCACATTTGGTTTACATTTCACCCTTATTGATCACGGCGAGCAAGCCTGTTTTGAAATTCTAAGAAATCATTTTAGGAAACAATAAATAATAAATTCAGTTACAAAAAATAAAGGAGAACTAACAGCCAGGGCAGCCACCACAGCTAAAAAAACACTCTTCTCAGTAAAATCAAAGCCACAGTGGGAGTGGACACGCTTGCTCGAATACATGTGCCCACTTCCCCCTGCCTTTCCAACAGGATGGCCATTTGTCCGGTTTTATGCCAAAGGGTCCTGTTTCAGTTAAAAGTAGTCATTCATTCAATCGTATTTATTGAGTGCTTACTGTGTGCAGAGCACTGTACTAAGCACTTGGGAAAGTACAATATAACCATATAACAGACACATACCCTGCCGATAATGGTTTCCATCAGCCCAACCCATGCCCAGTCCCAGTGTGAAGTAGCACATTTTCATGTCCAATGCTGAACCTCCCGACTGCTGTGAAGCCCTGTGGCTCTGACATGGACACCTCAGCTCCTAGTTCAATCATTCATTCATTCATACTTATTGAGCATTTACTGTGTGCAGAGCACTGTATGAAGCACTTGGGAGAGTACAATATAACAATAAACAGACATATTCCTGACCACAGTGAGCTTTCAATCTAGAGAAAGGAGAGACATTAATAGAAATAAATTACAGATATGTACATAAGTGCTGTGGGGCTGGGAAGTGGAGATAAATGAAGGGAGCAAGTCAGGGCAATGTAAAAGGGAGAGGGAGCAGAGGAATTGAGGGCTTAGTCAGGGAAGGCCCCTTGGAGGTGACGTGCCTTCAATAAGGCTTTGAAGGAGGAGGGAGGGCATTCCAGGCTAGAGAAAGGACGTGGGCAAGATGTCAGTGGTGAGATGGATGAGATCAAGGTAGGAAATTGAGGGTCTTGTGTCAGTACTGGAGGAAGGGCAAGGGCATCCCGGGGTGCCCCAGAGAAATGCTTTGGTCTCAGGACAACTCCCGAGGGCCACGGACTGAGTGGAATCCCCACCCGTGTATTCTTTTCTAGCACTTAGTATAGTGCTTTGCAAACAGCAAGTGCTTAATAAATACCACTAGTACTAAGGCTTGCGGTCTGGGAATCAGAAGGTCATGGGTTCTAATCTCGGCTCCGCCAGTTGTCTGCTGTGTGACCTTGCTCGAAGTCACTTCACTTCTCTGGGCCTCAGTTACCTCATTTGTAAAATGGGGATTGAGACTGTGAGCTCCACATGGGACAGGGACTGCGTCCAACCCGATTTGCTTGCATCCATCCCAGCACTTAGTACAGTGCCTGTTACATAGTAAGCATTTAACAAATACCATTATTATTATCATTATTATTATTATCTGTTATGTCATCTTGTGACACTGCATGCCTGGGAGTGATGTCCCAGTTATTTCTGGGTCTTAAATCAGGAGGTCCATCAATGCCCACCCTACTTTCTGGCCCAGTTCAGTATCTTCAGGGCAATTAATCAGTCCACAGTATTTATTGAGGGCTTACTCTGTGCAAAACACTGTACTAAGGGCTTGGGAGCAGCGTGGCCTAGTAGATCGATCATGAGCCTGAGAGTCAGAAGGACCTGGGTTCTAATTCCAGCTTCACCACTGGTCTGCTCTGTGACCATGGGCAGGTCACTTCACTTTTCTGTGCCTCAGTTATTTCATCTGCAAAATGGGGATTAAGACTGTTAGCCCCATGTGGGACAGGGACTGTGTCCACCTGACTAGCTTGTACCTACCCCAGGGTTACTACAGTGCCTGATGCATTGTAAGCGCTTAACAAATCCCATTAAAAAAAAAGATTGTGGACATTCCCAGACAGTGAGGTTGACATACTGTCTCCTCGCTACTAAGGAGGCCCTCACCCCAGGATAGATCTCAGAGGAGAAAGAGACAGCATCTGGGTGTGGAGGAAAAGATGTTCTATCTCTCTTTGGGTCTGAACGAGGGCTGGGGGGCCAAGGAGAGGGAACCGATTTCTCCTCTCCAACGGGCTCTGCTAGTAGCCCCTCAGTTGTAACTTTTTTCTAGGGAGGGCTCGAGGCCGGGGGTGTCAAATTCTGCTTGGAGACAAGGCCCGGCTCCTCAGGGAGGTTCAGGTGAGGAGTTGAGGATAGAATCTGTTCCAGCAGGAGAGCTGAATGTCAAAGGGAAGATTTGATTCTTGGAGCAGAGTGACGGATTCAGTGAAATGGGAAAGGAATAAACTCCGCTCTGCGAATCAACTCTCCCTTTACCCCCACGTGGAGCTAATAACCTCGGAAGGAAAAAAAAAAAACACAAAAAACCTTTGGTTTCTTACAGTTTCGGGAGGGATGATTAAAATGCCGAGAAAATGAGATTTTGAAAGTTAAAGGAAATCCAAGCTGTTACCTAAACTGCAAAGCATTTTCACGGTCCTGCTCTGAGAAAAAACAACCAGTGGTATTTATTGAGTGCTTACTGCGTGCAGAGCACTTTACTAAGTGTATGGGAAAGTACAATACAATAGATTGGTAGACATGATCCTTGACCACAAGGAGCTTACAGTCTACTGTTTCACTCCCACAATAATGATTTCCCCATGCCTCCCAAACACAAAAACAAAAGTTAATAATAATGGTATTTGTTAAGTGCTTACTAGAGAAGCAGCATGGCTCAGTGGAAAGAGCACGGGCTTTGGAGTCAGAGGTCATGGGTTCAAATCCCGGCTCCGCCAATTGTCAGCCGTGTGACTTTGGGCAAGTCACTTAACTTCACTGGGCCTCAGTTACCTCATCTGTAAAATGGAGGTTAAGACTGTAAGCCCCACGTGGGACAACCTACCCACCTTGTAACCTCCCCAGCGCTTAGAACAGTGCTTTGCACATAGTGAGCGCTTAATAAATGCCATCATCATCATCATCATTATTATTATTGTCAAGCCATGTTCTAAGCATTATGGTAGATACAAGCTAATCAGGTTGGACACAGTCCCTTTCCCACTTGGGGATCACAGTCTTAGTCCTCATTTTACAAGTTTGGCAACTCAGGCACAGAGAAGTAAAGTGAGTTGACCAAGGTCACACAGCAGTCAAGTGGCAGAGCCAGGATTACAACCCAGTTCTTTCTAACTCCCAGGCCCATGCTCATTACCTCCACCGCTAAATTTCCTCCTCATTTTCCAACTCCTAGCTCTGCTCCCATCTGCGCCAACCTGGAGAAGCCTATCGGAGAAACAGCATGGCTCAGTGGAAAGAGCTCAGGCTTGGGAGTCAGAGGTCATGGATTCAAATCCCAGCTCCACCAATTGTCAGCTGTGTGACTTTGGACAAGTCACTTAACTTCTCTGTGCTTCAGTTACCTCATCTATAAAATGGGGATGCAGACTGTGAGCCCCACATGGGACAACCTGATCACTTTGTAAACTCCCCAACACTTAGAACAATGCTTTGCACATAGTAAGTGCTTAATAAATGCCATCATTATTATTATTATCATTATTATTATTATTAACCCACGGGGCTGGTCAATTGATGGTATTCATTGAGAGCTTCCTGTGTGCAGACCACTGTACCAAGCCATGGTCCTGGCCATACTGTGAACCTCTCAGAATTAGACTCCTTGGACTGCAACTGTTGTGGATCACCCAAATTCTCATCCCTGAGTCGAGCCACAAGTTTATGAGGGAAATTTCCTTGGTTTAAAAAAATAATTCATCGTTTTTGGTTGAAAGCTCGGCTTTTTGTGGTGAAATGGGAAGTTCAAGGCAAAATGGAAAGAGACAGCTCTGCTCTTTTGCAAACTCTAAAGAAGGTGATTTATCTCTTCACCCCCACAAGCTTCCCAGTGAGCCACTGGAACGCATTTTCCTCAGGTACCAAAAGCAAAGTTTACCTTTTGGCCAAGAACCTACAGCAAAGCTGGAAGTCAAATTCCTGTAGTTAGAAGTCTTAGGGAAGCAGTGGCATTATGCTGACATGATTATTTCATGATCTGGGGCTGTGAGCGTGCAGTCAGAGGAAGAATTGGAAATGTCCTGCACTATTCCTTGTTTCACGGTGTAGAGAGGGTCACACATAAATACTTTGGTAGCAGATTAAACAGCACAGAAATGAAAACATTAAAAAAAAAAACCTAGAGCACAAAGCCGGCAAGTGTCTAAAGCGGGCCCAAGAAATTCCACTTTAAGCTCCAGGAGGGAGTTTATGAGTTGTAGCGCCATGTGCCATACAATACAAGATAAACATCTGTTGTTATTTCAGTAAACGTAAATCAGATGTCAGGTTTTTTCTTCAAAAGGATGGGGCTGCCGAGAAAGGCTTATTTTGGTCTGGGCAACCTTATCTAGGGCTAGGATGACCAGCGGGGCTGGCCACATAACATATACATATATATGTGTGTGTATGTGTGTGTGTATGCGTATATATATATATATATACACACACATATATATATGCATATATGTATATATGTAAATGTATATGTGCATATACATATACACAATCACATGCACACACATACATATATGCACAGATACATATGTACATACACATGTGTGTATCAAGGTCTTAAATACTTGAAGAGAGCACAATTAAATAATAATAATAATAATAATAATAATAGTAATAATAATAATAATTGTGGTATCTATTAAGCACTTACTATGTGCCAGGCACTGTACTAAGGGCTGGGGTGGATACAAGCTAAGCAAGTTGGACACAGTCTCTGTCCCATGTGGGGCTCACAATCTCAATCCTCATTTTACAGATGAGGTAACTGAGGCCCAGAGAAGTGGAGTGACTTTCCCAAGGTCACTCAGCAGACAAGTGGCAGAGCCAGGATTAGAACCCATAACCTTCTGACTCCTAGGCTCATGCTCTATCCACTACATCATGCTGCTTCCCATGAGGAAGCAATTCACCTATGGGTGCCAGGGTGACTGAAAGGAATGATGCGAGCTCACTGTGGGCAGGTAATGTGTCTGATGTTATATTGTACTCTCTAAAGCACTTAGTACAGTGCTTTGCACAAGTAAGTGCTCAATAAATATGATTAATAATAATAATGTGGGTTTCATTGTCCCAGCTGCGTGGTACACATACTAAGGCTCTTCTTCGTTGTGAGGGGATGGTGGTTCTTTGCAGGTCTACATAAATAAATACTACTAAAGTAAAATGGTGGCCAAAAAGGGGCCTGTCAACCTTCACTCTATCACAGAACATCACCCAGATTCTCTGGCTGCAAGGAAAAATCCGGCTTAACGGGAGCACTTCATGTGGTGTGTTGCACTCAATGGCTGGTCAATAAATCCCACTACTACAATAACTGCTTCTGGTCAATCAATCAGTGGTATTTATTGAGTGCTTACTGTGTGCAGAGCACAGTACTACATACTTGGGAGAGTACAATATAACAGGGTTGGTTGACATGTTCCCAGCCCACAGGTAACAGGCAGCAGAGTCATTCAAGAAAAGAAATAATAATAAAAATAATAATAATGGTATTTGTTAAATGCTTACTGTGTGCCAGGCACTATACTAAGCACTGGGGTGGATACTAGCAAATCGGGTTGGACACAGTCCCTGTCCCACAAGGAACTCCCCATCTCAATCCCCATTTTACAGATGAGGTAACTGAGGCACAGGTAACAGGTAGGCATGGATTGTAAATTCCAAGTTCAAAGAGGAGGGAAACACAGACCATAGCCTCTCTGCTGGGTAACCTGTAAGGAGTCTTTCTGAAAGGAAGCAGGTTAGAAAGTTATCTGTTCAACCTGCCAAGGATGCTTGGCTTTAAATGGGAGAATTGAAGAGAGAGCCTTAAGGATGCTCACCGTGGGGATAATAATAATAATTAATAATAATTATGATACTTGTTAAGCACCTACTTTGTGCCAAGCACTGTTCTGAGCAGTAGGGTAGACACAAGGCTGGACAGTCCTCTAGACTGTAAGCTTGTTGTGGGCAGGGAAGGAGTCGGTTTATTCTTGTAATGTACTCTCCCAAATGCTCTGCACACAGTAAGGGCTCAATAAATATGATTGAACAAATGACATAGACCCCTTCCCACATGGGGCTCACACTCTTAATCCCCATTTTACAGATGAGGTAACTGAAGCCCAAGAGAAGTGAAGTGACTTGTCCAAGGTCCAACAGCAGGCATGTGGTGGATCCAGGATCAGAACCCAGGTCCTTCTGATTCCCAGGCCTGTGCTCTTTCCACTAAGCCATGCTGCTTCTCCAAGTCAAAGAAAGGTATGTACGGGGACAAGGAAGGGAACCCAAGTGCTGGAAGGCAAGAATCCAAGGGCAGGAGAAAAAAAACAAGAGATTGGGTGTGCGCAGGGCATCCCTAGTGCCAGGTTGAAAAAATTTGCAAAAATAATAATAATAATGATATTTGCTCAGCACTTACTGTGTTCCAAGCACTGTACTAAGTGGTGGGTTAGATTCAAAATAATCAGGTCCCACATGGGACTCATGGTCTATGTAGGAAGGAAAACAGGCATTGACTCCCCATTTTGTAGATGAGGGAACTGAGGCACAGAGAAGTTAAGTGACTTGCTCAAGATCGCCCAGTAGTGTTTACCAACTCAGCCTCATTAACCTGTAAATGATAAATAATATTTACCGCACTGTTTTTAACACCAGTTTGGCCCAGAAGGATTCAAATTAGTTAGGTTGAGGGGTAAAGGTCATGGCAATTTTTTTTTCCTGAAAATGTACAGCCCCTCTTAGCTCCTAATTGGCCCAGGGTCCATCTTATTATTGACAGGTGCATCCCAAGGGGCTGATGCTCCTATCGCTCCATTCCAAATCTGTCTGATGTCCCAGACCTGTCTCTCTGGGAGGCAGCCGGATGTGAGGACAGGATTTGGGGGATGGAAAAGCTCCCTACACTCTCTGTCAATCATACAGAAGCTGTCCTTGGGGGTCCAAAAGGAAGGATGAGGAGAAAATAGGACAACACACATTAGTCATGTGTTCCTGAAGCAGTCCTTGCAAACATTCATTCATTCATTCAATCGTATTTATTGAGCACTTACTGTGTGCAGAGCACTGTACTAAGCGCTTGGGAAGTACAAGTCAGCAACATATAGAGACGGTCCCTACCCAACAACGGGCTCACAGTCTAGAAGGGGGAGACAGACAATAAAACAAAACATGTAGACAGGTGTCAAAATCATCAGAACAAATAGAAATCAAGCTAGATGCACATCATTAACAAAATAAATAAAATAGAGTAATAAATCTGTACAAACATAAAATACAGGTGCTGTGGGGAGGGGAAGGAGGTAGGGCATGGGGGATGGGGAGGAGGAGAGGAAAAAGGAAGGCCTCCTGGAGGAGGTGAGCTCTCAGTAGGGCTTTGAAGGGAGGAAGAGAGCTAGCTTGGCGGATGTGTGGAGGGAGGACATTCCAGGCCAGGGGAAGGACGTGGGCTGGGGGTCAACGGCAGGACAGGCGAGAACGAAGTACAGTGAGGAGGTTAGTAGCAGAGGAGCAGAGGATGGAAACAGTATGGCCTAGTGGAAAGAGCATTGGCCTGATAGTTGGGGGATCTAGGTTCTAATCCTAGCTCCACCACTTGCTGGCTGTATCACCTTGGGCAAGTCACTTTATTCCTGTGTGCTTCTGTTTCTTCCTCTGGAAAATGGGGATTCAATACCTGTTCTCTCTCCCACTTCGACTGTGGGGCCCATGTGGGACAGGGATTGTGTCTGGCCTGATCAGGTGGTATCCACCTCTGCACTTAGTACAGTGCTTCACATAGTAAGTGCTTAACAAATATCACATTTACAATTACTACAACATCATATTGACACTTCAAGTTAGCTTTGCCTCACATTAAGTTGATTCAAAAACCTTTGAAGAAAATATACCAACTGGTACTGGATCTTCTTTTACAGTATGCTCCCAAGCTCCCCCAACAGTTGTCTGTTCACATTAGACACTCAGTACAGTGCTCTGTTAAGGTTAAGCATCCAGTAGAGTACACTGTTCACAGTAAGCACCCAATACAGAACTCTGCCCCCAGAAAACGCTCCATATAGTGCTCTCTTCACAGTAGGCATTCACCTAATACATACCAATAAGCTCACTGTGGGCAGGGAATGTGTCTGTTTATCATTATAGGGTACTCTCCCAAGCACTTAGTACAGTGCTCTGCACAGAGTAAATGCTCAATAAATATGACAGACTGACTGAGGATGATCCAAAAGCTACTACTCTAGAGGACTTTCACCGATCTGGGTTGGCCACAGTTACAATTGCACATTGTAATCAATCAATCAATGGTATTTTTTTATGGTACTTGTTAAGCGCTTACTATGTGCCAGGCACTGTTCTAAGCACAGAGGTAGATTTAAGATAATCAAGTTGGACACAGTCTCTTATAGGACTCACAGTCTTGATCCCCATTTTCCAGATGAGGGAACTGAGGCACAGGGAGGTGAAGTGTCTCGCTCTAGGCCATACAGCAGATAAGCGGTGGAGCCGGGATTAGAACCCAGATCCTTCTGAAGCTCAGGTCCGTGCTCTATCCACTAGGCCATGCTGCTTCTTCTTTATTGAGCGCTTATACTATGTGCAGAGCACTTTACTAAGCATTTGGAAAAATACAATACAGTAGAATTAGCAGACGCGTTCCCTACCCCTAAGGAGCTTACAGTATGAAGAGACACACATTAATCTGAATAAAATCTCCCTTAGCCGCCACTTTGGGGCCCCGGTGCTTAAGCACCGGAGAAGCAGCATGGCTCAGTGGAAAGAGCACAGGTTTTGGAGTCAGAGTTCATGGGTTCAAATCCCAGCTGCGCCAGTTGTCAGCTGTGTCACTTTGGACAAGTCACTTAACTTCTCTGTGCCTCAGTTACCTCATCTGTAAAATGGGGATTAAGATTGTGAGGCCCCCGTGGGACAACCTGATCACCTGGTAACCTCCCCAGCACTTAGAACAGTGCTTTGCACAAAGTAAGTGCTTAATAAATGCCATTATTATTACTATTAAGCTGCTGCAATTTCACCTCCAGATTCTCAGTCCTGGAGCATCCACTGCCAGCTCTACCTCTCCAGTTCTCCCAGCGGCTGGGAGTGAGACAGGGTGGCCAAGCTAGCTTTCTTCACCACATCTGTTTTCTCCAAGCTGAAAAGAGCAGAGCCCTCCAGATTCAGAAGCATATGGATTTCTGAGCCCCACGCCTCCGGGCCCAACGTCGAGCGGGGTTAGACAGACGGCAGGGCCCAGCAGAGGCATCGTAAAATGGGAATTGTGGAAGACGTAGGGAGCTGGTCTCCCTTGTATTTCTCCGCACTGGGCCACCGGCACCACCAATGAACCGTGCCCTCAGGGCAGAGCTCCAGATCAAGACGGAGAAATCTGTTTCTGTGACCGGGTCCAGGTGCCTTCGCCTTTAAATTAGGAAATTCTGCCGGATAAAGAGACCGATTTAACAATACATTTTTTATGACCCAGTTTGTGTCTTGATGCCAGTTTTATTTTTACTTTAAGAGAACTGGCATACAAACATGCTTCAGGGGCTTTTTTACACTCCTTCCCTCTCCTGAAAGTATTTCACCCAGAACACCCTTCAACACCAAACACACTCAGTTCACTTTTCCAAATCCGTTCTCCTGCTCAGCGGCAGCCACCCGGGAGGTGACAGGTGATCAGACAGTTAACCCTACAGGGACAGGGGAGATTTTGCTAGTGACTCAGCTAAAATGAAAAGCATCCCTAAAGATGAACTGGAACTTAAAAGTATTTTAAGCATTCTCCAAATGGCTGCACCAAAACGACCTTCCTCTTCTAAAGCATTTACCAAATGCAGCCTGAAGCAATGTAGCCCAGTGGAAAGTGCACGGGCCGGGGACTCAGAGGACCTGGGTTCCAATCTCAGCTCTTCTGACTGTTTGATGAGTTACCTTGGGCATGTCACTTCACTTCTCTGTGCCTCAGTTACCTCATCTGTAAAATGGGGATTAAATCTTCCTCCCTCCTACTTAGACTGTGAGCCCCATGTGGGACAGGGACCATGTGGGATAGATAAACTTGCATCTACCCTAGCACTTAGAACAATGCTGGAAACATAGTAAGTTCTTCCTAAGTGCCTCGTTCTCACCTGTTCCGCCATTGACCCATGGCCCACGTCCTACCTCTGTCCTGAAATGCCCTCCCTCCTCACACCTGTCAAACTAGCACACTTCCCCCCTTCAAAGCCCTACTAAAAGCTCACCTCCTCCAGGAGGCCTTCCCAGACTAAGCTCCTCTTTTTCTCTGCTCCTCCTCCCCTCCCCAGTGCCCTGACTCCTTCCCTCTGCTCTACGCCCCTCCCCGTCCCACAACACTTGTGTATATATGTACATATTTATTATTCTATTAATTTTATTAGTGATGTATACATAGCTATAATTCTATTTATTTACACTCATGCTATTGATGCCCATCTACTTGTTTTGTTTTGTTTTGTCTCCCCCCTTATAGCTTGTGAGCCCTTTGTTGGGTAGGAATTGTCTCTATTGCTGAATTGTACTTTCCAAGTGCTTAATGCAGTGCTCTGCACACAGTAAGTTCTCAATAAATACGATTGAATGAATGAAGTTCTTAACAAATACCATAAAGAAGAAAAGGTGCATACCATTACATAACCGAGAGAAGCAGCGTGGCTTAGTGGAAAGGGCACGGGCTTTGGAGTCAGAGGTCATGGGTTCAAATCCCGGTTCCGCAAATTGTCAGTTGTGTGACTTTGGGCAAGTAACTTAACTTCTCGGTGCCTCAGTTACCTCATCTGTAAAATGGGGATTAAGACTGTGAGCCCCACGTGGGACAACCTGATCACCTTGTAACCTCCCCAGTGCTTAGAACAGTGCTTTGCACATAGTAAGCACTTAATAAATGCCATCATCATTATTATTATTATTATAACTGGGCTGGGCACTATACAGCAGAATTAATCCTACCTGTGGCCTGTCCTCTAGAAGCTTACAGTTTAGGCAGACAGAACACATACATGGCAAAAAAGGCCATAAATTGTCAACTTTTATAAACTTATGCTGGCAGATAAACAAATGAGGACTGCACATGAGTACTTTCTTTGGGCTGGTTAACCTTTCCAGGGTCATTGGCAGAGAAAGACATTTATAAGGGTTCTGGAGTTGCCCAAAGCAGACATGCCAACCCCAGGTCCGGCACAGTGGACAGAGCATGGGCTGGGAGTCAGAAGGTCAAGAGTTCTAATCCCAGCTTGGCCACTTGTCTGTTGTGTGGCCTTGGGCAAGCCATTTCACTTCTCAGTGCCTCAGTTCCCTTTCTGTAAAACGGGGACTGAGATTGTGAGCCCCATGTGGGACAGGGACTGTCCCCAACCCAATTTGCTTGTATCCATTCCAGTGCTTAGTAAAGTGGCTGGCACATAGTAAGCACTTAAAAAATACCACATTTGTTATCATTATTATTATTATTATTATTATTATTAATAACAACGTGGGAAAGTGAAATCTAAGAGGGAGATCGGAGGTGAGCAGAGAGGAGGGCTCATGGAGAGAACAATCCATAAATTTCTGTGATCCTCAAAATCAAATGATGGATGACCTCAAGCAAATTGCCTCAGTTTCCTCATCTATAAAAGTGGTCTTTGGAAGGCCAAATGACTCAGATTATCATATTTTGGACACATAATCAGGAGTACTAGTTCTCTGGAGAAGACATTAATGCAAAGTAAAGTCCAGGGAAAATATGGAAGAGGCAGACCAGCAGCTAGATGACTAGAGACCATGACAATGATTATGGAAGAACCATTAGAAAGGTTGCAGATTATGGCAGAGGACAGGACTTTCTGGAGAAAGTATATCTGTGGAGTCACTATGAATCAGAAACAACTCGATGGCACTTAATAACGATAACAGAAGGCAGGAATGTTACAAGGGTGAAATGAGATAAAACGAGGAAGTATGGTCCAATAGGAAGAGTACAGTCAGGATCTCTGGGTTCCAGGCATGGTTCTGACAGTGGTCCGCTGCGTGTCCTCGGGGAAGTGACTTAGATTTGAGCCATGTTCAAAAACATAAAGCCACAAACCAGGGCAAAGGCTGTTGAGTTTTCTGAGCTCTGTTTTAAGAAGCTGAGCCTCACCCCTCGATTCCCCATCCTAATATCGCAGGAGGCTTGGAGGGCATCGCCTGTTTTCTCATCCTCCCTAGGACGTGGAGCACAGTACAACAACCATCCAGAGTCGGTCAAGGGCAGCGACACAGCCACGACAGGGCCCCAGGGCGTGTCAGTGGAATTACAGTGTCTCAGTGTCAATGTCTCTCCTCCGCTCCCTGGGCTGGTGTGAGAAGGTGACAGAAACAACATTATGAAGCAGAATGAGGAAAGAAAAAAAATTGGAGCATGGGAGTCAAAGGGCAGCAAATTCACTGGGGATTTGTCCCAATTTTTTAGAAAAATGTTAGTCTGGTCTTTGCACAACCCTATCCAGGAGAATGTGTTCTCTGATTCCATAACACAGAAATGTGTTTCACTCCACAGAAAGCTGATTTGTCAACAACCCGGGAACTTGTTACCCCAAGACAGTGTGAGATAGTGTTTAGAGAAAAAAAAGGAAAGAAAAGAAAAATTAAAATCTTGTCAGCAATTGCCGGCCCAACTGTGGAATGTTAACGACAGGAACTAATCGGGATACGGTTGTCTTGGCAGACCAGTCTACTTTTGCCCAGTTAATGGTTGACAAGCACGTGCAGGGGTAAAATAATATTGGGGTGGGGGGGGGTGCGGAGAGGGGGAGACAGCACAGTCTGGTAGAAAGAGCCTGTGGTCTAGGAGTTGGAAGATTAAGATTCCAGCCACTATGTGATTTTCTGCGTGACCACAAGCAAATCGCCTCAGTTTCCTCATCTGTAAAATGCCTCTCCCCCCCTTGCAGGAATGTCACAAGGATGACATGAGATAAAACAAGGCAGTGTGGCCTGATGGGAAGGGCTTAATCAGGAGACCTAGTTCCAGTCTTTGCTCTGGCAGTGGTCTGCTGTGTGACCTTGGGGAAGTCACTTAACATCCCTGGATCTCAGTTTACTTTATCTACAAAATGAAGTTAATAATCACTGCTTGATTTTCCTACCTCACAACGATCTTGGAAAATTATAATTAGATGGATGATGTGAAAGTCCTCTGGGAAAGTAAAAACTCTGATCAAATTCTAGATATGATTATTATTTTATCATTATTGTTTCATTATTACCTACAATAAATGACTTGAAAATGGTTCATTATATAATGTATATACACATTTTATTACATATAATAATAATAAACTGCAGTATTTCTTATGTGCTTACTGTACACCAAGCACTTGGGAAGATACAAGATAATCAGACCAGACAGAATCCCTATCCCACATAAGGCTCGCAGTGTAAGTAGGAAGGAGAAAAGGAATTGAATCCCCATTTTACAAATGAGGGACCTGATGCCCAGAGAAGTCAAGTGACTTGCCCATGGTCATCCAGTAGTCAAACATCAGAGATGGGATTAGAACTCAAGTCATCTGATCATGTGTTTGACTTCCCAAATCCAACCTAAACCAAAACAAGAAATGCTCTCAGTTTTACATCGAGCATTGAACTCCTTTGGGGCCTGTAGGACCTGATTCTCCCTCCCCTGATCGGGATAAATATTTTCCTTCTCCATCCGCAGGAAGTGACCAATAGGGATGCCAAGGATGTCCAACCAGAATTTTGGACTTGAACTCTTAGGATTAGCTGACATTAAGTTGATTCAAAGGTACAACATAAATCTTCTCCCAAAATGCTGTGTTTTGGGGAGAGAATTTCCAGAAAGGCAATACTAGAATTGGAAATAGAAATGGAAATGAAGATTCTGGTTATGTCCTTCTAGCCACCGGGACCTTGTGAGTTTCTTCCTGGAATGGTGACATTCCATTTCCAGACCTTCTCCCACGAGAATGCCCTCTCAACATCAGCCATTTCAGCTCAAACATGGGTGTGGGAAGTCCTTGAGGAATGTTATATTGCAGGAAAATTGTGTTCAAGTGACCATTGATTCCATGGGAATTAGCGGTTTAGGCAGGAGATGGTTTGCAGATACCTCCAGGACTGGCATTCTTAAATAAACGTCTCTTATAATTGTCATGCACACCACTAGCCAAATGCTCTTCACCTCTATTACTAATTGTCATTTTATCATCAATGGTATTTATTGAGCTCTTACTTTGTACAGGCCACTGTACTAAGTGCTATTTATGGTAATGTCTGTCTCTCCCTCTAGGCTGTAAGCTGGTTGTGGGCAAGAGATATGTCTATCAACTCTGTTGCATTATATTCTCCCAAATGCTTAGAGCAGTGTTCTGTATGTGGTAAGCGCTCAATAAATACCATTGTTGATGAGGATGATGATGATGATACAACAGTATTAAATATTTTAACATTGTAAAGAAAATCAAGGGAAGCTACATGTGCTCCAGGACAGTGAGGCTGAAGCATGGGCGGGGAAGTGTGGCAACATCACGCCTTTATCGGTGCCTCAGGCAGGTGTGTAATCCACTCTTCCCACGTGGAATCTACATGTGTCGACATGCAGATCATGTTCGACCAGAACAGATGGAGGTTATGGGAAGAACACTCACTAATTCTTCCTTCATGATCCACGGGAATCATATAACGAAAGCCTGTGCTACAGCAGAATCAACCAATTAGTCAATCAATCAATTAATCAATCAATCATATTTATGGAGCACTTACTGTGTGTAGTGCACTGAGCGCTTGGAAGAGTTTAATATAACAGAGTTGGTAGACTCATTCCCTTCCCACAACAAGCTTACAGTATAGAGGAGGCTACAGATGTGAATATAAATAAATAAATTATGGATGTGTACATATGTGCATATATGGTGCATATGTGCATATAAAGGTGACAGAGAAAGGAGTGGGAGAAGAGGAAATGAGGGCTTAGTTGGGGAAGGCCTCTTGGAGGAGATGAGATTTTGATTTTGATTTTGATGCACCATGTGCACCATATGTATGGTGCATATATGGTACATATGTGCATATAAAGGTGACAGAGAAGGGAGTGGGAGAAGAGGAAATGAGGGCTTAGTTGGGGAAGGCCTCTTGGAGGAGATGAGATTTTGATAAGGCTTTGAAGGTGGGGTGTGGAATATAAAGAGGGAGGGCATTCCAGACAAGAGGCAGGATGTGGGCAAAGCACTTTAAAAGAACAGGCTTAGTATATTCTACTCTCCCAAGTGCTTAGTACAGTGCTCTGCACACAGTAAGTACTCAATAAAACCCATTGATTAATTAACTGATTGATTATTGACTGTTATGGATCACTGAAGGGAATCAAGACCTTAGTTGACCAAGTTGGCTGTAGAGTCTCTTACCTCCCAGGCACTGAACAAACTAGATTTCTCAAGTACCACGGTGAAGTTCTCTGCTTCCGTGACTTTCCTTCAGCTCATTAAATGGCTTCAGCATCATTTTTTTGGCTTGGAAGTGGCCTGTGTTTAGACGGTGGAATTCCATTACTTAATTGCTTCACTACTGGACATTTCAGTAGGGTTCTCAGCTTTCACATAAATCTGGAGGAGAGTGCATATTGCTGCAGTGCTTTTCCCTAATTAACTGCATACTTCGTAAAAATGGCCAACCCAGGCAAATCCAGTGGAGATGTGTGCTGAGACCAAATAATAACAATATTACCTTGTTTTTTGTACAATGCTTTCATGTTCCCAAAGCAATTTCACATGATCCTTACAACATGCCTGAGGTAGGGACAATCAGTTGTTCTGATCCCCCATTTTACAGATGAGGAAACTGAGGTACAGAGATTTCAAGTAACAGTGAGAATCAGCGTGGCCTAGTGGACAGAGCATGGGGCTAGGAGTCAGAAGGACCTTGGTGCTAATCCCAGCTCCACCACTGATCTGTTCTGCAGCCTTGGGCAAATCACTTCACTTCTCTGGCCCTCGGTTACCTCATCTGTAAAATGGGGATTAAGAACATGAGCCCCATGTGGGATATAGACTGTGTCCAATCTGATTAGCTTGTATCTACCCCAGCGCTTAGTACAGTGCCTTGTGCGTTGTAAGCATTTAACAAATACCATTAAAAAAAAACAATAATCCCAGGGTCACATAAGCAGACCAGGAACAGAACCAGGATTGAAACATGGGTCTCTTTACTCTCAGCCATGAAATTAAGAAATGGATACGTCCTGCCAAGGCCAGTGTCTATAAGGGAGGGGTTTTCCAAGGATTTGAACCTCAGAAGTTTTGGGGTTGGGTTTGGATAGAGATAGGGTTTGAGTTTGGGAAGCAGTGTGGCCAGTGGAAAGAGCCCAACCCTGGGGTTCAGAGGACCCATATTCTAATCCCATCTCTGCCACTTGTCTGCTGTGTGACCTAGGGCCAGTCACTTAACTTCTCTGTGACTCAGTTTCCTCATCTGTAAAAGGGGGATTAAAACCTATTTCCTGTTACTCACACTCTTTAGCCCCTTGTGTTACAAGGACTATGTCCAGTGTGACTATCTTGTATCTACTCTAGCGCTCAGTGCATGGCACATAGTAAGTACTTAACAAATTCCATTATTATTAGTAGTAGTAGTAAGAAGACGGAAAGGGATGGGAGAGAATGGGGAAACGTGAAGCCAGTATTTCTAGCCTCAAGAAAAGGTGCCCATTCCAATTTTTACAGTGAAAGCTTGAAAGACATCAGTATCAAGGAAACTGGGGAGAGAGTTACTCTCTCCCAAATGAACTATCCATCCCAGGGAAATCCTTCCCATTGCTGAGAGGGCAGAGAGGGGATCAAAGTCAACCCCAACTATTCAGGAAGAACGGTTGGGGTTGGCTTTCTGAACCATTGCTGAGCTGGGATGAAAGACTCAAAAGAAGTCCCCCAAATATAAAAAGAATAACTACATCTCAGGGAGATGGGGCAGGGGGGTGGTGGGAGAAAAGGCAGACCAGCTTGCAGGGTTGAGCAGTTGAGTTGAGATTCTTTGTGAAATGCTGGAACCTATCCCAGCTGTGACGGAGGTGCCCAGATTTTATGATGTGACTGGAAGCAAAGAGAGAAAGCCAGAGGAGGTGGGGAGGGGAAGGACAGGCCCTTCAGTTCATAATTACAGTATTTCTTACCCACTTATTATATGCCAAGCACTGGGCTAAACGCTGGGGTAAGTACAAGAGAATCAGATCATACCCACAACAGATTCACATTCTGATCAATTAATCAATCAAATGTATTTATTGAGCCCTTAGCTCATTCCCTCTAGACTGTAAGTTTGTTATGGGCAGAAAATGCAACTAATAATTCTGTTGAATGTACCCTTCCCAAGCATTTAGTATAGTGCTCTGCACATACTAAACACTCATTAAATACCACTAATTGATTGATTGCTGAACACAGACCTAGGTGCTTGGGAAAGTACAATACAATAGAGTTGGTAGACATGATCTCTGCCCCTAAGGAGCTTATAGTATAAGAGATAGGGAGAACAGGTATCTTATTCCCTGTCTGTCTCTCCCTCTAGACTCTGAGTTCATTGTGGGCAGGGAATGTGTGTGTCTGTCATTGCACTGTACTCTCCAAGTGCTATGTTAGTACAGTACTTTGCTCATAGTATGAGCTCAATAAATATGATTGAATGAATGAATAAATAAATGAACAGTGGAACACTCACACTCAGAGCAAGCCACTCACAAGACAAGTAGCAGTCCCTACTCATTCATTCATTCATTCATTCAATTGTATTTATTGAGTGCTTACTGTGTGCAGAGCACTGTACTAAGTGCTTGGGAAGTACAAGTCGGCAACATATAGAGACGGTCCCTATCCAACAATGGGCTCACAGTCTAGAAGGGGGAGACAGACAACAAAACAAAGCATGTAGATAGATGTCAGCTGGGAACTCAGCTGGGAACGCCCTCCTTCCCCAAATCTGACCCTAGCACTACCCATATTCAAAGCCCTACTGAAAATCCATTTCCTCCAAGACTTCACCAATTAATTCTCAGAACCCCAAGTTGTTTAAACACTTTAACCACACTTGTGTACATATTTATATCCATCCTCCTCAGTTAAGTGTATTTGTTTATTCAATTGCAGATTTAATTATTTATTTTGATACTCCACAGGCAAATACGTTTAAGTCCTCCTTTCCCATTACAATGAAAGCTCTCTGTAAGTAGAGAATGTGTCACTTTTTTGATTTGTACTTCCCAAGTGCTTAGTACAGTGCACTGCATCTAGTGGGTGCTCAACAGAGGCTATTGCTACCATAAATGACTGCTGGCCTTTAGCTAATCACGCTTCCTATACTGGTTCACAATAGACCTCAGACTCATTCTCAACCCCTTGATGAGTTTATAATTTGCAGGTATAAATGAGACTTCTCCGTCTTGGGTTTTTCCCTGTTCTCACTCAACTCTTTGCCAGAACTTTTACATCCTGGCTGAAGCATGCTCTGTCCATGCCTAGCATAGCATTGAGAAGCAGCATGGCTCAGTGGAAAGAGCACAGGCTTAGGAGTCAGAAGGTCATGGGTTCTAATCCCGTCTCCACCACTTGTCAGTTGTGTGACTTTGAACAAGTCACTTAACTTCTCTGTGCCTCAGTTCCCTCACCTGTAAAATGGGAATTAAGAATGTGAGCCCCACGTGGGACAACCTTGATTACCTTGTATCCCCCCCCCCCCCAGTGCTTAAAACAGTGCTTGGCACATAGTAAGCACTTAACAAATACCAAGATCATTATTATTATCCCGCAGCATTCTGGGACTCAAGTCTGGATGTCCCAGAATGCTGGGGAATTTTCACCCCATGTGGCCCCTCCCTTCCAAGAGCAAAGTCCCACAGGTTTGGGATGGTATCTCCATGTCCCTGCTTTCAACAGAGCTAATCCTCCACTGTATATAAGTTTTGGTGAAAAAGCTCTGAATGATATAATCTCATTGTCTGGTGGCTCTGTATATGGGCTCCGTATGTCTGGTCTTTTAAGTAGTGCAAAGGGATTGCTTACAAGACTCAGTGCCTGGTGAATTTGTGATCACCCCTCAAAAGCCTTAGTCCCCAACCCACACTCCTGGCTCCTCCCAAGCCCTTTGCCTAACTGTAATAATAATAACTGTGGTATTTTTTAAGCACTTACTATGTGTCAGGCAGTGTACAAAGCGATGGGGTGGATATAAAAAAATTGGGTTGGACACAGTCCCTGTCCCACATGGGGCTCACGGTCTCAATCCCCATTTTACAGATGAGGTAACTGAGGCACCGAGAAGTTAAGTGACTTGCCCAAGTCCACAAAGCAAGTGGTGTAGCCAGGATTAGAACCCAGCTCCTTCTGACGCCAAGCTCCTGCTCTATCCACCAGGCCACTCTGCTTCTTTACCCTGCTCTCAACCCTCCAGCCCCCAGCTCTCTGCTCATGCCATTAGTCTGGTGTGGAACTCCCTCCTCCCCAAAATCTGCCAGTCCCCTGCTCTCCCCATCTTCAAAGTCCTCCTAGAAACTCACTTTCTCCAGAAAACATTCCCCAATTAATTCACAGCACCACATATCCTACCAACGCATAGTCACCCTTAACTTTTAGGTTTTTTTATGTACCCTTTAGGTTTTTTATGTATATGCATATATACCATTGTACTGTCATTTATTTATTTAGATATCTCATCTTGGCATATTTTCTCATCTGTCTGTGAAGTCCTAGTTCTAGCCCCTGCTCTTAGTCATTATAAATGATTCTGGCCGGGAATGTTTCTACCAACCCTGTTATTTTATACTCTCCCAAGCAATTAGTAGTACTCTGCACATAGTAAGCACTCAATAAATATTACAGATTGGCTGATTCTGAATATGTACATCCCCAAGCACTTCATACTGTGCTCTACAGAGTAGATGTCCAGTACAGTGTTTTGCACTTAGTAGGTGCTCAGTGAACACAACTGATTGACTGACTGATTTGATTTAACTTCATCTCTAGGGGTGGAGAGGGTAGGGGGGAAAGTATGCACTGAATACACACATATCCAACTCTTTGAGACATCATCTGCCTCCACTAAACATCTTTGAGCCTAAGAAGGGAAACTGCAGCTTCTCCGAAACATCTGATCCCCTGCCCTACTCCTTTGGGGAAGAGTTCCTTTTTTATCTTTCCAGTAGCAAATGGTGACTTTCCCAGGATTGAGATCTAACTAGGACAAGGTGATCCCAGTCAGGGGTAGGTGGGGACAGCTGGAGGCGGCCCAAAATGTCAACAATTCCAGGAATCAGTACAGGACCCAAGTGCCTAGAGAACAGAGATCTGGACAGGGGACCCTTTCTCCAGGAGAAGCAACCTGACTGTGACTCTGAACTCATCAAGTGTTTCACGTGGTTTCTTGGATTCTGGGGTTTCTGCAACAGCCTGTGGTGTTTTGGGCCAAACACCTTTTCCTGGAAGCTTTCAGACCATTGTGGATTTCAAGGAAACTTAATCCATATGTTTCTGATTGTGGCACATTCATCGAAATATTGCTGTGGGCGGGCACTAGTTTAGGAGTCCTGCTGAGACACTGCTCTCACACGCAGAAAACACCCGCTCTTTATGAGGCAAGGTGGCTTAGTGGGGAGAGCATGGGGCTGGGAGTCAGGAGATCTGGGTTCTAATCCCAGATCCATTACTGTCCTGCTGTGGGACTTTGGGGAAGTCATTCAACACTTTCAGGGTTCAGTTTCCTAATCTGTAAAAGAAGATAAAATATTTACTCACCTTGCCTTTCAGATTGGAAATCCCATGTGGGACAGGACCTGGGTCTGATCTGATTATGTCCTGTCTATTCATAGCTTATCAGATAGTAATATATTATTATTAGAATTGCTGCTATTATTATAATTATTATGGAATTTCTTAATCGCTTACCTTGTGCTAAGCAGCGAACTAAGTGCTGGGGCAGATACAATATAAACAGATTTGAAAGAGTCCTCTGTCCCCCATGAGGTTCATTATTACCAGCACCATAAGTGAACCAGTTCCAAAATGGGAAGCAGTGTAACTTAGTGGATAAGAGCACAGGCCTGGAGTCATCATGGCCTAACAGCAAGAGCATAGGCTTGGGAAACGGAGGACTTGGGTTCTAATCCAGCCTCTGCCACTTGTCTGCTGTGTGACCTTGGGCAAGTTGCTTCACTTCTCTGTGCCTCAGTTACCTCATCTGTAAAATGGGGATTGAGACTGTGATCCCCACGAGGGACAGGGGCTCTGTCCAATCTGATTTGCTTGTATCTACCCCAGTGCTTAGTACAGTGCCTGGCACATAGTAGGCGCTTAACACCATAATTATTATTATTATACAGCCACTGGGCTTCACTTCTTCTCCTGGCCAAAGGACAGAATGGAACAAAGCATTGCAGGACTTTTAAAGCAGTTATGGAGCTATGAGAATGAAGAAAAGGGCCCAAAGAGACTTTCTCTTCAAAAAGAAAAATGGGGGGAAATAGAGAAGGGAAAGGAGCAAGAGGGAGAGAGAAGTGAAACAAGAAGATAAAGAGCGGTGGAAGGAGAGGGAGAAAGGAGGTAAAAAGAGCCTCCATTCAACAGTTAAGGGGATGACCATGTTCGCTGTGAGAGAAGGACTATAGCCTACTGCAAAGAGCATGAGCCTGGGAGTTGGGGGACCTGGGTTCTAATCCTGGCTCCACTACTTGTCTGCCATGTGACCTCAGAAAAGTCACTTCACTTTTCTGTGCCTCAGTTACCTAATCTATGAAATGGGGATTAAGACTGTGGCATCTCATGTGGGGCGTGGATGGAACACAGTCCATGTCCCACTTGATTACCTTGTATCTCCCCCAGCTCTTAGTACAGTGCCTGACACCTAGGAAGCACTTAGCAAATACCATTAAAAAAGAGCCAGTTGTGGCTGGGACCTGGAGTCAGGAGCCCAGAAGAGGTGATGCTAGGAATCTTATTTGCTGTCTGGATCATGGTCCCATTAGCTGTGCTCACAACAAACAATCAATCAATCAATTATAGGTATTTCTTGAGGGCTTACTGTGTGCAGAGTACTGTACTAAGCACTGGGGAAGTACAATACAACAGAGGTGGTAGATGGGATTCCGCCCATGAGGAGCTTTCAGTCTTCAGGTGTGAATAGAATTGAATGCTCACATCATCAAGTTTGGTGCCCAAGAGACACAATGAGAATACAGTTCTCATTCTCACTCTCTCTCTCTCTCTTGCTCTCTCAATCTCTCTCTCTCTCTCTCTCTAACCACCCCTGTTTGGAAAAGTCTCTTGAGTCCAGAGTGGGGTAAGATGTGGAGTGCTAGCACTGGAGGAACAGGGTCAAATTGGAGGCTTGGGCTACCCCCTACAATATTCCCAGACAGGAATGGAACAGATTTTCTCGTGGGGTGGGAAGTTGCTCGTTTCAATCTATCTTTTGTTTGGGGACTTGTAGTCACTTCTGACTGCAGGGGTTTTCCATGATGTCAGGACCTCTCCCTCACGACTCCAGACCTCCGGGCAGAAAGCCCTCAACTCAGGGCTAGCCCAACGACCACCCTGAAACTGCTCCTGGCACTGGCCCTATGGGCCTGTTTGTTTAAGGAGTTCCCCCTTGGAGACCATGAAGGCCTTGTCCTCAGAGCTCCTGCGCAACACTTGGGGCCAGCTTTCCGACTCCACGCAACTTCACGCTCCTGCACGGTTTGGGCCGAGACCCCTCCATAAACCTGGTATGTGCGGACCAAGAATCCCTGGTCTGCAGGACCCTGTTTCATTCATTCATTCATTCAGTCGTATTTATTGAGTGCTTACTGTGTGCAGAGCACTGTACTAAGTGCTTGGGAAGTGCAAGTTGGCAAAATATAGAGACGGTCCCTACCCAACAGTGGGCTTACAGTCTGTTTGCCATTGATTATTCAGTAAAGTGTTCTGCACACAGTAAACCCTCCATAGATGTCACCGACTGACTGTAGGTCTTTCAGGAGTCAACCTAGGCCTGGCTCTGAAGCCCTTTCTCAGCCTGTGAAGGCAGAGGGAGATGGGCCTAGACTGAATGAGGAGAATGGAGTCTCCCTGATTACCCTTCCCTGTTTATCACTGATTATTCATTCAATCTTATTTACTGAGCACTTAATCGGTGCAAAGCACTGTAGTAAGCACTTGGGAGAGTACATTATAACAATAGACTCATTCCTTGCCCCAGTGTCAGTCAGAGCAGCCTCTACCTAGGGTGACCCTTTTGTCTGGATTTATCCTGGACTGTCTGGTGCTGTAGGGGTGGTGGCCGGGGGAAGACTGCAAAGAGATGCCCAGGATTCCAGGTTCTGTCCACAGCTACCTTGCATCTCTCACACCCTGTCTCCTTTGATGGTTTGGGCTTTGTCCCCCAAACAAGTCAAGGATCACATCTGATCTCAAATTGGGTATGGAGAAGGGCATACTGTTTTTGCCAGAAACAAGTTTGTGCTGGGGCAAAAATCATTTACCTGAGTTCCCCTTCTACTCATTCAGAATGGCCCACACAATACGGTGATCACTGATGGCACTCAAGGCTACTAGATTCAATTCACCCCTTTGCTGAATCCTGACTACTTATAGGGTACTGGACTGAGGACATGCCAGCTGAAAACCAGATTGTCCGTACGAAATGAGATGAATGGCCACCTTAACACCCACACACCCACACTTTCTCTCTCTCTCTCTCCTCTCTCTCTCTCTCTCTCTCTCTCTCTCTCTCTCTCTCTCTCTCTCCTCTCTCCCTCCCTCCCTCCCTCCCTCCACATGCTTAGGGAGAAGGGCCTCTGACAGGGCTCCCAGATTCTGGACAAGGAGGAGCATATTCATTCATTTATTCAATCGTATTTATTGAGAACTTACTGTGTGCCTAGTCCAGTACTAAATGCTTGGGAAAGTACAATACAGCAATAAACAGTGACATTCCCTGCCCACAACTAGCTCACAGTCTAGAGTATTTTTATTTCCTTGCTCCCTGATTTAATCCAGCCTCTCTCTTGCAACTGTGGCTTATCAGTCAATAAATGTCAATTCTCTCCCCCATTAGATTATAAAACCCTCAAGGACAGAGACTGAGTCTCCTTTAATATGCTCCCAAGCATCTGAAACACAAGCAGGGGTCAGATACATAATATGTTTGTTTTATGGCATTTCTTAAGCGCTTACTATGTGTCAAACACTTTTCTCAGTGCTGGGGTGCATACAAGTCAATTAAGTCATACACAGTCCCTGCCCTGCAATGGGGCTCACAGTCTGAAGTGGAGGGAGAACAGGTACTGAATCTCCATTTTACAGTTGAGGAAACTGAGGCACAGAGAAATTAAGTGACATAGTCTAAGAGTTAAACCGAGCACAGAGTATAACTATCATGCCATCATAGCTGCGGTTTTGTGGAAGAATGCCAATTTAGTGCAATCCTAGAGCATCTCTCCTGCGGGGCCCTGAAACTTCACATCTACTCCAGGGCCGCTGGGCTCCCCGCTTGAGTCTGTTTGAGCTCTGCTGCTGTAACTGAGATGGAGAACTCAGACACAAGATTGATGGTGGAGGGGGTCTGGGCACTTAATAGCCATTATTTATTTATTTATTTATTTATTTATTTATTTATTTATTTGTTTGTTTATTTATTTATATTAATGTCTGTCTCCCCTCCTAGACTCTAAGCTTATAGTGGGCAGGGAATGTGACTGTTTATTCTTAAAATATACTCTCCCAAACACTTAGTACAGTGCTTTGCACACAATGTGTTCAATAAATGTGATTGAATGAGTGAATGAATGAATGAACTGAAAATTTGTAAAAGTACCAGAGGACTGTCCAGCTGGAAATCAAGCTTTCCAGTATAAAAGTGGATGACTGGTCATCTTAATTTTACCCTACCCAAATTGCCCCTGCATCCTGGCTAACTTCAAGGTTGGCCCTTGCCCACCCTCAAGAGTCTGGCCATTCTGATTTACTTGGGACAAGTCAATGCATTACTGGGTTACTGCTGTTCAGGACTTCATTCTCCCCATCCAGTCTGGGCCGGTTTCCCTCCACCTTCAAAGGCTAGGAAAGGGCTTCAGAGACAGGCCTAGGGTGAGTCCTGAAAGACCTACAGTCAATGTTACATCTATTGAGGGTTTACTGTGTGCAGAACACCGTACTACATGCTTGGGAAAGTATAATACAACGGAATTGCTAGACACCATCCTCAGCCACAGGAGTTTACAGTTTAGAGGGGGATACAGGCATTAAAAGACATTAGAGATTGGGTTATATTAATACAACATGACCTAGTGGAAAGAACACAGGCCTCGAAGTCAGAGGACTTGAGTTCTAATTCCAGACCTGCCACTTGCCTGCTTTGTGACCTTGGCCAAGTCACTTAAATTTTCAGTCCCTTAGTTTCCTCATCTGTAAAATGGGGATTCAATACCTGTTTGCCCTCCTACTTAATCTGAGCTTCCTATGAGACAGGACTCGTGTCTGACCTGATTACCGTATACCTACCCCAGAGCTTAGAGCAGTGTTTGGCACATAATAAGTGCATAACAAACACCACTGTTGTTAAGGGCAAAGGTCTATTAATGGAGTCCTTATTCAGGGTAACCTGGGAAAAAAGTGTGCTTTTTTTTAAGCCTTTTTTCTGAAGTCCCAAATGCAAGTAGACACAGAACTCTCTCCCAGAGTCCTCCCAAGTCAGGACCATGAGGTTATGGGTTAATTTCACCCCCAAAATTTTGCACCAAAATATTCTTTACTTGGGACAGAAGACGAGGTCAGTTAGGAAAATATTCATTTCAGTCCTCAATGCTGGATTATTGGCTTGACTCAGGTACGTTATCTTTCCTCTAGACTGGAAGCTTGTTGTGGGCAGAGAGCATGTCTTTCAACTCTGTTGTATTGTACAGCAGTGCTTAGTACAGTACTCATCACACAGTAAGCATTCAATGAATACAATTGATTGATCGATTGATCAGTACTGCCACCGGTTTCTGCAGCACCAGCCTGCTTTAGAAAGACCCATGTAAGGCTCTTATCCTCTGGCTACATCAGCCACTTCCCCAGACTGAAATCTTCCAGAATGCAGGTCAAAACCAGCCAGGAGAAACCAGCTTTTAGCAAACCCCCAAAGTCAAGGAGAAATATTATTCCATCTTCTATTGAATCGAGTATTGAGGATTCTTTGTCGAAGAAAGTGAGACTGCGAGGTTTTTTTTTTGTTTTTTGGGGGGTTTTTTTGCTCCTGCTTCTTTTCTCACAATGCAATTCTCTGTTTGGTGAGCCAAGAAGGGGGTTCTCTCAGGGGGGTTGGCAGGATTCAGTCTTGTGGTAATGGAGTTCTAATTCTCACTATAACCATCAGCCCCCTCCCCGCTTCTCTTTGAACGAGGGTAGTCTGTCAGGACTGGCAGGCAATTTAAAACCCCTGGTAAAGGGAGAACGTAGGTACCGGGGAAAGAAAGATTTCTTATCAAAGCTGTCAGTGGAGAAGACCCAGGTGGTATGGCCGGGATGGGTCCAGCAGCCCTCGGTCCTACCCCATAATTAGCAGATGCGATTCAATAACAAACAGCAGCTTTTAGCAGCTCCATCTAACCTTTCCAGGGTAAGATTAACACCTCGATGGGTGGAAAGTTAGACCTGAGAGAGCTCTTTAGACTATACAATTCAGGAATTCCCATCTATGAAACAGGAGCTGTCCTCTGAGCTATACAATCTACACCCGGAATTTCTGAATCCTTTAGGTTTCCTCTAGTACGCGTTTTAGATCTTTAGATCTTGAAAAGGTATAGAGTTTTCAAGATGTTAACAAAAAGGGGTGTCCCACCTCCGCAGAAAGGGAGGGGTGCTAATTTCCAGATCAGAATCTGCAGGTCCTAATACAAAATATTGCAAATGTCCCCTCTCTGGTTTTTACTTCTTAGATGTCGCAAACCCAGAGGCAACAAGAAAACTGTTTCCTCTGCCTGGAAAGTACAAGAACTCCCTCCAGTCAGAAAGAGAACAGATCTATAAGCAGCATGACCCAATGGATAAAGCATGGATCTGGGAGTAAGAAGGACCTGGGTTCTAATTCTAGCTCTGCCACTTGCCTGCTGTGCAACCTTGGGCAAGTCACTTAACTTCTCTGTGCTTCAGCTACCTCATCAATCAATCAATGGTATTTATTAAATGCTTACTATATAGAAAGGACTATACTAGGAGCTTGGGAGAATGCAATACAAAAGAGTTAACAGACACGTTCCCTGTTCACAAAAAGTATCTGTAAAATGGGGATTAAGGCTCTGAGCCCCAGATTGGACATGGACTTTGTCCGACCTGATTAGCTTCTACAGTGCTTAGTAATAATAATAATAATAATAATAATAATAATAATAATGATAATAATAATGGCATTTATTATCAAGCACTTATTATGTGCAAAGCACTGTTCTAAGCAGTGGCAAGGTTACAAGGCGATCAGGTTGTCCCACAGGGGGCTCACAGTCTTAATCCCCATTTTACAGATGAGGTAACTGAGGCCCAGAGAAGTTAAGTGATTTGCCCAAAGTCACACAGCTAACAATTGGCAGAGTCACGATATGAACCCATGACCTCTAACTCCAAAGCCCATGCTCTTTCCACTGAGCCAAGCTGGTACAGTGCTTGGCACATAGTAAGCACTTAACAAATGTAATAAACAAACAAACAAACAAAAAACCACTTAGAGGACAGTAGGTTGTCTCACTCAGCACCCAAAGCATTTTACCAAAAGGGTCACTGACCATACCAGCACAATTTTTATATTTCCATTTAAGTGGTCAAGAAGAAAAGGGATACTTCCACTTTTCAAGGACAGCATTGGAAGACTTGAACATTATGATCCCATTGAGAGGATTTTTAGTTAACACCTCCCAAGTTTCAAGATGTACCATCATAAAAGTAATCTCCAGCCCAAAATGAGGCTATTAGCCTCATTTGATAGCTTTTGCAATGATACAGCTAATTATTTGTTTAGCTGTTCCCTAGCGAAGGTGGTTAGAGATGTGGAGAGAGAGAAAAACAGATCAAAAAGACAGAGACTGGTTGTAAACTGGTCCAATGTTTTATGACACCATTTGCATTCTATCACTCACTGACTTTTTGTATAGGCCAGGCTGGGAACTGAATATCCTACCCAGAAAGGCATTCACGCAGCATGTTATGGCAATTTAATATTTTCACACACAGACACATCATTATCTTGGAATCGGACCCTGCAAGGATAATTTGGTAATTTTTCTAAATATGACCTGAGAGGCACAAGGTTAATCTTAACCATCTTACTCTCCTCCCTCTTCCTCTGTTTCTGCATTTCTGATGGTACACACACACACACACACACACACACACACACACACGCACACAGTTTATGGATACAGTCCTCTGTGTTCTCCCCTATATTCCTCTCGTTGCACCCTGTACTATTTTCATCCAGGACCAAACCATTTCAGAATCTATGTATCTGGAGGAAGTTGTGATGTCCCAGTCTCCTTCCCCCAAATTCTGCCTGTGTCCCCTATGGTCACTCTTTAAACAAGCAGCCAAGTGGCATCAGTGGCATGTTAAAAGTTTTGTGCTGTTTCCAAAAGCAATATGTGGATGCAATTTTCTACAGATATAATTCCACTGAGGGAATGAAGGAAAAGAAAAGGAGAGAGAACCTATCATAAACATTCAGATGACATTATGTGTGTGTATGTGTTTACTATACACACACCCATAATGTAACTCTCTTCATATAGGGATTGTTGCAAGATCTGGATGAAACAACTCTGGCTCTCTCACAGCATTCCCTCTTCATCAATCAATTGTATTTATTAAGTGCTTACTCTGTGCACAGCACTGTACTAGATGCTTGGGAGAGTACAATACAACAGAGTTGGTAAACACGTTCCCTGCCCACAAGGAGCTTACTGTCTAAAGCTAGTGAACTTCTGGTGAATGAAATATTCTGGATGTTTAAATCACACTAACCCTTTCTCTCTGTTTTCTTTCAACATTTGGATTACTTTGCTTTACTGCAATTCACACAATTTTCCCCCTCCAACAATTTATCTGAGTATTTGAGCCCATACATAAACCTAGTGAATGGATTTACATTTGTCTAGGTTGAGATTTGGGAATAACAGTATGCGAGTGTGGGGGTGGGGGGGGTGTATCCTTGCAAATAAGTTTTTAAAACATAACAGCCCACCCACTTGAAAAAGTCAGCGTTCCATCTTCACCTCAGAAGGTATTGTTGTAGTAAGCATAATTATGAAGATGATCACAATATTTATTAAGTACTTATTATGTGCCAAAGTGCTGTGCTAGGATGCAAACTGGACAAAGTATATGGGTCTCACAATCTCAGACATTTTTCAGAGGAGGAAACTGAGGCCCAGAGAGGTTGTGAAATGCTCATGGTTACCTAGTGGCCAGTGGCAGAGCAGGAACTAGAATCTGGCTCTTCTGACTCCCAGTTGCATGCCCTTTTCACTAGGCCATGCGAGAGAAATGAAGTCATTCTCTATAACAGATCAGTGAGATCACAATGGGCTCTAAAGAAGAGCCCTTTTGAAAACTCAAGAGCGTGGGATGAAATATTTGCTGCCTTAAGTCGTATTAGCCCTATATACAAGCAGCTCATCAAACCACATACATTTTACTGTGCTTTCGAAAACTCTGTCCCATAAATATTTCCTTCACCAAATGATATATGCTAGTATGGTTTTTCCTTCCTTGCCACTTCCCAGATATGTTACAATACTTCTCTTGGGCGTGCAAGGAGCAGGGTTTTTGTGATATAAACTCATTCAGGGCCGGGGCATTCATTAAGAATAGGAGAAAGAAAGCAGGAAAGAGAGGGCCAACTTCATCAATCAATCAATGGTATCTATTGAGCACTTTGTACAGAGTACTGTACTAACCACTTGTGAGAGAACAATACAGTCAGTAGACACGATCCCCACTCTCCAAGAGCTAACGGTCCCATAGAGGAGTCGGTCCAATAGAGGAGTCAGATATTAAAATATAAGGATTATAAGCCCGGGTTTGAATGAGATTTCTTTAGGCTCCCCTTAGGTAGCATGGTAAGAAGAGTGCAGGAGAATCCAGGATCCCGTCCCAGCTCTACCGCTGGCCTGCTGTGGGAACTTGGAGAAATCATTTAACCCCTCTGGGCCTCTGTTTCCAAATCTGTGAAATCTGTGAATCTGCCTTTTCTCCTTACCGCATGGGTATGTTGTGAGAACAAGTTGAGATTCATTCATTCATTCATTCAATCGTATTTATTGAGCGCTTACCGTGTGCAGAGCACTGTACTAAGTGCTTGGGAAGTACAAGTTGGCAACATATAGAGATGGTCCCTACCCAACAATGCGTTCACAGTGACTGCTGTGAACATGTTTTAGGGAAACAAAAATGCTTGACAAATTCAAGGTGGCATTATTATCATTTTGATTTTCATGAGGCTGGGGATAGAAAATGCCATTAGACTGGGAAACCATTCAGCATAGGGAAAAATTGTTTCATGAGACTTGACCAATGTACATTGGAAAAAACATCAGCTCTGGGAATGATGTGGGTTTCACTGGGGAGAAGAGGAAATAGCGAAAAATATTAGGAGTATTAATGCAAAATGTTTTCCCAGAGAGTTTCATAAAGTCACCCCGCTTACCCCACTGAACGAAATGGTTTTCCTACGATAATCATTTGAGTTTCTCTGGCTAATACAATTTTCAGCTTTTGTTTAAATGTTTTATGGACCTGATAGGACCGAGTTTCTCTGAAGAGCTGTTGTTATAGTCAATTGGGCAGCTACGAATGTATAAGTATTTTTCAAATGTACACTCTTTTCCCTCAGAGACTGGAACAGAAGGAGCTTTGGAAGTCTATTATGTAAATCCGTATTTAGGTATCATATTGGCTGTCAGATTCTGATTATTGATATGTGCATTAGAATGCACACAGGAAAGAGTTTCTGAGCATGTACTGCTGGCCCATTCATCAGGTGGTCAGGGCCAACTTTTCTATTTACTTTCAGTATTGAAAAGGCCAGAGAAACCATGTTGCTCATCTCCCACCCGCCCCCGACAGAAGTCTGCAAATTTTCCTTTGGAATAATTGAACCATTTATATTGATGCTCATAGAAGCAAAGAAAAACATATCAGAAATCAGTAAACGTCCTCTCTCCTACCCCCTCCCTCCCCTATTTCACTTTTCTCATTTGAAACATAGCAGACTAATCAGGGGCCTGTTGCCATCACTGTTTTTCCACAGAAGTCTCACTCAGAGAGAGGGACAGGCAGCCCGAGGGGCGGGAGTGAATAGTGGTGCCAGGAGGGATGAGCAGGAAAATGTCTGTAGATTCAGGGAAAATTGCTATCAAACTAAGATCCTCCTTTGCTGTTCTTCTGGACCCCATGCACAGGGGGGCAGCCCCTCTCAGTCCTTGGTTCCAGGACAGAAGTCTGGATATTAAGTGAGGCAAATTTAAATTGCACCAAACTGGTCTCTTGTAGACCCTGTTCCCACCTTCCAGAGGCTGGTTTGGCTCCTCAATTCTCAGCCCCATCCATTAAAAGTCAGTAAGGGAACAGGAGGCAGCATGGCCTAGAGGAAAGGACACCAGATTGAGACTCGGGAGAGCCCAGGTTCAAATACCAGCTCTGCCGCTGCTCTGCCACGTGACCATGGGCAACTAACTTCCTTAATGTCTCTGGGCCTCAGTTTCCTCCTCTGCAAAATGGGGATAAGGTCTCCGCTCTCTCTCCTACTGAGACTGTGGGCTCCAGGTAGGGACTGTGTCTAATCTGATTATCTTGTATCTCTCCCTAATGCTTGGCACATAATGAATACCATTATTACTCCATTTTCTCCCATCTAAAAACCCCAAAAGCTAGTGGTAGACACACTCCTCCAGGTCACTTTCTCTGAATCTCTGCTTTTGCTGTCAGTTACCTCCAGAAGAGCATGTGTCATCATAAGCAGAGTGATCTATTCTGTCCTGACAGCCCAGGGCATGCAGGCAAGGTGGTTGAGGGCTCTTTAAAGTTAGTATCCCCATCCATGTGAGCAGGAATTAAAATGGAAAAGGCCAGTGGAAAATCACTCGTCTTTTGTCCAAGCAGTGACTCAGGCAGAGGGCTTTAAATAAGGATCTCCTAGCCTCCGGGGTTGGGCCAAAGAATAGATGATCGTGTTTCCCTTTTCTTATTTTTAAAATAAAACAACCCAGTAAGCAAAATGATCACACTGACCTGTCCTATTTCACAATTTGGCTTGATGGCAGGAGGCATCAAGCTTCAAGAGCAGCAGAGGGATTTGGGGGGACAGTACTGTTTTATAGCAGGCTCTGAACCTTAACTACAGCAGTTTGGGTGATTTGTGGTATTTAATTTACATGTGGGAGCACTGCTTGCCTGCTCCAGAGGCAGGGAGGTGGAGGGAAGGGGGTAAACACAATGGCACGTTCTCCGGGAAGGTGCAAATGAAAGCAAACTGTGGAAAAGGTCCATAAAATCCGAGAAGGCGCAGAGGATAGGTTAGGGGCAGGAACGTCTGGAAAGAGATGATGAGGGGTGAGTACTCCAAAGGGCTGAGTGGGGACGAGAGTGATATGCAAGAAGTCAAGCTCCTGCCCCATCTTCCCTCTGAAACATGCCAGCCACTTAAGCCCCTCTCCAACTTGGGGATTTGACCTGCCTTTCTCGGCCATTGTTCAAGGTCCTTTAGTGTAAAGAGGGTCAGTCAGGGACACATGCACATGTGTGTGCGTGTGTGCACACACACACACACACACACGCTCCCTTTTCCTCAGCTCCCCCTCCCTTCCATGTCATGCTCACTCACTCCCTTTGCTCTTCCTCTCCTCTCCCCACCCCATGGCACTTATGTATATATGCATATATCTATAATTCTATGTATTTAGATTGATACCTGTTTACTTGTTTTGACATCTGTCTCCCCCTCTAGGTTGCAAGCCCACTGTGGGCGGGGAATGTCTCTCTTTATTGCTGGAGTGTACTTTCCAAGTGCTTAGTTTAGTGGTCTGCACACAATAAGTGCTCCATAAATATGATTGAATGATTGAATGAATGAAAGTCCACATACCCACACAGAGACATATACAAGCACCACCCCCATAAGAGTTCAGAGATGAGCTGGGGGGTTCCTTGTCCTTCTCCTGGCATCCTGGCATAGAGAAGCAGCGTGGCTCAGTGGAAAGAGCCTGGGCTTTGGAGTCAGAGGTCACGGGTTCAAATCCTGGCTCCGCCAATTGTCAGCTGTGTGACTTTGGGCAAGTCACTTAACCTCTCTGTGCCTCAGTTCCCTCATCTGTAAAATGGGGGTTAAGACTGTGAGCCCCCTGTGGGACAACCTGATCACCTTGTATCCTCCCCAGCGTTTAGAACAGTGCTTTGCACATAGTAAGCACTTAATAAATGCCATCATTATTATTATTATTATCCTGGCTCCACCACTTGTCAGCTGTGTAACTTTGGACAAGTCACTTCAGTTCCAGCGCTTAGAACAATGCTTTTCACATAGTAAGCGCTTAACAAATACCATCATTATTATTGTTATTATTCTCTGGGCCTCAGTTATCTCATCTGTCAAATGGGGATTAAGACTATGAGCCCCACAAGGGACAAACTGATTACCTTATATCTACCCCAGTGCTTAGAACAGTGCTTGGCACATAGTAAGCACTTAACAAATACCATCATCATCATCCTCTTCAACCTCTCCTCCTTTCTGCATTGATGTTCAAAGGTCTCACAGCCTCCCCCCTTTCCCCAGCCCTAAAATATTCAGCCTGACATCCACGCCCACGTCAGTGCCTCTAGTTTCCCTGGACAGCCCTTTTTACTGCTCAAAAGAGATGGGGAATCTCCAAAGTGACCCGGAATAGTAAAGGGCAGTTAGTCCTGTCCTTCAGCACTGAGTGAATGAGAGAGAACATGTGAAAGTGTGTGTGTGTGTGTGTGTGTGTGTGTGTGTGTGTGTGTGTGTTGTGTACAGGGGGGTTGGAGGGTTGGGGAGGGTGAAGGAAATTCAGAGACAAAAGACAGTAAAAGGGAGAGAAAGGAGAGTGAGAAACTCAGAAAGGGAAAGGCAGACACGTAGAGAGAGAGAAGCAGAGGAGAGACAGGCAGACAGGTCAAAGGAAGAGAAAGAGGGAAAGTGAGAGACTGAGAGGAAACAGGAGAGAAATCAGAGTCAGAGTTAGAGGGAGAGAAAAAGAGACACATGGAGAGATTGGTTGGGTGGGGTGAACACACAGGTAGACAGACACTGAATGTGAGAGGCTGAGAGAGAGTAAGAGAGTCTAAGATGAAGAGAATGGGCCCACTCGCAGGTTTAGGCCTGGGGTGCAAAAGGGGAACAACAATATGATGGGCTAGCCAACTATTCCACTAGGAAAAGTAATTATTGAACACATTGTGTGCAGAGCAGTGTACTAAGTGCTGGAGGAGAATGAGAAACAGTTTGGCCTAGTGGATACAGAATGGACCTGGGATTCAGAAGGAACTGTATCCTAATTCCATCTTTGATATTGTTAGCAATGTGACCTTGGGCAAGCCACTTAACTTCTCTGTGCCTCAGTTAGCTCATCTGTAAAATGGGGATTAAATGTGAGCCCCATGTGGTACATGGGCTGTGTCTAACTTGATTAAGCTTGTATCTATCCCAGCACTTAGTACAGTGCCTGGCACATAATAAGCACTTAACAAATACCACTTAAAGAAAAAAATGCACTAGAGAGGCCACTTGCAGGGCCACTATGGAAAAGCATCAGAATAAAATCATTATTTTGACACTCCCAAAGCTCTTGCTTGCTGTTCGAATAGGGTGAAGAGGGAGTTCTTGGCCAGAGTGGACATACTAGCCAGCTCCAAAACCCTGCTGGAGACTGGTCAAATGTCCAGAGCCTCAATCCAGGGCCAGAGACCGCCTGTCTTGGGTCTGGAGATCCATCATCTGGGTCCCAACAACCTCCTAACAGAGAATCGGGATTGCCTGCCTGGGCTTGGTGACTCCGGCTCTACTTGGAAATGGGACCAAGCTGTTCGTCCTCTTCTCAATGCCAGATAAAAAATTAAAAGTCAAACCAACCAGGCTGTTATAAACATAAACATCACCTCTGTTTGGGTCATCCACCTGGAGCCTTAAGGCTGAGGAGCAGTGTAAGAGCCAGAGCCTGGGAGTCAGAGGATCTGGGTTCTAATCCTCTGTAAAATGGGTATTAAATCCTCCTTCTCCTTTTGACTTAGACTGTGAGCTCCATGTGGGACCAGGACTGTGTCCAACCTGATTATCATGTATCAACCCCAGCGCTGAGAACGGTGCCTGATACATAGTTAGCACTTAAAAATCATCATTAAAAAAATACAAAAAAACAGGCTCGTACATGCACACAAACAAATACATGCACTTCACTACTCCCACCTTGACTTACTAGATTGCTTAACGGGGTCCACTCCTGCCCTGCCACTAGTAAATGTCACTTCCCTCTAGCTGACCCTCTCAGACTGATTTTTCAGAGTCCCCCAATCCCACCACCCAGCACAGAGTTTGCTTTGTTCTGCTTCCTCACTCCTCCCCCTTCCCCTTCCCCCCACAAATCTTTAAAATGTATAACGTTTAGGACATCAACATGTGTACCATTTAAAAGACAAGGAACTTTCTAGGACTGTCCCCCAGCCTGGACCAGAGACTGGGCAGTGCTCTGACTTTTGACACAATTGGGTCATGGAATCTGCGCCTTAACTGGAGACGTTTTAAGTCAGAATCAATTTTCTCAACCAAGTGATATTATAAATGAAAGATCTGTTCCTGAAACCAACCTCAGCTACCCTAGTTTTACCAAAATTACTCAGAAATGTGTACTCAATTAGAGGTGAGTAATATAATATTAAAATGAGTGTGGAAAGCAGCACGGCCTAGTGGAAAGAGCACAGGCCTGAGAGTCAAAGGCCTGGGTTCCAACCCCGGCTCTGCCACTTGTCTGCTGTGTGACCTTAGGCAAGCCATTTAACTTCTCTGTGCCTCAGTGCCCTCTTCTGTAAAATGGGGATTAAGACTAGGAGTCCAAATGGGACATGGACTGGGTCCAAGCTGATTAGATTGTATCTACCCCAGTGCCTAGAACAATGCCTGGCAAATAGTAAGCGCTTAACAAAATCATTAAAAAATAGTCAGAAAGTTTCTACTTTTAGATTCTACTTCATCAGAGGTAAAATGGACATGTCGGCTCAGCCTGATGATTAGGTAGGATCTCCCACCCAGCTGCCCCATCACCCACCTCTCCTTCTCCTCCTGTCTCCCCCTACCCTCTTCCAAACTCTTTAAACTTTCGCTCTCATTACTTCTCCCAGAGTTGCAGTTTTTTACAACCATTTCCCCATCTCCCTGCAGCTTCCCTCCCCTGCTGACTGCCTGCGGCCTCCCATCCCCAGTTTTGTGCCGTAAAGGGGGCTGGTGTTGAAAAGTCGAAATCGATGTGTTGTAAAGCCGAAATGGTGTCAATTTAGAAATGCCATAAATGCCGTCGGTCTTAACTCAAACTGCCTTTAGTTGAGGACTTTTTGTAGTCTGAAGGGGGGCGGGGGGCAGGGGGGAGAGGGAGGGGAATCGATCCATTTTGGCCTAAGTTCCCCTGACAGAAAGGCTATTTTCATGCTGAATTCCCAAGTGACCCATCCGCCTGATGTTTGGCCCTGCCAGGCCGACTTGACCTCAGGGTACAAGTAGATGGAAGTGGAGGGGGCTGGATGGGCCTAAGGGAAGCCTCCTTCCTACCACACAACTTAGCCTTTGCCCAGAGAAGGCAGCTCAAACTACCCCCACCTCCCGGCCACATCGTGGTTCTCGAGTGTTCCTGCCCGGGACTCCATGATGGATGTCCCTTGACTTCATTTCCCCCATTGACTTCTAGACCCGGCAGCAATCCCCCCCCCCAAAAAAACAACAACATTTCTGGGTCAATAAAGCAGGTGCATGAGCGTCATGGCCCAGATCCTCCTGAAAGGGGTCCCCAGCCCACTGACCGACACACCCATCCAAGAACCCCAGAGCAAATCTTTTTATTTTTTCCCCCCGAGAAAAAGAAGTTGGCAGTGAGCTTATTATGCTTAAAGGTGTTTAAGCCCCTCTCTCCAATCACCCATGCCTGAACTGAGTTCACTAATCAATCAATCGTATCCATTCAATCGAATTTCATTCAATCATATTTATTGAGCACTTACTGTGTGGAGAGCACTGTACTAAGCACTTGGGAGAGTACAATATAACAGAGTTCGTGCGTACATTCCCTGCCTACAACGAGCTCAGGGTCTAGAGGGGGAGACAGACATTAATATAAATATATAAATTGTGGATATGTAAATAAGTGCTATGGGGCTGAGGGAAGGGTGAATAAAGGGAGCAAATCAGGGCAACGCAGAAGGGAGTGGGGAAAAAGGAAATGAGAGCTTGGTCAGGGGATGGCCTCTTGGAGGAGATGTGTCTTCAATATGGCTCGAAAGCTGGGGAGAGTAATTGTCTCCACACTGCAGATGCCCTCTGCTACATAACTCTTCGTAGATTCATTGCTACTCAGGGCCTAGAATACCCAGGGGTTTGGTGGCAATTCAACTAGGTGGGTACGGGTAAGAGGCAAAGGGCAAAATCCACATGCATTTCCTGGCAATTCATTACCCAGCCAGAAGCAAGATGCTCTTTCATTGCAGAATAAAGGCACTATCTCTTTTAATGTGCAAAAATTAAGAACCAGGCAAAGGTGCTGAAGCCATCTCAGAAGCTTAATTAGCAAAAAAAAAAAGTGTGTACCACAGGAAGACACATCAGAGGAGAATGATTTCCATTTTGAATGATGTTTGAACTTCCCCATTCCCTAGAATTGGATATTTCTTTATTCAGTGGATGGATAGTGAGGGAACAGAACCCTCATAAACTGTGCAAGAGAAAGTGTACAAGTCTCCATCGCAGAAAAAAACTTAGAATTTTGTAAGATAGGAGGGGATTTTGACACAGAGTAGGACATCTTTAGTAGGTTAGAGTTTCCTTTCAAGTCGACCATTGACTTGCTGTGTGATCTTCAGCAAATCACAACCTCTCTGAGCCTCCGTTTCTCTCAAAGACAAGCACTTTTGTCTTTATTCAGTCTGTGAGATCTCTGAATGAACTGAACAAAAAAAGTAGAAAATACAGCTACATACTAATCCCATTTGTTTCAAGACCAACTTTTACTATCCCAAATTTGGAAAGCATGAATTTTCTGAATTGAAAACAGCACATGAATCAATATATAAAATGTGCATGTGATAATGTATAACCTTATTTAGGGAAGATAAAATATTCTCTAGTACTGAGCCATGTTTTAAAATGATTATAAATTATTTTAGCAGTACATTTGCAAAGGGTTATAAAAACAGCCATAATATATTTTTTTTTCTTGGATTCTAGAATTACCAGTGTGACAGCTAATGCAATAATGATTTGTTTCAAATGCCAGTGTTTAAGCTGTATAAAGCTGATTTTATACATTTTTCCAGTAGGTCGCATTGTAGTTAATGAAATTAAACACACCAATCGCGGGTGCCCCAGGGGACGAGGAACTGAACACACCACTGGTTTATTTTTTTATTAAAATAAATCGCAGCCGGCAAGATGGACTAATTGCATTCAGAATTGAAAAAGAAACATTCCATTGATATAATTAAGCCAATTTTCATGGACAGAAATAGTTATAGTGGATATAAAATAAACAGAGCGTTCACCAATGTCTGGTTTCCCCCCGGATTTTTTGAACAGAACGTTAACTATTAAATAAATATGGATCTGGCGAAGCTGGCAGCTTTATCGTATAGTGATGGAGAAATTGTTCATGGTATCTAACGCCAGCCTATTGTCTCCCAGGATCTTGGTGATAGGCTTGACAGGAAGGGAAAAAGAGCCCTCTAAATATTATGTTTCTTGAAAGCAAAAACACCTGAAATATTTAAACCTGTCACAAAGAGAATACATCACCGTCTAGTTCATTTTTTTCTGACTTCTCCGCTATCTGTCACTGCTCTGCTTTGAAGAGTACACGCACCTCCTCCCCAACCAAACGCACACCACACACACACAAACACACACACACACAAGCACATTTTCATCCCAGTTGATCATTCCCTTTTATATCTTGATGCCATAGGAAAGGATCTCAAAGCAGCTGATTGCTGATTACTGAGCCAATGGCATCCCCTTATCCTGAACAGCACCACTGTAGGACATGAACCATATTGGCAGAGAGTGTCAGGATGAAAACGGTTGCCTCTACGGTTGTCCCTGGGGAGGTCTGAGGTCTCTGCCGTGGAACAGAGAGAAGACTGGACACTATCCATTACATACTACATCCTGAGCTGGCCTGTTCTCCTCATTGCCTGGGGAGGTGGGAAGAGGGGGTGTGGGGGTGGAGGGCAGCTGAGCTGAGGTTCCTGCAAGAGAAATCTTTCCCCATCACCTCCTCCTCACGTGCCCTCTTCATTTGGGTAGGAGCAACTTAACTGCATGATATTGCATGACCTTGAGAAACATTGCTCCTTAAAAACCAGACTAGTGAAAAGACCAGCATGCAGAAGCAGAGGGAACTGGGCAGTAAGGGGGTCAAGCCTGCTGGGGTGAGAGATCACAGTGTCCTCTTGAAAGTGGGATGAGATAGGCCATTGAGGGGTGATGATCACAGAGCACAAAGCACGGGCTTGAGTGGCAGGAAAAATATTACACAAAAAAGCCAGAGCCTTTGCTTGCAGAATGCATGTGATTTAAGGTATTTTCAACTCTTTTCCAAAAAGAACAGATAAATTATAATGGGAATTTTGGATTGAAACCAAACATCTCAAAACCAAATAAAAATAACATTAATGTCAAAGGGCTTCCATGAGGTCTGGGAAGGGACTGGATGCTTTGGTGGGCACAACTCCTCAAATATCTTTACGCAACTCACACCTGGCTCCTCTTCTGACTTGCAGCATGGCCTGAGGCTAGGTACTTGACCTCTCTGGATGCTGAATTCCTCATTTCTAAAACTGAGTTGGTCCTGGGGACGAACGGATGCAAATGGAGGAAGCTCACGCCATGCTCCGTGACCATAGATCACTGGAAAGTAACACCAGTGGGCAGGCGAATGCATCACCAACGATTGGGAAGGAGAAATTAGTGGGTTAAGAGGGAAGGGGTGGTCATTTGGAAAAAAGACATAATGCAGTCTGAGAAGCCAAGAGAAAGGGCTATGAACAATGACAGGCCCTGGGAACAGCAGGAACTAAAGGCCCAATTCCTCTTGGGACAGGCCACAAGTCCCTCGTTAAGACTTTTCAGTCATTCACATGCACACACACACACACACACACACACACACACACACACACACACTCATACACAAACACACACACACATAAACTCATCTCATACACACACACACACACACACACACACACATACAAACACACACAGAAATCCTAGAGGCCATACCATACCCAGCTGACTGCGTAAAGGCCTCCTGCATCTAGTGCCTGGAAAAAAGACCTAATAGAAGGGCAATGATACTGTTACAAAAAGACAGGAGATTCAAAGGACATAAAAAACCGCTACCCTGCTCTGCCCTGCTCCCTCTGCCTTATACCTTCACAGCCCCCAGGCCCCCAACCAGCAAGGCACCCACAGGAAAATCCTTCTCCCCTGGGACTCCCACTCCACCCTTGGCTGCACCTGAGTGGCAGAGGGCAGAGGGACGGGCCGTTGGCTCTGCCCATTGCCCAGACTCCCGGGCCATCCACAGCCCCTGCTGGACAATCTCCACAGCCCGTGCACACTCCTGACCTGCTTGTGTGTGCACAGATGCTGCAGAGCACACAAGGAGAGGCCACGCTGATTGTCCTTGCTTTTTCAACGTGGAACTGTTGAATATTCTCAGCTCCACAAAATTCAACCCCCCCCAACAACACACATGCACACACGCGCGCGCGCGCACACACACACACACACACACACACACACACACACACTTCCCTCTCCAGGCAACTCCACACACCCGTTGTTCCTAAGTATTTGTCTTCAAATCCCCCAAAACGGATTGGTGCCAACAATTTTCTGGGCTCTCTGAGCAGGTGTAGCATCCAAACCGTCTCAGAATGCAGTGTTTCTTGCCTGCCCACCACGTAATGGTTACATCCAGTGAAGGAGCTGGGATATCATTGTAGAGGGTGACAGCAATGAATTACGTTCACCACTTCTGGGTTGTGAAATCCTAGCTTTTGCGATACATTCTGCTTAGGACCGAGTGGACAGTTTGAATATGGCAGGTATGCCTGGCTCATTGCTAATGAGTGTTTGTAAATCTTATTTAGGTGTGCTTCAATTGCAGGGGAAGGAGGAAGAGGAGAGAGAGGATATTTAGAATTCAGTGTTTCTCCTTTAGAGAGAGGAGAGACTGGATGAGGCTGCTTGTTCTGGCTGCACTCTGAGTTGGGAATTGTTAGAGTCTGTTTTTTTTTTAATGACCACTATTTATTTTCCTTCTTAACCATTTTAATTGTCCCAGTTTCTCCTGATAAGTTCCGTGGGGTTTTTTTTCCCCCTACAAATTCAAACAAAAAATAGAAAAGATGAAGGGAACCTTAATTTTTTTTATACAGATGTTTTAGACTCTATTTTCACCCTGAATTAAGTGTGTTGAATATGGGTGCTATGCGTATATGTGTAAGCAGACTTATACCTGCAGTGCATATAAGCTGTGAGAGCCATTGGTTTCTAGGGACATATGCAGACAATATTTCAGCCCAGGTGTATGTGGTAGTTTTGTGTTTTCCCATCCATTTTGATAAATAAAATTGTAGAGCCTGGCTAGTCAGATTTCCACTCTTGTTGCATTTTTGTTCTCTTTCAGA
Organism: Tachyglossus aculeatus; assembly: GCF_015852505.1. NCBI lineage: Eukaryota > Metazoa > Chordata > Mammalia > Monotremata > Tachyglossidae > Tachyglossus > Tachyglossus aculeatus. Next base: position 39,911,934 of record NC_052070.1, on the reverse strand, counting down.
ATATAAATTATATTTCCCCACACCACAAAACTGGTCCAGCCTTTGGGTAAACTCAACAGAGAAAGCCTGAAGCCAGATAATCAAGGTTTCATTAACTTTTAAAAGTTTCTTGCTTAGATGGAGAAAAAAGAGAGAGAAAGAGTCTGGATTTGTTTCTGTTTCTCTGTCTGTTATTTGAGATGCTGTTTCCAGACTTGTTATACAGGTTTGAATCAAAACCTGATAAATTGTATTTAACGCTATTTGAAATGAAAAAAAAAACACCTAAATTGTTCAAAAGATTTTTAATCCTGGATAATTTTTGTTGAAACTCTAATTATACATCACCTTAATTACCAGATCAGAACCCCCCAAGGATCCCTAATTGCCTAATTGAATAAAACAGGGGGTTAATAGGCGCCATGGAAGGAGTAGAAAGAGAGATATTGGCGAGGTTTCCCTGGAGGGGGCTGATTGGAGATGGAGTGAGGGCGAAGCTGGAGAAGGGTCCCTGAGAACCAGCCCGGCCGCCTGCACAAAGGAGGCTCCGAGGCCCAGGCCTGGCTTGTCCAGGGGTCGGTCCAGGGGTCGACCCCCGAACCTTTCCAACTGCCCCGACCTCGATTGTGCCCCCGAAACCAAGTCCCACGGACAGGGTTGGCGCAGCCTAGCATCATTCATTGATTCATTTAATCGTATTTATTGAGCGCTTACTGTGGGCAGAGCACTGTACTAAGCGCTTGGAAAGTGCAATCCGGCAACAAATTAGAGACCCAACAATGGGCTCACAGTCTATTCTCTGAGCGCCACCAGGGACGAAAAGTAAGACGTGTATTCGTCATCGCCCCGTGGCTCCGGATCCTGTTTTCTCTTTATTCTGGGAGATTTTTTGGGGGAGTTGGGGGACGAGTTACCGTGTCCCTGGCTGGAGGAATGGGGGAGGATAAGACGACGCGGGTCCCCAATTCTCGAAGGGGTCTCCCTGCGGCATATCTATCAACCGCACCCCTTGCGCGTTTTTTTTTTTACAAAACGCACCCCGATCCCTTTCCCCTCGCCCCGCCAGACCCCCGATTCAGGGCAGAGGAAGAAGTTGGAAGGGGCAGACAGGCGGATCGAAATAGGAGACCCAGGCCAGGACCGGGCCCCGCAAACATCGCCTACCCCCGACCCACCACCGGCTCCGAAGCACCTGGAAAGCCCCGCAATTTCCCGCGTCTCTACCGCCTCCTCCACGTGCCCCGTTTCTGGCTGTTCCGCGTGGAGTTTTCAGCAGGAGGAGGAGAGTTTGAGGAGGGGATCTAAAGGAGGGGGCCAGCCAGAGGGCTGCCCCCTTCCTCCGACACAGAACAACCAGGGTGTAGAGAACGAGACCTCGGGGTCAGGTCGGGCCTCGGGAGTCCAGGTCGAGGACCTTGGAGCCCCCTGCTTCCAGCTCCGGCCGGGCCCGGGGGCTTGGGGGGTGAAGGGGCGTTGGGGGAGGATAGGCACTTCTCCGCACCCCCAACTGGACCCCCCTCCTTTGTCCGGCTCGGGGCCGCTGGGGGGCCGGAGGGTAGGAAAGCGCACCCGAAAGGGACGCTTCTTTCATTCATTCAGTCGTATTTATTGAGCGCTAACTGTGTGCAGAGCACTAGACTAAGCGCTTAGAAGAGTACAAATCGGCACACCGAGGGCGGCCGCCGCCACCTTGTTGAACTGGGCCGCCCCCTCGTTGAACTGGGCCGGCCCGTTCATTTGGGATTGTAATGCGTTTTAGACCGCAATTAGGCCCGCTCCGTTGGAAAGCAGCAACGAGTCGGGGGAAATGGGGAGCGCGGGGGAAGAGGTGCCAGGTGGCAGAGAAACTGGTCAGTGCAGAGGCGTGGTGGGCACAGCGTGAGCACACAAACACACACACACCTACACACACTGTCATGCAGTCATACACCAACACACCATACACACACACACAGCACAACCCTAGCGGGGACACCATACCCAACCCAAAGCGCTAGGCCTTCTGTACCTAGTGCCCGGAGGGCCGACAGAAGGGCAACGATCCTGTTACAAAAAGGCAGGGGACTCAAGGGGCATAAAAATCCCCCTGCCCTGCCCTGGCTCCCTGGCACCCTGATGGGTTCCCCTGGCAGCCCCCCAGCCAGTCGGGCACCCTCAGGAAAATCCTTCTCCCTTGGGATTCCCTCTCCACCCTTGGCTGCACCTGAGCGGCAGAGGGCAGAGGGACAGACCGCTTGGATTAGCCTAGGCTTTTCAGCCCGGAACTGTTGAATATTCTCGGTCCCCCAAAATTCAAAATCAGCCCTCTTGCCCTTCTCTCCCACACTTCCCTCTCCGGGCAACCCCAAAGGTCCTTGTTCCTAAGTATTTGTTTTCAAACCTCCCCCCCTCACCCCGCAACAAAAAATAACCGATTGGTGCCAACAATTTTCTGGGCTCCCTGAGCAGGTGTAACGTCCGAACCGTCTGCAGGATGCAGCGTTCCTTGCCTTCCCTTCCACGTAATAGTTACATCCAAGGAAGGAGCTGGGATATAATTACCGAGGACCACAGCAATGAATACGCGAAACGTTCTGCCTAGGACCGAGTGGACGGTTGGAATACGGCCAGTATGCGCGGCTCGTTGCTAACGAACATTTGCACACGTTATTTAGGTGCCCTTCAGTCTTGGCGATCCATTTGCTTTCAGGGTAAGGAGGAAGAGGAGAGCGAGGATATTTTTGAATTTAGCGATTCTCCTTTGGAGAAAGAGAGGTCTGAGGCTGCTTCTTCTGCCTCCGCTCCGAGTTGGGAGTTTGGGTGCATCTCCTGTTTTTAAACAAAGTAAACCTCGTCCCCGCAGACACACACTTCTGAATTTCCCCTTTTTCTCCTAATAAATTTGGTTGGAGTTTTATTCCACAGATTCAAGCAGGAAATATAAAGAAAAGGGGGAAGGAAAACTTTTGTTAAAAATTCACATTAAGTCCGGGTATATTTAAACTCTATTTTACAAATTAGACCGTGTTTGAACACGGGTGTTCGGTGTGTGGGGGGAGGCAGACGAATATCTGCAGCACATTTAAGTTGTGGGGGCAGCAATGGGCCTGGTGGCTTTGTGCAGACAATATTTCAGTCCAGGTGCACGAGGCGGTTTCGTGTTTTCCCCTCCGTTTCGATAAATAAAATTGTAAAGCCTGGTTATTAGGGTGACTGTTTTTTTATTGCATTTTGTTTTCCTTCACAAAATAAATTCTATTTCCCCGCGCTGTGAAATCAGCCCAACCTCTGGGTACGCTCAACCGAGAACCAGATAATCAAGGTTTCATTAACTTTTAAAAGTTTCTTGCTTGAATTGAGTGAGAAAGAGGGGGGAGTAGGTCTGGAGCTGTTTCTGTTTGTCTGTTATTTGAGATGCTGTTCCAGACTTGTTATACTGGTTTAATTCAAAACCTGATAAATTGTATTTAACGCTATTTGGCAATGTTTGGTTTTTTTTTTTAAAAAAGCTAAATGATTCGAACGATTTTTAATCCCGAATAATTTGTCCCCCCAATCAGTCCGAAATCATATTGAAAGCCGTCGGAGAGGCCGGTCCGGCCGGACTCGGCTAGGAGAAGAGGGGAGCTGGATGTCGGGGGTTGGCCAAGGGGTTCGGGCTGAGCCGTGCACGTACACACACACACACACACATACACACCTACGCACTCTTCCCCGTTACAGCGGTTTTTCCTTGATCAGTCCCGCGTTCTCGCTCACGACATTGCAACCTCCCGGTTAGGTCTGAGATCCCCAAAGAACCTGGATCTGGAGCAAGACCGGGAAGTGGACACACACAAAAGTAGACACACCGACATACATAGGAGCTCACAAACACCTATTCATACAAAGTTAACCCCCCCCCCCCACACACACATTTCCCCAAACACACACACGAATACAAGCATACTTCCTCCCCCCCTTTTCCTTTCCCCTCTCCCTCCTGCGTCCAAGCCACAATTCCGGCGAAGAGTGTGTCCCCCCGCCCCCATCTCTCAACCTCTCTCCAAATCAGGTAGCGGGAGCCGCCTCCCCGGGGACCCTGGCAGCTGCTGGAAACTCTCCCCACGGGCGGCGGACTCCGACATCACCGCCTCCTCCTCCTCCTCCTCCTCCTCCGACGGGGCGGCCGGCCGTCCGGGCCGGGGGGAGCTTCGTGGTCTGTGCCCTCGCCTGGGCAAACAGGTACCTGTGCTCGCGTACATGCATAAGCATCGCACTATCGACGTCTACACACACACACCCCCGCGTCCACAGTCTCTTTTCCCTTAATAAAAAAGCCCCGGAGAGAGGATACCCTTCGGTGTGTGCTACTGTTTGGGCGCTCAAGTGAGGCTCCCAAAAGCAGCGGGCCTGGCCTGACCTCCAGACCTGGCGGTCCGTCAGAACAGTGCTTGGCACAGAGTAAGCGCTTAACAAATGCCATCGTTATTATTCTTATTATCGTCAGAGAGCAGCGGCCGGGACGGACCCTTCCCCGGGGACGCGGCCCGAGGCTGGGCGGTCGGGACGCCCCGGGGCCCCGCGGATCTCCCCTTTCCCGCTCCCGGGGCCCGCGCACCGCACAGGCCGGAGGCCAAAGCCGGGCCCAGATCCCGGCCGGCCGGACTGCCGCCGGGGGCCACGCCTCCGCCCGGGAGCCATCCAGGATCCATCCAGGATCCCGGCGGGGGGAGGCCAGCCCGGAGGCGGCGCCCCCCACTGCCCCATCCTCCCCCGTCCCCGGGCCCCCCTACCTACCGCCCGCCACTGCCAGGTGAATGTGTGCCGCCCGCGTGCGGGGGCGGGGGGGATTTCCCGGTCCCCCGGGGCGACTCCACGGATCCTCCAACCTCAGCTAACCACCACCACCCCCCCCGCGCGTGCACACACGCGTGCACACACATGCACACACAAACACACACATGCACACCCCCGCCACCTTCCCGGACGCGGGACTCGGCTGCCGTTGTCGCTGAGAGGTTGCTTCCTTCCATCGCGGCGGGGCCCCAGGGGAGAAGAGGCGACCCCCGTCCTGTCGGCCACAGTGGACAAAGTCTGGAAAGTTTCGGCTCTCACACACACGCACACACACACACACACACACACACACACACAACATGCACCCACTCTCTTTCCCCCTCACGCCCCGTGGGCCGCATCTTCGTCCACTTCTCCCCTTCTCCCCCCCTTCCCGCAGGGGCTGGGGAGGGAGGGACCGAGCCCGATGGAAGGACGCGGTTTTGGGTCTGTTTGTTTGTTTGTTTGTTTTAATTTTTCCCTTTTCGATTCGAGGGCCGAGACCCACGGAGGTCGGGGCGGTCGCCCCCGCGGCCTGGGAAGGCCGGCTCCGTTTCGTGCTTCCAAGCCGAGGGAAACGACAACGGCCACAAAACAAAATAAAAGAAACGGAAAGAAGAAAACAAACAAACAAAAATAACAAAAGAAAAACGGAAAGGGGCGAGGGACATTCGGGAGGCAGAGGCCGAAAGGAGGGCAGGAGGGGGGCGGCGGGAAAGACCCATCACCGGCGGCTCCCGGCTCCTGACCCTCGGCCACCCCTGGCTGGAAATCAGGCGGTCAGGGTCCGTTCCCCACATTGTCACCCCCACCTCTCCCTAGATATCAGGGGTCTGGAGGGCAAGGGAAAGAGCGGAAAAGCGGAGGAAAACCGGGATCCCCGGGATCCGAGAGCCAGCCGGCTCGGGCCTGGGATCTCCTTCCTTCCCCTCCCATATCTTTTTTTCTGGAGATTTTTTTCCCCGTCTTTAAAAAACAGCGGAAAGTCGCCCTCCTGCACCGCCTGAATTCGTTGGGAAGTTTGTCCCGGGGCGGAGCCCCCAAGCTGGCTTGATGGCCGCTTCGCCCCAGCCGGGAACGGATTGGGGCTGGAGGAGAAGACCCCCCACCCCAGGAAGGACGAGAGCGATATAAAAGAGGGGCGAGCGGGAGAATCCTGGCCCCAAAGCCCAGTCCTCAGAGGGCCAAAGTGAAACAGAAACTAAGGGAGCCTGTGACAGGACACCTGCCAGCGGACCCCCCCCCCCCCAACAATTAAACTTCCCCCCTCCCCCCAGGCTGGTGGGGGAGGGTCCCCGAAAGACACACCGGGACCCCGGGACCCAGCGAGACCTCGAGACAGTGAGAGGTAGATGGAGGGAAGGGAGAATCTCACCAGGATCCTAACACCCGCCCCCCCCTCAAATCCCTCCCCGCACCCCGCAAAAGCCAGAGGCGCGGCCTGGGACTTTCGGGGTCTGCAGTTGGAGGCGCAGAAATGCTAGGAACGATGTTTTGGTCTGAGATTTTCAGTTGCCTCTCAAGTCAGACCCGGGCCAAAGTGTCCATTTTGGTCTCCGCCTCTGTCCTCTCTCCTTCCTCAATAATGGTCCCGGGGACCGGGCTGGATTGCTGTCTGTGTATCTGTGTGTGTGTCTCTCTCCGGCTCTGTGTCTCTGCCTGGCTGTGTCCCCCGCCCCCTCCCCCTCCGCCCCCCGCCCCCAGCCCCTCTCTCCTTGCGCCGGGCGCCCCTGGCGAAGCTGCGCAGACCTCTAGCGCCCACTATTCCAACAGCCCGGAATACGATTTCCCCAGGACCGGCCGGGACTCGGAGTCGCAGAAAGAGGGAGAGAGGGAAGAGGAGGGGAAAAAAAAAAGTTGCTAACCCCTTTCGTCAAGTTTTCGTTAACTTTCGTTTTTCTTTCTCGCCCCCCCCCCATCCCTCCTCCCCCTCCCCGCCGGGCCCCCTCCAGCCCCGCTCCGCGCTGGGCCGGGGCTCCTGGTCCGGGGTCCGGCCGGTCCGGAGCGCCTGACCCGGCCCGGGGGGCGGCCGCGGAGTGGGGGGTCCGCGGCCCTTGCGCCCCCCGCCCCGAGAGAGGGAGGACCCAGAGGCGGTCCCCCCCCCCCTTCCTTCCCCATCATGGGGAACCAGAACCTCTCGCTTCCCGGACTCCAGGGCGCGCAGCCACCCGCCGAAAGGTGCCTCCCCCCCCCAGCATCGACCCAGTCCAGCCTGGACCCTCCGCGGGGGGAGTTTGAGGGGAGGGGGGCGCGGAGGGACGGGGAAGGGGTGGGGGGGTGGGGGAGACGCGGCCGGAGACGCGGCCGGGAGCGTCAGCCCGGGACGAGGGAGACCTTACTTTTGGCTAGCTTTCTGGCCCGCGCCTTGGATCGCATGTTTTCGCCCGGCGGATCCCTCTCCTCCTCCTTGAGTCCAGAAGCAGCTACACACTATCTTCATCTCCCCAGCATTGTCAGTTTGGACACCTTCGCACATGCGCACAGAGCCTTCAATCTGACACCCCTCGCCAGGGCCAAAAAAACTTTCCAATGTATTCATCATCACCATCATCATCGTCGGCGCGGCGGGGTGGGCGCTGGAGAGGTGACTTTCTCTCTCTCTCTCTTTTTTTGGGGGGGAAGGGGAAGGGGGCGTTTTCCTTTTTTTTTTTTGGTTCTCTTCTTCACCTTCCTTATCTCTCCCTCCCACTCCCCCCCCCCCACCACCCTCCCTTCCCCACGCTCCGCAAGGGTTCGGCGCCTTTAAGACCCATTTGAGCCCCCACCCCAGCCCCCACCCGACCCCCTGGACGAGTCGAGCAGAGCGAGAGCCGGAGTCCACGCTGTGAACGAGGTGACTGCTCTCGAGGCGGTGGACGGCTGGGCCAATGTCGTGGGTGCGAGGAGTGTTTTCGGGGGACGGGAGTGGGGTGGTCGTCGGGTTCACGCATCTTTTCCAACCTAAAGCTGGAGCTGGCCCCGTTTGGGAATGCTTTGGGGGTGTCGGTGGGGTTCGAGTTATTTTCCTGTTGTGTTTTGTTTTTTTTTTTTTTCCTCCCCCTGCCCCCTGTCGCCAAGTGCTAGGATGATAGGAATCTCAACCGGGTTGTCACGAACCTGACATGGGAACTTTGGTTTCAGAATTTTAAATACCTCCCTCCCCCAGGTCTCCCACCTTAACTCCCCCCCCCCCCCAAAACCTTCATCTTCGCCCTCTGCCCTTGCGGGCGCCGGTTTGGCTTCTCCGGCGCCCAGGCCGGGACTGGGGGCCCGAACCCGGGTTTTCCGAACCAGGTGACCCTAACCACCCTCCCCTACCCCCTCCGCTCCCTGCCCTCCCTAGGCTGCCCTGCCTCTCCTTAGACACACATACACAAGCACACACACAGATACACACGCCCCCCTAATTTCTCCATTCCGTCCCCCTCCCCTGGGCTGCCCCGGGCTTGGATTTCTCTCCCGAGACCTGAGCGAGTCCGACCCGGCCCTCCTGCAGGGGGCAGGGGGCAGGGGGCAGGGGGCAAGATTTGGGTCCTGGCCTAGGTCCCCCTGAGTGTAGTACGCGGGCACTTCTCCCCCCCGAGGGGACGATTGGGGACGGAGACTCCCCGCCAAGGAGACATGGGTGGGGGTTCACTTGACCTCTTCACTTTTTTCCTCGGGAGGGCAAAGGCGTTCGCTTCGGCCCTGCAATCCCCCTCCCCACCCCCGGCCCCCCATCTCAGCCGCCCTCGGAGGCCTGTGCTTCTCCTTTCTGGGGAAAGAGATTGGGGGCATCAGGGGCGCTGCTCTCCCCGCGGCCCCCTCGCTTGTCCACTCCGGACACCCAACAGGCCGGGTTCAGGTGAGTACCGCTCTCCCGGTGTGTTGGGGGCAGAGGGTAGGGGAAAAAGGGGGCATCGAGGGCATGATAAGGAGGCAGGGGATGTGTTGGGAGCAGCGTTGAGGTCACCGGACCTCCAGGCCTCAAGTGACGGCGCAAAATTCGGGGTGGAGAAGTCCCTCTTCTCCCTTGCCCCAAGGAGGAGGGGGGTGGGGGGGCGCCCCTTGGCCCTGCAGGTGGATAGCCTCCCGGAGGTGGGGACGGCGGGGAAAAGCGGGAATTCCTCCTCTTCCTTCGCCGGGAAGCCCAGAGGCGGGGGCGAGGGCACAGACAGACAGACTGACGGAAGGTTGGCCTAAGCAGGAACTCAGCGGGAGAGTTTAGGAAGTGCTCGTGTAATTCAAGCAGTTACACTTCAGAACGGAGGAGATCCAACGTTTAAAATGATTTTTTTTAAAGAACTGGAGTCCTGTCTGCAGGCGCGTGAGCCCCTTCCGCCCCCTCTCCTCCCTCGCCCTCTTCTTCTACCCCCTTTCTTCCCTCGCCCTCTTCTTCTGCCCCCTCTCCACGCCCCAGCGGAGCCCCTGCCCCTGCCCCAAGAGCTGGAGGCGGGAAATGGCATCCGTCGCGGTTTTGATTTAGGACCGACCCCCTCGGCTCCTGAGCTGAGGAATTTATATTCAAGGAGGGAGAAGGAGCTCGCCCCCCTACCCCCCTCCCGGCCACCACGGCCACCACCGCAGAAGCCCAGACCAGAGCCCTTTCTAGCTCCACTTCGGAACTCTTCCCTGCCGCGGGAGGCTTCGGTGGCAAACGAAATCCCCTCGGCCGGGGCCCCGTGACCCCCTCCGGGGCTGATTTCGAGTGGAGTGGGGCCATGTGGGTTGTGGGGAGAGCTGTCTCGTCCCCCGCCCCCTCCCCAATACCCCTATCATCCTCATAGATCTCGCAGCCAAAGGAAGCTTAATTTGAGGAGGAGGGGGCTGCAGCTAGGGGAGCCCGCCTCTCTTTCCCGTTTCTCGAGGACTCTGAGCTCTGGGGGGGTCCCCCCTCCCCAGTTATTCCTCTCTCTCCCTCCCCACGGGAGGGCAGAGAGAAGGGGGGCGGAGATGAAAGGTTGAGTCGGCCCCCTATTCGTCTCCACCTGCAAAGAGGCACGCCAGGGGAAACGGTCCTGCTTCGAGTCACCCCCTTCTGTGCAACCCCCTCACCCCCCCCCCAAAAAAAAAGAGCCGACGGATGGAGATGGTTCTAACGCCAAACCGATTCCACAGAGCCGGGCCTGTGGGGCCTCTCCCTCTGGGGCCTTTAAGGGGTTCCTTGCTCCGAATCCCCCCCGCTCTTCCACTCCCGGACCCTTCCCACAAGCCCGGCCCAGGATCCCCATCCCTCCCTCCCCAGCTCGGGTCCCTTCGGGTGGGGAACTAATCTGAGGGGAAACTCGGGGGAGTGGAGGGGGTCACCTCCCGATTAGCGTCGTTGAAGGCCAGGAGGAAAAGACGGGTGACATTTTCAAAGTCAAACCAAAGAAGAAAACAGTCATAAACCGACACGAAATCGTGGAGACGCGATTCAAAATGGAACTCTGCTCAACATGGGTTGGGAGGCAAAGAGAAGGGACACTCTCCTTCCTCCCTCCTCGCTTCTCTGCCTTCCTCTTTAGAGGGTCCAGCCCCGACGGAGGGCTTCGTCACTCCGGGAAATTCCCGGCGGGGGGAGGCCTCGGCAGAGAAGGGGCAAGGGCACCAGTTCTTCACTGGGGGTGGGGATTGGTGGGAGAGGGAAGCACCCTCTCACCCTCCGCCCTCAGTAGCCGAGGGCACCCCAAAAACATAATTTCCGGGCGGCCTAATCGCTCGGCCGGCCGGCCAAGCAACCGAGTGGATCTTTCGCTGCAGACGGGGATTGCGGCGGGGCGGGGAGAAGAAGGGGGCGATGGAGGGTGGGGAGGGGGACGCTTACAGGAACCTCCACACCTTCCCCTGGTCCATGCCGCCCCACACCCATTTTCCCCAGGAGGAGGGGGGGGGATGGAGGATTTCAACACCTCCCCACCTTACCCTCCCTCACGCCGAGCAGGTTAAATTTTGTTAATCTGTTCGGGGGCAAAGGGATATTTTCTTTTTTGTTGAATTTTAAGATGAGGGCTTGGTGGGGAGGCGGAGGAGAAGAGGTATAGAGGGAGGGGGCGAGAAAACTAACCCCTATCGGAATCGAGCTATGGCCAACCCGTACCCCAAATCGATTCGGCACCGGATTTCCTGGCGTATGAACTCGAGGGGAGGAGAGGGGACTCTAACCAGAACCCCATTCCCCCCTATCCGACCCGCCCCAATCAGGTGTTGCCCCTAGACCCCTGCCCCTTGGGTCTCCTTCCCTCTTCCCGGCCCCCGACCCCACGAGAGATCAGGCCCCCCGGGACCCGGCCCTTCGATGGTTTCGGGCTTCAGCTTGGCACATAGTAAGCGCTTAAAAAATACCATTAGTACTATTATTATTATCCCAGACCACCAGGACCCTCTCGTCCCGAGCTCTCTCCCGCTTCTGCTCAACGAATGAGCCCTCGGCTCGGGGGCTCGGGGCATGTGTTGGGCGGGATGGCCAACCCATCATACCGCAGAATGCTTATACCGCGGCCCCCCGCATTCGGACTACCCCGAGCCCCCAAATCCAAACCGTCCTTACTCCTGTACAGCACTGAACCCCGAGAAACCGTCCCTCTCCTTCCACCCCCAGAAACGAAGTCTGAGTTGTTTCCAGCGCCTGACAGGTGCGGGTTGGGGTGGGGGGGGGGGCAGAAAGAAGCGAGAGATTGGGGGTCCCTAACGGAATCTCTTCCCCATTTGGAGAAAAGGCTAAATGGGAAACGGGGGTCTCGCTGATCTTCATGTAATTGGGGCTGGGGGAGGCGGCCCTTGAAACCTGCCAGCCCCCTCGAAGATGCAGAATCCTGCCCCGCGTTATGCGGAGGCAGGGGGCTTGCGGGGCGTTTTCTTGATTTCACCCTTCCCTTTGGACCCCCGATCCGGGGTTCGAATCCCCCCCGGGGGAATTCTTTCGGAGAGTTTTGCGGCCAAACTCAGGGGACACGAAACAGGGCATTTCGGTTCTCGCCGGAAAAGATCCGAGGTGTTCGACAACGACCCTCGGAGTGGTTCTAACTGGGAGAAAGCCAAGACCAGAGGGGAAGAAAAAAATCAGGGGGTCCCCCTGCCCCATTCCCGTCGCGGCCCCGGACAATGGGGAGAGTGTCCAGCCCCGAGGCGACTCTGTTCCGGACCCCCTGGGATGGTGAGGGGTCGTGGGATGAGGGGCGACCCTGGTGGATTCCCGGTTGGGCTGAGAGAGCCGAGATCTCCCTCTCCCGTGGCCCACTTCTTTCCCGGTTCCCCCGACGGCCCGGGGCCGGATGACTGCGCCGGATCATTATTGGTCGTTAATTGAGTTCAGGACCTGTGGTGGCCGGGGAAAATGGGAATTGTGACCACTCGTGGCGACCGGGCGGTGTGTAGAGGTGGAGGGAGAGAAGAGTGAAAGAGAAAAAGTGAGACACACTAAGCGAACGAACACGAAAGAGACGGGTCCACGCGCACCCAGAATCGGGCTTCTCTCGCCCCAATGACTCGGGTGTCCACCCTTTGCGGTCATTCTGTCCGGAGCCCTTCTGTCCCGGGTCGGAGGGTTTTGTTGTTTTTTTTTTATGGGGGGGGGGGCGGGTGCAGAGAGAGGAGGAAGGCTTAGGCAGGAAGCAGAGGCGGTATCATCTCGGAAATCCTCAAATCGAATCGAATCGGTTCCAGACAAACCCCAGCAGCCCTGAACTCCCCAAGAGGAGAAGAGGGAGGAGAACCTGCGGGGACACGGATAGCACCTCTAGGAGGGGAATTCGGAATCCAGACCCCCCTCATATTGGGAGAGACCCAGTCTCTGATTGAGGAACTTTTGGGGATTTTAATTTTTTTATGGGGGGTCGTTTTAACCGTCCCTTTTTTTTTCTCTCTCTCTCTTGGCAGCTGAGACGGTTTTCCCTCCATCCCCGAGCGAAAAAGTCCCGGATCCGAATTCCTAGAAGATCGAACCTCCTGGAAGCCTCTCTCCCGTCCCCTACCCCAAATCAAAACTAAAATAAAAACGAAAAAAACCAAGATAACCGAGAAGTGCATCGCGATTCAAAACTTTTCGAGAAAACCCATCAATCCCCACCACCCTCGACATCTCCACCAGCGAATCTCTAATGATTATTTCCGAGGGGTTAACAGAAAAGCGGGAGGAGAAGGGTGCGTTTCTGCGATCCCCGCCGAGGCCCTTCAGACGAAATCATCCTAAAGATGGAGCAGGGAGGGGGCCTTCTCCCCCGCGGACCACCACTCCAGATGGCGAGGAGGGCGCGCAGAGGCCGAAGGGCATTGCCCTTCCCCCCGCCCCCGGGAATGAGCTCGGAAAGGACCTTGGGGGATTCGGTAACGGGGATAACTGCGTCCCTGCTGCCTATTCCCAATTTTCCTAGATGAGACCACCGAACCTATCCCCTTCTCCCTCCATCTCCATCCCTGTCCGCCCCCGCTCCCTCAGACTGTCCCATCCCCATCTCACCTCACCCTCTCCCCCCAAAAAACTATCCCATCTACAAACTGTCCCATCCCCATTCCTGTCCACCCCCTTCCCGTTCCCTTAGACTGTCCCATCCTCACTCCGATTCATCCCCCTCTACACAGACTATCAGTCAGTCGTATTTACTGAGCACTTACTGTGTGCAGAGCACTGTAAACGCATGGATGAGCACAATATTCATTCATTCAATCCTATTTATTAAGCGCTTACTGTGTGTAGAACACTATAAGCGCAAGGGCGAGTACAATATTCATTCATTCAATCGTATTTACTAAGCGCTTACAGTGTGCAGAGCATTGTAAGTGCATGGGTGAGCACAATATTCAACTGCATTTATGAAGCGTTTACAGTGTGCAGAGCACTGTACTAAGAGCTTGGGAAAGTAAAACAGTTAACAGTGACATTCCCTGCCCACAACGAGCTCAGAGTCTAGAGGGGGAGACAGATATTAATATGAATAAAATTACAGATATGGACATAAGTGCTGTGGGGTTGGGGGGGGGGAATGAATAAAGGAAGCAAGTTAGGACGACACAGAAGGGAGCGGGAGAAGAGGAAAAGAGGGCTCTTGGAGGAGATGTGCCTTCAATAAGGATTTGAAGTTGGGGAGTGTAATGGTCGAATAGGAAGAGGGAGAGAGTATTCCAGGCCAGAGGTTGGACGTGGAGAAAAAGTTGGGGGGCGAGGTAGACGAGATGGCGGCCCCCATCCCTGTCCATTCCCCTCCCCCCAGACTGTCCCATCCCCAGCATCCCGCCCCCATCCCCCAGAGCGGCAGACCCCAAGACCCATTAGGCCCGCGATGGATCCGGGATAGACCCGGTTTCCCGGGCAGTGAGGCAGAAGTTTCGGCTACCCGCTTCTGCCCACTTTAGTCCGGACCGGGAAACTGTAAAACGGGGTGCCAAGCCGGCCGCGCCCTGGGACACCAACTCTCAGGAGGGCAGATTCAGGCATGACCCCCTGTTGAGGTGGTTATCTGGATTTCTAGACTGTGAGCCCGTTGTTGGGTAGGTACCGTCTCTATAGGTTGCCGATTTGTACTTCCCAAGCGCTTAGTACAATGCTCTGCACGCAGTAAGCGCTGAATAAATACAATTGAATGAATGAATGGATAATTGGTGGTGGGGGCGGGGATGCCAGGGGCAGGGCGGGAAGGGGTCATTTCCCAACCCCTTCCCGGTGTGTGCCAACCAAAATGAAACCGGCTTTCTCATCTGCTTCACCCGGAGAGACAAGCTCCGGGGCGGGCAGGATCCAGGGACTTGCCGCATCCCGCCCGAGTAGACCGAGCCCAGAGGAGCCCCTCAATTCGCCCGGGCTCGTTGACCGCGAGTCCAAGTCAGGAAGAGCCCGTTGGGCTTCCCAACGGCGGGGATGGGCCTCCGGGCCGAGGGCAGCGCGGGAAGGGGGCGTGTGGCCTCGAAATGGGGGCGCGGCCTCGAATTGAGGGGCGTGTGGCCTCGAACCAGAGGGTGTGACCTCGGGGATGCTCCTCCCTCCCCCGCAGGTTGCCTGGCAACGCGGCCCCGCCCCTGCGGTCCCGGGGTCCCTGCCTCGGGGTGCGGGATGCGGGAGCCCCGCAGCAGTCATCGCAGCCGCCCCCCGCTCTCCCGGGTCCAGCTGCTCCGGGAGGGCCGAGCCTCCACGGAAGGTGGCAGCAGCAGGCCGCGGGAGCCGGGCGGCCCCTTTCCTCCCCCCGCTACTTGCTAGACGCCTGCTATTCGCCCGGCACTGCGCCGAACGCTAAGCAGCGGATGTCGGCTAATCAGATTGAACACGATCCCTGTCCCAGGCAGAGCTCACGGTCTCATACATGGGGCGAGAAGGTGTCTTTGCTCCCTTTTACAGGGGAGGAAACTGAGGTTCAGTGACTTGTCCCAGGTCATTCATTCATTCGTGTTTATTCAGCGCTTACTGTGTGCAGGGCACTGTAATAATAATGATGGTATTTGTTAAGCGCTTATTATGTGCAAAGCACTGTTCTAAGCGCTGGGGGGATACAAGGTGATCAGGTTGTCCCACGTGGGGCTCACAATCTTAACCCCCATTTTACAGATGAGGGAACTGAGGCCCAGAGAAGGGAAGTGACTTTCCCAAAGTCATACAGCTGACAAGTGGTGGAGTCGGAATTAGAACCCATGACTTCTGACTCCTAAGCCCAGGATCTTTCCACTAAGCAATGCTGCTTCTCTAAGTGTATGTTGCCAATTTGTACTGTATGTTGCCAATTTGTACTTCCCAAGCGCTTAGTACAGTGCTCTGCACATAGTAAGCGCTCAATAAATATGATTGACAATGATGAAGTGTACTAAGGGCTTGAAAAGTACAAGTCGGCAGCAGATAGAGACAATCCCTAACCAACAACAGGCTCACCCATAGCAGGCTCCTGGCACAGCTGGGGTTAAAATCTGGCTCTCCTGACTCCTGTCCTCAGCTGCTCTTTCCAGTAAACCTTAATGTTTCTGGGGTAGGGGTCAGAATCAGAAAGACTAGCATCTAATAATGATGGTATTTATTAAGAGCCTATTATGTGCCAAGCACTCTTCTAAGCGCTGGGGTAGATACAAGGTAATCAGATTGCCCCACGTGGGGCTTACATCTTAATCTCCATTTTACAGCTGAGGTAACTGAGGCCCAGAGAAGTTAAGTGGTTTGCCCAAGGTCACACAGCAGACAACTGGTGGAATCAGGATTAGAACCCTCGTCCTCTGACTCCCAAGTCCCGGCTCTTTCCACTAAGCCACGCTGCTTCTCCCCAAACCTATTAAAAGGCCAAATTGGTTGGGGGAGGTGGCCGGGACCGAGGTTGGGGTTGGGTCCTTTCAGGTCTCCCAGGGCCCTTGGAGTGACTTGAGATATATAATAGTAATAATAAGGATAATTGTGGTATTTGTTAAGTGTTCACTATGTCCCAGGCACGGTACTAAGTGCTGGAGTGGATACAAGCAAATCAGGCTGGACACAGTCCCTGTCCTACAAGGGGCTCACAGTCTCAATCCCCATTTTACAGATGAGGTAACTGAGGCCTAGCAAAGTAAAGTGATTTTCCCAAGGTCACACAGCAGACAACTGGCAGAGTCAAGATTAGAACCCATGACCTTCTGACTCCCAAGCCCATGCTCTATCCACGACACCATATAGGTCCCCAAACACCATGGTGCATAATCAATCAATCGTATTTATTTATTGACTGCTTACTGTGTGCAGAGCACTGAACTAAGCGCTTGGGAAGTACAAGTTGGCAACATTTAGAGACAGTCCCTACCCAACAGTGGGCTCACAGTCTAAAAGGGGGAGACAGAGAACAAAACCAAACATACTAACAAAAAAAAATAAATGGAATAGATATGTACTAGTAAAATAAATAAATAAATAGAGTAATAAATAAGTATAAACATATATCCGTATATACAGGTGCTGTGGGGAAGAGAAAGAGGTAAGATGGGGGCATGGAGAGGGGGATTGGGGGATTGTGTGTGTGAATACATGCCGTGTCCTCTGCTCTAGCTCTGCTTTGGGGTGGAGGTAGGATCATTCCCTAAGGAAAATCTGAGGGAAATCATCCTCCCTTACCTATCTGGATGAGTCTTCTACCCAGTCCCTTCTCATCCACCCTACCATGGCATCACAGGCCCATGTGTGGTACCTGTGGATGTGGGGAGGGAACTGAGGCACAGAGAAGTGAAGTAACTTGCCCAAGGTCACACAGCAGAAAATTGGTGGATCTGGGATTAGAACCCACGTCCTCTGACTCCCAAGCTGCGGCTCTTTCCATAAGCCAAGCTGCTTCTCTACTGAGCACTTACTGTGTGCAGAGCACTGTACTAAGTGCTATATAACAGAGCTGGTATACAGGTTCTTTCCCACAAGGATTTTACAATCTAATTATGGGTAGGAGGAAAGCAGCAGTAGTTTAAAGATATGATCAAAAGCCCTAGGTGGCGGGGCATAAGTGCTTCTCAATCAATTGATCATATTTATTGAGTGCTCACTATGTACAGAGCATTGTACTAAGTTTTTGGGAGAGTATATTGTAATAGAGTTAGTAGACACATTTCCTGCCGATAAGGAGCTTACAGTCTAGAGGGGAAGACCTACCTACCATCCTACCCAACTGTTCACTTGTTTCTTTTGTTAGTTCTGCTTCCGTCTCTCGTCCTCTAACTGTGGGTGCCCTGCCAGGCTCTGTGCTCGAAACTTGCTTTTGGGGAGTTCAGCGGTTCAGCTGGCATCAGCTATCATCTCTATGTTATATGTTGCCAACTAGTACTTCCCAAGCGCTTAGTCCAGTGCTCTGCACACAGTAAGCGCTCAATAAATACGACTGAATGAATGCACGAATGAATGAATATGAATGACCCACAAATCGACCTCTTTTACACCATCCAAGCTCACATCTCCTCTTGCCTCCAGGGCATCTCCACTTGGATGGCTCACTTGGACCTCCAAATCAACATGTTCACTATTGAATCGACTGTCCCCCTCCTACACCTCCCATCATCCCAACTTCCCCATCTCTGTTGATTGTGCCACCACCCTCCCTGTGACCCAGGGTATTACCTTTCTGACTGTAAGCTCCTTGTGGGCAGGGCCATGTCTAACAACTCTGTTTTATTGTACTCTCAAAAGTTCTTAGTACAGTGCTCTGCACACAGTAAGCGCTCAATAAATACGATTGAATGAATGAATGAAGATTGATTGATTATCTTCAATTCCTCATTGTCATTCTGCCCTTACCTCCTATCTAATTTTAAACGTTGGTGATTTTTCCTCAAAAACTGCCCCCTCTTGTAAGCTCCCTCTAGATCATAAACTTGTTGTGGACAGGGAACATCTACCAATCATCATATTGTAATTTCCCAAGTGCCGCACACAGGAAGTGCCCAATAAATATGACTGATTGATTGATACAGCTACTACCACTTCACTCCTCTAATGCTAAACTTCTCACTGTACCTCCCTCCTTGTAACCAGCAGAAAG
The DNA here is from genome assembly GCF_015852505.1 of Tachyglossus aculeatus. Taxonomy (NCBI): domain Eukaryota; kingdom Metazoa; phylum Chordata; class Mammalia; order Monotremata; family Tachyglossidae; genus Tachyglossus; species Tachyglossus aculeatus. The sequence continues at coordinate 39,893,761 of NC_052070.1, read as the reverse complement.
TTACTCTTCCCCACTTCAAAGCTTTATTGAATGCACATCTCCTCCCTGATTAAGCGCTCCTTTCCTCTTCTCCCACTCCTTTCTGCTTTCACCCTGACTTGCTCCCTTTGCTCTCCCCACCCCACAACTCCACAACACTTATGTAAATACCTGTAATTTTTTTTTTGTACTGTTGTCTGTTTCCCCCACTCTAGATTGTAAGCTTGTTGTGAGTAGGGACTGTGTCTGTGTATTGTTATATTGTACTCTCCCTAGCCCTTAGTACAGGGCTCTGCACACAGTAAGTGCTCAATAAATACTACTGACTGTCTGGACAACTGCATCAGTCTCCTCACAGGTCTTCCCACCCCAGTCCCTCCCCTTGCCAATCAGTGCAGAACACTGTACTAAGTGTTTGGGAGAGTATAGCAGAATTGGTAGACATATACCCTACCCACAACAAGTTTACAATCTAGAGGGGCCTCCAGTCCATACTTCACTCTGTTGCCCGGGTTGTTTTTCTAAAACATGATTCTGCCCACTCCTCAAAAATCTCCAATAGTTGCCCATTCATCTTCAGATCAGTCAGAAGCATCTGACCATTTGCTTTATGGTTCTCTCCCCACTTCTTATCCTTACTTGTCTCTCACTACATTCCAGCTCATACACTTCTCTCCTCTCAAGCCAATCTACACACTGTGTCTCCTTATAGTCTCTCTCGCTCACCCCCTCCCTCCTGCCTGAAACTCTCTCTCCCTTCTCATCCCACAGACCATTGCTCTTTCCATCTTCAAGGTCCTTCTGAAAACACATCTCCTCCAGGAGGCCTTCCCTGATTTTTTCACAAATTCCACCCTATTTCCCCCACTACTACAACTACAATGCTTCTGAGTGTTCCCTAAGTGTTTGGGGTCTCACACTTCTGCACACTGTTGCACTTACATACATATTATTTTCTATTGCTTCAATAAATATCATTGATGATTCAAGCACTCACCATGTTAATGATTCACTTATTGATCTCCCTGCCTTTGGCCTCCCTTCCTTTCAGGACATACTTTATGCTGCTGCCTAGATTATCTTCCTGAAACACCATTCATCATACATCTCCTCTCTCCTCAAAACCTTCCAATGGTTGCCCCTCTCCCTCTTCATCAAGTATACACTCCAGTGGTCAAACTTCTCCCCCAGTATACTCCGCTTTATCAGCTTTCCTCAGGCACGATTCCCCTACTCATTCTCTTTTCTCCTCCCAAGCTCCACTCCACTTTATTTTTCTCCTCTCTAGCTGTATGTATCATTATGTTTGTCTCTCCCATTAGAATATAAGCTTCATTAATATAGACATGGACTCAATCTGTGGCATTTATTGAACCTTACCATAGGACTATACTAAGAACTTGGGAGAGCACAATACAACAGAGTTGGCAGACATTTCCCGCCCACAGGAAGGTTACAGTCTAGAGGGAACTTGCTATTTTGTTATTCTGCATTTCAAGTGGTTGCTCAATATATGCTTCTATTATTATGACCTCCTAACTGTATCCTCCTCTCCTTTTGCCTGGCTCTGAGTCCTTGCTCACATTGACCCCAGGACCTGGAATTCCCTTCCCCATGCAAATCCACCACACCTCAAACCTCCTACCTTCAAAGCCCTCCTCAAATCCCACGACCTCTACCCAATGATTATCAGTAGTTGGAATTTGGTCAATCTTTCAACTGCTTCTCGTTCCCTTGCCCCCTCTAGACTGTAAGCTCATTGTGGGAAGGGAACGTGTCTGTAATATTATATTGTACTCTCCCAAGTTCTCGGGACAGTGCAGTGCACATAGTAAGTGCTCCATAAATAAGACTGATTGTCCTTGTGCTTTTACATTTTCTCCACCCTTAGCATGTATGTAAATTGGTGAGTAAAATTGCTTGTTTATAATTGAGTCCCTTGCCCACTCACTTGGGACCTCACTGCTTTCCAGGATCAAGGATGGACCAGAGCTATCACCAGGAAAGTCAGGTGAGGCAGTTGGGTCTGGGCTTTTGAGTGAGTGAAGAGAGCTTGTTAGCTATTTGGTTGGGGCAATCTGCTAGTAAAGCCTGCAGTTCCTTGGAACCCGGATTGCCTCTGGATCCCCCAAAAGCCTTCCTGAACCCCAACCATGGCCACTGCCTGCCAAATTTAGTTTTGCCTGTTCACTGGGCCTTGTTCATGATCCACCTACCTCCAACCCCTTGCTCACATCCTTCCTCCTGTCAGGAAGGCCCTTCTCATTCACATCTACCAGGCTTACAGCTGTTTCCATCTTCCAAATATTTCTAAAATCTCACCTCCTCCAAGAGGCCATCCTTATTTAATCTCTCTTCTCTCCAAGTCACATCCTTCCCACTACCACTTCAGCACCTTAATGTCATCTATGCATTTATGCATTAACAATTGCCTGTGGCATTTCTGTACATAATTAAAATCTGTCTTTAAGCACTTATCCATGTATTCACCCTTCCATTCTCTTCCTCCTATCTGTAAATTATTTTGGGTCTTTCTCTCCACTGCATTGTAAGCTCTACTGGGGCAGAGATCTTATCTTCTCAATCAATTTTACTCTCCCAAAAAACTTAGAACATGAGGCACTCAATAAATAATTTTAATTGACTGTGGATCATTGTTGATCTGGAGCCCTTTAAAGAAGGACTCGTGTTCTTGAACGAGTTGTCTGCACGTGCTGCCTAGAATTCCTCAACGACAACTCTCTCCTCGACCCCCTCCAGTCTGGCTTCCGTCCCCTTCATTCCACAGAAACTGCCCTCTCAAACGTCACCAATGACCTCCTGCTTGCCAAATCCAACGGCTCATACTCTGCCTAATCCTCCTCGACCTCTCAGCTGCCTTTGACACTGTGGACCATCCCCTTCTCCTCAACATGCTATCTGACCTTGGCTTCACAGACTCCGTGCTCTCCTGGTTCTCCTCTTATCTCTCCGGTCGTTCTTTCTCAGACTCTTTTGCAGGCTCCTCCTCCCCCTCCCATCCTCTTACGGTGGGGGTTCCCCAAGGTTCAGTGCTTGGTCCCCTTCTGTTCTCAATCTACACTCACTCCCTTGGTGACCTCATTCGCTCCCACGGCTTCAACTATCATCTCTACGCTGATGACACCCAGATCTACATCTCTGTCCCTGCTCTCTCCCCCTCTCTCCAGGCTCGCATCTCCTCCTGCCTTCAGGACATCTCCATCTGGATGCCTGCCCGCCACCTAAAACTCAACATGTCGAAGACTGAACTCCTTGTCTTCCCTCCCAAACCTTGTCCTCTCCCTGACTTTCCCATCTCTGTTGACAGCACTACCACCCTTCCCATCTCACAAGCCCGCAACCTTGGTGTCATCCTCGACTCCGCTCTCTCATTCACCCCTCACATCCAAGCCGTCACCAAAACCTGCCGGTCTCAGCTCCGCAACATTGCCAAGATCCGCCCTGTCCTCTCCATCCAAACTGCTACCCTGCTCATTCAAGCTCTCATCCTATCCCATCTGGACTACTGCACCAGCCTTCTCTCTGATCTCCCATCCTCGTGTCTCTCTCCACTTCAATCCATACTTCATGCTGCTGCCCGGATTATCTTTGTCCAGAAACGCTCTGGGCATATTACTCCCCGCCTCAAAAATCTCCAGTGGCTACCAATCAATCTGTGCATCAGGCAGAAACTCCTCACCCTGGGCTTCAAGGCTGTCCATCACCTCGCCCCCTCCTACCTCACCTCCCTTCTCTCCTTCTACTGCCCAGCCTGCACCCTCCGCTCCTCCGCCGCTAATCTCCTCACCGTACCTCGTTCTCGCCTGTCCCGCCATCGACCCCCGGCCCACGTCATCCCTCGGGCCTGGAATGCCCTCCCTCTGCCCATCCGCCAAGCTAGCTCTCTTCCTCCCTTAAAGGCCCTGCTGAGAGCTCACCTCCTCCAGGAGGCCTTCCCAGACTGAGCCCCTTCCTTCCTCTCCCCCTCGTCCCCCTCTCCATCCCCCCCATCTTACCTCCTACCCTTCCCCACAGCACCTGTATATATGGTTGTACATATTTATTACTCGATTTATTTATTTATTTATTTTACTTGTACTTATCCATCCTATTTATTTTATTTTGTTCGTATGTTTGGTTTTGTTCTCTGTCTCCCCCTTTTAGACTGTGAGCCCACTGTTGGGTAGGGACTGTCTCTATATGTTGCCAATTTGTACTTCCCAAGTGCTTAGCACAGTGCTCTGCACATAGTAAGCGCTCAATAAATACGATTGATGATGATGATGGATGAGATACTTTTTCCTCTGCCTCTCCCCAAGGAGTTTAGGGAAGCAAGGCTGTGACCTTCTCTAGACCTGGTGTGGGGTGGGGAGGACCTCTCTCTGGTTCCCCGGGTACCTGGGGATCAGTCCTGAAGTCTGGGTTGAAGCAAGGAAGTGAGCCCATGTTCCAGACATTGGGACACAGCAGTCCCTGAAGTTCTAACTCCAGAGGCCAGTGGATTGTCCATTTTTTTAGCAATGAGACTGCTGGCCTAATTTCACATGGAATACAGCCCAGGTAGACATAAACAATGTCACCCTGCAGACACATATCTACTATTACAACCTCTGCTCAGTAGAAATTTCCACATAGTGGAGCCACCTTTCAGTAAATAGAGAACACCCAGTCCTGAGGAAGACCCCAAGAGAATCAGATGTTATTGAGGACATCCTAAACCAATCAGTACTCTGGCCACTTAAAGGTACACTGACCCACTCAGGTCCTGAAGCATCTCCTCTGCAGTTATCTCCATTTCCCTTGACCAGCATTGTGACAAACCTCTTCACTGAGGGATTACTTAAGATTTATAATAAGCTCATGGGGGCTGGACACGCTACAGATCCCACAGGTCAAGTAGAGACTGCTCACTAGGGTCTCCAGAGGGAGTGTGGCCTAAGGGACAGCGTAGGCCTGGGAGTCAAGGACTGGATTCGAACCCTAGTTCTACTAATGATCTTCTGTATCATCATCATCAATCGTATTTATTGAGCGCTTACTATGTGCAGAGCACTGTACTAAGCACTTGGGAAGTACAAATTGGCAACATATAGAGGCAGTCCCTACCCAACAGTGGGCTCACAGCTTAAAAGGGGGAGACAGAGAACAAAACCAAACATACTAACAAAATAAAATAAATAGAATAGATATGTACAAATAAAATAAATAAATAAATAAATAGAGTAATAAATATGTACAAACATGTACAAGATCATATTCTGTATGATCTTGGGCAAGTCACTTAGCCTTTTTCGGCCTCAGTTTTCTCCTCTGTAAAATGGGGATAAAATGCCTGCTCTCTCCACCTCTTAGATTGCAAGCCTCATGTGAGGTAGGGACCGTGACTGATCAGATTATCTTGTTTCTACCCCAGTGCTTGACCCAAAGTACCTACTTACTCAATTCATTCATTCAATAGCATTTATTGAGCACATATTGTTTGCAGAGGACTATACTAACCTCCTGGGAAAGTCCGATGCAACAATAAACAGATGTGTTCCCTGCCAATTCTATGGTGACAAAACATTCATTCATTCAATCATATTTACTGAGTGCTTACTGTGCGCACAGCACTGTACTAAGCGCTTGAGAGGTACAAGTTGGTAATATATAAAGATGGCCCCTACCCAAAAATGGGCTCACAGTCTAGAAGGGGGAGACAGACAACAGAACAAAACATGTAGACAGGCGTCAAAGTCATCAGAACAAACAGAATTAAAGCTAAATGCACATCATTAATTAAATAGAATAGTAAATATGTACAAGTAAAATAAATAGAGTAATAAATCTGTACAACTATATAAAAGTGCTGTGGGCAGGGGAAGGAGGTAGGAGGGGGAGATGGGGAGGAGGAGAGGAGAAAGGGGGCTTAGTCTGGGAAGGCCTCTTGGAGGAGATGAGCTCTCAGTAGGGCTTTGAAGGGAGGAAGAGAGTTAGCTTGGTGGATGTGCAGAGGGAGGGCATTCCAGGCCAAGGGAAGGATGTGGGCTGGGGGTCGATGGCGGGACAGGTGAGAGCAAGGTAGCGGCAGAGGAGAGGAGGGTGCGGGCTGGGCTGTAGAAGGAGAGAAGGGAGGTGAGGTAGGAGGAGGCGAGATGATGGAGAGCCTTGAAGCTGAGAGTGAGTGAGAAAACATCAGTATAGAGTATACACTTTCTGTAGTATCCATTGATATAGATCATTCAGAACTAGTTACCTAGGTACTCCTGGTGCAAACCAGGAGATAGATTTGGGCTATAGAGTCCTTGGCATGGAGTCAGTCTCTTAGCATCAAAACTATGCTCACCTCAACCTAGTTGCTGGGTAGGGTGTTTGTGGTACATGAACAGCGGTCACAACCTCAAACAGCTGCTGAATTGTCTCTGGATGACTGAAGATAAGAGGTGGGGATGAGGGTGGCAGAAATGCCTAAAGATGCAGTGAAAAACAGCATCGGGCATTGGGGCATCACAGTTAAAAGCTGGGAGACCACAGTGGCACACACCACAGCCTGGTGTGCTGCAATCCAGAAAGAAGTGGCTCTTGGTGAGCAGAACCTCTGGGAGCATCATGAGCTCAAGGGGCAAAAGTGAAAACAGTGCCTGGTACTGAAAATGGCAGAAGCAGCATGGCATATTGGATAGAGCATGGGCCTGGGAGCCAGAAGGTCTTGGGTTTTAATCCTGGCTCCACCACTTGTCTGCTGTGTGACCTGAGACAAGTCACTTTACTTCTCTGACCCTCAGTGACCTCATTCCTAAAATGGGGATTGAAACTATGAGTCCCAAATGGGAGAGGGACTGTGTCCAACCTGATTTATTTGTATCCACCTCAGCGCTTAATACAGTGCCTGGCACATAGTAACAGCTTAACAAATACCACTATTATTATTATCATTATTATATACTCCAACACAACATAGCACAGAGTGTGTGGACACTGTGCAATGAGAATGTCAACCAGCTGCTCCCATACACTTGGGCAAACTTCACCAACAGGGGTATGTGAAGGACAATGGTAGCAGAGCCGTTGATAATAGGGGATCACGGTTATCTTGAGAATGTCCCTATCCCTCTCCCTAGCAGCCAGCGGCTCCAAAGAATCTTTCCTAAATGTAAGTAATAGGAAGGCAGTGTGGAAAGACCATGGGTCTGGGCACCAGGAGACTGAGGTTCTAGTTTCAGCTCTAAAACTGGTTTTAAGTCCATTTACCTTCTCTGGGCCACAGTTTTTTTTTTTTTCCAAATGTAAAATGGGTGTCACAGGATACCTGCTCTCTCATTCCCTATGATTGTGAACCCCTCTGGGACAGGATCTATGTCTGTTCTGATTATTTTGCATGTCTCCCAGTACTTGGCACATAGCAAGTGCTCAATATCATACTCATCATTATTATTATTAGATTATCAGTCACAGCTGTCTCCAATCTCAGGTACCCCATGCTTCTGCTGTCCAACCCCAGAAAGTAGCTCTCAAAAGCACACTACATGCCCCTGACTTCTAGACTGGTTCGGCTCTTCTGAAGCCATTTACAGTGTTTTCAACATCATCTGCTCAGAAACCAGATGGCGAAGAACTCAGTTGTTATAACAAACATATAAGAAAACCCATTTTTACAAAAGGAGAAGCAACAGTTTCCTTTGGAGATGGCTAGAGCTGGCAAAGAGGTGAGTGTGGCCTTCTTGGTGGGGTGGGGGCAAGGGAACTGTCTTCTCTCCCCGCATGGCATTTCTGTCTAGTAATCACCTTGGCTTCACCCTGCCTTTAATTTTTACAGCTGGACCTGTTTATCCCAGCTCAACTTTCACTAAAGAGGAAAAGCTATCACTTAAACAAAACCATTCAGAACTCAGTATCATATGTGGATTTCTTAACATAAATAAATCCTACACAACAAGATTTATGTTCCTGGAGTGATGTCATTCATTGAAGCCCCATTTCCCAATCAAACCAGCATTTAACAATTTGCCTCTCTGCTACAGTTTTATATAAAAAAAATAAGAAAAACACTCTTTGGCGTGAAAATTGTTTATTTTCTCTGGTATCACTTAGGCCGTTAGAAAGGAATAGTTTTTTTGGTGAATGCAGTACATCTCTGTCCCTGTATTTTTTTTCCCACCCCACAAGCCATCAACACAAAAAGCTTCTGTTTTTCAGCTACATTACAATGGCAAGACTTATATCTCCCCCTAAAATCATTGTTAACACCTGAGCCAAACCCCCTACTACTGACCCTAAGTAGATGGAGTTGCTATATTTTTTAAAAAATGAAATAAAACAAAAAAACCTTTATTCAAATTGATAGACTGCAAAAGAATCATTTCATGCCCATCCAGCTATAAAAGTTGAAATAACTGTTTCCCTCCCAACTGCTTGTAAAGTCTGACAGGGGAGTGCTCAAAACATTCAGCTTCAGATTGCAGAATGTCTGCACCTGGCTCACACATTTGAGCCCTTATATATTTTCATTTCTCACTCCAAATACTAATACCACCTTGCTTTTTGTAGAATGCTCTTATTTTTCCACAAGAGTTTGCACACTAATGCTTTCATTTTATCCTAACATCTCGGTGAGGTAAGTAGAGGCAGATATTACTATCCTCAGTTTTTAGAAGAGGAAGCTGAGGACCAGAGAAGTTCAATGGCATGCCCAAGGTCATGCAACAGACCCATACCAGAACCAGGACTAGAATCCGGTTCTGCTGATTTCCAGGCCCACATTCCTTTGCAAACATCAGACCTTGACCATTGACAACAAACTAGGCAGAGTACCATTTCATATGAGGCAATGAAAAAAGAGTGTTGGTTACCTCAGGGTGGGCTGGTACATTTTCAGTTATTTGCAAGGCTGTGGTATAGGGGTCAACTGTTCATTGTGGATCCTGGGATTAGGTGAGGTTGGGACTTTGGGGTGGGTGGGGTGGGGTGTGTGTGTGTGTGTGTGCGCGCATGTGTGTATGCAGGGGTGGAGCAAGTACAGTTGGGTTTGGGAATAGTAGACAGATCTCAAAGAGCTAATGAGACAGAAAGATCTGTTCTGGGGGGTCTTTTCAGCCCTCCTCAGAAACAGTTGGCTCTTTCCAGCTGCTCGGAGGCTGTCTGACCTTATTGGAAACCTGGGATGAGTGAGTCTGGGAGTCCAGCCCAGACAGCTGTAAGGAGAAACAATGGTTTCATCCCCACAGCTGGAAACTGGGGGAAAACAGTCCCCATCACCTCTGCAGAGCTAGTGGCCCTTATGGAATAAGACCTGTGGCAACCTCATGAACCAAGCAGAGAGTCTCCCTGCCCTCCACAAGCACCTATAGTAAACCAATCAGGACTCTGATTTTCCACCTTAGCGAGATCCAAAGCCAAGCTAAAGCATGGGGCCAAAGAGGACAAGGAATTTTCACTCCTGGTTCAGTCAGCTGGAACCATCGACTTTCTTGGAAGCACAGGGAGGGGAACAGTGCTGCTCCTTTGGTTGGGGAGAAATGGAAACTGGGGAGGAGGTAAGAGGATCAACGCAGTGACAACTACCTCACCACAAGAAAAAATGCAATTAGGCTCTCAGGACAGTGGCGGGGGGCAGGGTGTATGTGAGGGAATGTCACAGATGACCCCATGCAAGATGGAACTCTCAAACAAGAACAGTTCTCTAGCCAACACTGAGAATGGAAACATCAAAAGGAGGCATCAGGAACTCCAGAGTAGTAAGGGAGCTCTGTGAGGTGAAAACATTTTCTCTGCTGAAGCCAAGAATCCCTCTGAGAGGCCTTCCTTAATCCTGTTTCCTTCTCAACCCCAGATCGTTTTTGTTTCTGCACATGGGGAAGGAACCACTTCTAATTCCGTTTGATTAAGGCAAACCTTTAAAGTTCAACGGAGGGGATCCAGACGCAGCTCAGCTGTTTCGGTTTAACCCAGTTCAGCTACTTCTCAGTACATCATTACAACTGTTCTGGGGCAGTACATTGACAAAGGAACACACCACTCTTGGTGACGGGCAAACTGCAAAACCGAGGAACCTCTTTGGGGATCTCTAGATACTTCCTGGAACTAGCCTTTGAGCTTTACTCACTCTGTGGATTCTCCATCTCAATCTCATTCTCTCCCCAACTCACTCTGGCTCTCTTCTCTGTTTCTCTCCTCCTGCCTTTTTCCCCCCACTCTCCCTTTCTCTCCATCTTCCTAACTGCCTAATTCTTTCACTCTGTCTCATTCTCACTCATTCACTCCACCACCCCCAACTCAGGAAAGGGTTTAAGTCAGGGTTCGCCCCCTCTGAGATTTGAACAAAAGTTAAGTTCTCTCACCAGGATCCCCCAGCTTCTCTTCATCCAGGTGGTTCAGGGAGAACAGGCAGCCCAGGACTTCAGTTTCCTGCTGCCTCTCACTTGGCCCTTTCTCCATGGAAGACACAACCCCAGCTGCACTCACTCACTCACCCCTGTAACTCTTTCCTCCCCAGCTTCACATCCCTCTTATCTCCAGACTGCAGGGGAAGGAGCAATCAGGAGAGGTCTGTCCTCTAGGGGTAGAGAATACTGCTCAACAAACCCCTGCCTTCACTGAGTTCTCGGGACCCACTTAAAGTACATTCTTAACTGTTCTGCCAATGGGGTGGGTCAGCCTTGGATTTACTCTTCCCTTTTCACAGATAAGGAAATTGAGACCCAGAGAGGTGCAGGTTTCATTCAAGGCCACTGAGTAAGAGGGGGAAGTAAAGAAGTCAATTTATATGTTTGTGTGTACATTTCATATTAACCTTCACATTTGAAGATGGTGCCACTGACTGGAGGAGTGTTGCTGAAGAGATTGATGGTTATGACTACACTTTGCACATATGGACAGTGTGCCTTGTGGTGCTGGCATAAACACAATCCCACTGATCAGACTCAGCCCACAACTCTGCCTCAGTCTAAACATACAGACTCCCTTTATAGGTGAGAGGCTCCTTAAAAAAGCAAAATGCTGTGATCTTTTGAAATTTTGATTCCTTTAATCAACTAATCATATGTACTGAGCACCTATTGTGTGCAGAGCACTGCACCAAGCACTTGGGAGAGAACAGGTGTACCTCCAGTTCAAAATGATGCACAAAATATACAGATACATTTTGTGCCAATTGTTGCGCAGCACAGAATCTGAAAGCCCCGTCTGACATTATGTTGAATCCACGTGGCAAAATCACCTTCCTCTCCTGCCTCTCCTTGCATTGCTCAGTTCCCACCCCATCATCTCCTGAACGGTTTTCCTCCCCACCCCGATTCCTAATTTTGCCCCCTTTCTCCTCTGCCTTCTCCCCAATTCCCCTCTTTTCTTTTTAAATCGGTGACGAAAACTGGCAGATTCACCTCACACTCAGCCCCTGCCCATCTGTAGCAACATCAGCAGCAGAGGGCACAAAGGGAGACTGGGTGTTGTTCAGCTCATGCTCTTGGGAGGAGAGGGAAAGGAGAGAAGAAAGGGGAGCAGAAAAAAGCGGTGCTGGGATATTGGAAGCAGCACTGAGGGAGCAAAGCTCAGGATTCCTGTTGGGTCCCTCCACCTCGTAGAACACCGTTGGTGGTTCTTTCATCAGGAAACTTTGATGCTGATAGCCTCTCCCTTACTTCTCGGTGCTTCACCTTTGAACCGTAATAATAACAATAATGATGGCATTTATTAAGCGCTTACTATGTGCAAAGCACTGTTCTAAGCTCTGGGAGGTTACAAGGTGATCAGGTTGTCCCACGGGGGCTCACAGTCTTAATCCCCATTTTCCAGATGAGGTAACTGAGGCACAGAGAAGTGAAGTGACTTGCCCAAAGTCACACAGCTGACAAGTGGCAGAGCCAGAATTTGAACCCATGACCTCTGACTCCAAAGCCCGGGCTCTTTCCACTGGGCCGTGTTGCTTCTCACTGTTGCTTCTAGTGAGTTGTGGGGTTAGACCTTGGAAACCCATCATTGCAAGGCTAAATAAGGATCGAAAACCAAACAGCATTTTCCACCAGTTATATTCTACTTTACAGGGGGATTGGAAAGAAGTGCAAAGCAAGAGAATGCTGCCAGAATCCTGAAAAATAAATTCTGTAATTGACCATCCAGTGGGCAATTCATGGTCTTGCACCTTTCAGTAGCTCTAGGATTGAGTCCCTTCTCCTTCTGAGTCTGTTTTCTTCCTCAGTTCTGGAAGTAAGGCAGATCTTGCAATTTAAAGAGGATAAGAGGAGGGTTGATTGGGTCACAGACCATTTAAGACTAATGCCTTATATGTAGGATATGAAGAAATTGGACTCTCGGCAAAGGAATTCGTTCTTTTTTTTCCCACAAATGAATTTGTCCAAGGTTTAGTTCAACTAGTCAGCTGGAGCTTCTCTTCCAATCCATGCCCACTAGGTCTGTGTGCACAGTTTTCTCCCAAACTGCTGAATTATCCCTTCCTGGAATCTTAAGTGTAGGCTCTACTACTAAGCCACCTCCAGACTTACAGTTGTGGATTCTAAAAGGAAACAGAAGTCTGCTCAGATCATCTGCTTTCAGAAAACCCATTACCATCAGGGTTCACCTGAAATACTCTCCAAAATCCTCTTTGGGGTTGGGGGGCCTCTCCCCACTACAGGTGGTGAAAGTAGAGTTCTCATCACCACCTGTCTCCCGTGATAAATTAATTAGATTTTTCCCTCAGCCTTTGTTCCCTCCATAAGTTTTCTTTTGCAACCCTCTGGGAAAATACAACTGGATCAATAGTTGGTCCTAGGTGCTCAGCATATATCAGACACAGTGCTCATCTCCCCCTCCTTTCTGAGCAGGTCTGTGAGTCTGGAGACCCAGGTTCTAGTCCTGTCACTAGGCTGTTGTGTGGCCTCAGACAAATCACGTAATGTGCCTGTGACTCAGTTTCGGCATTGTAAAATGAGGATGGTACTACCTCTCACAGGGGTGCTGAGAGAACAAAATGAGCTAATGTGAAAGCAATAAGGAAAAATTAGCATTAGACAAGTTTGAGATTTTATGATTAATTGTGCCAAATGCATCAGCTCTTTCAGAGCTCGTGCTTTAAACCTGATTTGGGGAGCAAACCAAAGGAAAGGCCAGAGGCAGGGGTGTTCTGTTTAGCTTCCCACCAATCACACATGGCGATGTGTTTTCAACCTCTCCGGGTCATGGATACCAAGCTCCTGCCTGCAGACTAGAATAACAACTGCTGGCTCCCACCCCTGACAGGACTATTGCTTCAATACAGCTAACTCAGGGCTGGAATAGTTCATCTGTTTGAAATCAATCAATCATATTTATTGAACACTTACTAATGAGCAGGGCACTGTACTAAGCCCTTGGGAGAGTAGAACACAACAGTACAACAGGCACATTCCCTGCCCACAGCAAGCTTACAGTCTAGAGGGGAGCTGACAGTCTAGAGGGGAAATAATGTGTTCTTTTGCTCTGCAAATAATAATAATAATAATAATAATAATGATGGTATTTGTTTGAAGCGCTGGGTAGATATAAGGTAATCAGGTCATCCCACATGGGGCTCATAATCTTAATCCCCATTTTACAGATGAGGTAACTGAGGCACAGAGAAGTTAAGCAATTTGCCCAAAGCCACACAGCTGATTAGTGGTGGAGCGGGGATTAGAATCCATGACCTCTGACTCCCAAACCCATGCTCTTTCCACTAAGCCACACTGCTTTTAGTCAACGCTCAGTAAATGCCACTGACTGATTTTGCAGGAATTGATGTCCTGCCTTTTAGTGTTTGTAACTACTTAAAATTCCATGCATTAGCATTACATTCACAATGGATAATGAAAGGAAGGAAACAGAATGGCCTAATTGAAAGAGCACTGGACTGGGCTGGCTTCTAATCCCACCTTTGTCACTTGCCCACTGTGTAAGCATGGGCAAGCCACTTAATTTTTCTGCATCTCACTTGTAAAATGGAGATAAAATGCCTGTTCTCTCCCCATATAGACTTCAAGTCCTATTTGGGACAAGGATTGTGTCTAATCTGATTGTACTGATTGATCCCCAACTGTAAACTGCATTTACGAACGTATCCAGTCATACCTTGCTGCTTTTCCATCTGAACTTTATTTTTACGTCTATCTCCCCCATTGGATTGCAAACTCCTTGAGAGCAGGGACTGTGCCTACTAAGTCTACTATACTGTACTCTCCTAAGTGCTTGCCATAATGCTTTGCATCCAGTAAGTGCTCAGTAAATACCATTGATTATATTAAATCCACCCTGGTGCTTGGTGCAGTACTTGGCACATAGGAAGGGATTAACAAATTCTAATCCTGGCTCCAACACTTGTCTGCTTGTGTGACATTAAACAAGTCACTTTATTTCTCTGTGCCTCATTTACCCGATCTTTAAAATGGAAATTAAGACTGTGAGCCCCATGTAGCACATGGACTGTGTCTGATTGGATTGTGTCTACCCCAGTACAGTGCCTGGAACTCCGTAAGCTGTTGAATACCATAAAAAAACCCAATACTGTAATTACTGTTTGAATAGATACTAAAAAATAATTTTCAATAAAAATGGGATGGAACAGAATGTTCAGACTTCACCTAAGAAACAGAGACAGAAAGAAAGAACACACATTTCTCCAGTGAGCTCAACTCCTTTGAAAATGCTCAGATCAATCAATCAATCATACGAAGCAGTGTAGCTCTATGGAAAGAGAATGGGCTTAGGAGTCAGAGGTTCAAACCCCGGCTCCACCACTTGTCAGCTGTGTGACTTTGGGCAAGTTACTTAACTTCTCTGTGCCTCAGTTACCTCATCTGTAAAATGGGGATTAAGACTGTGAGCCCCATGTGGGACAACACTGATTTCCTTGTATCCCCCCCCAGTGCTTAGAACAGTGCTTGGCACATAGTAAGTGCTTAACAAATACCAACATTATTATTATTATAATTATTACTAAACACTATACTAAGTGTGTGGGAGAGTACAGTACAACAGAATCAGCAGACACGTTTACTGCCCATTATAAGCTTACTGGTTTATTCCTCTTTCTTGATCTGGGAGGACTTTGAGGGGTCATTAGGTGCAACTTCCTGCCTTCAGGCATTGTCACACCAAATTTCATCCAAGCAGATGAGAATCTACCCTGTACTTCAAGACCTCATTGGTAATAGTGGTGATCGGGAAGGTCTTCCTCCTATTTAAAACCTAAATCAATTAATAATATATAATGGGACTCTTTGGATGCAGCTGATTGTACTGCATATCTCCTGGGGACAGGACACGGGAGACTAAAATAGATTTGATAGACAGTACCTGCTGGCAAGTAAACAGCAATCTAATGCAGGAAACCAGTGGACAGAAATTGTTTGCAAAACCCCTTCACCTGCAGACTCTCATTCATTCATTCATTCAAAAATATTTATTGAGTGCTTACTGTGTGCAAAGCACTGAATTAAGCACATGTGAGAGTACAATGCAACAATAAACAGACATATTCCCTGCCCAAAACAAGCTTGCAGTCTAGAGGGGGAGGAGACAGACATTAATATAAAAAATAAATTACAGATAGGTACATCTATACATCTGAGGTACATCTGAGAAGCAGTGTGGCTTAGTGGAAAGAGCACAGGCTTTGGAGTCAATAGTCATGGGTCAAAGTCCGGCTCCACCAATTGTCAGCTGTGTGACTTTGGGCAAGTCACTTAACTTCTCTGGCTTCAGCTACCTCACCTGTAAAATGGGGATTAAGACTGTGAGACCCCGTGGGACAACTTGATCACTTTGTAACCTCCCCAGCACTTAGAACAGTGCTTTACACATAGTAAGTGCTTAATAAATGCCATTATTATTATTAGTAGTAGTAGTAATGTGGAGAGAGGGGAGAACAAAGGGAGCAAGTCAGGGAGATGCAGGAAAGATGCGGGGAGTGGGAGAAGAGGAAAAGAGGGGTTTAGCTAGGGAAGGCCTGCTGGAGGGGATTTATCTTCAATAAGGCTTTGAAGAGGGGGAAGAGTAATTGCCAGGTTTGAGGAGGGAGAGCATTTCAAGCAAGTGGCAGGATGCGGGCAAGGGGTCGGCAGTGAGATAGATGAGATGGAGGCATAGTGAGGAGATTAGCATTAGAGGAGCGAAGTGTGTGGACAGGATTGTTGTAGGAGAGTAGCAAGGTGAGGTAGGAGTGGAGAAGGTGATGGAGTGTTTGATGCGGAGTTGGGTGGGCAACCCCTGGAGTTTTTTGAGGAGTGTGGTGACATGTACTGAATGTTTCTGTAGAAAAATGATCCAGAATGGAGTGGGGAGAGGCAGGAGGCAGGGAGGTAAGCAAGGAAGCTGATACAGTAATCTAGGTGGGATAGGATGAGTGATTGCGATTTTCCTCAAAAATCTCCAGTGGCTACCAATCAATGTGCACATCAGGCAGAAACTCCTCACCCTGGGCTTCAAGGCTCTCCATCACCTTGCTCCCTCCTACCTCACCTCCCTTCTCTCCTTCTACAGCCCACCCCGCACCCTCTGCCCCTCTGCCACTAATCTCCTCATCGTACCTCATTCTCGCCTGTCCCGCCATCGACCCCCGACCCACGTCATCCCCCGGGGCCTGGAATGCCCTCCCTCTGCCCATCCGCCAAGCTAGCTCTCTTCCTCCCTTCAAGGCCCTACTGAGAGCTCACCTCCTCCAGGAGGTCTTCCCAGACTGAGCCCCTTCCTTCCTCCCCCCCTCGCCCCCTCTTCATCCCCCCATCTTACCTCCTTCCCTTCCCCACAGCAGCTGTATACCTGTATATATGTATATATGTTTGTACATATTTATTACTCTATTTATTTATTTATTTATTATTTTACTTGTACATATCTATTCTATTTATTTTATTTTGTTAGTATGTATATATGTTTGTACATATTTATTACTCTATTTATTTATTTATTTATTTTACTTGTACATATCTATTCTATTTATTTTATTGTGTTAGTATGTTTGGTTTTGTTCTCTGTCTCCCCCTTTTAGACTGTGAGCCCACTGTTGGGTAGGGACTGTCTCTATATGTTGCCAACTTGTACTTCCCAAGTGCTTAGTACAGTGCTCTGCACACAGTAAGCGCTCAATAAACATGATTGATTGATTGATTGATTGTATTAATGTGGTAGCAGTTTGGTTGGAGAGGAAAAAGCAGATTTTAGTGATGTTGTGAAGGTGGGACCAACAGGATTTAGTGATGGATTGAATATGTGAGTTGAATGTGAGACAGGAGTCAAGGATAATGCCAAGGTACGGGCTTGTGAGACAGGAAGGATGAGAAAGTCTAAGGGAGGACAGGGTTTGGGTGGGAAGATAGGGAGTTCTGTTTTGGACATACTAAGCTTGAGGGGACAGGAGGACATCCAAGTAGAGATGTCTTGAAGGCAAGAGGAAATGCGAGACTGGAGAGCTGGAGATGTAGATTTGAGTATCATCCACGTGGCGGTAGTAGTTGAAGCCATGGGAGTGAATGAGTTTTCCAAGGAACTGGGTATAGATGGAGAATCGAAGGGGACCCAAAGCTGAACCCTGAGGGACCCCCACAGTTAGTAGGGGGGAAGGCAGAGGAGGAGCTCTCGAAGGAGACTGAGAATGAGTGGCCAGAGACGATAAGAGGAGAACCAGGAGAGGACAGAGTAAGTGAAGCCAATGTCGGTTAACATTTCCAGTAGAAGGGAGTGGTCCACAGTGTCGAAGGCAGCTGAGAGGTCAAGAAGGATTAGGATGGAATAGAGGAAGAATGGTTAAAGAAGTTGTGGTGGGACCTGGCGGGTAGTGGATGACAGCTACTAGAATCTGGAGTGGGTGGTAGAGGTGGATGTTATGGACTTTAAAGGAAGGGAAAGAAAGGGATGGGGGAGGTGGAATGGTCCAAAGTGACTCACTTCCACTCCCTTCCCCATGAGTGCTACAAAGCCAGAAGAGGGGCCACATTATTATTATTATCATTGCTGTTGAGTCGTTTCCGATTCATAGTGACTCTATGGATATATTTTCTCCAGAACATCCTGTCTTCTGCCATTTTCCTTAACCTTTCTAAAGATTCTTCCATTATAATTGGTATGGTCTCTATCCATCTAGCTGCTTTCCCTGGACTTTGGTTGATAGTGACTGAGGATAGAGTCTGATAAGACATTTCTGATGATAAAGCCAGACGGATCATAAAGAAGAGATGTCCCTAGAAGTGGGGAGGACAGAGTCTGTGAAGCCGAGGTTTGAAAACAAAATAACACTCTCAGCATGGCCTTCTCAGTTGATCAGTGATATTTATCGAACTCACTGTGTGCAGAGCTCTGAACCAAGTGCTTGGGAAAGTACAATAGAGTTGGTAGATGCAGTCCCTGCCCACAAGAAGCTTACAGTCTAGAAAGAGAGGCAGGCATAAAGAATCAATTATGGATATATACACAGGTGTTGTTGGGCTGAGGGTGGGGTGATTATCACTTCTCACCATGCCTCAATCTCGCCTGTCTCGCTGCCGACCCCTGACCCAAATCCTCCCTCTGTCCTGGAATGCCCTCCCTCCTCAGATCCTCCAGATAATCACTCTTCTCCTCTTCAAAGCCCTACTGAAGGCACACCTCTGCCAAGAGGCCTTCCCAGACAAAAGCCCACTTTTCCTCAGCTCCCACTCCCTTCCACATCACCATGACACACTCCCCTTACTCTTCCCCCTCTCCCCACCTCACAGCACTTATGTATATATCTATAGTTCTATTTATTTATATTGATGCCTGTTTTACTTGTATTGATGTCTGTCTTCCCCCACCTCTAGACTGTGAGCCAGTTGCGGGAATGATTGTCTCTCTTAATTGCTGTATTGTACTTTCCAAATGCTTAGTACAGTGCGCTGCACACAGTAAGGGCTCAATAAATACGAATGAATGACTATCAAGTGCTTAAAGGACTCAGATCTCCGTGCATAGGCAATGCAGAAGGGAGAGGGAATAGGGGAAATAAGGGCTTAATGGAAGAAGGTCTTAGATGTGATCTCAGTAGTGCTGGAACATTGACCGTTATTCAGAGTTTGACAACCTCTCTCACTCTCTTGAAGCTTTCCCCTAGCAGAGTTGCAGGGCATAGAGGTCTGGGGTGGCAGGGGTGTCCACAGCAGCCACCCCCAACCCACACCGCTGAAAGCCCCGGGGCTCAGCTGCAGTATTAGGGCCCCGAGGGCTGGTTCATCCCCCAGTCTAGTCTGGAGAGCTCCATCCACCTGTGGGCCCCCCCCAGGTGTTAAGTCTCCTGGATTAGGCTGCCTGGACTCAGTGTGATGTGGTGGAGTGACTGGTCATGTTGATTTAGCTTTCTGGCCCCTCTTGGAGGCTCGCTGACCCCTAGGGCCGATTAAAAGTTGCTGTGAATTATTACACAACCCTATCTTGAAGGACCCGCTCGGAACGCTGTCCGGAAGCCAAGGGGCTGAAGTGTAAATGAGTAATTATGGCTGTTTTGGAGAGTTTTTCTCATGGCTCAGTGCACGGATGGTGTCAAGGGCTTATTGCAAGCTGTTTCAGCCTGCTGATGTGTGTGTGTGTGTCTCTGTGGGTTTTTCACACACACGCATATATCTCAGACATATATAACCTCAGGAGGTAAATATATACATATGTATATACATATGTATGTATATGTATGCATACATATCTATAAATATGCATATATACATATATATGTATATAATAATAATATTGATGGTATTTGTTAAGCACTTACTATGTGCCAAGCACTGTTCTGAGCACTGGGGAGGATACAAGGTGATCAGGTTGTCGCACGGGGGGCTCACAGTCTTAATCTCTATTTTACAGATGAGGTAACTGAGGCCCAGAGAGGTTAAGTGACTTGCCCGAAGTCACACAGCTGACAGTTGGCGGAGCCGGAATTTGAGCTCATGACCTCTGACTCCAAAGCCCGTGCTCTTTTCACTGAGCCAAGCTGCTTCTCTCTACACACACACACACACACACACACACACACACACACACACAGGCATATATAATCACAGGAGGTACATATATATATACATATATATTTTATATGTACAACTATTTATATGTATTCATATACATAGTGGGGGCACCAGGCACAAAACTTCAATCAGGTGTCTATGGCAGCAGGAACTCCTGGCAAACATGACTACCCTGTCTCTATAAAAACAAGTTTTTGCTTTAACGTTTTTATTTCCAGAATAACCCAAAGTAATTGGTATTGTTCTTATGGTTATCATGGTATTTGTTAAGCACTTACTCTGTGCCAAGCTCCATTTAAAGGGCTGGGGTGGGTATAAGTTAATCATTTCAGACATAGTCCCTGTTCCACATAGTGCTCAAGTCTAAGTAGGAGGAAGTAGAATAAATAGAAATAGTAAACTATAGACTGTCTACTTCTCTCTCTAAACTGTAAGCTCCTTGTGGTCAGGAGTCATGTCAACCAACTCTAATGTATATTCATTCATTCATTCATTCAATTGTATTTACTGAGCACTTACTGTGTACAGAG
Organism: Tachyglossus aculeatus; assembly: GCF_015852505.1. NCBI lineage: Eukaryota > Metazoa > Chordata > Mammalia > Monotremata > Tachyglossidae > Tachyglossus > Tachyglossus aculeatus. The sequence continues at coordinate 39,873,297 of NC_052070.1, read as the reverse complement.
CACTGTACTAAGTGCTTGGGAAGTACAAGTTGGCAGTTGTATATATAATACAACTATTGTATTGTAATTAACCCAAATTACAGAGTGCTTGTTAAAATTGCTTTAAGTGTGCTTGTGTGTGTGTTTTAATGGTATTTTGTTAAGCGGTTACTATGTGCCAGGCACTTTACTAAGCACTGGGGAGATACAAGATAATCAGGTTGGACACAGTCCCTGCCCTACATGGTTCTCACACTCTTAATCCCCATTTTACAGATGAGGGAACTGAAGCAGAGTGAAAAGTGACTTGCCTAAAATCATACAAGTGGTGGAGCAGGGATTAGAACCCTGGTCCTTCTAACTCACAGGTCCATGTTCTTTCCACTAGGCCAGTATTTATTAAGTGCTTACTATGTTCCAGGCACTGAACTAAGCTCTGGGGTAGGTACAAGGTAATCAGATTGGACACAGTCCATGTTCCACATGGGGCTCACAGTCTTAATTCCTATTTTGCAGGTGGTATAACTGAGGCACAGAGAATGTATGTCTCAGAGAATTTATGCTGATGAGAAGCAGTGTGGCTCAGTGCAAAAGAGCCCGGGCTTTGGAGTCACAGGTCATGGGTTCAAATCCCGGCTCCACCAATTGCCAGCTGTGTGACTTTGGGCAAGTCACTTAACTTCTCTAGGCCTCAGTTCCCTCATCTGCAAAATGAGGATTAAGACTGTGAGCCCCCCGTGGGACAACCTGATCATCTTGTAACCTCCTCAGCGCTTATAACAGTGCTTTGCACATAGTAAGAGCTTAATAAATGCCATTATTATTATTATTATTATGTAATTTACCCAAAGCCACACAGCAGGCAAATGGAAGAGCTAGTGTGTGTGTGTGCGTGTGTGTGTGTGTTTTCTAAGTAATAATAATAATAATGATGGTATTTGTTAAGTGCTTACTATGTGCGAAGCACTGTTCTAATCACTGGGGGGATACAAGGTAATCAGGTTGTTCCACGTGGGGCTCATAGTCTTAATCCCCATTTTACAGATGAGGTAACTGAGGCACAGAGAAGTTAAGTGACTTGCCCAAAGTCACACAACTGACACTTGGTGGAGCCGGGATTTGAATCCATGACCTCTGCCTCCAAAGCCCGGGCTCTTTCCACCGAGCCACGCTGCTTCTCTATACCCAGAGTGATAAGTCTGAAATGACCTGGGAGTTGAAAGACTTGGTCACTCCTTGCTGCATTTTGTGAAGATGGTGAGTTTGATTCTGAGAATTAAAAACTATTCAACCTAAACTCTGGGAACGTCTGAAACTCTTTGAGGGCAGAGACTGGGTGGCTGGCTTTTATTGTACTCTCCCAAGAGCTCAGGCTGGTGCTCTGCCTGCAGCAGGGATAATAAATAATAGTAATAATGATGGCATTTATTAAGCGCTTACTATGTTCAAAGCACTGTTCTAAGCACTGGGGAGGTTACAAGGTGATCAGGTTGTCCCACGGGGGGCTCTCGGTCTTAATCCCCATTTTACAGATGAGGTAACTGAGGCACAGAGAAGTTAAGTGACTTGCCCAAAGTCACACAGCTGACAAGTGGTGGAGCTGGGATCCATTCCAGTGCTCTGAATACAGAAGACACTCAGGACATTACTTCACACACAGTCGGTGTCCATAACAGTGGTCTATACTCAGTGCAATGCTCTGTTCCTCGTACCTGCCCAGTACCTTATTCTGCCCCAATAGGTGCTCAGTACGGTGAAAGCAAAGAAATAAATAGGAAATGAGCAGATAGATATATTAAACCTGAAGTGACAAGGGGGTGGGATGATTGTGAAGATGGAGGAATAAATTAAGGAGGTCCTCCTGGAGGCAGCAGTGATCGCAGTGGGCTTGGAAAGAGAAAAGGCTCATAGTTGAGCAAAGCAAAGTGGGGAGGGCTTGCCAGGGAGCAGGGAAGACACAGCTAGATGCAATGTGGCCTAGTGGACAGAGGATGGGGAGACAGAAGGACCTGGGTTCTAATCCCGGCCCCACCACTTGTCTCTGTGTGACCTTGGGCAAGTCGTTTAACTTCTCTGTGCCTCAGTTACTTCCTCTGTAAAATGGGGATTAAGATTCAGAGTCCTGTGTGGGATAAGGACTATGTCCAACCTGATTAGCTTGTATCTACCCCAGTGCTTAATACAGTGCCTGGCACAGAGTAAGTGCCTAACAAATGCCATTAAAAAAAGGAAGGCAATGGATCTGGTGTGGCAAGGTCTAGAGTGTGTAGGAGATGGGAAGTTTCCTTTATAATTAAAATGGAAATTAATTATTATTTTTGACTTTTCAATTTCTAACCAATCTTTGCAGGAGAGAGGTCACAGGTTAGCATTCTCCTGGACAGGCCAAAATGACTCAGCCCATAGAAAAGTTATCTCACCCTCCAGCCACTATCTCTAGGAGCTAATGCGAGTCTTTAGTCTCCCTTCTCTCCCATGCCTGCCTCTGAGAGCAATGAATAAACAAACTCCTAAGGTATCGGATTTATTGTTGTCACCCTCCCCACTTCTCTACATACACAAGACAAATAGAACCTACCTTGGGACATGAGCTGAATGAAGTGCTTTAGTCTTATAATTTCTTTTTATTGTAGGCAAACAGACACAGTAGGAGGAAGCTGGTTTGTGGCAGAAACCTCAGAGCTCTTTATTTGCTTAGGATAAAAAAAATTAGTAAGTGGAGAGCTTTCACCCCGACTTGAATGGGGCAATCTCAGTCTGAAGCCACCGTTGGTATGTCTTTAGCTCCCGGCAAAATTGTCTGGCAGAACATACCTTTTTCCGTGCGGGGAACAGGAGGTAAGGGTTATGGCTGAAATATATACATATGTGATACATGTATATAGATATTCAGTAGACCAGTGCACTCTACTAAGCACTTGAGAAGTAGACCAGAAGCACAGGCATATATATTCCCTTCCTACGAGAAGCCTCCCCTAACTTTCTCGCGGTGCCTCGTTCTCACCTGTCCAGCAGTCAGCCCCTGGCCCTCGTCCTACCTCTGGCCTGGAATGCCCTCCCTCCTCAAATCCGCCAAACTAGGACACTTCCCTCCTTCAAAGTCCTACTGAAAGCTCACCTCCTCCATGAGGCCTTCCCAGACTAAGCCCCCGGTTTCCTCAGCTCCCCTTCCCCTTCCCACGGCCCTGACTAGCTCCCTTTGCTTTGAGAAGCAACGTGGCTCAATGGAAAGAGCCCGGGGTCATGGGTCATGGGTTCAAATCCTGGCTCTGCCAATTGTCAGCTGTGTGACTTTGGGCAAGTCATTTAACTTCACTGTGCCTCAGTTATCTCATCTGTAAAATGGGGATTAAGACTGTGAGCCCCTCGTGGGATCACCTGATCTCCTTGTAACCTTCCCAGCATTTAGAACAGTGCTTTGCACATAGCAAGCACTTAATAAATGCCATCATTATTATTACTCACCTCCCTGGCCCACAGCAGTTGTGTATATATGTACATATTTATAATTATAATTCTATTTATTTTTATTAATGATGTGTATATATCTATAATTCTATTTATTTACAGTGATGCTACTGATGCCTGTTTACTAGTTTTGTTGTCTATATCTCCTCCCTTTCAGACTGTGAGCCCATTGTGGGCAGGGATTTTCTCTATTTGTTGCTGAACTGTACTTCACAACTGCTTAGTACAGTGCTATGCACACAGTAAGTGCTCAATAAATGCAATTGAATGAATGAATGAATTGAATGAATGAATGAACATGTCTGCTAATTTTGTTGTATTGTATTCTCCCAAGCACTTAGTGAAGTGCTCTGCATACAGTAAGCGCTCAATAAATACCATTGGTTGATTGATTAACAGGGGGATAGTTGCATATGTTTGAAGTTTCTCCTGAGACAGCTGAGGAGACTTGTCAAGAGCGAATGTGGACCTGGCCTAGGTGTAGTGGAAGAAGGAAGAGGAGAAAAGAGAACTGACCAGCTCCAATAACCTCAGTACCTTCACCCTGTAGGTACTTTTTATTGGTTTCTATTTATCTCCTTGGTTTATTATCCTCATCTATCCTCACAGTTTTACCTATGGATTATTCCTCTAAACTTTATTACCTAGTGGAAGGAGCAGGGGACTTAGAGTCAGGTGACCTGTTTCTACATTCAGCTGGGTTACTGGCCTGCTGTGTAATCTTCTGCAAGTCACTTAACCTCTCTGGGCCCTAGTTTCTTCAACTGTAAAATGGTGCTAAAATACTTGCTTTCTATCCCTCTTAGATTTTGAGACTGTATCTGGTTTGATGATCTTTTGTCTACAGTGCTTTTCCCAGTGCAGCTAGTAGGCATAGTAAGGTTACTATAATAAGCACCTAATAAATACCATTAAAAAACTCTTAAGTTTAGTGATGCTGGTGTCGGCAATTCATATATTCATTCATTTATTAAATAGTAATTACTGAGTGTCTTCTGTGTGCAAAGCACCTCACCTGGCACCTTCTATGTGAAGGGAGAGAGAATGGATAAATGGGGATAAATAAATAGGAAATAAATAAATAGATAAAAACAAGATGGGGTGACATGTAAGCTCATTGTTTAGTCTGTAAACTCATTATGGACAGGGGACCTTTCTGCTAATTTTGTTGTATTGTTCTCTCCCAAGTGCTTAGAACACTGCACGTAGTAAGTGCTCAGTATATAGCATTGATTGATTAATCGGTTGATTGATCGATGACCCAGAAGGCAGAGGAGAGATCAGTGAGGGATGTCTCTAGAAAAAGGTGATGATTTGGGGTGGGTTTTGAAGGAGGAGAGGGTTAAGTTTTGGGGTGCATAATCCTTTTTACCTACTGATAATGATCACGATGAAGATGGTAATAATAATAATAATAATGGCATTTATTAAGTGCTTACTATGTGCAAAGCACTGTTCAAAGTGCTGAGCACTGTTCTAAGCATTGAGGCAAAGGCAGGCCCCTGATGATAAACTGGAAAATAAAGTGCCAGCAGGAGGATACAAATAAAGAAGAAACTAAGGGGTAAATATCAATTACGGATTTCACTGAAAAGCAGCATGCCCTGACAGAAAGGGCAAAGGCCTGGAAATCAGGGGCCTCGGGTTCTGATCCCAGATCCACCACTTACCTGACAAGGGACCTTGGGCAAGTCACTTAACCTTGCTGTGCCTCAGTTTTTCTCCCCTGAAAAATGGGGATTAAATATCTGTTCCCACTCTCTTTGAGGCTGAGCCCCATGTGGGACAGGGACTGTGTTTAAGCCAGTTGTTTTGTATCTACACCAGCCCCCAGTACAGTAGTAATAGTAATAATTGTGGTATTTGTTAAGCATTTATTATGTGCCGAGCACTGTGAGGAAGTACATTCGAGATAATCAGGTCAGAAACAATCTCTGCCCCACATGGAGCCCACAGTCTAAGTAAGAAGAAGAAGCATTGAATTCCTATTTAAAACTGAGGAAACTGAGGCAAAGAGAGACTAAGTGCCTTGCCCAAGGTCACAGAGCAGGCAACAGGCAGAGCCGGGATTAGATCCTAGATTATTTGATTTTTAGGCCCTTGCCTTTCCACTAGCCACACTGCTTCCCTATGCGCATGGCACAAGGTAAGCGCTTAACAAATACCACTGTTATTATTAAGCCAACTGAGGCTTAGTGAAGGGGTCTCCAGGCTTTAAACTCCTCATGGGCAGGGAACAGCTGCCAATTCTGTTATATTGTACTATCCCAAGCACTTAGTACAGAGTCCTGCACACAGGAAGTGCTCGATACATGTGATTGATTGATTGATGGATTAAAAACAACTCCCTACGCAAGCTCTTAGCACAGAGCGGTGGATTCTGGGGTCGTTCAGAAAATCCCCCTGCTACTACCCTGAGTAAGGACGTGTCCGGACACAGGCAGATGTGCGCCTCTGCAAAAGATATTTCCCGACCCAGCCGTTGCTCGGGAATCTGACCCCCTCTCCCACCCTCGAATGCCATTCCTCCATCCCACCCCCCACCCCCGGTGGAGCCAGATCTTCTATCTGTTCTGAAAGGAATGACATCTTTCCCCATTATTCATGGTCAGGGTGGGTCCTCACTTCAGAACCATCTTGTTCTCCATCATCTTCTTCACATTTTCCAGTTCCTTCACCACTTCCCTGCTGCTGGGGCCCTTCCCAAAGCCGTCTCTGGCACTTGGAAAAAACTCATTTAGCAAGCAGACAGCCCATCCAATTTTTGCAGCTCATCAACAATGTGGACAGCCCGGACAGGCCGCTGGGTTTTGTCTCTGGGAGGGGGCTGGCTGGCCTCCGTCAGAGCTTGCTGTGGACAGCATAGCACTGGGAGAGATCCTGGGCTCTGGTTAAATTGCAATTGTAAATCCTGCCCTGCCTTCTCTACCCTGCTCGGTCTGCAGAGAAGCACTGCAAGGCTACCTTCCGGCCCGAAAACCACTTTGAAGGATGGGGTTGGAGGAACGGAGGCGGCAAGGCCGAGTGGAAAGAGCATGGGAGTGGGAGTCCAGAGCTTGCGGTCTAGTTTCAGCTCTGTAGCCAACTCACTAATCCGCCGTGTGTTTTGGGCAAATCCTTTAACCTTTCTGGTCCTCAGTTTCCTCTCCCATAAGTTTGTTATGGGCAGGGAACAAGTCTGTTAATTCTGTTGTACTCTCCCAAGTGCTTAGCACAGGGCTCTGCACGTAGTAAGTGCTCAATAAATACGACTGATTGACTGATTGTAAAACGGGAATAAGGCACCCACTCTCCATCCATCTTAGTGAGTCCTGTTTGAGACAGGAATAGTGTCTGTGATGATAATCTTTTATCTACCCCAGTGTTCAGCCTATAGTAAGTGCTTAATAAATATTATAGCAAATGAATAACTCACATTTTGCTCTTTTCTAAGCCTCCTAGCCACAGCACAGGGGATGTTCAGCCCGGGGGAAGGGTGGGTTGAGAAATGGTCCCTGAAACCTAGAGCCAGTGATTAAAAATAAAAGCAATTGCGTAACCCTTCCAGAAAGAATGATTTTGGTTTCATGAAATCCCCACCAGAGAAGCTGGAGTCCTTTCAGACTTCAGTGATATTAGAGCTGAAATCTACATCTCTGCCAGTTGGATGGGGATCGCAGTTAGGGAATCCCACATGACATTATATAAAAAATTAAGTTATGAAGTAATTTCATGGAGTTTTATTTTTTTAATCCGCATATGTGGCTTCTGGAAAAAAAAACCCCTGATTCTCCCAAGACATGTAAGTAGAATGTTGTACAAGTATAAGCAAAAAGAAGCGAATAAATCAAATCGGTTTCACTGGTGCAGAGGTCATATGCTGTTCGGAGGGAGAGGTTTGGATGGCTGCTATCCTTCCCAGTTCACAAATGAGACTGCTGATTTTAGGGCTGCAAATTGCAGTGTTGGCAACAGGACCAGAGAGAAGATCTGTACCCCATCTTCTGTGAATTTGTGGGTGTCCAGTACAGTGGTCTCACGTAGTAGATGCCTTGTAATAGTAATGCTATTCATTGAGTAACTCTAAGTGCAATGTACTGTAATAAGTCCTTGGGCTTTGCACTCAAGGGGTCCCTGGTTCAGTGCTCTCCACACAGTGGGTGACCAGTACAGTGCTGTTTTGTGCAGGAGGTGTTCAATACAGTGCTCTGCACACATACACTTAAAACAGTGCTCTGCATACATAAAGTGCTCAGAACAATGCCCCACACAGAGTATTATTATGTAATAGTAATAATAATAGTGATATTTGTTAAGCACTTACTATGTACAAGGTACTATACTAAGTGCTAGGGTTGACACAAGCTAGTCACACTGGACACAGTTCATGTCCCACATAGGGCTCATCAGTCAATCAATCAATCAATCAATCAATCGTATTTATTGAGCGCTTACTGTGTGCAGAGCACTGTACTAAGCGCTTGGGAAGTACAGGTTGGCAACATGTAGAGACAGTCCCTACCCAACAGTGGGCTCACAGTCTAGAAGGGGGAGACAGAGAACAAAACCAAACATATTAACAAAATAAAATAAATAGAATAGATATGTACAAGTCAAATAAATAAATAAATAGAGTAATAAATATGTACAAACATATATGCATATATACAGGTGCTGTGGGGAAGGGAAGGAGGTAAGATGAGGGGATGGAGAGGGGAACGAGGGGGAGAGGAAGGCGGGGGCTCAGTCTGGGAAGGCCTCCTGGAGGAGGTGAGCTCTCAGTAGGGCCTTGAAGGGAGGAAGAGAGCTAGCTTGGCGGATGGGCAGAGGGAGGGCATTCCAGGCCCGGGGGATGACGTGGGCCAGGGGTCGACGGCGGGACAGGTGAGAACGAGGCACGGTGAGGAGATTAGCGGCAGAGGAGTGGAGGGTGCGGGCTGGGCTGGAGAAGGAGAGAAGGGAGGTGAGGTAGGAGGGGGCGAGGTGATGGACAGCCTTGAAGCCCAGGGTGAGGAGTTTCTGCCTGATGCGCAGATTGATTGGTAGCCAGTCATAATACCCACTTTACAGATGAGGCAACGGAGGCCCAGAGAAGTGAAGTGCCTTGCCCAAGATCAGACAGCAGACAAGTGGCAGATCTGGGATTAGAACCCAGGACCTCCTGAATCCAGGAACATGCTCTATCCACTAGGCCATACTGCTTCTCAGTATAGTGCTCTGAACCCAATAAGCCATCAACCCCGTGCTCTGTAAATTCCTTTACAATTCTGGACATCTGTGATGTCCACGCTAGAATGAGGAGAAGTCAACATCTCACATCAGGGCTCTGCTTTCCTCTGCTGTTGTCAGGTAGCTATTGGACGTGACCAGGAGAGCATACATAACTGGAGAGGCCTTCTCAGACCAGGCCCTTCTTTTCCCCTATCCACCTTCCACTCTGCCTCAATAATAATAATAATAATAATAATAATAATAATAATAATAATAATGGCATTTATTAAGTGCTTACTATGTGCAAAACACTGTTCTAAGCACTGGGGGGGATACAAGGTGATCAGGTTGTCCCACGCGGGGCTCACAGTCTTCATCCCCATTTTACAGATGAGGTCACTGAGGCTCAGAGAAGTTAAGTGACTTGCCCAAGGTCACACAGCAGACATATGGCGGAGCCGGGATTCGAACCCATGACCTCTGACTTCATAGCCCAGGCTCTTTCCAGTGAGCCATGCTGCTTCTCTGAACTCAACTATGTCTCAACTATGAACTTTGTCGAATACCCCTTAAGCACTTTGATTCTCACCCAGTCCACCTTATGTCCATGTCCTTAATACTCTATTATTTCCCCTATCCTTAATCTATTTTAATGTGTGTCTCCCCCTGAAGACTGTAAGCTCCTTGTAGGCAGGGATTGCATTTACCAACTCTTCTGTACTGTCCTTTCCCAAGCACTTAGTACAGTTGTCTATACACAATAGGCACTTATTAAATACCCTTGATTGATTGAGAGGGCAAGAGAGATGGGCACCTCTTCTTTAAACTCAAGGGCAGCCTGAAACTCCCTCCCTTTATATTTTTCAAGGATCTTTCACAACAACTATCTCCGTTTTTATCCTCCTAGCATCTCTATGAGATAGGGAGAGGCAAGTGTCTTATACCCATTTTACAGGTGAGGAAATTGAGGTCCAGAGAAGTTAAGTGACTTGCCCAAGATCACCCAGCAGGCCAATGGCAAAGCTGGAGCTAGAACCCAGGCCCCCGACCTTTTCTTTAGGCCTCATCCTGTCCATCCCAGCCACAAGCTCACAGTAGGAACTGACCTCTATGGGGTGCTTTGTGTGCCGCCATATTTCTTCCCCCACCTTGGAACACCTTCGCCCCAAAATGTGTGTTAGAGCTGGGGCGGCAGTAAATCAAGTGAAGCAGCATGGAATAATGGATAGGGCATGGGTAAAGTCAGAGGGATCTGGGTTCTAATCCTGGCCCCACCCCTTGTCTGCTGTGTGACCTTGGGCAAGTCACTTCACTTCTCTGTCCCTCAGTCACTTCATCTGGAAAATGGGGATTACGGCTGTGAGCCCAATGTGGAACAGTGATTGTGTCCAACCTGACAATCTTATACCTACCGTAGGGCTTAGTAAAGTGTCTGGAATATAGTAAGCTCTTAAAAAATACCTTTAAAAAGAAGTCAGCAGCATATGACTATTTACCTGAGGCTTCATCAAAATAATGAGCTGCCAAGTACCACGCTTGAAGGAAAAACACCTGAGGCCCGAGGTGGAGGTGGGCCAGTGGTGAGTATGGTGACATTTCCAAGGGAGAATACTACTTGGCCACAGGCAGTAACCACATTTGATGCCTGGATCCTGTGAGATAGTTCTCGTATTTTTGAGTTAAGAAAGCAACTTTGTAAAGCCCTGCTGGGGGCACTGGACAGGGTAGGGCCAGCTCAATCAATCAACCATATTTATTGAACAGTTACTGTGTGCAGAGCACTGTACTAAGCGCTGAGGTAAATTCAAGGAAATCAGGTTGGAACAGTCCCCGGTTCACATGGGGCTCACAGTCTCAATCTCCATTTTACAGATGAGGTAACTGAGGCACAGAGAAGTTAAGTGACTTGCCCAAGGTCATACAGCAGACAAGTGGTGATCCGATGATCCGATGATGCCTTATCTGATGATTTTTCATTATTTTAAATGGTATTTATTAAGTGCTTACTATATGCCAGGCATTGTACTAAGTGCTGAGGTCGATATAAACTTGTCAGGTTGGACACGGGTGGTTGCCATCTTTGGTAGGTCACTTTCAGCTGCCATTTTGGAAGGTTTAGGAGGTCCTTTCTGGCACCCTGAGGCCACCGCTTCCTTTGCTTATCCATCATCTGAAACTGGCCCTGTCATCAGCCCCAGTCCAAGGTCCCTCCAGGGAAAAACTAGACTGCTACCAGGTGACTGCCTTGTGATAAGGTAAACCTTCCAGGAACATTTGTCGTGATTGGCTTAGCTGCCTTGACTGCTTCTTAGAAAACTGTAAAGTCTTTTGGCTCAGAACGTTCTTTGATTTTTATTTTTCTAGTGGCCTTTTATGAAGTGCCCGCTTTATGCCAAGTAGCCCTGCTGTAGATCTGGAAACAGGTACAGGACTCCAGATAAGAGATCTGGCTTCTAGTCCGAGCAATGCCCCTGACTTACTAGGTGACCATGGAAAAATTACTTCACTCCTGTGCACCGCAATCAATCAGTCAGTCCATCACTGGAATTTATCAAGCATTTACTGTGTGCAGAGCCCCGACTAAGCACTTGGGAGAGTACAATATAACAGAGCTGGAAGACATGATCCCTGCCCACAATAAGTTTACTTTTCTCATCTGTTAAATGGGAATAAAATTCTTGCTCTCTCTCCTTTTTGGGTTATGAACTTTGTGAGGGTCAGATATTATGTCTGACCATTTTTTTTAATGACATTTGTTAACTGCTTTCTATGTGCCAGACATTCTACTAAGCTCTGGTGTCTATACAAACTAATCAGGTTGGAAACGGTCCGTATCCTACATGGGGTTCACAGTCTTAGTCCCATTTTACAGATGAGGTGCCGGAGGCCCAGAGAAGGGAAATGACTTGCCCAAGGTCACACAGCAGACAAGTGGCAGAGGCGGGATTAGAAACCAGGTCCTTCTGATTTCCAGCCCCATGCCCTATCCCCTAAGCCACAGTGCTTCACCTACTGTAGTGCTTAGAACAATGCTTGGCACATAGTGCTTCGTAAATAGTATCATCATCATCATCATTATTATCATTATTCACAGTAGTAACCTGAGAGAAGGAAAACCTTTTTATCAAACAGTGGCCCTGGACAGCTCCAGGAGTAGATATCCACATGTCTCCCATGCTGTTCTGGTTAGGAGGCTTGGCGGGAGAAAGTGGGAAGGAAAGAACCCGGCCCAGGATCGCTTCTGCAGCTCTAATTTATATTCCCGGAGACACGTTTACGAGAGCCACTTTCCTGGCTGAATGTAGATAAAAGAAACATCCTCAGCGCCGGCCCAGTCGGCCTTTCCCTTCTTTCCCTTCGTTTTTCCGGTGGAGTCAGTGCTAACTTTGCCTCTCGGTGTGTGGTGGGATGGGGGAGCCAGGAGTGTTCCAAGAAATAGGCCCAAAACAAGCCCGACTTGGTTTCTGGATTCACCCCCCGAGGATGCTTCCTATGCTTCCTCCCTGCTCTCCAGTTTGTCCAGGACTCCCCCGCTACTCCCTCCATTATGGGTCCCCAGTTTTTGTAGCCTCCTCCTCTCCCTGCTCTTTTTCCTCTTCCTCTCTCCGCTCCTTCTTTCAATTTATCTCCCTCCCTCTTCTCCCCTCCCCTTCATTTACACCCTTCTCTCTCTAGTACATTCTCTTCCTTTCTCCTCCCTGTCATCCTCTTCTCATCTCCCCTCATCTTGTTTTTCCATTTCCTCCCACCAATTTCCCTATTCCTCCAGTTTCCTATTCTGCTTCTCTTTCTTGCCCCCACCATCCCTCTCTCCCTTTCTCTTCTGCCCTTCTTCCTCCCTCTCTCCCGTTTTCATTTACACTTTCTCCTCTTCCTTCTCCCTTCCCCCCCACTTCCTTCTCCCTCCTTCCTTTCCCTTCCACTTCCATCTATGTACTTTTCTCTCTCCTCCCTTTTCCTCTTTTTTCCCCCTTTGTTCCCCTCCCTCTAGTTCTTCTTCTCCCCTTTGCTCTCCTCTTCCCCCTCCGGCCCCTCTCTTCCTCTCTTCTTCTCCCTCACCCCTCCTCCTCTTCCCTTCCTCTTCTCTGTTCTTTTCTCAATCACCCCCACCCCCACAGGGGGTTTAGAGAAAATGCTTTGAATGGAGTGAAAGGGCGAGGATCAGTCTCTTGACCCTTCATCACATTCTGGTCCAGAAGCCGGAAAGCCTGGGCAGGGAGGCAGCCTGCTTCAGCAGAGTCGGGATGGGAACGGTGCTCATATTTTCCTTTGTGAAGTGGTCAATGGGTCTTTTCTGCCCTTTTCTCTTTTAATTGGTGATGAATATTCTGCCCTGAGGGGAGAGAGACTCAATGAAAGCTGACTTGAGGGTATGTGGTGGGGAGGGAGCCATCCTACTCTGCCAATTTGGATGGGAGGACATGGTCAAGTCTCCAAGTGGGTGTGGGAATGATAATGACAATAATAATAGCAAGAATTATCCAGTGATCTCTCAAAGTGCTTTAACTTTTTCTAAATGGTATATAATAAGTGCTTATTATGTGACAGGCACTGTACCAAGCGATGGAGTAGATACAAGCTAAACAGGTTGGATGCAGTCCATGGCCCACATAGGGCTCACAGTCTTAATCTCCCTTTTACAGATGAGGGAACTGAGGCACAGATAATTTAAATGACTTGTCCAAGGTCACACAGCAGGCCAGGGGCAGGCCTGGGGTTAGAACCTGGGTCTGCAGTAGTAGGCGCTCAGTAGATGCAATGGATGGGTGGATGGACAGCACTTACATACATATCTCTGTGCCTCAGTTACCTCATCTGTAAAATGGGGATTAAGATTGTGAACCCATGTGGAACAATCTGATTATCTTGTATCTACCCCAGCACTTAGAACAGTGCTTGGCACATAGTAAGTGCTTAACAAATACCATCATTATTATTATTATATCTGTAATTTATTTATTTGTACTTATGTCTGTCTTCCCCCTCTCTAGAATGTAAGCTCATTGTGACAGGGAATGTGTCTATTTATTGTAGTATTGTACTCTCCCAAGCACTTGGTACAGTGCTCTGCCCAGTGCTCAATAAATATGATCGAATGAATGAATGAATGGATGGACGGATGGATGGATGGATGGATGGATGGATGGATGGATGGATGAATGGTTGACCCAACTGTCTTGGGGCCATGTCGCTTGATGGACCTGCCGCTTCCTAGTGTTTCTCAGCAAGTACCTGCCCGCGCCCAACCTAGTCTCTCCTGCCAAAATCCGTAAGGAAAGGGGGACTCCTGCCCTTCTATAGGCGTCTCTGTCTCCACTCTGCTCAAAAGGGGGAGGGAAACAGGATATTTGAATAATGGGACAAAATTATTATGTGCTTAGCGTGAGTTGGAGTTTTTATTGTGTAGGTGATAACTGGGATACCACCTTCTTACATTTCTCAAGCGCCAGGGAACCAGAACAGGTTCATGGACAATGCTCGCATTGTTTTCAGGAGCCAGGGTGCATTGTTGCTGTCTGACATTCCCCCATACACGCGGGCCATAAAACGTTGAGGTGAATACAAAACGGGGAAACTGCAGATGATGAATTGTTTGACGTTGAAAAGGAAAAAGAAAAGCTGGGACTGGGTTTGAAACTCAGTTGGGGGCGGAGGGAAGTTGCCTGGGGGTGGTGGCGGAGGTACGGGGGGGGGGGCGGTGGTATTTGCCCTTGGTCCTTGGTGCCAAAATGGCGAACAATTGATGGCGGCCCCCCCAAGAGGGTGAAGGGGCTGGGCATCGGAGCTGGCATGGTCAGGTTCACGTCCACCGCCTGGGTTGAGGGTGCGGTGATGTGGGAGGGGCAGCCCCAAGAGCTGGTAGGCCCTCCTTCCCCTCCTCTCTGGGCTATTGCTCCCCTTTCTTCACATCTCTCTCTTCCTCGAAGTCTTCCCAGACTAACAGCCCGACTCCAGGCACCTGAGCCGGTCTGCCAAGCTTCCCGAGCCCTCCAGATGTTCATCTGTCTGGGAGTAACTGTGCTCAGTCTTGTTCTCTGCTTAGGCCGGGGCGGGGCAGCAGGCTTTCAGGATCTGCTCTATCTCTCCCAGGAGAATATAAGCCAGAAAGCTGCAGTTTGGCTGGAAACTCCAAGCCAGTTGCCCCAGAGAGACCAGCATGGTGCACAACGATTGAGAAAGGAGCAGCTTGGTTTAAACCAAGCTGTATCTTGGTATTTCCAGTGGCTACCAATCAATCTGCGCATCAGACAGAAACTCCTCACCCTCGGCTTCAAGGCTGTCCATCCCCTCGCCCCCTCCTACCTCACCTCCCTTCTGTCCTTCTCCAGCCCAGCCCGCACCCTCCACTCCTCCGCCGCTGATCTCCTCCCCGTACCTCGCTCTCACCTGTCCCGCCGTCGACCCCCGGCCCACGTCCTCCCCCGGGCCTGGAATGCCCTCCCTCTGCCCATCCGCCAAGCTAGCTCTCTTCCTCCCTTCAAGGCCTTACTGAGAGCTCACCTCCTCCAGGTGGCCTTCCCAGACTGAGCCCCTTCCTTCCTCTCCCCCTCGTCCCCCTCTCCATCCCTCACGTCTTACCTCCTTCCCTTCCCCACAGCACCTGTATATATGTATATATGTTTGTACATATTTATTACTCTATTTATTTATTTTACTTGTACATATCTATTCTATTTATTTTATTTTGTTAATATGTTTGGTTTTGTTCTCTGTCTTCCCCCTTCTGGACTGTGAGCCCACTGTTGGGTAGGGACTGTCTCTATATGTTGCCAACTTGTACTTCCCAAGCGCTTAGTACAGTGCTCTGCTCACAGTAAGTGCTCAATAAATACGATTGATTGATTGATTGAACAGAAGCTTTTGTAAGGATCGTGAGACTATGAAACCAAAACTGCACTAGGGCATTAGAGTGGCCTAGTGGATAGAGCACTAGGACCTGGGTTCTAATGTGGACTAAACCACTTGTCTGCTGCTGTATGACCTTGGCAGGTCACTTCACTTCTCTGGGCCTCAGTTGTCTCATTTAGGAAATGGGGATTAAGACTGTGAGCCCCATGTAGGACAGGGACTGTGTCCAATCTGATTGGCTTGTATCTATCCTACCGCTTAGTACAATGCCTGGCACATAGTAAGTGCTTGTGGGCGGGGAACGCATCTGCTAATTCTGTTGCATTGCACACTCCCAAGCTCTGAGAACAGGGCTCTACATATAGTAACCGTTCAGTAAACACCATTGATTGCTTGATTAGCAAATACCATAAAAATAAAAAAAAAGCAAAGCCATCTGACATCACAAGGGACAGTTTGAATGTCAGCTGGATTACGAGGTTTGCACTGTCCTTTTCAGCAACACACAAAAACACACGCACACACACCCCCCCCTATGGGTGAATTTCACCATCAGTTGTGTCTTCTTCAAACACAAAGGAATATTATATGTATGAATATGTGTACATATATATATATATATATATATATATATATATATATATATATAAAATTAAAGGTTGAAGTCAGAGAATGTCTTCAGCTTTCTAGGACAGCGCTCCATAGACCACAGAGTAAACCCACAATGACTGTTATGGTCTGATTGATTTTAATTTTCAATAATAATTACATCTTAAAATAGTAGAGTTCTTATTCGAAAGACCTTTCAAATAAATGATCAATCAATCATTTATTCAGTGCTTACTGTGTGCAGAGCACTGTACTAGGCACTTGGGAGAGGATAATACAATAGGGTTGGTAGATGGGATCCCTGCCCATAAGAAGTTTGCTGTCTGCAGAGGAGCTTACAGTCTAAGGTCTTATTTCATGCTCACAGAAACCTCATAAGGTAGTGAGGGAGGTAGAATTATGCCTATTTTACGGATGAGGAAATTTTGTCCCGGAGAGGTTAAATGACTTGCCCAGGGTCATCCGGCAGGTCAGTGGCAGAGCTGGAACCAGAGCTAGAATCTTCGTCCCTGTACCATGTGCTCTATCCAGGAGGCTTCACAATCGTCCACTGCAGATCTTCCCCAAGGCACAGGCCTAAGGTGAGTTTCAGTCCCATGCTTGTATAGTCTTGGAGTTTCTCTCTGGAACTTCTACCAGAGTCTTGGAGGGGACGGTGACAGCCAGCACAAAGTTCATACGGTTTTCTTCAGTCAGGGAAGACTTAGCATGAGTAGCGGCACCAGCAGTTAATAGCAGCAGTTAGGACAACTACCAAGAACAAACTTGGGGAAAAAGCAACTTCTTCTTTCCCATTTATGCAAGTGAGGCATCATCTGGGCCCTCTACTGGCCAACAGCCCATATTACTCCACAGAAGTGGTACTTTGGTTATTATTATTATCATCATTGTCATCATTTTTGTTTTTAGTATTATTAGTGATACTTAATAATCATTAATAACCAAAGCCAAATAATAAGAAGAGTATTTCTTAAGCACTTTCCATATGCCAAGCAAATGGGGCAGACTCTACATAATCAGATTAGACACAATCCCTGTCAGTCAGTTGTCTTTATTGAGAGCTTACTGTGTGCAGAGCACTGTACTAAGCGTTTGGGAGAGTACAATACAACAGTAAACAGACACATTCCCTGACCACAATGAGCTTACAGAGCCCACAGTCTAAGAGGGAGAGAAAACTAGTATATTTTCCCCATTTTACAGATCAATCAATCAATCGTATTTATTGAGCGCTTACTGTGTGCAGAGCACTGTACTAAGACCTTGGGAAGTACAAGTTGGAAACATATAGAGACAGTCCCTACCCAACAGTAGGCTCACAGTCTAACAGATGAGGAAACTGAGGCCCAAAGAGGTTAAATGATTTGCCCAAGATCACCCAGCAGGCAGGTAAGTGGCAGAGTCAGAACTAGGACCCAATTCTCCTGTTTTCCAGTTCCCAGCTCTTTCCACTAGGACACTCTGCCTCTCCATCGTTAATATGTATACACACACACATATATATAAATGTGTATGTTTGTACATATTTATTACTCTATTTATTGTACTTGTCCATATTTATTCTATTTATTTTATTTTGTTAATATGTTTTGTTTTGTTGTCTGTCTCCCCCTTCAAGACTGTGAGCCCACTGTTGGGTAGGGACCATCTCTATATGTTGCCAACTTGTACTTCCCAAGCACTTAGTACAGTGTTCTGCATACAGTAAGTGCTCAATAAACACGATTGAATGAATGAATGAATACCATTTGAATGTTGATTTTTGGGACATGAAGAAGTCATTCTTGTTTGATCTTTCACTTAACAGCCACCTCACTTGTCTGTGTCTTAGTTCCCTTATCTGTAAAATGGGAATTGAGACTGTGAGCCCCACATGGTACAGGGACTGTGTCCAACCCTATTTGCTTGTATCCATCCCAGCACTTATACAGTGTCTGGCACATAGTAAGTGCTTAACAAATATCGCGATTATTATTACCAGAAGTGACTGCTGCCACTGACCCTAGGCATGTTCCCATATATTGTCAGGTCAAATGCTTTTTCTCCCTGGTTTCCCTAAACTTCAGGAAGAGGCCTGATTCCTAACCAACTCTGAATCTCGACTGTAAGTTTCTTGTTGGCAGGGATCATGTCTACCAACTATATTGTATTGTACTTTCCCAAGCTCTTATGACGGTGCTTTGCACACAGTTAGTGCTCAATAAATACCACTGATTGAATGTTTGATTGGTGGTTGGAACTGGTGAGTGGGGGGCAGAGGGAGACCAACTCTCCCTCCTGAAAGATTTTCCATTATTGTTTGACTCTCCCTCCAACTTGGTGACCCCAGCCCAATCATTCATTCATTCATTTATTCAATCGTACTTGTTGAGCGCTTACTGTGTGCAGAGCACTGTACTAAGCACTTGGGAAGTACAAGTTGGCAACATATAGAGATGGTTCCCTACCCAACAGTGGGCTCACAGTCTAGACAATCTTATTTTGCATTTTGTATTTTCACCTCCGGAGCCCCAAGTCTGGCTTGCTGCTAGGCTAGCTGGCTTATGCTGTTCAGAGCTTGCTGGTTTTCATTTTTATCTGTACTGGGTTAATGGAGCCGGAGTCTAAACACTTAAGTGACTGCAAATCCCCTCTCATCTGAGCGGCAGTGAGCTGTAAAATATTTAAACTGTCTACAGTTGTGGCTCATTTGTTTACAAATTTCCAGTGGTCCTGCTAAAAGGTAACCTACTGAGGAAAAGAACAAAGATTTCAGAGGCGTGGATCAGATTTCATAACAATTCCATCCACGCAGTCAGTGTATGCATTAGCTTCCCAGAGTCTTTCTGCTCCGGGGAAGATCCTTTCTAGAGGGGATGGATGCAGCTGGCTCTGATGGGAAGCTCCTAACTTCTCTCTTGTTGCCCTGTAGCTTACAAAGTCTATCATGGCGGATGGGGAGCAGAGCAGGTTTGGGGTTAAAATCGGGGAGAGACAGGCCTGGAGGGTCCCTTATGGAAGTCAGTCAGTCAATTGTATTTACTGAGCACTTACTGTGTGCAGATCACTGTACTAAGTGCTTGGGAGAGTACACTATAACAACAGACAGACAAATTCCCTGTCCACAATGACCTTATGGACTAGAGGGTGCAGGGTGGTGGTAGTGAGAACTCCCCTCGGCACCATCAGAGAACAAGAGAGGGCCACAAACCAGCTGAACTCTGGGCGTGAGGCTTTGCATAGCTGCAGGTAGCATGGGACTGGGAATCAGGAGACCTGGGTTCCAGTCCCAGCTCTGCCATTGGCCTGCTGTGTGATTATCAATCAATTGTATTGATTGAGCACTTTATTCTTCCCCCCTCTCAGCCCCACAACACTTATGTACATATCCATAATTTATGTATTTATAGTAATGTCTGAATCCCCTCTAGACTGTAAGCTCACTGTGGGCAGGGAATGTGTCTGTTCTAGTGTTATATTGTACTCTCCCAAGTGCTCAGTACAGTGATCTGTACATAGAAGTGCTCAATAAAAATGATTGGGTGATTGATTGATTGAGTGAATGGTATTTGTTAAGTGCTTATTATGTGCCAAGCGCTGGGGTAGATTCAAGGTTGGACTCAGTCCATGTCCCACATGGAGCGCTCATAGTTTCAATTCCCATTTCACAGATGAGGTAACTGAGGCACAGAGAAGTTAAGTGACTTCCCCAAGATCACATAGCAGACAATTGTCCAGATGGAGGAAGCAATGGCTCTGGGGAATGGGGAGAGGCCAGCAGAGTTAGGGGTGGTGGGAGGGGGTGAAAGAAAACTGCCCAAGTCTTGATTAGGAACCAGAAAGGAGAGCCAAAATTCCAAGAAGGAAAGATGAGAGCCCAATATCAATCAATCAATCAATCAATCAATCGTATTTATTGAGCGCTTACTGTGTGCAGAGCACTGTACTAAGTGCTTGGGAAGTACAAGTTAGCAACATATAGAGACAGTCCCTACCCAACAGTGGGCTCACAGTCTAGAAATAATTACCATAATTACAATCCTAATGATATTTATTAAGCACTTACTACTTTGTAAGCACTGTGCTAAGCCTTGAGGCAGATACAGGTCAATCAGATTAGATACAGTTGTTACTCCACAGGGGGTTCACAGTTTAAAAGGTACCGAGAGCAGATGTCCACTTGACTATAAGCTGCTTCACTAGACTGTAAGCTCCTTGTGGGCAGGAAATGTGACCACCAACTCTGTTGTTTTGTACTCTTCCAAGTGTTTATCACAAGGCTCTGAATCCAGTAAGCATGCAATAAATATGATTGATTGATTAATCCACCTTTTTCACATGTGGAAGCTGAGGCCCAGAGAGGTTAGCACACCTTCCTAAGGACACTCAGCAGATCAGTGATAGAGCTGGGCTTAGAACCCGTGTCTCCCGACTCCCAGTTTCATACTCCTACTAGGCTCATTCATTCATTCAATCATATTTATTGAGTGCTTACTGTGTGCAGAGCACTGTACTAAGTGCTTGGGAAGCACGAGTTGGCGACATATAGAGACGGTCCCTACCCAACAACGGGCTCACAGTCTAGAAGGGGGAGACAGACAACAAAACAAAACATATTAACAAAATAAAATAAATAGAATAGTAAATATGTACAAGTTCAATAAATAGAGTAATAAATCTGTACAAACATAAATACAGGGGCTGTGGGGAGGGGAAGGAGGTAGGGCCAGGGGGTTGGAGAGGGGGAGAGGAAGGAGGGGGCTTTCTAATGCTTATTATCCCCATCTTGCAGACAGAGAAACTTGCTCCCTTTATTCTCCCCCACCCCAGTTCCACAGCCGTACATATCCATACATATCCGTAATTTATTTATAGTAATGTTTTTCACCCCCTCTGGACTGTTGACTCATTGTGGGCAGGGAACATGTCTACCAACTCTATTATATTGTACTCTCCCAAGCGCTTAGTACAGTGGGTATTATTGTACTCTCCCAGGTGCTTAGCACATAATAGGCATTCAGTAAATGTGATTGACTGATTGATATGAAGAGGGAGGGCATTCTAGGCCAGAGGCAGAATGTGGGTGAGAGGTCGGCAGCAAGATGAGGTCGAAGTATGGTGAGTAGGTTGGCATTAGAAGAGTAAAATGTGAGGGCTAGGTTGTAGTAAGAGAGTAGCAAGGTGAGATAGGAAGGGGCAAAGTGATTGAGTGCTTTAAAGCCAATGTTAAGGAGTTTTTGTTTGATGTAGAGGTGGATGGGCAACTATTTGAGGTTCCTGAGGAGTGGGGAAATAGGGACTGAATATTTTTGTAGAAAAAAATGATCTGGACAGCAGAGTGAAGTATGGACTAGAGTCTTGAGAGGCAGAAGGCAGGGAGGTCAGCAAGGTGGCTGATACAGTAATCAAGGCTGGATAGGATGAGTGATTGGATTAACAGGGTAGCAGTTTGGATGGAGAGAAAAGGGCAGACTTTAGCAATGTTGTGAAGGATGAGTCCCCTCCTTCCTCTCCCCCTCCTCCCCCTCCCCATCCCCCCCACCTTACCTCCTTCCCTTCCCCACGGCACCTGTATATATGTACATATGTTTGTACATATTTATTACTCTATTTATTTATTTTATTTGTACATATTTATTCTATTTATTTTATTTTGTTAATATGTTTTGTTTGGTTGTCTGTCTCCCCCTTCTAGACTGTGTGACCACTGTTGGGTAGGGACCATCTCTATTTGTTGCCAACTTGTACTTCCCAAGCACTTAGTACAGTGCTCTGCACACAGTAAGCGCTCAATAAATACGATTGAATGAATGAATGAATGAATGAACCGACAAGATTTAGTGATAAGCTAAATATGTGGATTGAATGAGAGAGAGGAGTCAAGAATAATAGCAAGGTTATGGGCTTGTGAGACAGGAAGGATGGTGGTGTCATCTACAGTGATGGGAAAATCAGGGGAAGGACAGGGTTTGGGTGCGAAGATAAGTAGTTCTGTTTTTGACATGATAAGTTTGAGGTGCCTACAGGACATCCAAGTAGTGATGTCTTGAAGGCAGAAGGAGATGCAGAAATGCAGAAAGGGAGAGAGATCAGGGCTAGAGATGTAGATTTGGGAATCATCTCCAAAGAAGTGGTGGTTGAAGCTGCCTTGAATTCCTCTCCACCAAGTCTCTCCTGGACCCCCTTCAAACTGGCTTCCTCCCTCTACACTTCACTGAAACCGCTCTCTCAAGGGTCACCAGTGACCCCCTTTTTGCCAAATCCAACAGCTCCTACTCCATCCTAATCCTCCTAGTTCCCTTCTGTTCTCCATCTACACTCATTCCCTTGGAGAACTTATTTGCTCCCACAGCTTCAACTATCATCTCTATGTGGATAACACCCAAATCTATATCTCCTCCCCTGTTCTCTCCCTCCCTCCAGGCTCACATCTTCTCCTGCCTTCAGGACATCTCTACTTGGATGTCCTCCCGCCACCTAAAACTCAACACGTCCAAGACAGAGTTCCTTATCTTCCCTCCCAAACCCTGTCCTCTCCCTGACTTTCCTGTCACTGTGTATGGCACAACCAACATTCCCATCACACAAGCCCGCAACCTCAGTGTCATCCTTGACTCCGCTCTCTCATTCACCCCACTTATCCAATACATCACCAAAACCTGGTGGTCTCATCTTCACCACATTGCCAAGGTCTCATCTTCACCACATTGCCAAGATCCACCCTTTTTCCTCCATCCAAACCACTACCATGTTAGTACAATCACTCATCCTATCCCAAACTGCTACCTTGCTGGTTCAATCCCTCATCCTGTCCCGACTGGATTCCTGCATTAGGCTCCTTTCTGACCTCCCAACCTCCTGTCTCTCCCCACTTCAGTCCATACTTCACTCTGCTGCCTGGATTATCTTTCTACAGAAACGTTCTGGGCATGTCACCCCCTTCCTCAAAAATCTCCAGTGGTGACATATCAACCTCCGTATCAAGCAAAAACTCCTCACTATTGGCTTCAAAGCTCTCCATCACCTTGACCCTTCTTACCCCACCTCCCTTATCTCCTTCCACATCCCAGCCTTCACACTCCTCTCCTCTGGTGCTATCCTTCTCAATGTGACTCATTCTCGCCTGTCCCACCGTTGACCCCTGGTCCGCGTCCTATCTTTGGCCTGGAATGCCCTCCATCCTCAAATCTGCCAAAGAATCACACTACCCTCCTTCAAAGCCCTACGGAAGGCTCACCTCCTCCAGGAGGCCTTGCAGTCTAAGTCTCCCTTTTCCTCAGCTTCCCCTCCCCTCTGCGTCACCCCGACTTTCTCCCTTTGCTCCACCCCCCTGCTCCACAGAACTTGTGTTTGCATGTACATATCTATAATTCTATTTATTTATATTGATGCCTGTTTACTTGTTTTGATGTGTATACATATATAATTCTATTTATTTATATTGATGCCTGTTTACTTGTTTTGACATCTGTCTCCCCCCTTCTAGACTGTAAACCCGGTGTGGGTAGGGATTGTCTCTCTTTATTGTTGAAATGTACTTTCCGAGTGCTTAGTACAGTGCTCTGCACACAGTAAGTGCTCATATATGGTTGAATGAAAGAATGAATGAATGAAAAGTCTCCCAAGGCCCACTTTGTGAAATCAAGATGCTTGTTTTTTAGGTTGCTTGTTGTTGCTCTGTGGCTTCAGAAGGTCAGCCAGACTCAGGCTGCGCCCCGGGATCCAAAGACCATGGCTGAAAGGCCAAAAATGACTCCTCAGTTCTCTCCATCATTCCCCAATTCACCACTCCACTGGACTCCCCAGTTAAAATGAAAGATTTTGTTGCGATCTAAAATGGTATTCCTACACAACTAAAAGATCTCCGCTCCACCGGCACAGCTGATGACCCTCCTCCATACCTCAGCTCACCCCACTGCCCGCCCCCCATGCTGTGTCACCTTGGGTGCGTAACTTCACTGGGCCTCAATTCCCTCATCTGCAAAATGGGGATTGAGATTGTGAGCCCCACATGGGACAGGGACTGTGTCCAAATTGATTCGTTTGTACCCACCTCAGCGCTTAGTACGATGCCTGGCACATAGTAAGCACTTAACAAATATGGTCATTATCAGAGTTGTAATAATATTGTGGTGCTTGTTAAGTGCTTATTAGGTACTGAGCACTCAACTAAGCAAAAGGATAGGTGCAGATAATTAGGCCATACGTAATCCCTGCCCCACATGGGACTCACAGTCTAAAGAGGAGTGAGAACCAGCAGTGAATCTCCATTTAAAAAGATGAGGAAACTGAAGCACTGAAAAGTATCACAGCCCTACAGGGAGCGAGAACAGGTTTTGAATCCCCATTTTAACAGATTAGGAAACTGAGGCACAGAGAAGTTAAGTGACTTGCCCAAAGCCACACAACAGGCCAGTAGTGGAGCTGAGATTGAAACTCAGGACCTCTGACTCCCAGGCACGTGCTTTTTCCAGTATGCCACGTTGTTCATCATCATCATCATCACCACTGTATCTGCTGTTTTCTAAATACCACGTGTAGAAGAGTAGTATGGCTTAGTGGAAAGGGCATGGAACTGGGAGTAAGAGGACCTGGGTTCTAATCATCCCTGCTCCTCCACAAATAATAATAGTGATGGTATTTGTTAAGCACTTACTATGTGCAGAAAACTATGTTAATAATAATGATGATAGTATGTGTTAAGCGCTTACTATATGCCAAGCACTGTTCTAAGCACAGGGGTAGATACAAGGTTATCAGTTTGTCCCATGTGGGGATCACAATCTTAATCCCCATTTTACAGATGAGGTAATTTAGAGAAATTAAGTGACTTGCCCACAGTCACCAAGCTGACAAGTGGCAGAGCCGGGATTCAAATCCACAACCTCTTACTCCCAAGCCTGTGCTCTTTCCACTAAGCCACGCTGCTTATCTGCTATGTGATGTTGGTAAAATCACTGAACTTCTCCGTGTCTCAGTTACTCCATCTGTAAAATGGGGATTAAGACTGTGAGTCCCACGTGAGACATGGACTGTGTCCACCCGATTATCTTGTATCTACCCCATTGCTTAGCTCAGTGCCTGGCAAATAGTAAGTACTTTATAAATGCCATTAAAAAAAATGCTGGGGTACATACAATGCAAATGAATCACAGTTCCTTTCCTTCATGTTGCTCAAAATTTAAGCAGGCAGTGGAAGAGGTGTTTAATCTCCTTTTTAAATGATGAGGAAACTGAAATTATTATATGGTTATTGTGGCCTAGTGGAAAGAGAAGCAGTGTGACCTCGTGGACAGAGAAGAAGCTTGGAAGTCAGGGAACCTGTATTTTCCTGGCTCTGCTAATTCCTTGCTGTGAGATCTTGGGCAAGTCACTTTACTTTTTTGTGCTTCAGTTTCCTTAACTGTAAACAATAACTGTTCTCCCTCCTACTTAGACTGTGTGCCCCATGTGGGACAGGGACTGTGTCCACCCGGATTAATTTGTATCTACCCCAGTGCTTAGAACAGTGCTTAGAACACACAGTAAGAACTTAACAAATATAGTAATAATAATAATACCAACAAAACAATAATAATAATTATTATAATTAATTATAAATAATTCCCTTCAAGGCCCTGCTGAGAGCTCACCTCCTCCAGGAGGCCTTCCCAGACTGAGCCCCTTCCTTCCTCTCCCCCTCGTCCCCCTCTCCATCCCCCCATCTTACCTCCTTCCCTTCCCCACAGCACCTGTATATATGTATATATGGTTGTACATATTTATTACTCTATTTATTTATTTATTTATTTATTTTACTTGTACATTTCTATCCTATTTATTTTATTTTGTTGGTATGTTTGGTTTTGTTCTCTGTCTCCCCCTTTTAGACTGTGAGCCCGCTGTTGGGTAGGAACTGTCTCTATGTGTTGCCAATATGTACTTCCCAAGCGCTTAGTACAGTGCTCTGCACATAGTAAGCGCTCAATAAATACGATTGATTGATTGATTGATTGATTGATAATAATGTGCCCAAGGTCACACAGCCAACAGGTGGTGGAATAGGATTAGAATCCAGGTCTCCTGATTCCCAGGTCTGTGCTCTTTCAACTCAGTTTCCTCACCTGAAAAATAAAATTAAATACTCTCCCTCTCCCTCCATACCACAATTATTATTAAAGTATTTTGACATCCAAGTCTGCCTGGGCTTTTCCAGGGTGGTGAGTGGGAGTGTGAACGCAAAGTCCACGACTCCCCACCTAGGAGAGGAGATACTGAATGATGGGAGCCTCTCCTGGGAATGGGAAGGCAAGGGATCCTTCCTGAAAGCTCAGATATTGCGTCCTCCAGTGGCACGGACTCTCAGTGCCTCGAGTCATGGAATCCTACTAGGACCAGTGTCCAAAAGTCGCAGGAAGAGATGTAGAAATAGACAATAGAATTTGCAAGCCTGCATGGTCTTCGGAAGGTTGCTAGAGAGTAGTGACAGTGAAGCAGAAAACCTCCATACCAAGTTGAAGGCCAAGCACCATGGTTGCGAGACTGAAGAGGAATTCCAGCCCTATGATCCATGTCACCTACAAGCCATTCTCTGCATCACACAGAGGGACAGGATCACTGGCAATGAATTCTGGGATGCAGTCAGCATCGGCATCCAAACAATGCTCACATCTACCTAGCTCCTCTGGACAGGACAGGTGAGGAGAGCAGACAATGGCAGGGATTTAATAGCTAACATTTATATATTTAACTGCACACTCAATAATTTTGCCAGATGCTTCGTCCTGATGTTTCAGTCTTGCTTCCTGCTCACGCTTGTTCTTCCACTGACTTTTACTAGCTGTTAATCATTTTTGCCTGTCTCCCTGCATTAGGTTGTGAGCTTGAGAAGCGAGAACATGTGTCTTCCTACTGTTGTACTCCCCCAAGCACTTAGAATGGTGCTTAGGAATCAGAAGCACCTGGGTTCTGATTCTGGCTCCTCCACTTATCTGTTGTTTCTGCTCTTTCTACAGAAATGCTCTGGGCATGTCACTCCCCTCCTCAGAAATCTCCAGTGGTTGCCTATCAACCTTCACATGAAGCAAAAACTCCTCACTATTGGCTTCAAAGCTCTCCATCACCTTGCCCCCTCCTACCTCACCTCCTTTCTTTCCTTCTACAGCCCAGACCGCACACTCTTCTCCTCTGCCGCTAACCTCCCCACTGTGCCTCATTCTTGCCTGTCCTGTTGTCGACCCTTGGCCCACATCCTACCTCTGGCCTGGAATGCCCTCCCTCCGCACATCTGCCAAGCTAGCTCTCTTCCTCCCTTCAAAGCCCTACTGAGAGCTCACCTCCCCCAGGAGGCCTTCCCAGACTGAGCCCCCCTTTTTCCTCTGCTCCTTCTCCCCTCCCCACTGCCCCCACTCCCTCCCTCTGCCCTTCCTTCTTCCCCTCCCCGCAGCACTTGTGCATATTTGTACATATTTATTACTCTATTTTATTAATGATGTGTATATATCTATAAATCTATTTATTTTGATGGTATTGATACCTGTCTACTTGGTTTGTTTTGTTGTCTGTCTCCCCCTTCTAGACTGTGAGCCCATTGTTGGGTAGGGACTGTTTCTATCTGTTGCCAAATTGTACTTTCCAAGCACTTAGTACAGTGCTCTGCACACAGTAAGTGCTCAATAAATACGATTGAATGAATGAATGAATATAATGATGGCATTTATTAAGTGCTTACTATGTGCAAAACAATGTTCTAAGTGCTGAACGAATGTTATGTGACCTTGGGCAAATCACTCAGTTTCTTTGCGCCTCTGTGATCTCATCTGTAAAATGGGAATTAGGATTGTGAGTCCCACAAGGAACATGGACTGCATCCAACCTGGTTAGCTTGTTTCTACCCCAGATCATAGTACAGTGCCAGGCACATAGTAAGTGTTTGATAAATGCCATTTAAAAAAAATTGAGATTGCGAGCCCCTTGTGGGCATTGACTGAATCCAACCTGACTAGCTTTTATCTATCCTAGCAATGAGTACAGTGTCTGACACATTGTAAGTGCTTAACAAATACCAACCCCGACGCCCTCCATCCCCGCCAAAAAAGAAAAAAGCAAAAAAAATAGGTGTTCCCCACTGATTGATACTCAAGCAACCTGAAGAGGGCACAGGGTGGGAAAGACAATTCAAATCTAGAGTGGAGCAACATCTCATGTGACGTGACAGCATCCGTCTAAGCTGTAAGCTCATTTTGGACAGAGATGTGCCTGCTATGTTGATATGTTGTACTCTCCAAGTAGAGTGCCCTGCACATAGTAAGCGCTCAATAAATACAATTCATTGACTTAGCAGTGGAATGTCGGTCCGGAGGCCAGCCTGGAAGGTGTAAATGGGAGAGGGGTGGGTTGCTCTCATAGAGCGAAGGCCGAGTATCGGATTGTCAGGAGGTCGAATGACAGGACTGATAGGGGAAGCAGCGTGACTTAGTGGAAAGAGCACGGGCTTGGGAGTCAGAGGTCATGGGTTCTAATCCCTGCTCCACCACTCATCTGCTGGGTGGTCTTGGGCAAGTCACTTAACTTCTCTGTGCCTCAGTTACCTCATCTGTAAAATGGGGATTAAGACTGTGAGCCCCACATGGGACAACCTGATTACCTTGTATCTACCACGGTTCTTAGAACAGTGCTTGGCACATAGTAAGCGCTTAACAAATACCATCATTATTATCATCTGGGACAAATCCATCAACCCAGCTGGGGCCCCTGCTCATGTGTAATAACAATAATACTAACAATGGTATTTGTTAAGTTTTTACTAGGTACCAGGCACTGTTCTAAACTCTGGGGTGGATACACACAAATCGGGTTAGACACAGTCCCTGTCCCATGTGGGGCTCACAGTCTCAATCCCCATTTTCCAGATGAGGTAACTGAGGCACAGAGAAGTACAGTGACTAAAGTGACTTGCTCAAGGTCACACAGCAGACATGTGGCAGAGCTGGGATTAGAACCCATCACCTTGTGAGTCCCAGACTATGCTGAGGCATGTTGGTACCCTGCCCATCTTTTCAACCACATGCGCAGGCTCTAGGAGGACCTCAATGTCAGCAGCACCCTCAAAAACGGACACCAGCTAACTCTGTTTTGCCTTCTTGTGTGTTTTGCCAACCCATCTGTTAGACAATTAAAGAATGTTCTGGCCACATCAGCCTGTTTGGTGACAGTGCACAGTGATAGCAGAAAAAAAATGAATTCGTGCGCTTGCATATATGTGTGTGTGTATGTATGTGAGTGCACATCGGTGCATGAGTGTCCACATGCACAGGTGCATGTGAGTACAGATGTGAAAGCGTAGAGTCAAACTGGGTGAGCGCAGCAGGTGTGAGCTTTCCTTAATGTGGGATTTTGCCAGAAAACCACTCCTGCCTCTTGGGGGGAGCAGAGGCTTCTAGAGAAGCAAAGGAAGCCACAGGGAGCTGAGGGAGAAAGACTTTGTGAGGGTCAGGATGGAGGTGGGATGGCCAGGAGGTGGCGGGGAAGGATGTGAATGGGAAGTGTAAGTGATACACCCCAAGCCTGTGGTTTATGGACCGGCTCTGTATTGGTCAGGCTCCTGACACTCTGGAGAGAGCACAGCCCTGATACCTTCCCGTCCCCGCTCCCGCCTCCCATGGCGCGCTCACAAGCATCTTCTCTGCATCACGGATGGACCGAATTCTCTGTAGGCAGCACCAGTGACCCACATCTCTCTGAACGACGACAAACTGGCCAGAACCGAAGCCCCGACCCACACCGAGTACAGTCGGTTTGGGGGCGCTGTGATGGCGATGGGTGGGGCCTCGGGGGCCAGGGCCCGGAGCTCACGGCCCAGCCTCTCCCGGAGGCCACGGAAGAGCGTTGACCCTCCGGAGAGCACCACATTGGCCCAGATCTCCTTGTGGGTGCTCCGGCTGCAGTGGGTCACGCTGTGGAAGGCCATCCTGTGGACCCCCGGGGCCTCCACCCCGGCCCCCAAGGGGTCGAACAGGGCTTCGGGGGCTCGCCACAGCTGGTCCCCAACCTGGATGGGGCGCCCATCGGGCAGAAGATAATTCCGCAGGCGGGTTGGGGCCCGCCGCCGCCTCCGCCGTGTGGGGTCGGCCTCCACGAAGCACATCCTCTCTTTAATGTCCCTCACGATCTCCTGCTCGGCCGAGCTGACGAAGGAGTGGCCCGTCTCCAAGAGCAGCGTGGCCAGGTGCGTGGTGACATCTCGGCCGGCGAAGTCTGCCCGGGAGACCCCGTGGCGCAGGCAGTGGCCCCGGAAGACAGGGACCGTGGTGGTGACCCCGTCTCCGCTGTCCAGAACCAGACCGGTCGTTCTCCCGGACGAGTAGAGGGCCATGAGGGCTTGCAACCCGACATACAGGGCCGGGACCTGGAAGCTCTCGAAGAGGATCTCAGTCATCCTGGCCCGATTGGCATGGGGATTCTGCGGGGCCTCGGTCACCAACACCGGCTGTTGACTCGGTCTCTCCCTGAGCTCGTGCCAGTAGATGTAGCTCCAGATCTTCTCCATGTCATCCCAGGCCGTGACGATACCGTGCCTCAGAGGGTACCTCAGGGACAGGATCCCCCTCTTGGCCTGGGCCTCCTTGCCAAGGTAGTAGTCCTTCTGGCCCGCTCCGATCATCAGCGAGACTCCCTTGGGGTAGCCGACCACGGAGGCCAGGACGGAGCGTGGGGCCTGCTCCCCCGACAGGCCTGCCTTGCACAGCCCTGACCCATTGTCCAGAATGACAGCAGGGCGGTCGAGGATGTGAGGGCCTGGCATCCTCCTGCCCGAGCCCTCTCTGGCCGAGTACAGCGGAATGCCCAGGGGCCGGCCTTCTAGATCGCCAGGGTCACAAGGGTACACATTCCAAGGATCAGTTTCATCGGGCTCTGCAATCTTCCCTCTGTGTCAGCGGGAGGCAGCTCTCTTCAGCCTCTGTCTCCGTGGAGACCATGAACCTGTTCTTCCCCTGGGTACTACCTAACCTCCCTTCCAGCAGATTTACCCACGTCACCCGTCTTCTCTCCCCACCCTCCAACCCGCCTCATTGAGTTTTGAATTTCAACTGAGACGATCCTGGTGCTTGACATGCCCTATCAAAATACACCTTCTCAGAAGCACCTTTGCTTTCCACAGAGAATCTATAACTTTTAGGTAGTGTTTTGTCTTGACTGGAAAGATCAGAATTTGTGTTCAGCCTTGGGTAAAGAAACAGAGCTTGTGGTGGGGCTGGCTCATTATGGCTTGGGGGCTATATGAGGCAATGAGAAGTTGGGAGTCCCAGGTTGAGGGCATTCAGAGCTTGGAAAAGCTCTCAATGTCGTTTATATTTGGTTAGTATGGTTCGGGGTTTTGGAAAAATATTTGTTAGGCCAGAGATCTTTTTCAACACCTTCCCTCTGAGGGAACAGGCACGATTCTCTGCCTCCCACCAGCCTACAAGGAAGGCATTGTGACCCAGGGGAAAGAGCACAGGGCTTGGATGGCAGGAGCCCCTCGTTCTAGTCCCAGCTCTGCTGTATGACTTTGGAAAAGTCATTTCAACTCTCTGGGCCTCGGTGTTCTCATCTGTCAAATAGGGAGAAGATACCTGTTCTTCTTCCCTCTTGGACTGTGAGCCCTGGATGGGACAGGGACTATGTCTGCTATGATCATCTTCATTAATAAACATTTAATGAATCTTAGCTAATAATAAGGATGCTTCCGCATAATGACCATGGCATAGTGGAGAAAGCACAGGCTTACAAGTCAGAAGGTAATGGGTTCTAATCCCTGCTCTGCCATTTTTCTGCTGTGTGGCGTCAGACAAGTCAATTCACTTCTCTGTGCCCCATTTATCTCATCTGTAAAGTTGGGATTAAGATTGTGAGCCGGTTGCGGGACAGAGACTGTGTCCAACCCAACTGGCTCAAATTCACCCCAGCACTTAATGCAATGCTTGGCATCAAGTAAACACTTAAGAAAAACTACAATTATTATTATTACTATTGTCTCGCAATGGACCCTTTTTAGCATTCATAATTTGAGTTCAGACTCAATCCGTCATTCAGTGACAGGAAAAAGATACACATTCAGGGGAGAGGAGGAGGAGATGAAGGGGTGTTCATCGCAACACAGCAAAATCTGCTTTATCTCTCGGGTGTCACTCAAGAGACATGTTGAAAAGATCTCTCAATCTGAATAAGGCATGGGTTGACACTGTTTTAGTACAATAAATGTCACAATAGCCTAATAGAGTGCTCCATTCAGGCAGAGCACCTGGGAATTCATCTACCCTGTGATCTTCTGGAATTATGGTGGGAATGTGAGCCCATTGTTGGGTAGGGACCGTCTCTATATGTTGCCGAATTGTACATCCCAAGCCCTTAGTACAATGCTCTCCACACAGTAAGTGCTTAATAAAAATGATTGAATGAATGAATGATTGAATGAATGAATGAATGAATTCATCAATTAATCAATTGACGAATGGTATTTACTAAGTGCCAGAGGAGTATGTAGCACTAAACTAAGTAAAGGGCCCAACTATTCACTGCGAGCTCAGAGGTCAAACTGAGGCCTGGAAAAGGAGAGGACCACCATTTTGGGGTTTATCTAGCCCTAATGGCTTTGACTTTGTGACTTGGAATGTGGGTGGGGGAACTAAGAGAGGGACAAGATTGCCAAATTCAGCTCCCTTCAGCAATTAAAGGAAAAGACAAAGATGGCCTGGTCTCCCTCAGCCAATTCCCTGAAGGGTATTTCTCTTTCCACTAGGTCTTTCTGCCTTCTCTATAGGCCAGCCAGCAATCACTCTGGTTCCCCTCCAACAGTACAAGTTGGGAGAGACAGTTGGCATAGGACAAGCAGAACTGGGATTCCAGCTCGAATGGCCATCGGGGTGGGGGGTTGGTTCCTGCCCCTCCAAGGAGTTGCCACCTATGGTACTCAGCACTGGGAGAGCACAACATCAATAAGCATATGATCTTCACTCTCAAAGAACTTTTAATCTAATGGGAATTGTTCCAAGTCATTTGGGTGGGCCACCTTAAGGAGCTTGAAAGAACTGGGACCCACACTGGCCACTGTCTGGAGGGGAGGGAGTTAAATCTCCTTTTTGGAAATCAGCTAGGAGCCTCTGAACCACTCTTGCCTTCTTTCTCCCCTCTAACTGCCGAAGGGAGCTTAATTCAGTTCTCGCGTTTCCCTTTCATTCCCATTCCCGCATTCAAAGTCGCTCACCTAACCAACAAGTCCAGGGGATGGCCTGACTGATTTTAAAATGGTGAAAGCGGCCTTAGAAGGTGTTTCCCATGTCCTTTAGAGGATTTATTTTCTTCAGGAAGAGGTCTGTATGTTCTCAATAAAGACTACTTGATCAATTGATAACCAACTCCAAATCTAGACCGTTATCTCCTTGTGGGCAGGGATCGTGTCTACCGACTCTAACGTACTTTACTCTCCCAAGTGCTTGGTATAGTCCTCTATATACGGTAAATGCTCAATAAATGCCACCGATTAATTGATTGATTGATTGATGGAAACCTGATCAAAGAGGCCTGAAGATACTTCACAAACCACTGGATAAAGAAAAGAAAATGGTTTCCTCATTTGAATAGAGAAGCAGCAGAGCCTCATAGATTGAGCACAGGCCCAAGAGTCAGAAGAATATGGGTTCAAATCCCAGCTGTGCCTCTAGTCTTCTGTGTGTGTACTTGGACAAGTCATTTGGGCAAGTCGAGAAGCAGCGTGGCTTGGTGGAAAGAGCATGACCTTGGGAGTCAAGGGTCATGAATTCTAATCCTGCCTCTGCCACTTGACATCTGTGTGACTTTGGGAAAGTCACTTAACTTCTCTGTGCCTCATTTACCTCATCTGTAAAATGGGAATGAAGCCTGTGAACCTAAGCGGGACAACCTGATTACCTTGTTTCTACCCCTTTGCTTAGAACAGTGCTTGGCACATAGTAACCACTTAACAAGTCCTACTATTATTATTATTATTATTATTATTATTATCATTATTATTATTTAACTTCTTTGTGCCTCAGTGACCTCATTTGTAAAATGGGGATTATGACTGTGAGCCCTATGAGGGACAGGGACTGTGTCCAGTCTAATTAACTTGTATCTTCCCCGGCGCTTAGTACAGTGCCTGGCACTTAGTAAGCACTTAACAAATACACTAAAAACAAAAACACGAACAAAAAGATGTGAACCCAGACTCACTGATCTCCTGCATTGGAGATTTCTCTCCTCTTTTATTTGTTGTCCAGCCTACCGCAAGCCTTCAACATATGTCTCATTGCCTTACTGATTGCACTTTAGTTTTTCTCATGCCCATTTGTGACTTAAAAGCATCTTCTCTGGACCACAGTCGAGCCAATCTCTTTATAGTCCGAGATGGTGACCCACATCTGCTTGAAGCTGGCAAGAGAGGTCACGATTGATGCCCCAATCCAGGTTGAGAACCATCTATCGGGCGGAGCTTTGATCTTCAGGTGGGTTCCCTTGGCGATCTGAATCTCTAGTTCCCTGAGAAGCCGGTCCTGGAGCCCGGGGAAGAGGGAAGACCCACCTGAGAGAAAAATATTCTTGTACAGGGTCCTCTGGATGTCCGAGTTGCACTTTGCGATGCTGTCAGTCACCATGTTGGTTAGCCCCGGGCCTTGGATTCCCAGATGGTCAGGGGCAAAGAGGGCCTCAGGACCTAAGAACAGCTGCTTGCCAATTTGAATCACTTGCCCACTGGGCAATTTATAATCCTTCGTGACTTCCTCTGGTGTCCTGCCCAGCTCCTTGTCTGGATCAAGGGCCACGTAGCACAGCTTCTCTTTGATGTCCTCCGCTATGCTCTCATCCACAGGCCACGGGTGGGAGTGGCCGCTCTGCAGAAGCAGCCTGAGGAGGTAGCCAGTCAAGTCTTTTCCCGCCAGATGCAGTTTGGAGACTGCGTGGGGCAAGGGATACCCCTCGAAGATGGGGACCGAGCGGGTCAGGCCACTGCCGCTGTCCACCACGAGCCCTGTGATGCAGGCCGAGGCATACAGGGCCAGCACGGCTTGATCAGAAAAGTATAGAGCCGGCACCTTGAAGCTTTCGAATAGCAGCTCTGCCATCGTCTCCCGATTCTCCCTGGGGTTAAGGGGCGGCTCCGTCACAAGGATGGGCCTCTCGCTGGCTTGGACTCCCATCTCCCACTCATACATGTGCTTCCAAAGCAACTCCAGGTCCTCCCAAGATGTGACCAGGCCACGCTCAATCGGATGTTTCAAAGTCAGGTCCTCCTGCTTACACAAGGCTTCTTCACCCATGTAATATTTCTTCTGACTGGCCCCAGTGTTTGACTCATTGAACCTCGACTGGCCAATGACAGTTGTGATGATGTACCTTGGCCCGATTTCTCCCGAGAGGCCTGCCTTAAAGAGCCCAGACCCATTGTCAAAAACCACGGCTGGCGTCTCTAATATCTGCGGGCTAAACATCTTGCAGGGGTTCTCTCTGCCCCCAGTATATTACGATACCTTCTCTGAGCAGTGTCGTAGTGTTTAGGGTCTTCGCGTTTGCCAAATGGGGAGGCGGTGCTGTGGCCACCCCACTTGAAATCTCCAACAGACACTCATGAAGGTGCAGTGGTGTAACAATCGATGCGAGGTAACAGTTGTCCCCAGAACTCTGGGAAGAGTCAAGTTGCCCAAGGGTTTTCGGATATGGACTCATCCCAGATGTTTAGGATGGAACAAGGGCCACAAGTGGACAAAGGTTTCGAGCCCTAAAACGTATGTAATATTTAGGGAACGTGAAAATTTTCAGGAAGTTTGAGAAGAGCAAGGATATGCGGGTATGGAATCCTTTGGATTTTGAGATAAATAACCCCATTCTCTAAACTCAAGGAGTTTGAGCCTTGGGGAAGAGCCTGCTGTCTCAGCAGATGGTAAGGCCTGGAATCTTTCACTCACTCTAATGCAATCCACACAAAGGTGCCCCTAGTACAGTGCTCTGTACCCAGCGGATACATCCATCACTCAACCAATCAGTCTTGTCATCTTATGCTGTTGAGTCGTCTCCGACCCATAGCGACAACATGGACACATCTTTCCCAGGATGCCCCACTTCCATCTGCAATTGTTCTGGTAGTGGATTCGTATACTTTTCTTGGTAAAAATATGGAAGTGGTTTACCGTTGCCGCCTTCCACACGGTAAACATGAGTCTCCTCCCTCGACTCTCTCCCATGCTGCTGCTGCCCAGCGCAGGTGAGTTTTGACTTGTAGCAGATTGCCTTCCACGTGCTAGCCACTGCCCAAGCTAGGAATGGAATGGGTATTCCTCTGCCTGACTCGCCCTCCCATTGTTGAGACTGGAAGAGTACTGGAAGAGTACTGGAAGAGTACTGAAAACTCTCCAGGTGTGACCCTGGAGTCACATTCACAATCAGTCCTATTTATTATTGAGAGCATTCTCTATGCAGAACACTGTACTAAGCTTCTGGGAAAGTTCAGTGGAGATGGAAGGCATAATCCTGGCTCTCAAGGGGCCTACAGTCAAGCAGGAGAATCACGAGGTAATTTACAGACAGAAGAAGAGAGACAAAAATAGTTGTAGAGGTGAGTTAGTACTTGAATAGCAGGTTATGTAAACATTTGTTAGGGTGCTCTGCATTATGGAAGAACTGAGTGCACCCAAAACTGTCTGCCCATAGGAGATGCTCAGTATAGCTTTGTTCACAGCAGGTGCTCAGTTCAGTGTTCTGGCTCCAATAGGTGCTCAGTACAGCGCTCGGTCTACAAGAGGGGCCCAATCAATTCTGAGGTACTAATTATGATGAGATGTGACTCCAGACTCCGATGTTTCTCAGACAACTGAAGAATATTGGGTTTAGTCTATTTTTTGGTTTATCTAGGCGATCTATTGGTGCCTGAAAAGTTACACTACCACTGTGCAGCCAAAGAGCTCAGAAAGGGCCAGGAGTGTTGAGTCCTGAGCCAAAGAGGTTAGTCACTCATGGGAAGGAAGTGGCGTCCATAGCTGGATGTGGTCGTGCCTGAAAACGACTATGTGGGTAAGGCTGCAGCGCAGGGACTCTGTGTGGCATGCTAGGAGAATGTGGCCTAGTGGCTAGAGTCCAGTCCTGGGAATCTCAGGACCTTGGTTCTAATCCCAGCTCCACCTCTAGTCTGCTGTGCAACCTTAGGCAAGTCATTTCACTTCTCTGAGCCTCAGTC
This sequence comes from Tachyglossus aculeatus, assembly GCF_015852505.1. Taxonomy (NCBI): domain Eukaryota; kingdom Metazoa; phylum Chordata; class Mammalia; order Monotremata; family Tachyglossidae; genus Tachyglossus; species Tachyglossus aculeatus. The sequence continues at coordinate 39,836,018 of NC_052070.1, read as the reverse complement.
CCCTCATCTGCAAAATGGGCTTTTAAGACGGTGAACCCCACACGGGACAAGGACTCTGTCCAACCTGATTATTTTGCATCTACATCAGCACTTAATACAGTGCCTGGCACATAGAAAGTGCATAACAAATACCATTAGTGAAGCAGGATTCAAGAACCCTGCCTTCTAGTCCTGGCTCTGTTACTGGTCTGCTGGGTAACCTTGAGCCAGGCACTTAACCTCTCTGAACCCTAGTTTCCTCATCTGGGGAGAATAATGCTATTCCTCCCTCCAGCTCCCAAGAAAGTTGTGAAGATGTAAGAGGGCCTTGGAAAAGAAAAGAACATTAGCAGTCAAGGATAGTAGAAGGCTGGCTTGGGCTCTGGAGGGGCTGGCCCATGGTGGAGGGGGAGGAATGGGAAAGTCTGGTGATGAGCAGTGTGGCCTATGGGAAGAGCATGGGACTAGGAGTCAGATGACCTGTAGTTTAATCCCAGGTCCTCCACTCATCTGCAGTGTAACCTTGGGCAAGCCACTTCACTTCTTGGCTCTTTAATTTCCTAAACTGTAAAATGGGGATTAAATCCTACTCCCTCCTATTTAGTCCTGTACAAAATAGAACTCCTTATCTTTCCACACAAACCCTGTCCTCCCTGTGGCTTTCCCATCACTGTAGACAGCACCATTCATTCATTCATTCAATCATATTTATTGAGCGCTTACTGTGTGCAGAGCACTGTACTAAGCACTTGGGAAGTACAAGTCGGCAACATATAGAGACGGTCCCTACCCAACAACGGGCTCACCCCATCCTCCTTGTCTCACAATCCCATAACCTTGGAAGTATCCTTGACTCATCTCTCTCATTCAACCCACATACTGAGCGCATATTGTGTGCAGAGCACTTTGCTAATTGGGAAAGTAAAATGCAACAGAGTTGGTAGATGGGGTCCCTGCAGTCTATAGTTAGTCTACAGGATTAAACAGACATTAAAGTAAGTTAGGGATATGGGAACAGTCAGAGTATAAAATATTTCCTTAAGTATTATGGGATTGAGGGGAGTATCAAAATAGGTACGGGGTGCATAGCCAAGTTCATAGTTGTTGCAGTGGGGCAGATGGATGGGGTAAATAGTACTTTACTATTGTACTTGTACTTGTACTTCCCAAGCGCTTAGTACAGTGCTGTGCACACAGTAAGCTCTCAATAAATACGACTGAATGAATGAATGAATATTCCAACTGTCACGAAATGCTGTGGGTCATCCTTCACAACATTGCTAAAATCCACCCTTTCCTCTCCATCCAAACTCGTTGCTTGTCTTGTGCTGCCAAGTCATCTCCAACCCATAGTGACACCATGCACACATCTCTCCCAGAATGCCCTACCTCCATCTGCAATCTTTCTGGTATTGGATACATGAAGTTTTCTTGGTAAAAATATGGAAGTGGTTTGACATTGCCTTCTTCCGTGCAGTGAGCTCGAGTCTCCACCCTCGACCCTCTCCAATGCCACTCCTACCCAGCACAGGTGAATTTTGACTTGTAGGAGATTGCCTTCCATTTCCTAGCTACTGCCCAACATAGGAATTTAAGGGGTATGCCTCTGTTTGACTCTCCCTCCCGTAGCCTAGACTGGTGGAATACTGGAAACTCCAGGTGCAATCCTGAAAGGGGCTCCATCTAAACTGCTACCATGTAATTTAAGCACTTATCGTATTTAGCCTTGATTACTGCATCAACCTCCTCTTTGACTTCCCTGCCCTCCTGTCTCTCCCCACTCCAATCCCTACTTCACTCTGCTACCCAGATCATTTATCTATAAAATCATTCGGCTCATGTTTCCCCACTTCTCAAGAACCTCCAATGGTTGCCCATCCACCTCCACATCAAACAGAAACTCCATACTATTTGCTTTAAAGAAGTCAATCACCTTGCTGCCTCCTACCTTATCTCACTGTTCTCCTATTACAACCCAGCTTACACACTTCACTTCTTTAATGCCAACCTACTCACTGTACCTCAATCTCATCAATCAATCAATCATATTTATTGAGCACTTATTGGGAGCAGAGCCCTGTACTAACACCATCAATCTCTCACCCACACCTTGCCTCTGACCTGGGACACACTCCTTCATCTTATCCAACAGAAGATCACTCTTTCCACCTTCAAAGCCTCATTAAAAGCACATCTCCAAGAGATTCCCCAACTTAGCCTTCATTTTCTCTTCCCCAACTCAATTCTGCATCACCCTTGCACTTGGATTTGCTCCCTTTATTCACCCCTCTCTGAACCCCACAGCACGTAGGTACATATCCATAATTTATATATTTATATTAATATCTTTCTCCCTGCTAGACTGTAATAATAATAATGGCATTTATTAAGCACTTACTATGTGCAAAGTACTGTTCTAAGCACTGGGGAGGTTACAAGGTGATCAGGTTGTCCCATGGGGGGCTCACTGTCTTAATCCCCATTTTACAGATGAGGTAACTGAGGCACACAGAAGTTAAGTGACTTGCCCAAAGTCACACAGCTAATTGGCGGAGCCGGGATTTGAACCCCTGACCTCTGACTCCAAAGCCCGTCCTCTTTCCACTGAGCCACACTGCTTCCCCATCGTGGGCAGGGAGTATATCTACCAACTCTGTTATATATTGGACTCTCCCAAGCACTTAGTACAGTGCTCTGCACACAGTAAGTGCTCAATAAAGATGACTGATTGACAGAGATTCCTGTGTGGGGCAGGGACTGTGTCCAATCTGATTGCATGGTCTAGATTGAAAGAGCATGGACCTGAAAGGACCTGGGTTCTAATCCTGACTGCCATTTGCCTGTTGTGTGACCTTGGGTGAGTCACTTAGCCTCTCTATGCCTCAGTTCTCTTAGCTGCAAAATGTGATTTTAATACCTATTCTCCCTCCTACTTACACTGTGAGTCCCTCGTGAGACCTGATGATTTTATATCTTTCCCAGTGCTTAGTACAGTGCCTGGCACTGAATGAATGCTTAATAAATGCCACACAGTATTATTATTTTGATTATTATTACCCCGGTGCTTAGTACAGTGCTTGGCACACGGTATGCTCTTAGCAAATGCCATAAAAATAAAAAGGTGAGATTTCTGCCACACACTGTCAAACGCTACTAAGCTGAGCTCAAAATGTCTATGTCAGGGAGATAGCACCGGGAGAGGAGAGATGGGGTCTTGGCATCCCTGGAGGCCCAGCACGCCCCCAGCAATGAATAACCGTGGACCCAAATGAGAGTGCTGACAGTCAGGTTGATCGTTTTATTTCCCTTTACCCTATGGCCAGCTCCCTCAGACCCCTCCAGCAGCCTCAGAACGACCCCGTGGCTCACCGGGCCCAGCCCGCCACAGCCTGTCCAGACATACCGGTCCCAGGGGCCTACGCCTCCCCTCAGAAGCATTTCCGGTGAACCGCCGCCGGACCAAAGTCCTTGTAGTCTCCCAGGGTGACCCACATGGGCCTGAAGGACGAGAGGCAGGCGAGGATGGAGGCCCCGATCCACACGCAGTACTTCCTCTCCGGCGGGGCGATGATGCGCACAGGCATCTCTTGGGGTGCCTGGGATTGCATTTCCTTGAGGACCCTCTCGTCCAGCCCACGAAAGAGCGTGGAGCCCCCCGACAGCAGGATGTTGCTGTAGAGGTTCCGGCGCACGTCCATGTCGCACTTCATGATGCTGTTGAAGATCATCCGGTGGACCCCCGGTGCCTCGAGTCCCACATGGGCAGGCACGAAGAGCGCCTCGGGTGCCCGGAAGAGCTGGTTGCCGATGCTGATGATGTTGCCATCCGGCAGCCTGTACTCCTTGAGGATCTCCCTGGGCTTGCGCTTCATGGCTGAGGCGGGATCCAGGGCCACGTAACACAGCTTCTCCTTGATGTCCCGGACGATCTCCCGCTCGGCCGTGCTCACGAAGGAGTATCCGCCCTCCAGGAGCAGCCTCATGAAGTACTCAGTGATATCCCGCCCGGCCAGGTCCAGGCGGCAGACGGCATGGGGGAGGCAGTAGCCCTCGTAGATGGGGACCGTGTGGGTGACCCCATCCCCGCTGTCCGCCACGACGCCCGTGGTGCGGGCCGAGGCGTACAGGGCCAGGGCGGCCTGGACGGCCACGTGCATCGCCGGCACTGAGAAGCCTTCGAACATGATCTCCGTCATCTTCTCTCGGTTCTTCAGAGGGTTCAGGGGGGCCTCGGTCAGGAGCACCGGCTGTTCGCTGGCCCTGATCTTCAGCTCACACTGGTAGACGTGCCTCCAGATCCTCTCCATGTCATCCCAAGAGGTGACGATGCCGTGGTCAATCGGATAGTTGAGCGACAGGACTCCCCTCTTGGATTGGGCCTCCTCCCCGACGTAGTAGTCCTTCTGGCCTGCCTCCAGCATGGTGGCTCGGACTTTAGAACGCCCCACGATGGCTGTGATCACAGAACGGGGGACGTTGTCCCCGGCGATCCCCGCTTTGCACTGCCCGGAGCCGTTGTCAAAGATCACCGCGGGCACATCCAAGGCTGTGGGGTCGCCCATGGCGGGCAGCGCCCGCTGTTGTTCTGTGGCTGGGCTGCGGCGGGGGAGGGGGGGAGGGGGCGGAGAACCAAAAGGAGCGGGGGGTTCTAGGGGGATGATGATGTCACACAAGGCAGGCTTCCGCTCTTTCCCCCAGCCCTAAAGGGGCTGACTGGGGGGGGGTGGCTGCCTGAAATATTTACCCTTGAGGGCTTCAAACTTTTCTGCTCTCTGGGTCCCGACGACAAGCCCGTGATGTCATAATGTTGGGTCTTGAGTCGTGGGTCAGCCGGGGCTGGAAGGGAAGGGACAGCTCTGGTGGCGGTCAGTCGAGCGATCGGTGATGTTTACTGTCAGGTAATCGTATTCATTGAGCACTTACTGTGTGCACAGCACTGTACTAAGCACTTGGGAGAGTACAGTATAACTATAAACAAATGTTCCCTGCCCACAGTGAGCTTAGAGCCTAGAGGGGGAGACAGGCATTAATATAAATAAATTACAGCATTGACTGTGGGCAGAGACCTGTACTAAGCGCTTTGGAGAGTGTAATATGGTAGGGTTGTGATCTCTGCCCACCAGGAATCTACAGGAGGAGCTTGCAGTCTACATGGGGGAGGCTACCGTTTAGGCCTTGCCCCATCCCGTGGCATTTCAGTAGTTCACAATGTTTTGAAAACCCATTTCCCTCAAGGGCCAGGCCCCACAGGCTTGCTCTAAGGATGGCGGGCAAATCCAGAATTGAAACTCTCCAAAACCCCGGGGACCCAAGCTTGCTTGAGTATACGTCTCTCGAGATCACTTGTCTTGCGCGCACGCTCCCAAGAGACACAGTCGACTGGACGTGCGTGTCTGTGGCTCTGGAAAACATGAAGGACCTAGGGTTAATGTTAGTTACATATTAGTTTTCCTGTTTCATTCTGGAGAATGCTTTCACCTGAAGCAGAATCTGTAACTTAATTACTCTCAGCCCCAGATGCAATACTCTTTAGGCTAATCTTTTTAAGGAGTCTAGTTATTTGGGGCTTTGGCTCTGAATTAGTCTCTTTTCTTGTTATTTTGAAGATGCATTTCCATAGGAAAGTTCTACCTCTACCTGAGAAATGAGGATGAGGGGCTGCAGTGGAATTTTTTTTTATTATTTCTGGTCAGTCTGGGAAGTCTCTATTGGAATTCAAATTTTGGAAATGTTCATTGTTTCTGGTTTTCCTATGAAAACAGAATGCTTGCTCCTTAATTTGACATTCGACAGAAGCTTGAATTTGTACAGCATGCACATTTTTCCCCAAAACGTCCTCATTTTGGCTCCATCATTTGATTCTCCCAAAATCTCTGGGAGGTGGGGTAGAGACAGATGTCTTGTCCCTATTTTACAGATGAGGAAACTGAAGCACAGAGAGGTTATGTGAAGGTCCCAGGGTCACCCAGCAGACGTGTGGCAGAACAGGAATAATAATAATAATAATAATAGCATTTATTAAGTGCTTACTGTGTGCAAAGCACTGTTCTAAGCACTGGGGAGGTTACAAGGTGATCAGGTTGTCCCACGAGGGGCTTACAGTCTTCACCCCCATTTTACAGATGAGGGAACTGAGGCCCAGAGAAGTGAAGTGACTTGCCCAAAGTCACACAGCTGGCAATTGGCAGAGCTGGAATTTGAACCCCTGACCTCAGACTCCAAAGCCCAGGCTCTTTCCACTAAGCCACGCTACTTCTCTATCAGGGATCAAGTACCTCTTCTCCTGGCTCCACAAAGGCACTTTGCCCACTAGGCAAAACTGCCTTCCGATTCACAGTAAGGAAAAACAATTCTCTTAGAACTAGGGTTTTGTGGATTGGAATCTTCCCACCTGGTGATTCGCATGTTCACTAAATTGGAGCCATGCTTTCCCTTGCCTAGTTCATGCCAGGGTGCGTGTGTGTGTGTGTGTGAGGGTTTGTGAGGGACAGTAAGAGCCTGTGAGTTCACAGAAGGATGAGGAGTGGTGATGGAGAAGTGTTTACCCAAGCTGGAACCACAGTACCAGCCCCTGGAGACCTGATGACCTTTCAAAAAAAAAATCAAAATCACCAACCCCTTCCCTGTACCCCGCAACACACCCAGGATCACTGGAATTTCCCTCATCTGCCCCATCCTTTCTCCATCAGTTAAAAATGCAACCCTGTGGCTTTCAGGTGTGCTCTAGGCTCAGTATGGGCTTCTCCACACTTCACTCTTCCTTCCCCAGTTAAACACACGTTGATAGCATTAAGCACCGCTTTAGCCATCTTAGTGATGCCTCTAATCCTCTTAATATTTGTGTATATATATATTTCTGCGCGTGGCCCACTTGCTTCCTCGCGTACTTCTATATTAATGTCAACAGGTGTCCTAATCACTTAAGTGGTTGTTATAGTCATCGCAACAGAAACACTATTTAGTTCAGCGTGTCACACCCGGAGTTTACAGAGGCGCATTCATCTAGAATGTTATGTTTGTTATTAAAACAAGGATATTTTCCCTCCACCGACTCCAATTATAAAACAGTAGTTAGGCTGAGCCTTTGGAATGTGTCTCCGGCCTCCTGCGCGGGCTCAGCCTCCTCATAATCGCTTGAACAAGTTTATGAGTTAGTGACGGGGACTCCACTACCTCCCCTGCCACCCTCCCCCACAACTCCACCAGCTCCGGGGGTGATCCCGATGGTGGGGATTACACGGAACTTGTAATCATTTTCCAGTTATCCTGGGAGGGTCCCCAGGATGGTACCTTACAGCCCTGGCAGTGCTCCCTTTCCCCCCGCAGCGGTAGAGAGCTTGGGCCCTGGTTGTTGGGACAAGGCTGGGTGTTGGGAGAGGTGACTTTGGGCCGCTGGGATTGACCTTTGGATCTTGATGGGGGATGCAGAGGGCGGTCCACCCCTGCTTCTTTGCCACCCCGGCTGATCCGGCCCTGACCTCGCCCTGACTGGTTCAAAGTAGGGGCTTGAGAAGTGGGGGCCGGTCCGTCCACTCTGCCACCCGTCAGCTGCCGGGGTCCATGGCCCCCGCCCAATTAGTGGCCCGGCTGCTGGGCTCGTTAGTGGGGCTCCACATCTGGCGGCCAGACCCGACAGAAGGGTGGGACACCGCGGGGGATTGGGCAGCCCAGGAGGCTTACGAGCTGCAGATGGATCAGGTCGGGGGGGGTGCCAAAAAGGAGCCTTTGGCTTCTTGTCTTTGGTCTCGTTGGGGATTGTCCGTGCTGTGCTACCTCCTGTAGGACAACAGGGGACATCCCCTCCCTCCCCCCATCCACTCCCAAACCTTTGGCCCCAGGGCCATCTCGGCCTCTTCTCTGAACCCTCCTGAGGCAGGATCAACCTCCCAGGAACTTCTTCTGTGAAGGCCAAACATGGAGACCTCTCCTCTCCTTCTCTTCCCCTTCACCTCCCCCACCGCCACAGAATCAATCAATCAATAATATTTATTTAGCGCTTACTGTGTGCAGAGCAGTTTACTAAACGCTTGGGAAGTACAAGTTGGTAACATACAGAGACAGTCCCTACCCAACAGTGGGCTCACAGTCTAAAAGGGGGGAGACAGAGAACAAAACCAAACATACTACAAAATAAGATAAATGGAATAGATATGTACAAGTAAAATAAATAAATAAATAAATAGAGTAATAAACATGTACAAACATATATACATATATACAGGTGCTGTGGGGAAGGGAAGGAGGTAAGATGAGGGGGATGGAGAGGGGGATGAGGGGGAGAGGAAGGAAGGGGCTCAGTCTGGGAAGGCCTCCTGGAGGAGGTGAGCTCTCAGTAGGGCCTTGAAGGGAGGAAGAGAGCTAGCTTGGCGGATGGGCAGAGGGAGGGCATTCCAGGCTCGGGGGATGACGTGGGCCGGGGGTCGATGGTGGGACAGGCAAGAACGAGGCACGGTGAGGAGATTAGCGGCAGAGGAGCGGAGGGTGCGGGGTGGGCTGTAGAAGGAGAGAAGGGAGGTGAGGTAGGAGGGGGCAAGGGGATGGAGAGCCTTGAAGCCGAACAGAACACCCTCGCTCCTTAAATCCAACAATTACTCTCCCCTCCATCTTTTTATTGGCATTTATTAAGCGCTTACTATGCGCAAAGCACTGTTCTAAGCGCTGGAGAGGTTACAAGGTGATCAGGTTGTCCCATGGGGGGCTCACAGTCTTAATCCGCATTTTACAAATGAGGTCACTGAGTCACAGAGAAGTTAAGTGAGTTGCCCAAAGTCACACAGCTGTTGGCGGAGCCGGGATTTGAACCCCAGACCTCTGACTCCAAAGCCCGGGCTCTTTCCACTGAGCCACGCTGCTTCTCATAAAAGCCTTATTGAAGCTCCATTAAAAGCCTTATTGAAGGCACATTCCCTCCAAGATGCCTTCCCTGACTAAGGTCTCCTTTCCTCTTCTCCCAGTCCCTGCTGCATCACCCTGACTTTCTCCCTTTATTCACTCCCTGTCCCAGCCCCACAGCACATATGTACATATCTGTACTATATGTAGTTATATATATTGGGAAACACCGTGGCTCAGTGGAAAGAGCCCGGTCTTGGGAATCAGAGGTCATGGGTTCAAATCTCCGCTCCGCCGCTTGTCAGCTGTGTGATTTTGGGCAAGTCACTTAACTTCACTGTGTCTCAGTTACCTCATCTGTAAAATGGGGATTAAGATTGTAAGCCCCAAATGGGATAACCTGATCACCTTGTATCCTCCCCAGCACTTAGGACAGTGCTTTGCACATAGTAAGCACTTAACAAATTCCAAAATTATTATTATTATTAATGTCTGTCTCTCCCTCTAGACTGTAAGCTCTTTGTGGACACTGAATATGTCTGCTTATTGTTGAATTGTACTCTCCCAAGCACTTAGAACAGTGCTCTGAACACAGTAAGCGCTCAATAAATATGATTGAATGAATGAATGAATGAATAAAATGATGGGGTGGCTTATGCTAAATGATGGGCGAGCCATGGTCCAGTCACAAAATCACACACACACACACACACACACAGGAAAACTGGGAGACAGCTGTGCTGGACAGACGTTTGGAGACAATTAGACGAAGCTAAGCATGGCCTTGTGGGAAGAACAGAAGACTGGGAGAAGGGAGGCTGGGGTGCTAATCCCAGCTCTGCCACTGGCCTGCTACTTGAAATGAGATCAGTCCCAACCTCTCTGGGCCTCATTTTCCTCCTCTTTAAAAGGTGGTGCTAATCCCTCCTTTTCCCTGTCTCACAGAGAGGATGTAAGGTATGGCACACTACCAAAACCAGAGACACAACATTTCCCAAAGTAGAATTGTTCTATGACCTCAGGATAATAATAATGGTGGTATGTGCTAAGCATTCTCTATAATAATTGTGGCATTTATTAATAATAATAATAATAATGGCATTTATTAAGCACTTGCTATGTGCAAAACATTGTTCTAAGCTCTGGGGAGGTTACAAGGTGATCAGGTTGTCCCACAGGGGGCTCACAGTCTTAATCCCCATTTTACAGATGAGGTAACTGAGGCACAGAGGAGTTAAGAGACTTGCCCAAAGTCACACAGCTGACACTTGGCAGAGTTGGGATTTGAACTCCTGACCTCTGACTCCAAAGTCTGTGCTCTTTCCACTGAGCCACGCTGCTTCTCTGAGCCATGCTGCTTCTCATTTGTTAAATGTTTACTATCCCCCAAACAGCGCACTAAGCACTGGGGTAGATACAAGATAATCAGGTCCCGTATGGGACTCACAGTCTAAGAGGAAGAACAGGTATTGAATCCCCATTTTGCAGATCAATCAATCAATCAATCAATCATATTTACTGACTGCTACTGTGTACAGAGCACTGTTCTAAGTTCTTGGGAGAATACAAAATAACAGTGTTGGTAGACACTTTCCCTGCAGATAAGGGACCTCAGACTCAGAGAAGTGAAGTGACTTGCCCAAGGTCACACAGCCGGCAAGTAGTGAAACAGGGCTTAGAACCCAGGTCCCCTAACTCCCAGGCCAATGCTCTTCCTATTAGGCCACCCTGCAACCCAAGGTCATGTGTAGCCAGATCATCACCATCCTCATCATCGTAATAATAATGGTAATTGTTAAATGCTTACTAGGTCCCAGCCACTGTACTAAGCGCTGGAGTGCATAAAAGCAAATGGGGTTGGACACAGTCCCTGTCCCACATAGGGCTCACAGCCTTGATCCAGATGAGGTAACTGAGGCACAGAGAAGTTAAGTGAATTGCCCAAGGTAACACAGCAGATAATTGATGGAGCTGGGATTAGAACCCATAACTTTCTGACCCCTACTCTATCCACTATGCCATTTAGAAGTGGCTCCTGTTTCTGACCTATCTTTCCTTGTTCAAATGTCTTACACCTGAGGGAATGAAGTCCTTCCCAGATTCTGGGGGGAATCAGTGGAGTCATGATAATCTCTGTCTCAGCCTGTCTCCCTCTCTGGCTCCCAACGAGGCCCCCAGAGTCTTTATGTATAGGTGGGAGATTGTCTTTGAAGGGAAGAGATCTTTAGGATAATGTGACTAGATGTCCCACTTTCAGAAGGATGATTGTGGAATTTAGAATTGCGACCTGCCTCAGATGTCGACAGGAAGGGGTAGGAGTGGGATTTTCATTCATTCAAATTATATTTATTAAGCTCTAACTGTGTGGGGAGCACTGTATTAAGCACTTGGGAAAGTACAATACAACAATAAATGGTGACATTCCCCACCCACAACAAGCGAAGTCTAGTGGATTTGAAGCAGGTCAGGGACAGAGAGGGAGAGGGAAAGAGAAAGGAGATAGGACAGAGGTGATGGGGAGAAGAGAAAGGGAAGAGAGGGAGAAAAGGGAGAAGTTTCCCTTTACCATTGTCTTCTGCTGTTGCAGTCTTAGGCCAAACGGACCATCCCCCGTTGCTGCTCCCAACACCGCTCCTGGGTGTGTGGGGGTGGCAGAGGCCGGGGGAGACAGATGCACAGCAAGCTGACCTGTGGGGTCTGGGACTCGAGGGCTGTCATGGCCACCTTGTGATGTGAGTCCTCCTTCCTCTCCTCTCCCAAACTCTGCCTCCCTCTCCCCACCCTAACTGACAATGAAATCAATCGATGGTATTTATTGAGTGCTTACAATGTTTACAGCACAGTACTAAGTGCTTGGGAGGGCACAATGCAACAGAATTAGCAGAATACAATGTAATTAGCAGAGATAGAACTGCGCGTAGACACACAACTCCCTACCTATGTCTACCCTTCAGAGGGGTATGGCCATTCTCACCCACCTCTCTGGAGTTACCCCAGAGAGGATGGGGGTGGGAGAGGACATTGAATTTTAGAACCCTCCCATCCAAACTGGGATACCTAGTCACGGATCTGCCAATCTATCAGTTGTATTTGTTGTAAGCCGATTGTGTGTAAAGCCAAGTACCAAGTGCTGGATTGAGTGCAATCAAAATAAAATACATAGGGCCTGCCTTCAAGAGGTTTCCAATCAGGGAACAGACATAGACTAGAGAAGCAGTGTGACCTAGTGGATAAAGCATGGACCAGGGAGTTGGAGAGCCTGGGTTCTAATCAAGGCTCTGCCACTTGTCTGCTGTGTGACCTAGGATAAGTCACTTCACTTCTCTGGGCCTCAGTTACCTCATCTGTAAAATGGAGACTATGAGCCTCATGTGGGACTTAGAATTTGTCCGACCTGATTAGGTTGTATCTACCTCAATGCTTAGTACAGTGTCTGGCACATAGTAACTGCTTAACAAATACCACCCCCCAAAAAGTCTGCTTTTGGCTCTTTCTCACTCTTTCTGCTTTTCTGTTTTCCTTCTTTGCTTCCCTGGCCTATCCTCAGACCCTGATACCTGCTTGTAGGAGGCTGCAACGCTTTTTGACTAGTCAAGTGTCTGACTGGCCTCCTCCTTATCCACCACACACTAATCGTGGAATTTGTAAAGCTTTTACTCTGTGCCAAGCACTATATTAAGCACAGGGGTAGATAATCAGGTCAGACACAGCCCCTATCCCACATGGGGCTCGTAGTCTATGAAGGAGGGAGAATAGGTATTGAAACCCCATTTTACAGATGAGGAAATGGAGGCCCAGAGAAGCTAAGTGACTTGCACAAGATTCCACACGGGGCAAGTGATTGAGCTGGAATTAGAACCCAGGTCTTCTGATTCCCAGGCCTGAGCTCTTCTCTTCTCCCAGGCACTGCTCTCTCTGCTTCCTTTTCATGTTCTGCCTGATTGTCACAGATTTCAAGCATCCAGATAATAATAATAATAATAGCATTTATTAAGCGCTTACTATGTGCAAAGCACTGTTCTAAGCGCTGGGGAGGTTACAAGGTGATCAGGTTGTCCCACATGGGGCTCACAGTCTTCACCCCCATTTTACAGATGAGGTAACTAAGGCACAGAGAAGTGAAGTGACTTGCCCAAAGTCACACAGCTGACAAGTGGCGGAGCCGGGATTTGAACCCATGACCTCTGACTCCAAAGCCCGGGCTCTTTCCACTGAGCCACGCTGCCAGATAAGACTCACCTAGTCCCGCCTGATTCAGATAGTTTAGGTAGCTCTAGAGGTCTGCTGAGGAGCGAGCGCAGATTGTCTTATAGAGAAACAGCATGCCGTATGGATAGAGCATGGGCCTGGAGTCAGAAGATCATGCATACTAATTTTGGCTCTGCCACTTGTCTGTTGTGTGACCTTGGGCAAGTCACTTCACTTCTCTGTGCCTCAGTTGTCTTATCTGTAAATTGGGAATTGAGACTGTGAGCCCCTTGTAGGACAGGGACTGTGTCCAACCTGATTTCCTTGTATCCACCCCAGCACTTAGTACAGTGCCTGGCACATAGTAAGTGCTTAACAAATACCACAGTTATTATTTTCATTATTATTTAGGTTGGGGAAGGCAGAGGTTTTCCTTCACTGAATGTTTCTTGAAGAGGGTAGGAGTTTTACCTGTCCCTATTGGGCAGGTAATGTGTCTCCCAAGTCTGTTGTATTATACACTTCCAATCACTTAGTACAGTTCTCTGTATAGAGTCAGCACTCAATAAATATGATTGACTGATAAATTGATTAAGATTCTTGGAGGAAAAGCACCCGGAGTCTAACTGCAAAAAATGAATTCAGGGGAAAAGGTCTTCTTTTGTCTAAACTATCCAGGTAATTGAGAAGACGGTGTGGGGTGTGGGTATGTGTGTGGGTGTGTGTGTGTGTGTAGTGGTGGCGTGAAACAACCTCATAATCAATCAATATTATTAAGCATGTATTGTGTGCAAAGCACTGTACTAAGCACTCCAGAGAGTACAATATAACAATACAGCAGGGTTAGTAGACACATTCCCTGCCTACAAGGAGCTTACGTAATTATGGAGATCATAACACTTCCCTCAGTACCTGCGGAGACATGCCTATTGGCTGTCCACTCTTGGGCTACAGGAAGCAAGGGTTTGCGGGTAGGGCAGAGTGAGAGAAGAGAGTTGAATCTGCCATACAGCCCACCTTCCCACCACCACTCCCCCCTCCAACTCCCAGATCTTCATCTTGATGCATTTGTCCAATTTTATGGGTGGCGTCCACAGTGCCTTCAGTCAAAAGCCCCGCATAAATGGCACATAACACATTTATGAACTGTGGCCTCTTTAGAGTGGACCTGCATTTTATACTGAAAGGGTCCGATTCATAAATAATTGAACACCCGGCGTATATGGCATTCTTGTTTCTTTCCCGACAAAGTGCTGAGCATGCTATTTCCACATAAAACGCTTGGGCTGTGGGTTGATTAGATCCAAGCTCGCCCTACTGCCTTCTGGAACCGGTCTTGGGCCAAGTCACAGAATTGATTTGTCATATGCGGTGTGGGGACGACCCTCCTCCACATTCCCCAAGCACTGGGGATAGAAAGGGATGGGGCTTTGAGGAGCAAGTCAGGTGAAGGAGGCAGCCTTCCCGTGGTCCCTGGACCCCCTCTTCTCCCACCCCCAGTCTCCCATCCTTCTGCCCCTTTTGGAGGTGGTGAGGAGGAAATCAAGCAGGGAGGAGTGACTGAGAAGGCAGAAACATTAATTCAATAATACTAATAATGATAATAATTATGGTATTTGTTAAGTGCTTGCTATGTGCCAAGCACTGTTCTAAGCACTGGGGTAGATACAAAATAATCAGGTTGCTCCACGTGAGGCTCACGGTCTTAATCCCCATTTTCTAGATGAGGTAACTGAGGCACAGAGAAGTGAAGTGACTTGCCCAAGGTCACACAGAAGACAAGGGGTGGAGCCGGGACTTGAACCCACATCCTCTGACTCCCAAGCCTGTGCTCTTTCCACTAAGCCACACTGCTTCTCATCAATCAATTAGAAGCATTCACTGAAGAACTATAGTGCAGTGTTGCAGACACTGCTTTGGGTGCGAAGCAGTTGGTGAGTCAATCAGATTTATTGAGCACTTACTGTGTGCAGAGCACTATACCAAGTGCTTAAGAGAGTATGATAAACCAAAAAACAGGCACATTCCCTGCCCACAAAGAGCTTACAGTCTAGAGGGAGAGACAGGCATTAATATAAATAAATACAATTACAGATATATACGCAAGTGCTGTGGGGCTATGAAAGGGGATGAATAAAGGGAGTAAGGGTGACGAAGAAGGGAATGGGAGGAAAGAAGACGGGCTTAGTCAGGGAAGGCCTCTTGGAGGAGATGTGCCTTCAATAAAGCTTTGAAGGTGGAGAGAATTTGACTGCCTGTTGTACATGAGGAGGGAGGGCGTTCCAGGACAGAGACAGGACATGGGAAAGAGATGCAGTGTGGCTCAGTGGAAAGAGTCTGGGCTTTGGAATCAGAGGTCATGGGTTCAAATCCCGACTATGCCAATTGCCAGCTGTGTGTGACTTTGGGCAAGTCACTTACCTTCTCTGGGCCTCAGTTCCCTCATCTGGAAAATAGGGATTAAGACTATGAGCCCCTTGTGGGACAACCTGATCACCTTGTATCTCCCCAGTGCTTAGAACAGTGCTTTGCACATAGTAAGCTCCTAACAAATACCATCATTAAGAGATGGGTGGTGAGACTGAGGTGCAGTGCGAAGGTTAGTGTGTGGGCTGGGTTGTAATAGAAGAGTAGCGAGGTGAGGTATCAGGGGCAAGATGATTGAGTGCTTTAAAGCCATCAGTAAAGATTGTCTGCTTGATGCAGAGGTGGTTGGGCAGTCACTGGAAGTATCTTGAGGAGTTGGGAAACATGGCTTAAACGTTTTTGTAGAAAAATGATCTGGGTAGTGGAGAGTATGGACTGGAGTGAGGAGAGACAGGAAGCCAGGAAGTCAGCAAGAAGGCTAGTACAGTAAGAGAAGCAGTGTGGCTCAGTGGAAAGAGCATGGGCTTGGAGTCAGAGGTCATGCGTTCAAATCCTGGCTCCGCCAATTGTCAGCTGTGTGACTTTGGGCAAGTCACTTAACTTCTCTGGGCCTCAGTTCCCTCATCTGTAACATGGGGATGAAGACTGTGAGCCCCCGTGGGACAACCTGATCACCTTGTATCCTCCCCAGCACTTAGAACAGTGCTTTGCACATAGTAAGCACTTAATAAATGCCATTATTATTATTATTATTACAGTACTGTCAATCTATGTATCAAGTGCATCAATTAATCAATGGTATTTACTGACTTTATGCTTGGGAGAGCATTATACAAAAGAGTAGGTATAAACCACCCCTGCCCATAAAGAGCTTTACAGACTAGATGAGGAGACTGACACTAAAATAAATTACAGATAGTTGTGTCCGTTAAGTGTTGTGGGGCTAGAAGAGGAATACATAGCATAGTTCAAGTTGTCTAATTTGTGGAAAGAATCAATTGGTGCTATTTACTGAGTGCCTACTGTGTACGGAGCACTGAATTAAGTTCTTGGGAGAGTAAAATCAACAGAGTTGGTAGTCATGTTCACTGTCCACAATGAGCTTACAGTCTAGAGGTGGAAACAAACATTAATATAAATAAATAATTTATAGATATGTATTTAATTGCTGTGGAGCTGAGGTTGGGTGAATACTAAGTGCCAAAAGGTGACAGATCCAAGTGCATAGATGACACAAAAGGGAGAGGGAGCCAGGGTAAAAACGGCTTAATCTGGGAATGTCTCTTGGAACTGTACTGCGCATCTATTGTGCACAGAGCACTGGACTACTGGGAGAGAACAATGATTAATATTGGTATTTTAAAGTACTTCCTATTTGTCAAGTGTTGGGGTCTTTTCTCTCCTTAAGCTGTCATATCGTGTCTGATCCGTAGCGATCCATAGAGTTTTCTTGGTAAAAATACGGAAGTGGTTTACCATTGCCATCTTTCACACAGCCAACTTGAGTCTCTGGCCTCAACTCTCGCCGCTGCTGCCCGGCACAGGGGAGTAGATAAACATAATAAGGTCAGACCAAGCTTCTGTCCCACAAGGACTCAAAGACTAAGTAGTGGGGGAGAACATTTCACAGGTGATGAAACCGAGACAAACAGTAAGCATTCAATAGATGCCACCAATTGATTGATTGAAATGGCAGATCTGAGACTAGAAATTGATACTTCCTGCTGACAGTCCTGTGCTCTTTAATTACGGCATTGGTTTGTTTATTTGTTTGTTTTTGGTGTATTTGTTAAGTGCTGAATATGGGCCAGAAATTGTACTAAGCACTAGGGCAGGTACAAGATATCAGATTGGACACAATCCATGTCCCATCTAGGGATCACAATCATTCATTCTTTCATTCAGTCATATTTATTGAGTGCTTACTGTGTGCAGAACACTGCACTAAGTGCTTGGGAGAGTACAATGCAACAATAAGCAGACACATTCCCTGTCCACAATGAGCTTACAGTCTAGATGGGTAGAAAAATATTAATATTAATAAATAAATTACAGATATGTACAGAAGTGCTGTGGAGTCAGAGTGATGCAGAAGGGAGTGGGAGTAGAGGAAAGGACGGTTTAGGGAATCTAGGGAGGAGGGAGTAGGATTTAATTCCCATTTTACAGATGAGGAAACAGAGACACAGAGAAGCTAATTGACTTATTCAAGTTCACACAGCAGACAAGTGGAAGAGCTGGGATTAAAACCCAAGTCCTCTGACTCTCAGGCCCATATTCTAACCATTGGGCAACACTGCTTCTCTTTCCACTAAATCATGCTGCCTCCCTGTCTTTTGTGTGCTTTTTATAACAGAGGTAAGAGACGCAATTCCTGCATTCAAGGAGCTTACAGGTATAGTACAAAGGGGGAGAAGGATATTAAATCATTTTCAATTATAAGGAAAAAGAGAATTGACAGTAGGATAGATGCATAAAAATGTGCTTAAATGGTAGACTAGGCAAATGGATATTTACCAAAATACTCCAGGTGACTGTGAATCAATAAATCAATCAATAATATTTGTTGAGCACTTACCGTGTGCAGGGCACATAGTGGCAGGAGTCCCAGGCTTGTGAGTCAGAGAACATGGGTTCAAATCCAGGCTCTGCCACTTGTCTGCTGTGTGACCTTGGGCAAGCCGCTTAACTTCTCTGTGCCTCAGTTACCTCATCTGTAAAATGGGGATTAAGACTGTGAGCCCCACGTGGGACAACCTGATTACCTTGAATCCACCCCAGTGCTTAGAACAGTGCTTGGCACATAGTGAATGCTTAACAAATACCATTGTTATTATTATTTTTACTAATCACTTGAGAGAGTACAATATAACAGAATCCTGCCCACAACGAGTTTACAGTTTAGAGGGGGAGACAGCCATTAATGTAAATAAATGAATTATGGATAGGTAAATAAGTGCTGTTAGGGCTTAGAAAGGGGTGAATAAAGGGAGCAAATCCAAGTGCAAGTGTAACCCAGAAGGGAGTGGGAGAAGAGGAAATGAGGGCTTAGTCACAGAAGGCCTCTTGGACGAGATTCATTCATTCATTCATTCAATCGTATTTATTGAGCGCTTACTGTGTGCAGAGCACTGTACTAAGCGCTTGGGAAGTACAAGTTTGCAACACATAGAGACAGTCCGTACCTAACAGCGGGCTCACAGTGTAGAAGGGGGAGACAGACAACGAAACAAAACATATTAACAAAATAAAATAAATAGAATAGTAAATATGTACAAGGGAATAGTAAGTATGTACAAGAGTAAATACGTACAATATGTACAACTACATATGTACTGAGATGTGCCTTCAGTAACGCTTTGAAGGTGGGGAGAGTGACTGTTGACTATGAAGTGGGACAGTGTTCCTTCATCATCATCAACAACAATGGCATTTATTGAGCACTTACTGTGCACAGAGCACTGTACTAAGCACTTGGGAGAGTACAGTACAATAGACTTGTACAGCAGTACAGTAGAAGACATGTTCCCTGCCCACAAGGAGTTTACAGTTAGAGGAGCAGCATGGCGTAGTGGCAAGAGCCCGGGCTTGGGAATCAGAGGTCATGGGTTCTAATCCCATCTCCACCACTTGTCTGCTGTGTGACCTTAGGCAAGTCACTTAACTTCTCTGTGCCTCCGCTAACTCATCTGTAAAATGGGGATTGAGACCGTGAGCCCCACATGGGACAACCTGATGACCTTGTATGCTTAGAACAGTGCTTGGCACATAGTAAGCACTTAACAAATGCCCTAGTTATGAGTATTATTATTATTACAGTCTAGAGCGGGAGACAGACAATAATATAAACAAATAATTTATAATATACCATTTATTGATATGTACATAATCAATCATATTTATCATTCATTCACTCAATCGTATTTATTGAGCATTTACTGTGTGCAGAACACTGTATTAAGTCCTTGGAAAGTACAGTTCAGCAACAGAGATAATCCCTGCCCACAATGGGCCTACAGTCTAGAAAGGGGGAGACAGGTGTCAAAACAAGTAAACAGGTATTAATAGCATCTATATAGAATTATAGATATATATATATCCAAACTACTAAACAGACATTAATGTAAATAAATAGAATTATAGATATGTACATATATATTCAAGCTCTGTGGGGCAGGGACAGGGAGATAGAGCAAAGGGAGAGAGTCGGGATGACGCGGAGGGGAAGGGGGCCTGAAGAAAAGGGGGGCTTAGTCTGGGAAGGCCTCCTGGAGGAGGTGAGCCTTTCTTAGGGCTTTGAAGGGTGGAAGTGTGATTGGCGGATTTGAGGAGCGAGGGCGTCCAGGCCAGAGGTAGGACATGGGCAAGGTGTCGACGGCAGGAGAGGAGAGAACAAGGCACAGTGAGAAGGTTAGAACCAGAAGAACGGAGTGTGCAGGCTGGGATGTGGAAGGAGAGAAGGGAGGTGAGGTAGGAGGGGGCGAGGTGATGGACAGCTTTGAAGCCAATAATGAGGAGTTTTTGCTTTATATGGAGGTTGATGGGCAACCACTGGAGATTTTTGAGGAGGGGGGTGACATACCCAGAACGTTTCTGTAGAAAGATAACCTGGGCAGCAGAGTGAAGTACAGACTGCAGTGGGGAGAGACAGGAGGTTGGGAGGTCAGAAAGGATGCTGATGCAGTAGCATTTATTCCAGGCCAGAGGCAGGATGTGGGCAAGAGGCCGGCAGTGAGATGGACAAGACTGAGGTACAGTGAGTAGGTTGGCATTAGAGGGGTGAAGTGCCTGGGCTGAGTTATAGTAGGAAAGCAGTGAGGTAAGGTAGGATGGGGCAAGGTGATTGAGTGCTTAAAAGCAGATGGCAAGGAGTTTACCTAAAGGCTGAGTCAGGAGTTGAGAGGGGATGGCTGGAGAGAAGGAAATGAATAGGGGAAGGCTTCCAGGAGAAGGGTTTGCAGGTGGGAGAACTGTAGCCTGAAAGATTTGAAAGGGGAAGGGGGTTCCAGGTGGATGGTGGGGAAGGCTTGCTTGTAGTAATAAATAATGATAAAATGTTGGTATTTGTTTAACATTCACCATGTACCAAGCACGTTAGTAGATACAACATAATCACACTGGATACAATCTCTGTCCCCACATGGGGCTCACAGTCCAATTAGAAGGGAGACCAGACAATAAGGGAAGCAGCGTGGCTCAGCGGCAAGAGCCCGGGCTTTGGAGTCAGAGGTCATTGGTTTAAATCCCAGCTCCGCCAATTGTCAGCTGTGTGACTTTGGGCAAGTCACTTAACTTCTCTGGGCCTCAGTCCCCTCATCTGTAAAATGGGGATTAACACTGTAAGCCCCATGTGGGACAACCTGATCACCTTGTAACTTCCCCAGCGCTTAGAACAGTGCTTTTCATGTAGTTAGCACTTAATAAATGCCATTATTATTATTATTATTATTATTATTATTATTTAACAGATGAGGAAACTGAGGCTCAGAGTTGTCAAGTGACTGGCCCAAGGTCATAGAGGAGGCAAGCAGCAGAGCCAGGATTAGAACCCACAGGCTCTGGCTCCTTGGCCTGGGCTCTTTCCACGAGGCCGTACCGCTTCACTGGTTCCGCTAGACCACGCTTCATCGTAGGAATCATGTCCCTGCTTCCTACACAGTCCTAGATGCTACCCAAGTGCTTCAGGGACAGGGAGCTACAGCGTCATGGGTGGTGAGAGGCCCAGAAGAAATCCTCGGGAAGTTGGCAGGGGTTTGGTAGGGTGCCCTGCTGATCCTTTCAGCCAGTCAGGACACTCTCTCCAACCAACCGATCAATTGATGAGGGAAGCAGAGTGGAAAGAGCCAATCCACTTTTCTGTGCCTCAGTTCCCTCATCTGCAAAATGGGGGCTCAATACCTGTTCTCCCTCCTACTTAGGCTGTGAGCCCCAAGTGGGACCTGATTATGTCATATATCTACCCCAGGGCTTAGTACAGTGCTTGACACATAGCATTTAACAAATACCACAGTTAATTAATTGGTGGATTGATTGGACCAGCCACCAGAGGGTGTAACTTCATCTGGCCCTTTCCTATTCCCACAACATTTCCTGGAGACAGGAATCAATCAGTGGTATTTATTAAGCGCTTATTCATTCATTCATTCATTCAATCATATTTATTGAGCGCTTACTGTGTGCAGAGCACTGTACTAAGCGCTTGGGAAGTACAAGTTGGCAACATATAGAGTGGTCCCTACCCAACAGTGGGCTCACAGTCTAGAAGATGCAGAGCACTGTACTAAGCGCTTGGGAGAGTACAATGCAATAGAGTTGGTAGTCTCAATCCCTGCCCTCCAGGAGTTTGCAATCTGGACAGAGAGTGTGTTTTCTCCCCATTAAAAATAATAATTCTGATATTTATCAAGCACTCCCCATGAGCCATGCACTCTGCTAAGCACTGAGATAGATTCGAGGCAATAAGATCAGACACAGCTTCTGTCCCACTTGGGGCTCACAGTCTAAAGGGGAGGGAGAGAAGGCATCTTATCTACATTTCACTGGTGAGACAACTGAGCGTCAGAGAGGGTAGGGTCCCCTAGAGCTGAGACCAGAAGCCAGGTCCCACGATGCTCAGTCCCATGCTCTCCACTAGGCCACACTGGGGAAATTGAGGCTAGGAGAGGGGAAGGGGCTCACCCCAGTACTCTCAGTGTTCCCCTTCCTAGTGACTCACATGACTCCTAAAGAGACTCTCAGAAGCCCCATCTCCCAGAGAACGGAATGCAGTCGGAAAATCTGAGATAATGAGCCAGAGGCCTGCCGAGGCCAGAGTTGAAAGGGTGTGATTTGCAGTAGCCATCTGACATCAGCCGGTCTCACAGGCCGTCCTAGGCTGAATGCCTAGAAAGAAAGACGCCTTCCTCTAGGGCCCCCTCGTCCACATCCCAGCCGGCTCCCCCCGTCCTGCCCTCTCCCTCTCTGCCCTCCTCCCCGTCTCCCCCTGCCCCCCAAGTTTACCGAGCCTCCACCGGCTCCTTCGCCTAACACAATCCACACGAAATCTCAAACACATTGCTCCAAGCAAGACGTGACATATCCATCACCTGCTTGGCAAGCGGCATGACAGATCGATGTTAATTTCTCTCCAAAGTAACAACCGAGCTCTGTCGGGCAGAATGTAAGTGTCAGGGAAGCCGTCTCTCGGCCTTCTCCGGCTCCCCTCCTCTCATGAATTCCCATAAAATGTTTATTATCTTTTTGAATTATAGTTTCCATGTTTGCTTTTATGCATGGGGGGGAAAGGGCGGAGGACTGTCAAGGAACCTAGCTTGTTTTTATATTTTACATCTGGGAGAGTGTGTTACGTGACAGGATGATTGATATAGCTTTCAAAATGGATTAAGCTGCAACTTTTAGACTTCAGCAAAGCTTCAAAGAAAACACATTTCTGCCTCTGGCTTGGGGACAGGGCTCCTCATTAGCCAGCCAGGTTTCCGCAGGACGGACCCGGGTTGGCAAGACTCTCCCCATCCTCATGCGTAGCGGCCATGGGGACGATTCCCCGGCCCCCGTGCTGGCTGGAGAGAGGGACGCGACGCCCCGGGAACCAGTTGTGGCCGGTCCACGAATGGAAATCAATCAGTCAATCAATCAATCGTATTTATTGAGTGCTTACTATGTGCAGAGCACTGTACTAAGCGCTTGGGAAGTACAAATTGGCAACACATAGAGACAGTCCCTACCCAACAGTGGGCTCACAGTCTAAAAGGAGGAGACAGAGAACAGAACCAAACATACCAACAAAATAAAATAAATAGGATAGAAATGTACAAGTAAAATAAATAAATAAATAAATAAATAAATAAATAAATAAATAGAGTAATAAATATGTACAACCATATATACATATATACAGGTGCTGTGGGGAAGGGTAGGAGGTAAGATGGGGGGATGGAGAGGGGGACGAGGGGGAGAGGAAGGAAGGGGCTCAGTCTGGGAAGGCCTCCTGGAGGAGGTGAGCTCTCAGCAGGGCCTTGAAGGGAGGAAGAGAGCTAGCTTGGCGGGGGGGCAGAGGGAGGGCATTCCAGGCCCGGGGTCTGACGTGGGCCGGGGGTCGACAGCGGGACAGGCGAGAACAAGGTACAGTGAGGAGATTAGCAGTGGAGGAGCGGAGGTTGCGGGCTGGGCAGTAGAAGGAGAGAAGGGAAGGAAAGTCCGGTTCCGTGGGAGGATGGTGGATTTCTGAGATGTGGAAGCAGAAGCTCATTTTGGGGGTGGCTCCTCCCAACCCCCTCTCAGTCCATAGATTCCGGGAGCCAACTGGGGATTCACTGTGGGCAGAGGGAGGAGGAGGAGAGAAGGCCCTATCTTGGCTCTCAGGGGAATGACAATCTATCAATCAGGCAGTCAATCCTAGGTACTGAACACCCTTTGGGTGCAGCGCACAGTATTAAGCTCATTAGAAAGTACAATAGAGTTTGTAGACATGATCCCTGCCCTCACAGTGAGCCTAGAGTCTAATGAGGGAGACAGACACTAGGAGAAGTAGCATGGCATAGTAGACAGAGCACGGGCCTCGGAGTCAGAAGGTCCTGGGTTCTAATCCCAGCTTGGCCACTTGTCTGCCGTATGACCTTGGACAAGTCACTTCACTTCTCTGGGCCTCCGGTGCCTCATCTGTAAAATGAGGATTGAGACTGTGAGCCCCACATAATAATAATAATAATAATGATGGCATTTATTGACTGCTTACTATGTGCAAAGCACTGTTCTAAGTACTGGAGAGGTTACAAGGTGATCAGGTTGTCCCACTGGGGTCTCACAGTCTTAATCCCCATTTTACAGAGGAGGTAACTGAGGCCCAAAGTCACACAGCTGACAACTGGTGGAGCCAGGATTTGAACCCTTGACCTCTGACTCCAAAACCCGGGCTCTTTCCACTGAGCCACGCTGCTTCTCCAGGACAGGGACAGGGACTGTGTCCAACCTGATTTGCTTGCATCAACCCCAGAGCATAGTACATTGCCTGCCACATACTTAAGCGCTTAACAAATACCATCATTATTATTATTGTTACTATCATTATTATTCTAAGCAGGTTACATCGCAGACTGGGATCATCTTCCTGAAATGTCATTCAGCACAACTTTCCACTCCTCAGAAGTCTCTAATGCCCTCCACCTCCTCTTTTCAGTGACCTCCCTGCCTCCAGTCCATATTCCCCTCAAGACTGTAAGCTCATTATGGGCAGGGAAAGTGTCCATTCATTGTTACACTGTACTCTTCCAAGTGCTTAGTACAGTGCTCTGCACACAATAAGCTCTTAGTAAATATAATAGAATGAACGAATGAATTCCACTCTGCTTCCAGGGTCATTTTCCTAAGAATCATTCTGCACTTGTCTCCCCACCCCTCGAAAACCATCCCTCTCCACATCATACAGAAATATCTTACCATTAGCTTTAACATGCTCCTCACCTTGTAACCTCCCCAGGGCTTAGAACAGTGCTTTGCACATAGTAAGCGCTTAATGCCATCATCATTATTATTATTATTACCTCACTGATTTCCTACTGCATACCAGCCCACACGCTCCACTCCTCTATTGCCGACCAACTTACTAAACCTCGATCTCGCCTGTCTTGCCGCCAACCCTTTGCCCACATCCTCCCTATATTATTGTTATAATAATAACAATTATGGCATTTGTTAAGGGCTTACCACATGTCAGGCACTGTTCTAAGAGCTGGGGTGGTTACAAGCAAATTGAGTTGCACACAGTCCTTGTCCCATGTGGGACTCACAGTCTCAGTCCCCATTTGACAAATGGGGTAACTGAGGCAGAGAAAGGTGAGTGATTTGCCCCAGGTCACACAAGCAGATAAGTGGCGGAGCAGGGATTAGAACCCCTGACTTTCTGATTCCCAGGCCCAAGCTCTATCTGCTACATCTCCCTTCACATCTGGCAGTCCACCACACTCCGTAACTTCAAAATCCTCTTAAAATTACATCTCCTCCAACTAGCCCTCCATTTTCCCTCCCTTCTGCTTCTCCTGTGCACTTGGGCCCTGTCTGCTTTAGGTATTTGATACCACACACCCTGCCCCACACTTACGTATGTGCATGCAATTTATTTTCCTGTCTGTTCCCTGTCTAGACTGTAAGCTTCTTGTGGGTAGGGATTGTGTCTACCAACTATATTGTAACATACTCTCCCAAGTGCTTAGTACAGGGCCCTGCACCCAGTAAGCACTCCATAAATGCCACTGATTGATGGGTTGATTGATAATGCAGTTCGTTTCCTGTCGTGGGCCCTCAGTAAACACCATCACCGCTATTACTACCCAGTCGAGCACTCCATTCCCAGTTGGTGCCTAGTAGAGTGCCCTGCACCAAATAGGCACCCAGCATAGTACTTTGCCCACAGTTGGTGCTAGGCATTGATACTGGCTGTGGATTTGCCTCCTACTTCTCCATTCACAGAACAGTTTTGCCCCTTCCCGCTGAGAAAAGCCCTCACTTCCCATCGATTCTGCACTAGACAATACACCCAGTGCAGTGTTCTTGCTCCACCCAACATTACCAGGACTCGAGAAACAGAGTGGCTCAATGGAAAGAGCCCGGGCTTTGGAGTCAAAAGTCTTGGGTTCAGATCCTGGCTTCTCCAATTGTCAGCTGTGTGACTTTGGACAAGTCACTTCACTTATCTGTGCCTCAGTTACCTCATCTGTAAAATGGGGATGAAGACTGTGAGCCCCCCATGGGACAACCTGATCACCTTGTAACCTCCCCAGTGCTTAGAACAGTGCTTTGTACATAGCACTTAATAAATGTCATCATCATCATCTTTTGACTTGGGAGTGACTTCCTGGTGCTTAGTGCTTGGCACATAGTAAGCATTTAACAAATACCATTACTATTATTATTATTGTGAAAACATCCGCCAGTTTTGCTTCTGAATTCTGAACCTTTGCTGAAACAATGGCAGCCCAGTGTGAACACTTCGGATCTCCAATCCCCGAAACTAGAAATTGTCACCACAGGAGAAGCAGCATGACCTAGTGGAAAAAGCACAGGCCTGAGAGTCAGAGGACCTGGGTTCTAATCCCAGACTCCGCTACTTGTCTGCTGTGTGACCTCGGGAAAGTCGCTTAACTTCTCTGTGCCTCTGTTCCCTCAGCTGTCAAAAGCAGGGATTTAATGTCCTTTCCCCTTTGCTACTGTGAGCCCTATGTGAGGCCTAATGATCTTGTATCTACCTCAGTGCTTGGCACATAGTAAGCACTTAACAAACACCACAATTATTTATTATTATTGTTATTATGATCAGCATCATTATTATTATTGTTACTATTATGTGCCTAACATTTTCCATTCCTCTCCTTCAGCTGTGCAGCCACCAAGTAGATTCTTGCTGAGACATCTGTGTGCCTTTTCCCTCAGCTCCAAGTTTAACGATTCCTCATTTTATTTGATCTTTAGTCCTTCAATAAATGTCGGGTCTCTTCCTGGTAACTTTCTCCTCTCAACCTGATGACTACTTGGCTGAATGGAGGACCTCAGCCCACTGTCCAGTGATCCTGCCCCATCATTTCTATAGTAATAATTGTAGTATCATTCAGGGCTTACTTTGTGCCAAGCACTGCTCAGAGCATTGGGGTAGATACAACACAGGCAGGGAAGACACAGCCAATGTCTTACATGGGGCTTACAGCCTAAATAGGAGGGAGAACAGGGATTGAATACCCAGTCCTATCCCACATGGATTTCCAATCTAAGAGGTGGGGAGGGTAGGTATTTTACTCCCATTTTACAGATGAATTAAGACTGTGAGCTCCCCGTGGGACAACCTGATCACCTTGTAACCTCCTCAGAGTTTAGAACAGTGCTTTCTACATAGTAAGCTCTTAATAAATGTCATTATTATTATTAGATGAGGACACTAAGGCTCAGAGAAGTTAAATGAGTTACCCAAAGTCACATAGGAGACAGGTGGCAAGGCTGGAATTAGAACCCAGGTCCTCTGACCCCTCCCCCTGTCCTCTTGCCACCAGGCCATGCTGCAGGTACAGGAAGATTGACAAGGATTTGGTTATGTCAAGATAATTTAGAAATGGATTCCAAAAGTCTGAAAGTAGTCCAAACCAGCTCTCGGTTCCAAGAAAATCTCAATCCTGAATGTTTCTTAACAATGAAGCAGAGTAGCTTGTTGGCAAATGCTTGAAATTAGGAGTCAGGCGTCCTGAACTCCTGTCCCAAGTTTTCCATTGGCCTGCTGGGTGACCTTAGGCAAGTCACTTTACCTCTCTGGGACTCATTTTCTTCATCTGTAAAATAGGGGTAGGAAACTTATCCTCCCTACCTCATAGATTGATTCATTAATTAAATCCCACGTAAGAGGACTGTGTATATCCACCCCGGTATTTATTAGAGGGTTTGTTACATAAATGGATCTATTTGAAAGCAGATACTAAATGGCATCTGTTGTGACAGTTGGCACTGGCCCAGGATTATGTTGAAGTAGTTGGAATGTGGGTTTCTGATTGGCTTGCTTGCATCAATCATCAATCAGTGGTATTTTTTGAGCACTTAGAGTGTGCAGAGCACACAGTTATAATAATAATAATGGCATTTGTTAAGCACTTGCTATGTGCCAGACACTGTTCTAAACCATCTGGTGGATACAAGCAAATTGGGTTGAGCACAGTCTGTTACCCTATGTAGATACAGGTAACAGTAATTTTGCATTAGACCAATCCTTTTTGGAAATTTCTCTTGCCCTAGGGCAGCTGTGGACTAGATGCATCAATCAATCAATCAATCATATTTATTGAGTGCTTCATGTGTGCAGAGCACTGTACTAAGCGCTTGGGAGAGTACACTATAACAGAGTTGGTAGACGTGTTCCCTGCCCACAACGAGCTTACGGTCTAGAAAGGGAGGCAGACACTAATACAAATTAATACATTATGGATATGTGCATAAGTGCTGTGGGGCTGAGGGAGGGTGAAAATAAATAAAAATAATTATGCAAATAAAGGGTGCAAATTCAAGTGCCAGGGTGGTGCAGAGGGATTGAAGAAGGGGATATTAGGGTTTAGTCAGGGGATGCATCTTGGAGGAATTGGCCTTCAACAAGGCTTTAAAGGAGAGAGAGTGATTGTGGGAAGAGTGATCATGAGAGTGATCTGTGAGTTCCTTATGGCATTTATTAGTTTATTAGCACCATATCAAGTGCTTGGAGAAGTACAGTATGGTAGAGTCGGTGGACACATTACCTGCCCGCTAGGAGCTACTGCCTGTTATGTCCATGTCACACCTTGACATTGGTCAAGGTGTAGGGTGCTACACTTCTCTACCTCTACCCCAGCCTTACCACTTTGAATCATAAGAATCTTGGGTTTCTTTACATTTTTACCACTATATAACATCTGACACAGTAAAATAGCGATGGTTGGCAAGGAATTTTTTTAAACGGCATTTGTTAAGCGCTTACTATGTGTCAGACACTGTACTAAGTGCTGGAGTAGATACATGTTAATCAGGTTGGACACCAGTTTGGACACCAAACTGATACCAGTTTGCATTTGGGTCCAGGGCAGCATTTATTTTTAAAGGACCTTTTTTGAGAACTGTGGCAAATGGGAAGCACTTTGGAGTAACAGGAAGGGACAGAGCAGATTCAGTTCTAGACTTAAAGTTCCTCTAGACTGTAAGTTCACTGTGGGCAGGGAATGTGTCTGTTTATTGTTGTATAGTACTCTCCCAAGAGCTTAGTATATTCATTCATTCATTCAATTGTATTTATTGAGCGCTTACTGTGTGCAGAGCACTGTACTAAGTGCTTGGGAAGTACAAGTTGGTGACATATAGAGATGACCCCTAACCACTAACAGGCTCACAGTCTAGAAGGGGGAAACGGACAACAAAACAAAACATTCATTCATTCATTCAATCGTATTTATTGAGCGCTAACTGTGTGCAGAGCACTGTACTAAGCACTTGGGAAGTACAAGTTGGCAACATATAGAGACGATCCCTATCCAACAGCAGGCTTACAGTCTAGAAGGGGACATGTGGACAGGTGTCAGACCATCACTTTGCTGTGGGACTTGGGCAAGTCACTAGTGCTCTGCACACAGAAAGCACTCAATAAATACAATTAAATGACTGAATGAGTTCAACGAATGGGCTCCCAGTCTTAATCCCCATTTTACAGTTGAGGTAAAGGAGGCACAAAGAAGTGAATTGACTTACCCAAGGTCACACACAGCAGCAAAGTGGCAGAGCTGGGATGAGGAAAACCAGTATCTTTGAACCACCTCCCCTCTGATACTTTACTAATCCCAGTTCAATCAATAGTTATTCTAAGGTGATTTCCCCACAGCCTGAGATTCTCCTAGAAGGATCCCAGCATCCATAGGCGGGCTCCCAAACTAGTTTGTGGCCCTCCAGAAAGTGTTTACGATGCCCATTTCTGGCTCCCAGCTGGAACTCTAGGCAGCTTTCACCATAAGTGATGGGAAGACAAACGCTGAGGATCGAATCTAGGACTCTACACATTTCATGCTTGCAAATGAAAGGTTTGTTAATTTCACCTCCACTGAAAACACAGGAGGGAAAAATAAATCAATAGGCTGAATCAGAAAAAAATGACCCCTATTCCAGTGGGGAAAAGGTTTATTTTCCAGGGCCTAAAAGATGCTTCCAAGAGAAATGTAACACTAAGGGATAAGCCATTAAAAATGTTTCCCAGGGTCCTAGTGGGTGGACCCAATTGTCATTCCAGTCAGTGGCATCCTCTTGAGGAAAATGGTTTCGTTCCCAAATCTTTGGGATTCCCAAGCCTATTTAGCATCTCTAGGGCATTGCAGATGTATTTGTAGCATCTGAAATGTAATAAAGCCAAATCGTGATGAATAACCAAGAGGGTGTGAATCCCGGAAGGATTCAAGATTTAATTCAAATCTTTTCAAATCTGCTGCAGAAAGGGCTTTCTGCATTCACATCCTGTTTCCCATTGAGGGCAG
Source organism: Tachyglossus aculeatus (assembly GCF_015852505.1). Taxonomy (NCBI): domain Eukaryota; kingdom Metazoa; phylum Chordata; class Mammalia; order Monotremata; family Tachyglossidae; genus Tachyglossus; species Tachyglossus aculeatus. The sequence goes on along the minus strand of NC_052070.1, from coordinate 39,805,641 downwards.
AGTGGAGAGGAAAGTTCTGCATGTCCTGGAATGGGAAAAACTGAACGTGCTGAGTGCTGAAGGCACGCGTGAAGATCATCAGGGTGAACATTTTTCATATTTAAAGTGACGGGCATCACTTGTGAACACTTGGAGAAAAGATTTATCATCATTTTGTTGTTTCAAGAGACAGAATCCTGCCCAAGGAGAATTGGCTTTTATGAGAACCCCGAGAAAGTGCCAGAAAGGACCAAGGAGGCAATGAAGAGTTGGGTTTTTTTTTGAGGGGGGGATGGGGGAAAATCCCCACCCTGAGTCCTTAGAGCTAAAAGAGTTCTGATCAACTCCATCAGTTGAACTATTTATGCAAAAACTCCCATTCAGTAAACAAAGATGCTCCAAACCAAAACATTGCTGCTCTTCTGGGTAATCAGAAAATAACCAAGAGCGATGCAAGCAAAATCATTCTCCCTTCTTAGGTGCAGGGACTAAAGAAGAAAAAAAAGGAGACTGACCTCAACTCTAATCAGAGACATGTGCTTTACCTTCAGAATCCCCTCCAGAGTTGGATACCAGTTTGCATTTGGGTCCAGGGCAGCATTTATTTTTAAAGGCCCTATTTTGAGAACTGTGGCAAATGGGAAGCACTTTGGAGTAACAGGAAGGGACAGAGCAGATTCAGTTCTAGACTTAAAGTTCCTCTAGACTGTAAGCTCACTGTAGGCAGGGAATGTGTCTGTTTATTTTTGTACAGTACTCTCCTAAGAGTTTAGTATAATACTCTGCACACAGAAAGCGCTCAATAAATACGATTGAATGAATGAGTTCAATGAATGAATTCAGCTAACATAGCCATTCAATATCTTCAGAGTGATTTCCCCATTGTCACAATTGCCCAGCCTTGCAACAATCTAGCATCCATCCTCAGCAGATTCCACAGGCCTTTGCAGAGAGTGACCAAAAAATAAACACATCTTTTTTCCCCCTTCCCTTCCCCATTCTTGCTTTTCCAACTTAATTAGAGTATGGAAGGGTCTTCGGGATTTGGGGATGAACAGCGCATCATGAATTTTGAGCCTTCAAAAGCAGGCCAGCTCCCGGTGGGCCCCTAAAGAGCTATTAGTTTGGGATTACTTGGCTCTGGCTATTTCCAGGTTCATTATGGTGCCGCTCACTGCATCCCTACCAGGGGGAGGGGTGGCTTCCCTCTGGCGGGGCCAGGGGTGGCCCAAGATTTCCGTCCCAGCACCGACGTATTCTCTAAGTGCAAAGTGTAGTCGGTATTAAGTAGAGCGGCAGAGCGTGAAATGCCCAGGGTGTCGGGAAATATGGGGGCTGCCGCCCACGGCCAGTCCCTAGGTCAGAGGGAAGGCACGTGTCCGGCGAGGCAGGCCTGCAAGCCCGGCATACTCAGCTAAACAAACAGCTTCGCACGCCGGGTGGTGGGCTCCCCCTGCCAGCTGGCAGCCACCCGGGCCTGGCGTTGTGGCTAATCCCAAGTTTGGGAGGTTATGAAATGTTTATTAATGAAAAACACTACCCCGAGCATGTCAATGGGCAAAATGAGGGCAAAGGTGCCCTGAGAATATACGGTGGGGGGGCCTGGCAGGAGGGCAAGGGGCCTGTGGAGGGTGAGGGAAGAGACTTGGGTGTTGGAGCAGAGTGGAAAGGCTAAACCCCTGGTCACCCCTTCTTCTCCTCCCTCACCCTCCCCCACCCAGCCTACACCAATCCCGGGCAGCCGCTCCTCCTGTTTACCCGCTCCGCCCGACGGGATCCATCTCGGTGCATTTAAGATGTTTACCCTCCGCTCTCTAAATATTTAAAATCGTGGGGGGAAAGGAAAAATTAAAGAAAAAATAGCGGTGCCATTCACTACTTGTTAACTGGCCCGGGCTGGCCCTGCAGACTGAGTTCATGCCATATAAACATGAACTTGATCCGAGGAGAGGTTTCCCCAGGCTCCAGGGAAGGTGGAAATTTGGCAAAGGGCTTTGAAAACCAAAAAAAACCTCAGGAAAGGGCCCTATTGATCAATGGCAGGAGATTCCCCTCGGAAATAATCCCCCTTCTGACTTCTGAGCCTGAATCAGCTGCACCCAACGCTATTTTTAGCCCGGTGTAAACATGCCATGGAAAAGAAACTCCATTCCCAAACTCGGTAATAAGTTACAAACTAATCTAATCCAATTCTCTTTAAAGGCTCAATATTGCTTTTTGGAGTTTTACATTTTCCCACATCTTTTGCCAATGGTAAGTTTTAGCCCCCTGGGTATCATATGTAAACCTTTTATGATTCTTTTCTTTTTCCTTCTTTTTTTTTTATAAGCCCAGGACTGGCAGAAGCCATACTACAGCTCTGGTGACAGATGATTCAGTGCCTCCACAGCAGAGCTGAGAGCCAACGGAGTGGTCTTGGTTGCTTGTGCCCCCCTGCACGTTTTGTCACAACATGGGTCCCTGACTGTATGGGGCAAGTGCCTAGTGCATCACTTCTTCCTCCCCACCATTAAGCTTCTGGACGTTATGGGAGATGCCAACCAGGCCGGGTAACATGGCCCAAACTCTGTGCCAGACCTTGGGAATTTTGGAGTCTGGGCTCTCCTACCTGGTGGCTGGAATAATTTCAATAATAATAATAATAATGATGGCATTTGTTAAGCACTTACTATGTGCAAAGCACTGTTCTAAGCAGTGGGGAGGTTACAAGGTGAGCAAGTTGTCCCACGGGGGGCTCATAGCCTTTATCCCCATTTTCCAGATGAGGTAACAGGCCCAGAGAAGCTAAGTGACTTGCCCAAAGTCACACAGCTGGCAATTGGCGGAGCCAGGATTTGAACCCATGACCTCTGACTCCAAAGCCCATGCTCTTTCCACTGAGCCACGCTGCTTCAATCAATCAATCAGTCAGTCGATGGTATTTATTAAGCACTTACTCTGCAGAGCACTGAACAAAGCCCTCGGGAGAGTATGATATAATAAAGTTGTAGACATGATTCCTGCCTTCAATGAGTTTATGATCTAATAGGGGAGGTGGATGTTAAAATGACAGGTGGGGAAGCGGCAGACTGTAAAGAGAGGTCCATAGAGTGCAGTGGGGCTGGGGGTAGGGTTAATATGAAAGTCCTTAAGGGGGTACAGACCCAAGTGCAAGGGTGAGACAGAAGGGAGGACAAATAGGGTAGGAAAAAGCTGGGTGGCCTAGTGGAAAGTGCTTAGAACCTGGGAGTCAGGGGACCTAGGTTCTAATGCCAGCTCTGCCACTTATTTGCTCTGTGACACTGGGTGAGCCATGTACCTTTTCTGTGTCTCAGTTTCCTCAACTGTAAAATGGGAATTCAATACCTGATCTCCCCTCCTTCTTAGAATGGAAGCCCTATATGGGACAAGAACTGTGTCTGACCTTCAGAATTTGTATCTACCTCAGTGTTTAGAACAGTGCCTGATGAATATTAAGTGCTTAATAAATATCATCAAAGAAAAAATTAGAGAGAGGCTAGTCAGGGAAGGCTTCTCAGCCTAGGGGTGGACTTTGAAGATGGGGAGAGTGGTGATCTGTTGGCTATGAATAGGGAGGGAGTTCCAAGCTAAAGGGAGGATGTGGGCATGGGTTTGGCGATGATATACATGAGACCGAGGTTCAGAGAGTAGGTTGGTATTAGATGAGTGTACTGTGAGGGCTGGGTTCTAGTAGAAGATTAACGAGGTTAGGTAGGAGGGGGAAGAGCTTATTGAGTGCCTTAAAGCCAATGGTAAGACGTTTCTGTTTGTTGAAGAGATGGATGGGAAGCCGCGGCAGGTTTGTGAGGAGTGGGAGCAGTGTGCCGAATGTTTTTTTAGAAAAATAATCCAGGCAGCAGAGTGAACTATTTTCATTCATTCATTCATTCAATTGTATTTATTGAGTGCTTACGGTGTGCAGAGCACTGTACTAAGTGCTTGGGAAGTACAAATTGGCTACATTTAGAGACGGTCCCTACCCAACAGCGGGCTCACAGTCTTGAAGGGGGAAACAGACAACAAAACAAAACATATTAACAAAATAAAATAAATAGAATATGTATAAATAAAATAAATAAATAGAGTAATAAATATGTACAAACATATATACATATATATAGGTGCTGTGGGGAGGGGAAGGAGGTAAGGCAGGGGGATGGGGAGGGGGAGGAGGGGGAGAGGAAGGAGAGGGCTCTGTCTGGGTAGGCCTCCTGGAGGAGGTGAGATCTCAGTAGGGCTGGAGAGGAGAGACAGGTAGGTTAGTGAGGAGACCGCTGCAGTAGTTGAGAAGGGAAATCATCAGTGCTTGGATCAGTATCCTCTAAGCACTTGGTATTAACTCCTCCCTCACCTTCATAAAACTTATGTATATACCCGGAGTTTATTTATATTAATTCATGTTTCCCCCTCTAGACTGTAAGGTCCTTGTGAACAGAGAACATTTCTACTAACACTGTTTTATTATACTCCCCCAAGCACTTGGGACAGTGCTCTGCATACAGTAAGTGCTCAATAAATATCACTGATGGATTGATCGATCAGTATTGTAGCAGTTTGGATGGAGAAGGGTGGAGTCTAGAGATATTGGGAAGGTAGAACTGACAGATCTGAGAACTGACAGATCTGATGACGGTCTGAATATGTGAGTTGAAGGAGAAAGATGAATTGAAGATGATGCTAAGGTTTTGGACTTGTGAGATGGGGAGGATGGTAATAACATATTTATTACTCTATTTATTTATTTATTTATTTATTTTACTTGTACATTTCTATCCTATTTATTTTATTTTGTTGGTATGTTTGGTTCTGTTCTCTGTCTCCCCCTTTTAGACTGTGAGCCCACTGTTGGGTAGGGACTGTCTCTGTGTGTTGCCAATTTGTACTTCCCAAGCGCTTAGTACAGTGCTCTGCACATAGTAAGCGCTCAATAAATATGATTGATTGATTGATTGATTAATAATAATGATGGCATTTATTAAGTGCTTACTATGTGCAAAGCACTGTTCTAGGCACTGGGGGGGGGGGGGTTACAAGGTGATCAGGTTGTCCCACGGGGCGCTTAACAGTCTTAATCCCCATTTGACCAGATGAGGTAACTGAGGCACAGAGAAGTGAAGTGACTTGCCCAAAGTCACACAACTGACAATTGGTGGAGACAGGATTTGAACCCATGACCTCTGACTCCAAAGCCCAGACTCTTTCCACTGAGCATGTTGTCTACAATCATCTCTCTCATTCAACCCACATATTCAATCCATCACTTAATCCTGTCTGTCCCACCTAGAAGTATCACTAAAATCCATCCTTTCCTCTTCATCAAAACTGCTACCGCAATAATACAATCACTCATTCTGTCCCACCTAGATTACTGCATCAGCCTCCTTGCTGACCTCCCAACCTCCTGCCTCTCCCCACTCCAGTCCATACTTCACTCTGCTGTTTGGATCATTTTTCTACAAAAACATTCAGGACAAGTCTCCCTTCTCCTCAAAAAACTCCAGGGGTTGCCCGTCCACCTCTGCATTGAACAAAAACTCCTCACCATTGACTTTAAAACACTCCATCACCTTACCTCCTCCTTCCGCACCTCACTGCTCTCCTACTACAACCCAGCCCACATATTTCACTCCTCTAATGTTAACCTTCTCACTGTACCTCAGTCTCATCTATGGCCTCCAACTCCTTGCCCATATCCTGCCTCTGTACTGAACACCCTCCCTTCTCAAATCTGACAGATGATTACTCTCCCCTCCTTCAAAACCTCATCGAAGAACATCTCCTCCAAGGGGCTTTCCCTAAGCCCCCCTTTCCTCTTCTCCCACTTCCTTCTACATTACCCTGATGTGCTCCCTTTATTCTTGCCCCTTCCCAGCCCCACAGCACTTTCATTCATTCATTCATTCATTCATTCATTCATCCATCCTTAACTTCCATCTTCAACCGCTCACTCTCCACTGATTCCTTCCCCTCTGCCTTCAAACATGCCCATGTCTCTCCCATCCTAAAAAAACCCTCTCTTGACCCCACCTCACCTTCTAGTTATCATCCCATATCCCTCCTACCATTCCTTTCCAAACTCCTTGAACGAGTTGTCTACACGCGCTGCCTAGAATTCCTCAACAACAACTCTCTCCTTGACCCCCTCCAGTCTGGCTTCCGTCCCCTTCATTCTACGGAAACTGCGCTCTCAAAGGTCACCAATGACCTCCTGCTTGCCAAATCCAACGGCTCATACTCTGTCCTAATCCTCCTCGACCTCTCAGCTGCCTTTGACACTGTGGACCACCCCCTTCTCCTCAACACGTTATCTGACCTTGGCTTCACATACTCCGTCCTCTCCTGGTTCTCCTCTTATCTCTCCGGTCGTTCTTTCTCAGTCTCTTTTGCAGGCTCCTCCTCCCCCTCCCATCCTCTTACTGTGGGGGTTCCCCAAGGTTCAGTGTTTGGTCCCCTTCTGTTCTCAATATACACTCACTCCCTTGGTGACCTCATTCGCTCCCACGGCTTCAACTATCATCTCTACACTGATGACACCCAGATCTACATCTCTGCCCCTGCTCTCTCCCCCTCCCTCCAGGCTCGCATCTCCTCCTGCCTTCAGGACATCTCCATCTGGATGTCCGCCCGCCACCTAAAGCTCAACATGTCGAAGACTGAGCTCCTTGTCTTCCCTCCCAAACCTTGTCCTCTCCCTGACTTTCCCATCTCTGTTGACGGCACTATCATCCTTCCCGTCTCACAAGCCCGCAACCTTGGTGTCATCCTCGACTCTGCTCTCTCATTTACCCCTCACATCCAAGCCGTCACCAAAACCTGCCGGTCTCAGCTCCGCAACATTGCCAAGATCCGCCCTTTCCTCTCCATCCAAACCGCTACCCTGCTAATTCAAGCTCTCATCCTATCCCGTCTGGACTACTGCACTAGCCTTCTCTCTGATCTCCCATCCTCGTGTCTCTCTCCACTTCAATCCATACTTCATGCTGCTGCCCGGATTATCTTTGTCCAGAAACGCTCTGGACATATTACTCCCCTCCTCAAAAACCTCCAATGGCTACCGATCAATCTGCGCATCAGGCAGAAACTCCTCACCCTGGGCTTCAAGGCTGTCCATCACCTCGCCCCCTCCTACCTCACCTCCCTTCTTTCCTTCTACTGCCCAGCCCGCACCCTCCGCTCCTCCACCACTAATCTCCTCACTGTACCTCGCTCTCGCCTGTCCCGCCATCGACCCCCGGCCCACGTCATCCCCTGGGCCTGGAATGCCCTCCCTCTGCCCATCCGCCAAGCTAGCTCTCTTCCTCCCTTCAAGGCCCTGCTGAGAGCTCACCTCCTCCAGGAGGACTTCCCAGACTGAGCCCCTTCTTTCCTCTCCCCCTCGTCCCCCTCTCCATCCCCCCGTCTTACCTCCTTCCCTTCCCACAGCACCTGTATATATGTATATATGGTTGTACATATTTATTACTCTATTTATTTATTTATTTATTTATTTTACTTGTACATTTCTATCCTACTTATTTTATTTTGTTGGTGTGTTTGGTTCTGTTCTCTGTCTCCCCCTTTTAGACTGTGAGCCCACTGTTGGGTAGGGACTGTCTCTATGTGATGCCAATTTGTACTTCCCAAGCGCTTAGTACAGTGCTCTGCACATAGTAAGCGCTCTATAAATACGATTGATTGATTGATTGATTCATTCATTCATTCGTATTTATTGAGTGCTTACTGTGTGCAGAGCACTGTACTAAGCTCTTGGGAAGTACAAGTTGGTAACATATAGAGATGGTCTCTACCCAGTAGCGGGCTCACAATCTAGAAGGGGGAGACAGACAACAACACAACACATATTAATAAAATAAAATAAATAGCATAGTAAATATGTACAAGTAAAATTAATAGAGTAATAAATCTGTACAGGTGCTGTGAGGAGGGGAAGTAGGTAGGGCAGGGAGGATGGGGAGGGGGAGTAGGGGGAGAGGAAGGAGGGGGCTCAGTCTGGGAAGGCCTCCTGGAGGAGGTGAGCTCTCAGTAGGGCTTTTAAGGGAGGAAGAGAGCACGCTTGGCAGATGTGCAGAGGGAGGTCATTCCAGGACAGGGTGAGGACGTGGGCCGGGGGTCGATGGTGGAACAGGCGAGAACGAGGCACAGTGAGGAGGTTAGCAACAGAGGAGCGGAGGGTGTGGGCTGGGCTGTAGAAGGAAAGAAGGGGGGTGAGGTAGGAGGGGGCAAGGTGATGGAGAGCCTTGAAGCTGAGAGTGAGGAGTTTTTGCCTGATGCATAGGTTGATTGGTAGCCACTGGAAATTTTTGAGGAGGGGAGTAACATGCCCAGAGCGTTTCTACACAAAGATGATCTGGGCAGCAGCATGAAGTATAGACTGAAGTGGGGAGAGACAGGAGGATGGGAGATCAGAGAGGAGGCTGATGCAGTAATTCAGTTGGGGTAGGATGAGAGACTGAACCAGCAGGGTAGCGGTTTGGATGGAGAGGAAAGGGTAGATCTTGGCGATGTTGCGGATGTGAGACCAGCAGGTTTTGGTGACGAATTGGATGTGAGGGGTGAACAAGAGAGCAGAGTCGAGTATTACACCAAGGTTGCGGGCTTGTGAGGCGGGAAGGATGGTAGTGCCATCAACAGTGATGGGAAAGTCAGGGAGAGGGCAGGGAGGACAGGGAGAGGGCACTTATGAACTTATCTGTATTTTATTTATTTCTATGAATGTTTGTCTCCCCGCCTCTAAACTGTAAGCTGGTTGTGGGCAGGGAATGTGTCTGTTTATTGTTTTATTGTGCTCTCCCAATCTGTCAGTACAGTGCTCTGCACATAGTAAGCGCTCAATAAATACAACTGAATGAATAAATGCCCTGTTGGGAAAGTCGAGGAGAAGAGAAGGTTTGGGTGGGAAGACAAGGAGTTCTGTTTTGGATAATGGTAAGTTTGAGGTGTTGATGGGACATTCAAGTAGAGATGTTTTGAAGGCAGGTGGAAGTAAGCGACTGTAGGGAAGGAGGGAGGTCAGTGCTGGAAAGGTAGTTTGAGAATCATCTGCATAGAGATGATAGCTGAAACTTTATAGCAAGTGGGTTCTCCAAGGGAATGGGTCTTAGTTCGATAGAAGGTCTCTTTCCCAGAGTGGGTGGAGAGGTGAGCTTTGACTCTTGCTTCATCAATGTTATTTATACCATGTACAAAGCACTGTTCTATGGGCTTGGATAAGTAAAATCGAGTTGGCAGACACAAAACCTGCCCACAAAGTTGCAGTCTAAGCACTTACTATGTGATGAGCACTGCAAGAATTAATGGGGTAGATTCAAGATAATCCAATCTGACACACTGGGCTCAGTGTCTAAGAAGTAGGGAGAGCAGTTGAGGAAACTGAGGCCTGGAGCAATAAAGTGATTTGCTCAAGGTCACTGACAGATCAGTGGAAGAGCTGGGATTAGAACCCATGTTTACTGACTCCCAGGCTGTGCTCTTTCCATTAGGCCATTACCTCTAAACCTATAAATTAACAGTATCCTGGGAGAATCCCAGAGCTGACTGAGCCCTCAAGAGGTCAACTGGTGCAGTCTCCTGCCTCCAGGCTTGTGAGTGATGAGTCTGTCCAGGGCAGACAGTGTTTTTTCATTACATAGATATCTCCAAGAACGGGGTCTCCCTCTTAATACTTTCAGGAGTTTCATCAATCAAACAATTTCTCCTGGATGAAAGCACTGCCCAGGTTGCTTGGGAAAGTTCAACAGAAGCAGTCAAGGAGCTTAAAACCTGATAGGGTAGACAGAAAAAAATCCTTCACAAATAGTGGGGGCAGCCCTAACACCTCACTCCCCCTCCCCAGGTATGAGATGTTCTTCTTTATGACTTTATGGAGAAGCAGTGTGGAATAGTGGAAAGAGCACATGCCTGAGAGTCAGAGGACCTGAGTTATCCTGGCTCCGCCACCTGTCTACTGTGTGATCTTGGGCAAGTCACTTAGTTTCTCTATGCCTCAGTTACCTTATCTGTAAAATGGGGATAAAAATCCTACTTAGAATGTGAGCCCCATCTGGGACTGGGACTGTGTCCAACCTGATTATTTCGTACCTCCCCAGCACTTAGTATAGTGCTTAGTACATGCTAAGCACTTAACAAGTACCATAATCTTTATTATATCTATCTGTAAAATCTCTTATTTTATTATCAATCAATCAATGGTGTTTACTGAGCTTTTACTATGTGCAGAACACTGCTCTAAGTGCTTGTGAGAGTACAGTACAAGAGAATAAGTAGTCATGTTCCCTTCCCATAATGAGCTTACTTTTCTGGCTCTCTGGGGACATGGAAAACAGCAATTCAGTTCCCCCTCAGCCTTTTCTTCCCCAGGCTTTGTTTTCCCACTTCCTTCATCTTCCCTTATTCGCGGGGCTATCAAAATTTGCTTATCTGCTTGAATATGCAAATCATCTGAGATAGCTTAACTGAGCTTCTCGAAATAAGAATTCTCATCTCCTAGCTTTTTCTTTATTACTGATCAGTTTTTTGGTTTTTGGTTTTTTGTTTTTTTTTTGCCAAAAATGTCAACCCCCTGATCTACACTCAACCAAGGCAGAAGGCCTGGGAGGGAGAGCGTAAGTATCTTCATGACTGTGGTCTTCAGACCCTGGAGCTGGGGGCCCTGATCCTCCCAAAGTCCTTTCCCATTCTTTGCCTCTGCTGCTGCTCTGCTAGCCTAAAAAAGCACCCTCCTGTCCCTCCCGGATTTACCAAGTTCCACAGGACCGGCTGCTCCTGCCTCATGGGCCCAAAGGCCTGGTGACACCCAGCTCCTTTCCATGGGTTGTTCGACCTCCAATTTGGTTGAAGGATTTAGTATTTTAGTATTTTAGTATTCATTCATTCATTCAATCATATTTATTGAGCGCTTCTGTGTGCTGTGCACTGTACTAAGCGCTTGGGAAGTACAAGTTGGCAACATATAGAGACAGTCCCTATCCAACAGTGGGCTCACATAGTAGGCATCCAGTAGAGTGCTCTGCATTGTACTTCCCAAGCACTTAGTACAGTGCTCTGCACACAGTAAGTGCTCACTAAATACGATTGAATGAATGAATGAATGAATATGGTACATTTGTCAGTAATACTATTGATGGATGGATTGATTGATTCCAAATTCCTGCACCTCCATTCTGACCGTGACTGCATAATTAGCCCATCAGGGAAGGAAAACTGCAAGATTTGTTCACGTCTCCGGTTGCCTCATGCCCTTTTTTAAATCAGGGTACGGCGTGACCTGCTGGGAAAAGAGCTTCAGAGTGACTTTCCTGAGGGAGCTAGTGAATCTCTGAGCAAGCCACTATCCCAGGGGAAAGTCCCCCAATGGAACAAGAATGAACAAAACAAAGTTAGAGACTGAAACAGTGGGGAAGCAGTGGGGCTTAGAGGATAGAGCACGGGCCTGAGAGTCAGAAGGATCTGGGTTCTAATCCCGGCTCTACCATATGTCTGCTGTGTGACCTTGGGTAAATCATTAAACTTCTCTGGACCTCAGTCACCTCATCTGTAAAATGAGGATTAAGCATGTAAGCCCCCTGTGGGACAGGGACTGTGTCCAACCTGAATAACTTGTATCACCCCAGCACTTAGAACAGTGGTTGGCAGATGATAAGCACTTATCAAATACCATTATTATTATTATTGTTGCTGTTGTTGTTACTGTTAACAGGATACATTCCTTGATTGGATGGGGTGGGGAGAAGGTACCTGCTTAAGAACAGGAACATTTCAGAGTCACGTTTCACAGGCTGGGAGTAGAAGCTGGGTGAGCATAATTGCAGGGAAATGTCCATGTAACCCAGCACTTAGATCAGTGCTTGTGTATATATATGTATATATATATATATACATATATATATACACTTATATATATTTATTTATTTACATATCTATAATTCTATTTATTTATATTAATGAGTACATGTTTTGATAATAATGATGGCATTTGTTAAGGGCTTACTATGTGCAAAGCAGTGTTCTAAGCATTGGGGAGGATACAAGGAGATCAGGTTGTCCCACATGGGGCTCACAGTCTTAATCCCTATTTTACAGATGAGGTAACTGAGGCACTGAGAACTGACTTGCCCAAAGTCACACAGTTGACAAGAGGCGGAGCCAGGATTTGAACCCATGACCTCTGACTCCTAAGCCTATGCTCTTTCCACTGAGCTACTCTGCTTCTCTAATGTGTATACATCTATAATTTTATTTATTTATATCGATGCTATTGATGCCAGTTTACTTGTTTTGATGTCTGTCTCCCCTCTTCTAGACTGTAAGCCTGTTGTGGGTAGGGATTGTCTCTATTGCTGAATTGTACTTTCCAAGAGCTTAGTACAGTGCTCTGCATACAGTAAGCACTCATTAAATAGGATTGAATGAATGAATGAAGGTATTGGCAGTTGAATTTGTACCCTTTATTCACCCTGCCCTCAGCCTCATAGGACTTTTGCACAGATCTGTAATTTATTTTAGTGTCTGCCTCCCTTCTAGACTGTAAACTTCTGAGGGCAGGAAACATCTACCAACTCTGTTGCATTGTACTCTCCCAAGCACTTGGTACAGTGCTTGGTGCATAGAAAGTGCTCAGTAAATACAATTTATGAATTTATAAACTTATTTATTAATTTATTATATTAAGTTAATTTATTAATTAATGGTCAGGGGTTCTAATCCCGGCTCCACCACTTGTCAGCTGTGTGATTTTGGGCAAGTCACTTGACTTCTCTGTGCCTCAGTTCCCTCATCTGTAAAATGGGGATTAAGACTGTGAGCCCCATGTGGGACAACCTGATCACCTTGTAACCTCCCCAGAGCTTAGAACAGTGCTTTGCACATAGTAAGCACTTAATAAATGTCATCATTATTATTATTAACATATGTAATCCTAATAATGACTCCTTTAGGACTAAAAGCTTCCATAGACATTGCTTTTCAACTGACCTTGGTACCCTCAGGGTAATTTTACACTGCCAGAAACAGCATGGCCTAGTGGAAAGAGCAAAGGACTGGGAATCAGGACACCTGAGTTCCAGCCCTGGCTCCTCCCAGTGCCTGCTGTGTGTCCTTGGACAAGTCACTTAATTTCTCTATGCTTTAGTTTCCTCTTCAGAAAAAAAAAACAGGATTAAATACCTGTTCTCCCTCCCTGTAAGCCGATGAGCCCAAAGTGGAGCAAGGACTGACTGATCTTGTTGCACTGTATTTACCCCAGTGCTTAGCACATAATGAGTCCTTAAATATCACAAATATTTTTAAGAATCAGTCAATTGTACTTATTGAGCACTTACTGTGTGCAGAGCACTGTACTAAGTGCTTAGGAGAGAACCATATACTTGGGAGAGTAAGCAGACAGGTTCCTTGCCCATAGGAGTTTACAGTCCAGTGGGGGAAACAGATATGAAAATAAATTAGGGATATATACATAAGTGCTATGGTGCTGGGGGCTGCGGGGGTGGTGACTATTAAGTGGTTAAAGGGTACTGGTCTAAATGTAAGAGTGATGCAGAAGGGAGAAGGAGTAATTGAAGTTAAGGCTTGGTTGGGGAAGGCCTCTAGGAGAGAGGCGTGATTTTAATAAAGCTTTGAAGGTGGGGAAAGTGATGGTCTGTCAGAAATGAAGAGGTGGGAAAGTTCCAGACCAGAAGCAGGCTCCCCCTTCAAAAGCTCTCAATCAATCAAGTTCCCCGCCCCAATTCTGCTAGGATATGAAGTGTATGATTTAGTGGAATAATAATAATAATGTTGGTATTTGTTAAGTGCTATGTGCCAAGCACTGTTCTAAGCACTGGGGAGGATACAAGGTGATCAGGTTGTCCCACTGGGGTTCACAATCTTAATCCCCATTTTACAGATGAGCGAATTGAGGCCCAGAGAAGTTAAGTGACTAGCCCAAAGTCACACAGCTGATAAGCGGTGGAGCCAGGTTTTGAACTGATGACCTCTGACTCCCAAGCCTTTGCTCTTTCCACTGAGCCACACTGAAAAAGCACGGTCCTGGGAGTCAGAGGCTCTGGGTTCTAATCCCAGCTCCGCCACTTGCCTGCTTTTTGACACTGGGCAAGTCACTTACTTTGTCTGTATCTCATTTTCCTCACTATTTGTTCTCTCTCCACTTTAGACTGTGAGCCCTATGTGGGACAGGTAATGGGACCCATCTAAATTATTTTGTATCTATACCAAAGCTAGGCATAGTGCTTGGCACACAGTAAGCACTTAACAACTACCAACATTATTATTATTATTACTGGATCAGGCCAGAGTCTTCCTCTTTTTTTAAAAAAAAATGATATTTAAGTGCTTACTATGTGCCAGGGACTGTACTAAGCACTGGGATAGATACAAGATAATGAGGTTGGATGTGGTCTCTGTCCCACAAAAGGCTCACAGTCTTAATTCCCATTTTACAGATGAAGTAACTGAGGCACTGAGAAGTGAAGTGACTTGCCCAAGGTCACACAGCAGGCAAGGGGGAGAGCTGGAATAAGAACCCAGGTCCTCAGGCTCCCAGGCTCATGCTTTATCCACGAAGCCACGCTGCTTCTCTGCCTCTTCCCTCTTCTTTCCTTTAGATGAAAGCTCTTAACTTTATCCCTAGTTGGGGAGTGGGTTGGTCTCCACAGACTTGGGTGAGAGGTGTTGGGATGAGCTATTGGGAGAGCAGGATGATGATGATGATGATGATAATGGCATTTATTAAGCACTTACTATGTGCAAAGCACTGTTCTAAGCACTGGGGAGGTGAGAAGGTGATCAGATTGTCCCACGGGGGACTCACAGTCTTAATCCCCATTTTCCATATGAGGTCACTGAGGCCCAGAGACGTGAAGTGACTTGGCCAAAGTCACCCTGCTGACAACCGGCTGAAGCAGCGTGGCTCAGTGGCAAGAGCCTGGGCTTTGGAGTCAGGGGTCATGGGTTCGAATTCCGGCTCTGCCCCTTATCAGCTGGGTGACCTTGGACAAGTCACTTCACTTCTCTGGGCCTCAGCTGCCAATCAGTCACTCAGTCATATTGATTGAGCACCCACTGTGTGCAGAGCACTGTACTAAATGCCTGGGAAGTCTGTAGAGGGAGGGGAGACAGCTATTGGTTTGAGATGGCTAACAGAGGTAAGTTCCTCCAGGGCTGGAACTGAATCTTTAGTCAGTCAGTCAGTCATATTTATTGAGCACTTACCGTGTGCAGAGCACTGTAGTAAGTGCTTGGGAGAGTACAATACAGCAATATAACATATACATTTCCAGCCTACAATGACTTTAGAGTCTAGAGGGCTATCTTTCATATCTTTAATATCTGCTATTAAGTCCAGTAAAGGGCGATGCTCACAGATGCCCAGTAAAGCACTATACCCACAGTAAGTGCTCAGTACAGTGCTCTGCACACTCAACTGAGGTAGCATAGATGAGTGATCATCATCGACAGAAACAATGGCCACTGCAGAAATAAAAATGAAATGAGCAATCAGTAAAGAAAGGGATGCAGAGAGTAACAGAAAGAGACAGCTAGGGAATCAGATACGACAGTATTTATGGCGTGCATACCGTGTGACAAACCAGGTGCTGTATAATGTGCTCTGTACTGAGTGCAGAGCACTGTCCTGAGCACCTACTGTGGGCAGAACTTTGTCCTTGGTGCGTATTCTGTTGTATTGTAGTCTCCCAAGGACTTAGCACAGTGCTCTGCACATAGTAAGCGTTCAATAAATACCACTGATGGATTGACTGATAGAGATCATATAGAAGAAATGAAAGATAACATATCTACCCAGAGGAGCAGCTAATCTACCAGGGGAGAGAGCAAACATAAATCGATGCAAAGGATATAATTAATTATGGTGTTTGTTAAGCACTTTCTATAAGTCAAGCATTGTTCTTAATACTAGGATAGATACAAGTTAATCAGCTTGGACAGAGACCCTGCCCACATGGGGCTCACGGTCTAAGTAGGAGGGAGAACAGATATTGAATCCCCATTCTACAGTTGGGGAAACTGAGGCCCAGAGGCATGAAGTGACTTTCCTAAATTCACACAGCAGGGGTACCGGGATTGGAACACAGTTCCTCTGACTTCCAGAGCTGTGCTCTTTTTACAAGGCCATGCTGCTTCTCAAGTATAAAAGAAGCAGAGAAAAACAGTGTGTGTGACTTTGTATGTGTGAGAGCGAGAGAGAGAGAGAAAGATGGAGAAATTCATGAACCTCCTCCACCTGTGGCTAACAGCTCCACTGGGCAGAGTCTAAGTATCGGGCGTGCCACTTAAAAGGATCTAACCCTTTGACTGGAGGGTTATTATGCTAAAAGTCTCTATTTCTCTGTTTGCTCCATGTACCTATTGCAGTATGGGTGTTCCGGTTTAGGTGTTTAAAATGGATTTTCCATCCCAAATGGCTGGTAAGCCTATAGTCCGGGCACAGTGGGGTGAGACTCTCAAAAGCTTTCAACAGCACTGGGTCAACTGCTCTGGGGGCTGAGGAGTGAGTGAATGAACGAGGGCTGTGGAATTGCGGGTGAAGGAAATGCTAATAATTAAAGCCACGCTCGGGATTCTGGGGCCAAAAATCAATGCCTCCGGAGCCGTTTGAGTTTTTGTAAACAAAACCGTGCTAAAACCCTCCACGGAGTGCTGATTATTCCTGGCATCGCGGCCCACCTGTATTGTGTGCCAACGCAACAGGTAAATGGTGTGGGCTCAGAGAGCGCCGTTCCCAGAGAAATAGAAGTCAGCTTGCCGCCTTCTCAGGCCCAGCGCTTCAGGAATCTCTGCTCTCAATGCACTTGTGCTCTGCATACATGAGAGGGTTCTCAGCGGGCCGATGACATTTTCCAGGCCCGCTGAGTTTTTATGAGATGCTGTTCACATCCAGGCACCTTTGGGGATACGATGCCCCCAATTTCTCCCTTGCTGGAGGGATTAAGGGGGGGCGGCCCGGGGCATCGGCGATGTGTGTGAGGCAGAAGCGGGGAAGCCAGGCAGTAAAACGTGACCCCGACGGCTCTCTGTTTCCCTCCGGACGGGAGACAAAGTTGCTTATGGAGTCAGACTTTCCTCTGTTCCCATCCCCCTCCTCCACCCCAATTCCCAGTGTTCCTGACTACCAACTCTGGAGGCCTGAAGGGCAGAACCAGAGCCAAGTTGATTTCTGCTCCCTGTGCCCCTTGCAGTTCCTGGTATTTGTGGAGAGCTCTTCTACTTGTCCAGAGAGCTTTCATATCAACCGCTTAGAACAGTGCCAGCACTTAGAACAGTGCTTTGCACATAGTAAGCACTTAATAAATGCCATTTAAAAAAACCAACCCATTACCTTATATTTACCCCAGTGCTTATTACAGTGCCTGGCACATAGTAAGCGCTTAACCAATACCACTATCATTGTTATCATCATCAACCATAATCATGGTATTTGTTAAGCATTTACTATGTGCCAAACACTGGGGTAGACATTAAAATGATCAGATCAGATCCAGTCCCTGTCCCGCCCTGGGGTTCAAAGTCTGAGAGGGAGGGAGAACAAGTGCTTAATCCCAGTTTTTCACAGGAGGAAACTGAGTCACAGAGAAGTTGAATGATCTGCTCAAGTCATTCAATCATATTTATTGAGAGTTTACTGGGTACAGAACACTGTATTAAGCACTTGGGAGAGTTACAATATAACAATAAACAGACATATTTCCTACTCACAACAAGCTTAGAGTCTAGAGGGGGACAGACATTGATAGAAATAAGCAAGTAAATGGCAGAGCTGGGATTGGATTAGATCTCAGTGTAATAGGTGGAGAGAACAGGTATTTGATCACCAATTTATGGATCCAGAAAACAGGTTTCAGAGAAGAAGGGTGACTTGCACAATGTCACACAGCGGGAAAGTGGAGGAGCTGGGATTAGATCACAGGTGTCCCGATTCCCAGTCCCATGCTCCTTCTACTGGGCCACCCTGCCCGTCTAAAGATAAATGACTTAAATGATCATCACAACATCCCTGTGAGAGGCAGGAATGATTTCCCCTATTTTACAGATGTGGAAACTGAGGCCCGGAGGGATTAAATGCTGCTGTCATCCCGTGGGTGAGTGGCAGAGCTGGGACTAGATGCCCATTCTCCCCACTCCCACTAGGTTACTAGGAGATCCTGTCTTCCTGGGGAAGAGTAGAGGGAGGGAAGATTTCTCCCAGGCATCCTGCTTTAGGGAGAGTTGAGCTGAGCCCCCGCCACCCCTGCCTCCGTAGCCTTCTTTCTTTACCCCAGTGAAAGCCATAGGTGCGATTCTATGGGTCTACATTCTGAAAAAACACTGCCCTCCCCAAAACCCTCCCCTTCTGCTCATTTCTGCCTTTTGCCAAAATGAGAACGTCATAATAATAATAATTATAATAATAATGGTATTCGTTAAACACTTTCTATGTGCCAGGCACTGTAATAAGTGCTGTGGCGGATACAAGGTAATCAGGTTGGACATAGTCCCTGTCCCACGTGGGGGCTCACAGTTTCAATCCCCATTTTACAGATGAAGGAACTGAGGCCCAGAGTAGTGAAATGACTTGTCCAAGGTCACACTGCAAACAAGAGGCAGAGTCATGGCTCAGTGGAAAGAGCACGGGCTTTGGAGTCAGAGGTCATGGGTTCAAATCCTGGCTCCGCCACTTGTCAGCTGTGACTTTGGGCAAGTCACTTCACTTCTCTGGGCCTCAGTTCCCACATCTGGAAAATGGGGATTGAGACTGTGAGCCCCACGTGGGACAACTAGATCACCTTGTATCCTCCCCAGCGCTTAGAACAGTGCTTTGCACATAGAAAGCGCTTAACAAATGCTATATTATTATTATTATTGCCTTCTGACTCCCAGGCCTGTGCTCTATCCATTATATTCATTCATTCATTCATTCAATCGTATTTATTGAGCACTTACCGTGTGCAGAGCACTGTACTAAGCGCTTGGGAAGTACAAGTTGGCAGCATATAGAGACGGTCCCTACCCAACAGTGGGCTCACAGTCTAGAAGGGAGAAGCCGAGAACAAAACAAAGCATATTAACAAAATAAAATAAATAGAATACGTACAAGTAAAATAAATAAATGTGTGGGTAAATCCTACTTGTGATGCTACTTACGGAGCACCCCCTGGGGCAGTGTACTATGCCGAGCACCTGGGGAAGTACAATAATAATAATAATAATAATAATAATAATAATAATAATGATGGTATTGCTTAAGCGCTTACTATGTGCAAAGCACGGTTCTAAGCGCTGGGGGGGATACAAGGTGGTCAGGTTGTCCCATGTGGGACACACATTCTTAATCCCCATTTTACAGATGAGGTAACTGAGGCTCAGAGAGGTTAAGTGACTTGCCCAAGGTCACACAGCAGACATGTGGTGGAGCCGGGATTCGAACCCATGACCTCTGACTCCAAAGCCCGGGCTCTTTCCACTGAGCCACGCTGCTTCTCATCAACAATGGTATTTATTGAGCGCTTAATGTATGAAGAGCATTGTCCTGAGCACTTGGAAGAGTACAACAGAGTTGATAGACGCTTTCCCTGTCCACAGCAAGCTTGCAGTCTACAGGGAATACAAGTATGAGAAAGCACAAGTCACAGTCTCTGTCCACAAAGGATGGACGTCCTAATAGAGGGGTGGGGAGGAGGCAGATGAAAAAATACTTTTGAGTAGAGTAATCAGAATAAATGATAAACTCTCCAACTGGTGATTTATACATGCACATGAGGGCTGATGATAGCTATCAATAACTAATGCAACTGCTAGAAATGGAGTCCTGCCTTTGGGCGGTTGCTGGGGAAACCAGGTTGTTGTTTTCACATCTGGGTGTCTGGTTGCAGCTGTGAGTTTACCTACTGCCCATCTCTTACCCCCTGCTCCCCATCTTCCACAGGGGCCCAAGTGGGTCATTGAACAGGAAAACAAACTCGATAGAAGCAGCCTTGAAACGCTCTGCAGAGAGCGTTGGCCACAGACAGAGGGGCTAGCAGAAGGGGGGAACGCTAGCCCCCACCCCCAGCTTTGCTGACCCTCACCCCTGACAATCCCTTTCCCCCAAAAGGCCCAGCCTTTTCTGAGATGTCTTCAGTGCATCACCACGTAGGTGACAAGTCATGACTCTGGTGTGAAGAGAAAATCAACACTTGAATGTTTGTGGAAGTTAAGTACCTTTCCTCAGATATCCCTGCTCTTGGCTCCACTGTTGACTTTTGGAACAGCTCCCACTCCGTGGGACCATGGAGAGGTTTTCCGGGCCAGGCAGGGAGACCCAGCAGCTCGCTATCGGAGCCCAGCTCGGGCAGATGGGGAGGGGCGGGTGGGATATTATTTGGGTAAGCGTTCTTCCTTCATGGCCTACCCCCCACCATCTCCTCTTGGGGCCTGCCCCTGAAGATCTCAGAGCTCTTTTTGGGCACCCAGAATTCCAATGGATGCTCTCTAGGTTTCTGGAAAAATTTCCCTTTTCTCACCGACTCAGATTGCTTTTTCTTAGGGGTGGGAGAGGGACTTGTGGATGTGGGAAGGAGGACTTTTGGCAGACAGCAGTCATTAATTAATTAAATCATTCAATCGTATTTATTGAGCACTTACTGTGTGCAGAACACTGTACTAAGTGCTTGAGAAGTGCAAGTTGGCAACATATAGAGATGGTCCCTACCCAACAGCGGGCTCACAGTCTAGAAGGGGGAGACAGACAACAAAACAAAGCATATTAACAAAATAAAATAAATAGAATAAATATGTACAAGTAAAATAAATAGAGTAATAAATATGCACAAACATATATACATATATACAGATGCTGTGGGGAGGGGAAGGAGGTTAGGCGGGGGGGATTGGGAGGGGGAGGAGGGGGAGGGGAAGGAGGGGGCTCAGTCTGGGAAGGCCTCCTGGAGGAGGTGAGCTCTCAGTAGGGCTTTGAAGGGAGGAAGTAGCCCAAGAAACAAACCTCAACAAAAAGCCAAAAAATTTTCATTCATTCATTCATTCATTCAATCGTATTTACTGAGCACTTACTGTGTGCAGAGCACTGTACTAAGTGCTTGGGAAGTACAAGTTGGCAACATATGGAGATGATCTCTACCCAACAACTGGCTCACTGTCTAGAAGCAGAGGGATGGAAGCCTCTCAGTCTCCCACTTTCCTGAGTGTGTCAGTGCTTCAGGCACCTCTGCACACTCCCCGCTTGCCCAGTGATTGATTTGTGGTTGCACAAGGACCAGTCTTTAAGTGGGAGGGAAGGGAGAACAATAATGATTGTCATAATAATAATAATGGTATTTGTTAAGTGCTTACTATGTGCCAGGCACTCTACTAAGCAATGGAGTAGGAACAAGCTAATCAGCTTAGACACAGTCCCTGTCCCACAAGGGGCTCACAACCTTAATCCCCATTTTCAGAAGAGGTAACAGGCACAGAGAAGTTAAATGACTTTCCCAGGGTCACACAACAGACTAGTGGTGGAGCCGGGATTAGAACCCAGTTCCTTCTGATTCCCAGGCCCATGCTCTGTCCACTAGGTCATGCAGGGAGCATGACTGCTTGATACAGTGCTCTGCATGTAGTAAGCACTCAATAAATACCATTGATTGATTGATCAATGGGGATCTGTGGGATAAGGGTAAGTGGGCTGGCTTGGGAAGGGCATTCTGGGAAAAATCACCGGGTTAGAGTTGCCTAACTTCATCTTTTTCCAGTCCCACTGAGGCTCTCAGGTCTGGTCGGAGACACGGGTGAGTGAAGCTGGGAGTCCAGCTGAGAGCACAGCTTGGACCCCTCACCTGGGCTTCTAAAGGATGCCAACCCCATCACCCCCACAGAGCTAATGCCTATGTGCTATTGATTGGCCTGACCTCCTAGACATTTCTTTTCCTGATACTCTTCAATGCATCTGTACGTTTATCCATTTATGCCTGCTTCCCCACAGACTCTGTGTTGAGAGCAGAGCAGCATGGCCTAATGGAAAGAACATGGGTTTGGGAGTCAGGAACTAGGGTTTATTACTGGCTCTGCCTCTTGTCTGCCGTGTGATATGAGGAAAGTCACTTCACTTCTTTGTGTCTCGGTTTCCTCATCTGTAACTTGAGGATTAAATTCTACTGCCTCCTATTTAGACTATAAGCCCCATGTGGACGGGGGTTATATTCAACCTGGTCATCTGATATCTACCTCCGCACTTAGTACAGTTCTTGGCACACAGCAAGCACTTAACAACTACCACCATTACTATCATTATCTTTAACGTCCAGTGCACGTTCCCCAAGAACCACATATGGAGAAGTGGGATCTCTTCTACTGCATGCATTACACTAGGCACGTAATACAGAAGCCATACAGAAGTTACGCATACTGAGCATTTTTCCGGGTGGACCACTGATTGTCCCCAGAGACTTGCTCCAAAGCCATGACACTCCTCTTCCAGCGACTTGAGAACACAGGGACCAGTTTCCAGCCACAGGACTTGGTGGAAGAAGCCAGAGTGGAAGGGGACCGAGTGTTGAAAGTAAAAATAGCATCCAGAAAGGTGCCTAGGTATGTACCAGAGCACTGTCCAGCTGCAAACAAAACTGCACCATGAACGACCACTCTGCTTCTCAACACTTACGTTCCAAATCCTGCTTGTTTCTGGGCTTACTGCCATGCACAGACCCTCTGAGACCTCGTTCTCCACCACCATTCAACCCTCTCCACACCCAATCACTGCTTTTATTTTTTTAAATGGTATTTGCTAAGCACCTACTATGTGCCAGGCACTGTACTAAGCGCTGGGGTAGATGTAAACTATTCAGGTTGGACGTGGTCCACGTGCCACATGGGGCTCAATCAATCAATCAATCAATCATATTTATTGAGCGCTTACTGTGTGCAGAGCACTGTACTAAGCGCTTGGGAAGTACAAGTTGGCAACATATAGAGACGGTCCCTACCCAACAGTGGGCTCACAGTCTAGAAAGGAGAGACAGAGAACAAAACAAAACATATTAACAAAATAAAATAAATAGAATAGATATGTACAAGTAAAATAGAGTAATAAATACGTACAAACATATATACATATATACAGGTGCTGTGGGGAAGGGAAGGATGTAAGGCGGAGGGTGGATGGGGGAGGAGGGGGAGAGGAAGGAGGGGGCTCAGTCTGGGAAGGCCTCCTGTAGGAGGTGAGCTCTCAATAGGGCCTTGAAGGGAGGAAGAGAGCTAGCTTGGCAGATGTTGGGAGTGAGGGCATTCCAGGGGGATGATGTGGGAATGGGGTCGAAGGCGGGACAGCAGGGCTCACAGTCTTAGTCCCCATTTTAAAGGTGATGAAACTGAGGCCTAGAAAAGCAACTTGCCCAAGGTCACACCAGCAGTCAAGTAGCAGAGCCTAACTTAGAACCCAAGTCCTTCTGACTCCCAGGCTGGTGCTCTCTCCACTAGGCTATGCTTCTGCTTCACTCCTTCCCACGCTCTCAGCATCCCCGGCTGTTTTCCCGGCCGAACATGATCCCTTTCGCTCTCCTGGGAAGCCCTGGGTGATGGACAGGCAGGCGCGGGGGGAGGTATCCACAGCTCCCAGCTTGTGATCCCAGGACAGCCCCTGGCCCCCTGGAACCAGCCCAAAGACCGGCTTCCTGATGGCATCTTCATCCTGTCTCCCTCACAATAGGTAGCAACAGAGCTCCATTTCCCTCAAACCCATCCCTGGGCTCTCTCAGCCATTTAGAGCTTCAGAGCAGCCTCCAGAGGCAAAGCAAGATGCTGCTCTGCTTCCCGCTCGAGTAATAATGACAACTGTAGTATTTGTTAAACGCTTACTATGTGCCAGGCACTGTTCGAAGCACTGGGGTAGAAACAAGATAATCGGGTGGACACAGTCCTGTCCCACATAGAGCTTGCAGTATTAATGCCTATTTTACAGATGAGGGAACTGAGGCCCAGAGAAATTAAGTTCCTTGCTCAGGATCACACACAGGAGATAGGAGGAGGAGTCGGGATTGGAACTGAAGTCCTTTTGATTCTCAGGTCCGTGCTCTACCCATCAACCCACACTGCTCATGGAGCTTCCCAGGGGGCTGACCCGGCCAAGGAGCTGGAGCAGCGGCCATAATAATGATGGCATTTGTTAAGCACTATGTGTCAGGCATTGTACTAAGTGCTTGGGTGGATACAAACAAATCAAGTTGGATGCAGTCTCTGTCCAATGTGGGGCTTGCAGTCTCAATCCCCACTTTACAGATAGGGTAACTAAGGCCCAGGGAAGGAAAGTGAGTTGCCCAAGATCACACAGCAGACAAGTGGTGGAGCCAGAATTAGAAACCATGGCCTTCTGACTCCTAGGCCCATGCTTTATCCGCTGTGCCATAGACCCTGGGGCACCCCTTTGCCAGGGGATCCCCTCAACTCCAAGAGGGCCCAGGCGTTAACGGCTGGCACAGGACACAGCCTATATCTCACTGCCCACATCTGAGGAGGGCGGCAGGGTGGACTGGCCTCTGAAATGCCGCAGACCTGGGCTCAGTTTGACTTGCCTCTGCCAGGGTGACCTGTCCTCAGTCTTAGACAAAACAGTCACAAGCAATGGCCTAAGCAGGATTTTCCCATCACCTCCCAAGGACATGTCTGACCCATCAAAGCTCAAGTGTCTTCAGCCCCCTGCACGACAGGGAGACAGGGTCTCCTCTGTTTTGGCTCCTGTCTCCGCTTTGGTCTTCTGGTCGGAGCCTTGGGGAGGACAAGGAATGAGGGAAGATCCAGGGCACAGTAAGCAGGGCAGTGAAGACTCCATCTCTCACCCCGACCTGGTTCTGGAGAGGCATATTTCCAAAAAGGAACCACGAATAGTGTCTTGGCACACTGACTTTGGCTGCCTGGCCCATGGCTGTGGTGGTGCCAGTGGGCACTCTGGGTAGGGTGTCAGCACCACAGCCAATGGACTAAACCAATCAGTGGTTGGCAATTGCAGGAGCTACAACACCCATTGGATTGCTAAACTTGAGTCCATCATTTGAGTCCACCATATGTTTAGGTATTCATTGAGCATTTACTGCGCACAGAGCATTGTGCTAAGTGCTTGAGGACGAGCTCGTCAGCAGGTAATGGATCATGTTTCGGGAGCAGGTCCAGGCTGACTGCCAGGATGACTAGAAGCCTCCTTGTGCCTCTCAGGAGGAATCAGAGGTATTTCCCCTCTCCCTGTTCCATTTCCATATGTCTGTCTCTCCCAGCTCCTTGTGGGCAGGATTGCCTCTAGCATCTCTGTTGTACTGTACTTCCCCAAGTGCCTAGTAGAGCGTTCCACATATGGTAAGCACTCAATAAGCAGCATTGATTGATTGACTGATCACCATGTGGACTTCACTCATTAACTTCTAAACCAAGTGCCAGATTCCAGCCAGGAAGAGAGGGGTGGGGCGAAGATGCCCCAGATTCAGGAAGGATTCTGGTTCAAATCTGCCCAACCAGTGAAGCAGCAAAGCAGCATGGCCTAGCAGAAAACGCAAGGGCCTGGGGGTCAGAGAACCTGGGTTCTAATCCCAGTTCTGTCATGTGTCTGCTGTATGACCTTGGGCAAGTCAAAGTACCAAGCACTTAACAAATACCACAGTTATTAATTATTAAGGTCAGGGGCTGGCCATGTCGGATGGTGACAGAAACTCTTATAATAATAATTTTGGTATTTGTTAAGCAATTACTATGTGCAAAGCACTGTTCTAAGCACTGGGGAGGATACAAGGTGATCAGATTGTCCCATGTGGGGCTCACAATCTTAATCCCCATTTTACAGATGAGGTAACTGAGGCAGAGAGAAGTTAAGTGACTTGCCCAAAGTCACACAGCTAAGCGGCGGAGCCAGGATTTGAACTCATGACCTTTGACTCCCAAGCCCGTGCTCTTTCCACTGAGCCACGCTGCTTCTCTTATCCCGTCCCGCTTCTGAAAACTGTGTGTCTCCTAGCCAACAGCGTGGGTTTGGAAATCAGAGAGGCAGTTAACCTAGTGGAAAGACAGAACGACAATTGTTTCCTGAGTGCTTAGTACAGGGCTCTGCACACACTAAGAGCTGAGTTATGGGCAGGGAACTTGTCTGCTAATTCTGCTGTAATATAATCTCCCAAGCACTCAGTACAGTGTCCTACAGCATGGCCTAGTAGGAAGATCAAGGAGCTGGGTGTCACAGGATCTGGGTTCTAATCCTGTCTCGGCCAGATGCTTGGTGTGAGGCCTTGGGCATTTCTCTGTGTCTCAGTTCTGTTCTCCTTCCTAGACTGTGAGCCCCATATGTAAAAGGACTGTGTCTGACCTGATTAACTTATATCAGTCTTTCCCAGTGCTTAACACATAGTTAGCACTTAAATACTGCAATTATTTGGGTTCTAGTTCACATCTGTCACCGACCTGCTGTGTAACTCAGAGGACATTGCTTAACATCTTTGGGCTTCAGGTTCCTCATCTGTAATTTGGGGATAATTCCTTTCAACCTTCCCTACTCCACACGTTGCTATGAGGATGAGAAGAGTTCAGTGATGTGAAAGCACTTGGGGGGATAAAAATTATAACAACAACACCTTCCCCTCCCCACAGCACCTGTATATATGTACATATGTTTGTACATATTTATTACTCTATTTATTTATTTTATTTGTACATATTTATTCTATTTATTTTATTTTGTTAATATGCTTTGTTTTGTTGTCTGTCTCCCCCTTCTAGACTGTGAGCCCGCTGTTGGGTAGGGACTGTCTCTATATGTTGCCAACTTGTACTTCCCAAGAGCTTAGTACAGTGCTCTGCACACAGTAAGTGCTCAATAAATATGATTGAATGAATGAATGAACAACAGTAATGATTAATAATATTTGTTAAGTGTTTACACATGTGCCAAGCTCTGTACAAAGTTGTGGGTAGATACAAGATAATCAGGTCCCACATGGAGTTCATAGTCTAAGTAGGAGGGAGAACAGTTGTTGACTCCCCATTTTGTAGAGCGGTTAAGTTCCAGAGAAGTTAAATGACTTGTCCAAAGTCATACAGCAGGAACACAGCAAAGCCGGGATCAGAAGCCAGGTCTTCTGAGTCCCAGGCCCATGCTTTAGCCACTAGACAACACCACTGTGCAAATTTCCGGTATCATGGTCATTTTCTGCCTCTCGAGCAGGATGTTCACCGAAACAATAGTGGAGACATCTCTTCTTGCATCAGGTTAACGCATGTCCTTGGTCTATTTGGGGCAGATGTACTGTTGAAGGTAGTTTTCTAAAGGAAATATGTTTTCCCACAAAATCAGTACAGGAAAACATACTTCAATCACAAATCCACCATTAGCTGGAATTGAATCATGTGAAGAGACTAAATATACTCAGCATGGGACTGCACTAGCCCTGCCCATTCCAGAACCTTGATATCAACATTTCAACCTGACTGGCCCAAAGCATTCCAAGTTTTGGCCCCCTCCCCAAGGTCTCCTTGCCTTGCTGCCACCCTGTTGGCTTCAGGACATTCCCCAGAGTCCAGCAGGTGGGCTGTGGGACAGACCATCAGCCCAGCTCTACCAGAAACCCTAAGCAAGCTGACTCCAGAGCTATCACAAGGTTGTTTTTTTTTAATGGCATTTGTTAAGCGCTTACTATGTGCCAGGCACTGTACTAAGCACTGTAGGGACAAACTAATCAGGGTACACACAGTTCATAACCCACATGGGGCTCACAGTCTTAATCCCCATTTTACAGATGAGATGACTGAGGCACAGAGAAGTGAAGTGACCTACCCAAGGTCACACAGCAGACAACTGGAGGAGCTGGGTTTAGAACCCAGGTTCTTG
This sequence comes from Tachyglossus aculeatus, assembly GCF_015852505.1. NCBI lineage: Eukaryota > Metazoa > Chordata > Mammalia > Monotremata > Tachyglossidae > Tachyglossus > Tachyglossus aculeatus. Next base: position 39,777,842 of record NC_052070.1, on the reverse strand, counting down.
TGACTTCCGTGCTCTATCCAGTAGGTCACACTGCTTATATGAGAACACTGTCTTAAGGGGAAAAAGTGATTCTAATGATCAGGGGAATTTCACCCGAGTGTGTGACTTTGGCTAAGACAAAAGAGTGTCTGGTTAGCCTTTCTACATTGTTTTTCTGCAAAGATTGTCCCTTGCTGGTCACTTACATTTTCTGCCCTCCAGTTTCTGGCAACTATGTTTGCTTCTCCCTCTTGGGGTCACAATCTTTCTGAAGTCTTCTCTTTCCCAGGTGCTGCCCACTAGACTCACGCACCTACTGAGGCTGCCTCCCAGATTTCTTCTGCTAAGGCACAGTACCTGAGGTTTTTCTTCATTGTATCTTTAAAGCAATTCTTTGGCTCATCCTGTCAGCATTTCAGTGGCCTGTGGATAAACTATTTGGGTATCCTGATTCATCCCGTCTCCTCACCTGCCCTGTCCAGTGAAGTTGGGTTGTGATGAGCATTGCCTCTAGGTTCATGAATCCCCTGCATCTGAGAACCACATTCAACAGAACCCAAGACCAAAACCCATGTGTTCACTGATGAACAGATCCCCTCCGGGACCCCCAGTCTTGATAAGTGGAAAAACTTCAGTCCATTTTAGAACTTAGTAAACTGAGGCCCATAGTATTCTGATCCAGTGCGTCTACCCTCCAGGGAACTTGTACCATGGGAAGTGTCATGGTTTAAGAGACGCAACATGACTTAGTGGATAGAGCATGGGCCCGGGATTCAGAAGGACCTGGGTTCTAACCCCGGCTCCACAGTTGTTTGCTGTGTGACCTTGGGCAAGTCACTTAACTTCTCTGGGCCTGTTACCTCATCTGCAAAATGGGGAGTAAGAGTGTGAGCCCAATGTGGGACAGGAACTGTGTCCAACCTGATTAACTTGTGCCTACCCCAGTGCTTAGAACTGTGCTTGGCACATAGTAAGGGCTTATCAAGTATCATAATTATTATTATGATTAAAAAATTATGTCCAGGGACTAATGAGGACTTAGACCTCCAGGGGGCCAAAATGGACTATAGCTCCCTCTCAGCAAAGAAGGTTGAAACATAAGTGAATCTCCAAGGCCAAAGTACCCATTTCAAACACTCAATGGGAGTTCAGAAATAGGGTCAAGGAGGCAGTAAGGGAAGAGCAGGGTCTCACTGGAGGTAGAACTTCCTTGGGCTCAGCTGCCATTTTAGAAGAGGGGATCTTTGGCGTGATGCCCGTAACATGAGTGACAACTGGAGGGCAACGAGGGATCAAGCTGCTCTGTCCCCTGTCCCCTCCAAACCAGGACTACCACCCCATCCCAAGATGCCACTCTGCCTCATCCTCTCCAAACTTGAACACACTGCTCCCCTATTCAGAGACTCCTCTCCCCATTCTTCCCCATCCCCTCCAAATCAGGCAAAATGGGGCCCCCATCCCAGAATCCCCCTCTATCCCATTTTCTCCTCATCTGGGCCACGTCATCCCCTCAACCTGAGACCCCTCAACCCCTGCACTGTTTACTCCAACTTAAGACTACACCACTTCCCATCCTGAGACCCCACCTCTGACCCATCACCTCCAAATCAGGACAAATGGACACCCCATCCTAAGACACCCCCCCCTTCCCCATCCCCTCCAAATCTGGGCACACTGGTCCCCCCAACTCAAGACCCCCCTCTTCACTGTTTCCTCCAAACCAGAGCCACACCTCCCCCTTCCACACCCCAAAGTCTCCCCTTTCACAGTGGTTTGCCTCAGCAATGCAATCCTGAATTTTTCTTTTCACCCAATATCAGAGAATTCTGTATATGCTAATAAAAAATGAAAGCCACCATTAAAATCGAATCAATGGTCCAGACCTGGTTTTGATCACATATGAGTTGGTATTTGCATTGGAATTTGCAGCATCTGTTCCAATTAAGACTTGTTTCTCAGCTTCAAGATATGAGCCCGATCACTAGTGTTCTGTTCTGGGCATGAATAGAGGATTGTTCTGCTGCTATGCAGTTAAACAGACTCTGCAGACTCTATTAAATGGCTTTGCGGCCCTATTAGAAGAGCAGGCAGAAGGACCTGACTGTATATATTTGGCGCACGTGGATTTTTATAGATTCATAGTCCGTGAAAGCAGTTAACAGAGAGCATGTGTTGGTTGGGGTTTGCGGGGGAACTGAGAAAAATGGGGGGGCAAAATGAGGGGGAGAGAGAAAGACACACACACACACACATACACACACTTTAGTCTAGGTTAATTTCAAGTCACCTTTCAAAATAAGAAATGAAATGTTTTCCTGGACACCGTCTAATTGATGTCGCATATGCTGAAACAGGGTGAAAAATTGTGGCAGAAGCAAAGCCATTTTGAATATCAGTTTTGAAGACATTTGGAAGAGAAGGGCTGCTACTGATCTGGGTTATAAGACTGATTGATACATCAGTCCAATGTATTATGTCTACCTAGTATTTAATGTCTACCTAGTACAGTGCTTTGTATATAGTAAGCACTTCACAAATAAAATGATAATAAATAGTGCAGAGCACTGTAATAAAGACTTGGGAGAGTACAAGAAAGGAAGAAGATGCGATGCCTGCCCATAAGAAAGTTGCAATCTGACAGGGGAAATGGGGAGACACAACATAATTTACAGAAAGGACTATGAAGCATTTCAATAATAGAGGCAGCAAATCGCTATGTGTAACAGGGTTAAGTTGTCTGGGGTGCACTGCAACTGAGTTGGGGTTTTGGAAGATGTGACCTAGGAAGATGAAAAATAAATTGGGGTGGAGGCTTTGGGGAGGTGCTCCTGGAAGAGGTGGGATCAACGATCTGACCGAACTTGTTGATTTACGCTGTTTGCAGGCTCCCGAAAGCCCTCAGCTGACAAAAATAAGACTCTTTTCATCATGCCAGGGATCACTGAGGCTGATGTGAAGTGAGAAGCAGTGATGATCCAGGACTTCAGTGGGGAAGACGGAGGATGCTATTCATTAGAGAAGTAGCATAGCATAGTGGATAGAGTGCAGGCCTGGGAGACAGAAGGTCATGGGTTCTAATCCCAGCTCTGCCTCTTATCTGCTGTGTGACCTTGGACAAGTCTTCATTTTTCTCTGCCTCGGTTACCTCATCTGTAAAATGGGGATTGAGACTGTGAGCCCCACATGGGACAGGGACTGTGTCTAATCCAATTTGCTTGTATCCAGCCCAGTGCTTAGTACAGTGCCAGGGATATAGTTAGCACTTTACAAATGCAATTATTATTATTATTAGGGCAGGTGGAACAATATAAAAATCTGTCTTATGTTACAATTTTTCAATTTAAAACAAAATTTCCTCTTGCTACAACTGGGGCCAAAGGTAAACTAGATGTGCTGTTTTGATGGATGGTTTGATTCTGAAGGACATTTAGGTAAAAAAGTTTTTTGGGTGTTTCTTTTTTTTCCACTTCAGTTCCCATTCATGGAAGGCAGCTCTTACAATCCCGGCTCCACCGCTCGTCTGCTGTTAAACCTTGGGCAAGTCACTGAACTTCTCTGTGCCTCAGTTACCTATCTGGAAAATGGGGATCAAGACTGTGAATCCCATGTGGGACAACCTGATTACCTTGTATCTACCCCAGAGCTTAGAACAGTGCTTGGCACATAGTAAGCACTTAAATACCTTTCTTATTATTTGACAAGTCAGACCTTCCCTGGTTTTGGTTTCCATGGGATTTGTATCCACTGCATCCTATAACAAAATGAGTGGGCAGTGGTGAATTCGGTCCTTCCCTGGGAAAGTTTCTGTTTTCTGAGGTCAGAAGTCAGGGATCTCTGGGCTTAATGCCCAACGAATCCAGGAAGATATGCTCCCATCTGGGTGCCTTATTTTTGGTTGAAATGGAGAGAATGGGAAGTAAAGCCTTTCTCTCTGGAGGAGCTTTCCTGGAGGCAAATCTTTGGGACCAGGAGATGTCACTCAGGAAGAGTGATGGAAAACGTTGGGCCAGATTCTTCTTGAAGACTAAGTTTTTCTTTCCTGAGGTGATGGGCCCTGGGATTCTGATATTTAGTTCAGATGTGGGAGTTGGGTCAGGACTCTGATTCCTAGTAAAGGAGAGCCTGCTGTGGTTGTGCCTTCAGAGCTCAGGGTTTCTGACAGAAAGACCGCCATGACATTCTGCAAGGCAGACAGGCCGTACAGGAATCCAGAAAAAAATGGCTCTGTTTTACTCTTCTGCAACTCTCTCGAAACTCTACTGTGCTCTCCAAAGCCTGCACAGTGTAATCCATCAACGATATTTACTGAGTGATTTCTCTGCGCAGAGCGCTGCACCAAACATTGGAAGAGTATGATACAGCAGAGTTGGTAAGTTCGATATGGGCAGGGAATATATCTGCCAATGCTTTGGTTTTATACTTTCCCAAGAGCTTAGTAGAAATCATAGTAATAATAATTGTGGTATTTGTTAAGGGCCAGACACTGTAATAAGCACTGGCATAGATACAAGCAAAGTGGGTTGGACACAGTCCCCCTCCCACATGGGGCTCACAATCCCTATTTTACAGATGAGGGAACTGAGGCCCGGAGTAGTTAAATGACTTCTCCAAAGTCACACAACAGACAAGTGGCAGAATGAGGATTAGAACCCAGGTCCTTCTCACTCTCAAGTCTATGCTCTATTCACTAGGCCATGATGCTTTTCCAGGTGCTTCTGCACATAGTAAGCACTCGGTAGACATATTCCCTGCCCAGAAGGAACTTGAAGACTAGAAATGGAGAGAGACATGAATATAAAACAATAAACTGGGACTATATACAGTGTAAGTGCTCAATAAATACTATTGAATGATTGAGCACCACACTGAATTGCTGGCTAGCAAGGGTGGCAAAGAGCACAGCAGCCACCCAGGCTAGGTTGTAATGCTACAGCGCAGCATAGATGTTGTGCTACGATGGGTTACTTTGGTCATGTATGAGTTTTGTACATAGACTTCCTAAAGACTTTGCAATAAGATGGCCTTCTGCCAGCTTAATAATCCACTATTCTCTGGGTCCTAGTGGGAACTTGGCTTCCAGGGATTCATTCATTCATTCAATCATATTTATTGAGTGCTTACTTTGTGCAGAGCACTGTACTAAGCGCTTGGGAAGTACAAGTTGGCAACATATAGAGATGGTCCCTACCCAACAGTGGGCTCACAGTCTAGAAGATGAGAGAGGGTGAGTGGCACTGGGCAAACTACTAGCACTATGACCAATTGCTTCGGGTAGGGTCTCGGACCCAAAGTCTCTGATGGGACAAGGTACTCTGGGTACTAACTGGGCATCTACTGAACACCGAGCACTCTACTGGATACCTATTGAGTACAGAGCACTGTATTGGGCAACTATTGTAGGCAGAACACAGTCCTGAACACACTCAGGGTATAGGCCACTATATTTGGTGCCTAAAAAGATATGATCAAAGCAAGAGACCCAGTCCCCTATCCTCAAAGAGCTTACAGTGTGATGGCTGATTCCGGGAGTCCAAATCAGTGCGTATTTTCCCCTCTAGCAGAGAAAGAGGAGAAGTAGTGTGGACTACTGGAAAGAGCATGCAACCTGGAAGTCAGAGGACCTGCGTTCCAATCATGGCTGCTGTGTGACTTTGGGCAAGTCACTTAATCTCTCTGTGCCTGTGTTTTTTAATGCGGTATTTGTTAAGCACTTACTATGAAGCAGCGTGGCTCAGTGGAAAGAGCCCGGGCTTTGGAGTCAGAGGTCATGTGTTCAAATCCCTGCTCTGCCAATTGTCAGCTGTGTGACTTTGGGCAGGTCAATTAACTTCTCTGTGCCTCATCTGTAAAATGGAGATTAAGACTGTAAGCCTCCCATGGGACAACTTGATCACCTTGTAACCTCCCCAGCACTTAGAACAGTGCTTTGCACATAGTAAGCGCTTAATAAATGCCATCATTATTATTACTATTGCTATGTGCCAGGCACTGTACTAAATGCTAGGATAGATACAAGCTAGCGGGGCTTGACGCAGTCCATGTCCCACATGGGGCTCACGGTCTTAATTCCCATTTTAGAGATGAGGTAACTGAGGCACAGAAAAGTTGAGTGATTTGGCCAAAATCACACAGCAGACAGGCAACAGACCTGGGATTAGAACTCAGGTCAATCAATCAATCAATCGTATTTATTGAGCACTTACTGTGTGCAGAGCACTGTACTAAGCGCTTGGGAAGTACAAGTTGGCAACATATAGAGACAGTCCCTACCCGACAGTGGGGCTGGTGGCCTATCCACTAGGTCATGCTGCTTCTCAATTCCCTCACCTGTAAAAAGGAGATTTTATACCTGTTCTCTCTTCTACTTAGATAGGAAGCCCCATCTGGGACAGGGACTAGGTCCAACCTGATTATCTAGTATCTACCCCAGAGCTTAGTAGAATGCTTGGCACAAAGTAAGCACTTAGCAAATACCACAGTTGTTATTAGCTAGCTTATCACACTCCTGGCTTGATGATAGTTGGCTCAGTTGTATGTCACTGTGCCTGCTAAACTCTGTTCTCTCTGGCAGTTAGCAAGGAAAAGTTGGAGAAAATCACTTACAGTCAAACGAAGCATCTGGGGGCTGAGAAATGAAAGGGTTCTTACTGAAATTGCCTGAATAGCTACTTGCACAGTCCGACTGAACAAGAAAATGTGACTATAGACTATAAGGATGTAGATTGTAAACTCTTTATGGGCAGGGATCATGTCTTCTTACTCTGTTGTATTACATTCTGCATGCAATCAGTGCTCAATAAATGCCTTTGATTGGACTGTTTTCCTCCCTCCCGGGTTCAACTTTCTCCCTTCTATGCTCCCCTCTCTCTTCTGCCTCTTCTCTCTGAGATTTATTTATTCCTATTAATGTCTATCTCCCCACTCCAGACTCTAAGCTCTGTGTGGGCAGGGAATGCGCCTGTTATATTGCACTCTCCCAAGCACTTAGAACAGTGCTCTGCACACAGTGAGAGCTCAATAAATATGATACACTGACTGAGCCACCAGGCCTGGCTTCTAGCCGGAGCTCGGAGAATAAAGTCGGGTAGACGACCCTTCGATTTTAAACACGGTCATCACCCCAGGCTGGGCGGACAGGCTGCTGGGCCTAGATGCCAAAGAAAATGCAGTCTGCCAGAGGCTACCCTACAGCCGACGCTGTAGAAAAGGACATTTTCTCGGACCGGGGTGGAGAGAGAAGGGCCGGCCAGAGTACTCTTGATCAAGTGGTTAAAAGTAACCACAGCCCCCAGCTCACCTTAAATATGTTAAGTAAACACACAGCAGGCAAGATGAATATTAGGTCATTTCTCATAAATATTAATACTTGGAGTTTTCCAACTGGCAAAATTAAGAAAACAAAGAAAGCCACTTTGCTTCCAGCATCATATACTCTTGGGTTCTGGAATGGACTCAATTAAAAAGCACGCAAGTACTCATGCTTACACGTGCATGCACAAATGTCCACAGATGTACATGCACACCCCCTGCCACAGACACAGTCATACACAGACCCCCACAAAGACGTACGCACAGGCACACATGCACAAACTCACATGCATGCGCACTAACTCCCACAGATGCCTTGTCATACATACAAGCTCAAACACAGACATGGGCACATCTGTTCCCAAATGTATGCAGACACTCACACATACACCCTAACAGAAACATGGGCCACAAGCATGCCTACACACAAGCAGACATATGCGTAGATACATGCAGACAACCTCTCAAAGACACACATACGCACAAACTCACACAGAAAACATCTCCTACACACTGACCTATAGCACCTATATTCACAAATGCACACAAACACACCCCTCTCCCCCACATACTGATAGCCTTCACAATTATAGACTGGCACACGCATGCTCCCACACAGACATATCCACCCACACAGGCTTGCATGTACACTCACAAACATATACAAACACACACACACACACACACACACACACACACACTGTCTGAAAAGGCTCTCTGCCCTGGCACCGGCACTGCCAATTGCAGCTGGCAAGAGGGTGAGATCTCTCCAGCCTTCTGGGTGTGCCAGAGTAAGTAACGGGTTAGGCTGAAAGGCAGGGCGGCCATCCAAGCCTCTGAAGGATCACTTTGGCTGCTTCCTCCCTCAGAGCTCAGGATCCGTCACTTTGTTGGCTCGAAACAACGTGGAGAGGGTCCAGAGCCTACACATGGGCCCATGGCTTGGAAACATTTCCATTCTGGAGCCAGGAGGCCTCAGGCCCGGCCCGAGTTCCACAAAGCCCCATATGAACCTTGTTTGGGGGTGGCAGGGGAAGCAGTTGTGGGAGAAACACCATGAAAGGAGGTGCCCCTGATATTGATGCTAATAGTAATGCCTTCTTTCTTGTTTGTTTTGTTTTATGGTATTTGTTAAGCACTTACCATGGGCCAGGCACTGGGGTAGTACAAAGTAATCAGGTTGGACACAGTCCATGTCCCACATGGGGTTTACAACTATAATCCCCATTTTACGGAGAAGCGAAGTGACTTTCTCCAGGTCACACGGCAGACAAGTAGTGGAGCTGGGATTAGAACCCAGGTCTTTCTGTTTCCCAGGCCTGTGTGCTAGCTACTAATCCATGCTGGTCGAGCATTTTTATCTTTCCCAAAACTTTCACGTCAGCCATCTCCTTTTATCCTCACTACAGCCCTGCGAATTACAGAGAAGCATGGTTATTCTCCCCATTTTACAGATGAGGGCAACATTCATTCAATCTTAATTATTGAGTGTTTACTGTGTGCAGAGCACTGTACCAAGTGCTTGGGAAGTACAAGTTGGCAACATATAGAGACGGTCCCTACCCAACAGTGGGCTCACAGTCCAGAAGACTCAGATATTGTGAAGCAGCCTGGCCTACTGGAAAGAGCAAGGGGATCAGAGGACCTTAGGTTCTCATCCTGGCTCTGCCACTTCTCAGATGTGTGACTGGGCACTTACCTTCTCTGAGCCTCGGTTACTTCATCTGTAAAATAGGGATTAAGACTGTGAGCCCCATAGGCGACAGGGACCGTGTCCCACCTGATTACCTTATACCTACCCCAGAGCTTAGAACAATGCTTGACACATAGTAAGGAGGTTAACAAATACCTGAATTAGTATTATTATCTTGTGCCCAAGGTCACTCAGCTGGTCTGTGGTTGAGCAGAAGTAGTAATAATAATAATAATAATAATGATGGCATTTATTAAGCGCTTACTATGTGCAAAGCACTGTTCTAAGCACTGGGGAGGTTGCAAGGTGATCAGGTTGTTCCACGGGGGGCTCACAGTCTTCATGCCCATTTTACAGATGAGGGAACTGAGGCCCAGAGAAGTTAAGTGACTTGCCCCAAGTCACACAGCTGATAATTGGCATAGCGGGGATTTGAACCCATGACCTCTGATCCAAAGCCCGCGCTCTTTCCACTGAGCCACGCTGCTACAGCTGCAGTAATAGTAGCAGTAGTAATAGTAATAGTACAGCAACAGAATTAGTAGTTATTATAACTATTATAATGGTATTTGTTAAGTGCTTACTATGTGCCAAGCACTGTTCTAAGCACTGGAGTAAATAGAAGTATGTGGGGCTCACAGTCTTAATCCCCATTTTACAGATGAGGTAACTGAGGCACAGAGAAGTTGAATGACTTGCCCAAAGTCACACAGCTGGAAAGTGGTGGAGTTAGGATTATTAGTAGCAACAGCTGTAGAACAACAACAGAATTAGTAGTGGCATAGTGGCAGCATGGCCTAGTGGATAGAGCACAGGCCTTGGAGTCAGAAGGTCATGTGTACCAATCCTGGTTCTGATGGTTGTCTGCCGTGTGACCTTGGGCAAGTCACTTTACTTCTCTGGGCCTCAGTTACCCATCTGTTAAATGGGGATTAAGACTGTGAGCCTCTCATTGGACAGAGACTGTGTCCAACCTGATTTGCTTGCATCCACCCCAGTGCTTAGTAGAGTTTCTGGCACTTAGGAAGCACTTAACAAATACCACAATCATTATATTAGTGGAAGTAGTAGTGGAAGCAGCAGCAGTAGTAATACAGCAGCAGCTGAGGTATAGTAGCAGTAGTAGTTGTAGTGATATTCACTCATTCATCCAATAGTATTTATTTTTTTATTTATAATGACATTTATTAAGCGCTTACTATGTGCAAAGCACTGTTCTAAGCACTGGGGAGGATACAAGGTTATCAGGTTGTCCCATGTGGGGCTCACAATCCTAATCCTCATTTTACAGGTGAAGTAACTGAGGCACAGATAAGTTAAGTGACTTGCCCAGAGTCACACAGCTGACAAGTGACGGAGCAGGGATTTGAACCCATGACCTCTGACTCCAAAGCCCAGGCTCTTTCCACTGAGCCTTCCTGTGTGCAGAGCACTGTACTAAGTGTTTGGAAAGTACAATTTGGCAACAGATAGAGACAAACCCTACCCAACAATGGGCTTACAGTCTAGAAGGGGGAGACAGGCAACAAAACATGTAGACAGGCATCAATACCACCAAAATAGATAAATAGAATTATAGCTATGTACACATCATTAATAAAATAGAGTAATAAATATGTACAAATATGCCTAAGTGTTGTGGAGAGGGAAGGGGGTAGGGCAGAGGGAAGGAGTAGCAGCAGTGGTAGTACATCAACAGCATTAGTATTAATAATAGTACTACAGTAGTATTAAAGCAGCAGCTGAAGTAGTAACAATAATAATAATGGCATTTATGAAGCACTTACTATGTGCAAAGCACTGGTCTAAGTGCTGGGGAGGTTACAAGGTGATCAGGTTGTCCCACAGGGGGCTCACAGTCTTAATCCCCATTTTACAGATGAGGGAGCTGAGGCCCAGAGAAGGGAAGTGACTTGCCCAAAGTCATAAAGCTAAGTGGCGGAGTAGGGATTCAAATCCATGACCTCTGACTTCAAAGCCTGGGCTCTTTCCACTGAGCCACGCTGCTTCTCGTAGTAGTAGTGTGGCTTAGTGGATAGAGCATGGGTTTGGGAGTCACAGTTCATGGGTTCTAATCCCAGCTCTGCCGCTTGTCAAATGTACATCTCTGCCCTTGCTCTCTCTCCCTCCCTCCAGGCTCGCATCTCCTCCTGCCTTCAGGACATCTCCATCTGGATGTCTGCCCACCACCTAAAACTCAACATGTCCAAGACTGAACTCCTTGTCTTCCCTCCCAAACCCTGCCCTCTCCCTGACTTTCCCATCACTGTTGACGGCACTACCATCCTTCCTGTCTCACAAGCCTGCAATCTTGGTGTCATCCTCGACTCCGCTCTCTCATTCACCCCTCACATCCAAGCCATCACCAAAACCTGCCGGTCTCACCTCCACAGCATTGCCAAGATCCGCCTTTTCCTCTCCATCCAAACCGCTACCCTGCTCGTTCAAGTTCTCATCCTATCCCGTCTGGACTACTGCATCAGCCTCCTCTCCGATCTCCCATCCTCCTGTCTCTCCCCACTTCAATCCATACTTCACACCACTGCCCAGATTGTCTTTGTCCAGAAACGCTCTGGGCATGTTACTCCCCTCCTCAAAAATCTCCAGTGGCTACCAGTCAACCTACGCATCAGGCAGAAACTCCTCACCCTCGGCTTCCAGGCTCTCCATCACCTTGCCCCCTCCTACCTCACCTCCTTCTCTCAATCATATTTATTGAGCGCTTACTGTGTGCAGAGCACTGTACTAAGCACTTGGGAAGTACAAGTTGACAACATATAGAGACGGTTCCTACCCAACAGTGGGCTCACAGTCTAGAAGGGGGAGACAGAGAACAAAACCAAACATATTAACAAAATAAAATAAATAGAATAGATATGTACAAGGAAGATAAATAAATTAAGTAATAAATATGTACAAACATATATACATATATACAGGTGCTGTGGGGAAGGGAAGGAGGTAAGGCGGGGTGGATGGAAGGGGGGAGGGGGAGAGGAAGGTGGGGGCTCAGTCTGGGAAGGCCTCCTGGAGGAGGTGAGCTCTCAGTAGGGCCTTGAAGGGAGGAAGAGAGCTAGCTTGGTGGATGTGGGTTGGGAGGGCATTCCAGGTCAGGGGGATGATGTGGGCCGGGGGTCGACAGTGGGACAGTTGAGAATGAGGCACGGTGAGATTAGCGGCAGAGGAGCAGAGGGTGTGGGCTGGGCTGGAGAAGGAGAGAAGGGAGGTGAGGTAGGAGGGGGCGAGGGGATGGATAGACAGCCTTGAAGCCGAGGGTGAGGAGTTTCTGCCTGATGCGTAGGTTGACTGGTAGCCACTGGAGATTTTTGAGCCACTGGGGTCTCCTACAGCCCAGCCCGCACCCTCCACTAGCTCTCTTCCTCCCTTCAAGGCCCTACTGAAAGCTCACCTCCTCCAGGAGGCCTTCCCAAACTGAGCCCCCTCCTTCCTCTCCCCCTCCTCCCTCTCTCCATCCCCCCACGCCTTACCTCCTTCCCTTCCCCACAGCACCTGTATATTTTTATATATGTTTTTACGTATTTATTACTCTATTTATTTTACTTGTATATATTCTATTTATTTTATTTTGTTAATATGTTTTGTTTCATTCTCTGTCTCCCCCTTCTAGACTGTGAGCCCACTGTTGGGTAGGGACCTCTCTATATGTTGCCAACATGTACTTCCCAAGTGCTTAGTACAGTGCTCTGCACAGAGTAAGTGCTCAATAAATGCGATTGAATGAATGAATGAATGAACTTAGCTGTGTGACTTTGGGCAAGTCACTTGTCTGTGTATAAGTTACCTCATCTGTAAAATGGGGATTACAGCTGTGAGCCTCAAGTTGATTACCTTGTATCTACCTCAGTGCTTAGAACAGTGCTTGGCACATAGTAAGCGCTTCACAAATACCATCATCATTATTATTAGTAGTAGTAGTAGTATAGTAGCGGCAATAGTTCTACAGTAATAGTAGCTGTAGAAGTAGTAGCAGTAGTAGCAATAGTAGCAGATAAAACAGCAGCTTCAGCAGCAGAAACATTAGTAGTAGTAGAAATAAAATTTATTGGATGCCTACTGAGTGCAGAGCATTATACTAAGTGTTTGGGATATCCTACAGAATCACAAAACACATACCTCCTTTTTAGGGATTTTATTCTTACTGGGAAGATGTAGGACTACTGAATATGCACATATACACAACCCCTGAAGATGAACATGGATACATACATAAGTACAAGGGGCAGCTAAAGGGGTGGAAGGCTGAGGTCAGATACATAATGTGAGGAAGGGAGATGCAAGTCCTGGGGACAGTGTGAGGGAAGGGTTGGAGGTGTACTAGAGAAGAGCAGGCTGCAGAGAGGAGGAGGGCTTAAGAGGAGTGAAGAATGTGAGTAGGGGAGAATGGGGGAAGAGAGCCAATAAAGAAGGTAGAGAGCCTTCCTGTCAATAACCAAGAGTCTTTGCTTGATGAGGAGGGAGATGAGCAGAGGATTTTGAGAATAGGGGAGCCATGTGCCGAACAGTGTGTCAGGAGGATGATGCAGGCAACAGGGTGGAGCGTGGACTGAAAGGGGTAGAGGCCGGAGGCAGGGAGCCCCATAATGATATGATAAGCGCTTGGTCCGGGGTAGTGGATGTATGGGTGAAGAGGAAAGAATAGGTCTGTGAAATCTTTTGGAGGAAAAATCGGGTTTTAGCAGTAGAAGCAGTGTGGCTGAGAAGCAACGTGGCTCAGTGAAAAGAACCCAGGCTTGGGAGTAAGAGGTCATGGGTTCAAATCCCGACTCCGCCACTTGCCAGCTGTGTGACTTTGGACAAGTCACTTCACTTCTCTGTGCCTCAGTGACCTCATCTGTAAAATGGGGATGAAGACTGTGAGTCCCACAGGGGACAACCTGATCACCTTGTATCCTCCCCACTGCTTAGAACAGTGCTTTGCACATAGTAAGCGCTTAACAAATGCCATTATTATTATTATTATTAGATTAGATGTCAGAGTGGAACTACAGTGAGGGGTTAAGGATGATATCAAAATTGTGAGCTTTAGTCACATGGAGAATGGTGGTGGTGTCCATGAAGATGGGAAGGGAGGGGTTAGGAATAAGTAGCTAAGTTTGGGGCAGACTGTGTTTGATCTACTCCAATGCTTAGTACAATGCTTGACATGTAGCAAGCACTTGAATATCTATTAACACTCAATAGATACCACAAATAGTAGGTATTGGTGGGTCATCCAAGTAGAGATGACCTGGGGGCAAGAGAGGATATGGGCTTGACTAGCCAGGGAGAGGTCAATCCAAGAGGGGTAGATTTGTGAGCCATCCATATAGATCATTCAATCATTCAATCAATCAATGTCACCTATTGAGCATTTACTTTATGCAGAACACTCTACTAATCTCTTGGAATGATACAGAGAAGCAGCATGGCTTTATGCAAAGAGCACAGGCTTTGGAGTTAGAGGTCTTGGGTTCAAATCCCAGCTCCACCAATTGCCACTTGTGTGACTTTGGGCAAGTCACTTAACTTCTCTGTGCCTCAGTTACCTCATCTGTAAAATGGGGATTAAGACTGTGAGCCCCCCATGGGACAACCTGATCACCTTGTAATCTCCTCAGTGCTTAGAACAGTGTTTTGCACATAGTAAGCGCTTAATAAATGCCATTATTATTATTATACAGTAGCATTGGTAGACATGATCCCTGTTCTCAGGGAATCTACAGTCTAGTTTGGGAGACAGATATTAAAATAAATTACATGGAGGGGAAGCAGCAAGGTATAAGGATACATACAAAAGTGCTGTAGGGGTGGGAGTTGGATGAGCAACAAAGTGCTTAAGGCATAGAGACCCAAGTGCAAAGGTGATAAAGGAGAGAGGGAGAGTGGTGAGGGGAAATGAATGGAGAAGATGACTGGTGGCTTTCTTTCTCTTGCTAATGGTTGCCTTTCTGATCCTCCCTCTGCCTGAGAATTGGAGAACCTGGCCAAAAAGAGAAAAGAAAAGCAGCTTTTTGGAGCCAAATCAAGAAACAGCCTTCTCCATAATTTTTTCCCCCCAAGGAGACTCAAGGTTAACAAACCATTTCCTTTCCCCTGAAGAGGGTGTAGATACACGTTAAAAACTAATTACATCAGGTTTTCTGCTCCAGTAGGATGAGAAATTCTGATTAAATTGGGATGAGATTTAATGCACACCAAAGCACAATCTCTCTCAGGCTGGGAGGGACAATGTCTTTCACTGTTTCATCTGCTTTTTCAGGAGCTGGAAATGGTTGGTCACCAAGGAGATGAGATGCTGGACCTCTGGACTGTTGCATTGACTGTCCCTCCTCAAAATCCCTCCCTCATCCCCCTCTCCCCAATTCTCAGTCACCTCAACCTCCAAAACTTGCCTATTTACCTGTATTTTGTAGATCCACCTATCCTTCGGTGTTCATTATTTGCCTTCACTCCCCAGCTAACAACATTATACATCTTGGGACTGACCTGATTACCTTGTAATCACCCTACAGCTTACTCCAGTGCTTGGCATATAGTAAGCGCTTAATAAATAATGATTATTATTAGTGCTATTATCGTGTTTGCTGCTTCACCTATTAGATTGTAAGGTCTTCAAAAGGGGCAGATTTTGTCTTATACCTTTGGGTTTCCCAAGTGTCCAGTCCAGTGTTGCACATATAGTAGGTACCTAATATATTGCTCTACACAGATTAGACACTTGACCCTGTGCTCTACACTCTGTAGACGTTCAGGTCAGTCCTCTGCATTTGGAAGGGACTCGGTAGAGTTCTCTGCACCCAGTAAACAGTAACTGTGCTATTTGTTCAACTGAAGCCCAGAGAAGTTGAGCGAATAACCCAAGGTCACACAACAGGCTAATGGCAGAGCTGGGACTAGAACACAACTTCTCTGGGCCTCAGTTTTCCCCATTCATAAAATGGAGACAATATCTGCCCAGCTTGCCTCTTAGCCGGTGAGCCGTGTGTGAAATGGGGACTGAGATCGAGCTGATTCTCTCAAATTTACCCAGCATTTAACACTGTTCTTGACATTTAAAAAGGAATTGATCAATGCCATAAGCATTATTATGTTCTGTGGGGACAATGGGACCTGGTGCTCCCCTTCCTAGCTATGTGGGTGAAAACAGTGTTTCCCTTCCCACTGTCCGGGCTGGACTCCTAGCTCGCTCCCCCAAGGTCTCCCTCTGGAAAGTCCTGGGAGCCTCCAAAAAGGCTGGAAGAGATTGAGGTTTCCAAGTGGAGTCTTAACCAATATACAATTGGGCCTTTCTGTTGCAAATCTCAATTCCCCTAGGAAGCTTTCCCTGACTAATTTCTCATTTCCCACAGAAAGTCTTCCTTGACTAATCTTTCATCTTCCCACCCTATTTCCCTCTCAACCCTATCCAGACTGTGAGCTCTTCATGTCAGGGTGTGTGTCTGTTTATTGTTATATTGTACTCTCCCAAGCTCTTAGTTCAAATACAATACAACTGAATGAGTGACTGCATCACCTATGAATTCAAGTACTTACTTCAACCCCCACCCCTTAGCACTTATGTACCTATATCTTTTCTCAGTTCCTTTCCTTACCTGTAATGCCTGTCTCTGCTTTTGAATTATAAACTACTTGAGGTCAGGAATTGTGTCTACTTCCTCTAAGCAGCGTGACCAAGTGAATAGAGCACGGGCCAAGGAGTCAGAAGGTCATGGGTTCTAATCCTGGCTCCATCACTTGTCTGCTGTGTGACCCTGGACAAATCATTTCACTTCTCAGTGCCTCAGTTACCTCATCTGCAAATTGGGGATTGAGACTGTGAGCTCCATTTGGGACAGGGACTGTGTCCCTACTGATTGATTTGTATCCATCCTCCAGCAATTTGAACAGTTGCCTGGCACATAGCAAACACTTAACGAATATCATCATTATTATTATTATTATTATCCCTCCCTGACTTTGCCATGCTATTCTTCTCTAAAAACCTCCCCTCCTTCTTGCCCTACCTCTCATGAGAAAACATCAGTCCCTCTGTCCCTTTTTTTTGAGTCAGGGAAAGATAGGCCTCAATGGAAAAACCAAACACTGGCACCCAGTGCTGACCTAATTGTCCAGACTCCTAGGCCTCAGTGTGCTTGCACGGAAACTTTGTCACACCGTGGAAGTGGAAGAAGATTTCAGGTAGACTCCAATCAATCACATTTATCAAGCACTTACCATGTGCCAACAGTGTATTAAGTGCTTAGAAGAGTATGGTGTATTAAGTGCTTAGACTACAGTACAACAGAGTTGGTAGACACATTCCCTGCCCATAATGAGTTTACATTCTAGAGGGGCTCCAGTCAAGAAACCCTATCCCACAGGTGGGAAGTGGTCACTGCCCAACTGATCCAGAGAGCCCATTACCAAGCCCAGACAAGCTTTCCCTTTTTCCACTTCCATCTTCCAATCCCTACCCCACTTCTCCTTCTTCCCTCTGTCAGATTCCAAGCCCTTCCATTTGACATTTTGAGAAACCATTCAACTGGGCTGAATGGGAAAGGAAATATGGAAAAATTCATGGATTCTCCAACTCTTCTCAAACCACCTTGGGAGCCTTAGAGCCAGACATTTAGTTTCAATAAAAAGAGAGAGAAAAAAGGGGGACAAGCTGAATTCAATTTCTCCAATTATCCAGGCCTTGGTCTGCCCCCAACCAATCAACAAACACGGGAGTCTTTGGAACCTTGAGCTCAAATGCTGGGCATATACTCACTGTTAATCAGCATCCTGAACACCAAAAGCTGGAGAGGGAGAAAGAGAGAAGAAGGCTCACCTTCACTGAATTTAGAAATTCTGTGAGCTTGCTAATTGGCTGTGCTCCCTCTAAAGTCTTATTGGCTGGTTCCGCCTTCTTCCAGGAGGTTCTAATCTCCCTGATGATTTAGGGGAGGTGGGTCTTCAGGTTATTTAGAGAGGCCACCTCCTCTTTTACCCTTTTTTCTTCTTCTGGCCCTGTTTAGATTGAAAGCCCTGTGTGGGACAGGGACTGTATCCTATTTGATTATCTTGTATCTACTCCAGAGGTTAATGTAATACTTGGCAAAAAGTAAGTGTTTAACAAATACTTCAATTATTTTAGTTTTAATTCTAGCCTGCCTATTTCTTCTCATTCACCTCTTGGAAGTTAATCCCACTGTTACTGGAGGGTGGCGAATAGCTTGCCTCCAACCTGAGACTTGGTTTGCATCCACCGGATGGAATCGCCCATGATTCTGGGCCTGGCTGACCGGACCTGGGCCAGCCAACAGAGCGGTAAGCCTGATCTATTGATAATAATAATAATAACAATTATAGTATTTAAGTGCTTATTATGTACTAGGCACTATACTAAGCACTGGGTTAGATAAAAACAAATTGAATTGGACCCCGTCCCTGCCCTACATAGGGTTCACATTCTCTATCCCCATTTTACAAATGAGGTAACTGAGGCACAGAGAAGTGAAGGGACTTACTCAAGGTCACACAACAGACATAGAGAAATGAAATGAGGTTCACACAACTGACAAGTGCCGGAGTTGGGATTAGAACCCATGACCTTCTGATTTTCAGGCTCGTGCTATATCACTACAAGCCCGGCCCAGGATTGGGTGGCCCAGTCAGTCATTCAATCATATTTATTGAGCGTTTACTGTGTGCAGAGCACTGTACTAAGCGCTTAGGAAGTACAAGTTGGCAAAAAAATAGAGATGGTCCCTACCCAACAGTGGGTAGCCCCCATTCTTCTTTGGGTGGGGCCTGGTTGGCACCATTACTGGGATTTGTGGATTTGTGCTTGTACGCAGACCACTTTGTGTTTTCTTGTTTGGTTTTTCTTTTTAAACAGTATTAGGTAGATACAAGCTAACCAGGTTGGACACAATTCTTGTTCCAAGTGAGGCTCACAGTCTTAATTCCCATGAGAAGCAGTGTGGCCTAGTGGATAGAACCCGGGCCTGGGAATCAGAAGGATCTGTGTTCTAATCCTAAATCTGCCACTCTCAAAGTCTGTTGTGTGACCTTGGGCAAGTCACTTCTCTGTGCTTCAGTAGCCTCATCTATAAAATGGGAATTAAGACTGTGAGCCCTACATGGGATTTGGGTTACATCCAAACTGATTTACTTGTATCCACGCCAGTGCATAGAACAGTGCCTTACACACAGTAAGCACTTAACACATGGCATTTATTAGTATTATTATTTTACAGATGAGGGAACTGAGGCACAGTGAAGTGACTTTCCCAGGGTCACACAGCATTGTCAGGGCCAGAATTAGCACCTAGGTCCTTCTGACCCCCAGGCCTGGGCTGTATCTACTAGGCCATGCTGCTGTTCTGTCGCTTTCAATAGCCTAACTGATGGAAAGGCACGTGTTGGGTGGAATGTTGAGCATGTGTGAGGTTTCCCCTGTGCATGCTCACGGTTCGGGTTGCAGAAGATTCTCCCATTGCCCAACTAACCTATCAGATTGGGCCCAACTGGGCATGTGCATTAGAGTTGGATCAGGAACAGATGAGGATTTCTCCATGGAATTTGATCACTGCGGATTGCCGGTTTGGATCACTGCATTGAGAAAAGCTGGAGGATTTTGCAGTGGAATTCTGTGGGCTAGCACAAACCTCCACTTGGCCAATGTTGAAAAACAGCCTGTGTGAGTCCTTTGTCTTTGTTAATGAGGCAGGGGGCAACCCTCACTTGCTTCCTCTGCTGTTTCTCCCCCCTCCCCAGCTGTTTCTCCCAGGCTGCAGCTGCAGGGTCACCTAGACCTGAGCTGGCCCTTCCAACTGGCCCCTGTCCCTCCTACACAAGCGGCAGCTGGGGAAGGCCTCAGCCTTCCAGGAGGTGGTCAGCATGGATAACTGGCAGATTAGCCAGTTCCACCACTTCCACTGCTGCCCAGGGCTTGGGGTTATGGGGTGCTCTCTTCCTGTTCCCGGAAAACCTGTCAAGTCCCTAGGCCACTGTGATTCAGGAGGATGACAAACCCACCTTCTCCAACGCTCTGCTGGAAAGTCTGTCATTCCTCCTGGAAAGTGCTCCTTCCAAACCAGTTGTGGGCAGAGAGTGTGTCTGTTATATTGTTTTATTGTACCTTCCCAAGCACTCAGTACAGTGCTCTGCACACAGTAAAGGCTCAATAAATACATTCTTGCCTCTAGTGTAAACAGAGCCACAAAAGCTTCACATTTGGCCCTTTTTACAACCCAGGGCATTTTTTCATCCTAATAACAGCCTTCTCTTGTAGCAGGTGATTTGTTTCAGGGGTCTCTGGTGTCTCATTATGGAGTCTGGAGTTCAGTGCACCCAAAACGCACCTTTTCAGCCCCAGGATTCCTTGAGGGTAACCACTTAATAATAATAATATTAATAATAATAATGATGGTATTTAAGCACATACTATGAACCAAGCACTGTTCTAAGCGCTGGGGTAGATGCAAGATAATCAGTTTGTCCCACTTGGGGTTCACAGTCTTCATCCCCATTTGACAGATGAGGGAACTGAGGCCCAGAGAAGTTAAGTAACTTGCCCAAGGTCACACAGCTGACAAGTGGCAGAGTTGGGATTAGAACCAGTGACCTCTGACTCCCAAGCCCGGGCTCTTTCCACTAAGCTACGGAGAGCTCTCCATGATTTAAATCCCT
Source organism: Tachyglossus aculeatus (assembly GCF_015852505.1). Classification (NCBI taxonomy): domain Eukaryota; kingdom Metazoa; phylum Chordata; class Mammalia; order Monotremata; family Tachyglossidae; genus Tachyglossus; species Tachyglossus aculeatus. Next base: position 39,757,204 of record NC_052070.1, on the reverse strand, counting down.
CTCTCCTATTCTCCCACTCCCTTTTGTGTTGATCTGACTTTTTCCCTTTATTCATCCCCCTCCTCCCAGTCCCATAGCACTTAAGTACATATCTGTCATTTAATTATTTACAGTAATGCTGGTCTCCCTCAACTCGACTGTAAGCTCGTGGCGGGGCGGGCTGGAAACGTCTGTTTATTGTTAACCCTGCACTCTCCCAAGCACTTAGTACAGTGCTCCGCACAAAGTGCTCAATAAATACAACTGAATGAATGAATGATTTAAGGCGGTCAACGGGCCATTTTAGAACCTTCTTCAGGGGACTCTCGAGGGAAACCGTTTGTCCCAGGACTATGGGTCCTCATGGTCGAGGGACTTGAAGTTAGGACAATCCCCGAGCTTCCTGCATGGCTATGGGGGTTGGGGCGGGTTGGCTGCATGGTCAGGAGGTTTTGATTGGGGACAAACATCCCTGTGAAGAAAGTCAGCATCTTTTCTGGGAAGGAAGTTCCAGTTCCATAATAGAGGAGCCTGATCCGACTGGCTGGGAAACTCCCAGAAGGGCTGAGGGCCAGTTAGCTGGGAATATTCTGCTTAAAGTCCAGAGGGACCGTTGACATCATTATTGCCACTGACTGAGCACCTGCTGAATTCAGAACACTGTGCTGAGCACCTCTTGTGGTTAGTGTCCTGTGCTGAGCAACTACTGTGTGCAGTAGTTGTGTACTCAATGCCTACTATGTGAAGACGACTGTTATATTGGAATCTCCCAAGCACTTAGTTTAGTACTCTGCACACAGTAATCACTCAAATATGACTGATTGGGCAGAGCACTCTACTGAGTATAATTCTACTATATCTATAATTCTATTTATATTGATGTTATTGATGCCTGTCTACTTGTTTTGTTGTCTGTCTCCCCCCTTCCAGACTGTGAGCCTGTTGTTGGGTAGGGATTGTCTCTGCCAAATTGTACTTTCCAAGCGCTTAGTACAGTGCCTTGCACACATTAAGCGCTCAAATATGATTGAATCAATCAATCATATTTAATCAATCGTATTGAGCGCTTACTGTGCGCAGAGCACTGTACTAAGCGCTTAGCGATTGAATGAGTATCTATTGCTTGCCGAACACTGTAGTGAGCACTTACTCTATATAGGGCACTGTAGTGAGTGCTTCTTTGAAGAATGTACTGTACTGAGCACCTGTGGTTTGCAAACCACTGTGCAGAATGCTTGTTTGTGGAGTACTGTACTGGGTAACCCTTCTGAATACCGAGTCCTGGCTTAAATGTCTTTTGACTACTAAATACTGGATTGAGTACATACTCTGTTTGCAGAGCACTGTACCCTGCTTTCTAGGAGCTTAGTATCTAATGGGGCAGACAAGCAGAAATGTGAGGGTAGACAAAATTAATAGGCACAAGAGAACCAATCCTAATTTTAGCACCCCTTCTCTCCCATTCCACTTTCCCCAACTCCCCCAGAGCTCAACACGAGCAAAATGAAGAAGCCTCAAGGGTGATGTCATGCACTCACTGATTCCTGGGCTTCACAAACCCGTGGGGATCCACAGCCCACAGTCCTCGGCTCCCTCTGTCCCCTCCAAGGGAAAAGATTCTAAAATGTCTCTGCTCATCCGCAGCCCCCACAGCTTCTCCTAGACTGAAACAAGGAAATCCACTGTGGATGGCATATGATTTTTAAATGGCATTTGTTAAGCACTTACTATTTGCCAGGCCCTGGTCTAAGTGCTGGGATAGATACAAGCTAATAGGTTGAACACAGTCTCTGTCCTACATGGGGTTCACAATCTTAACCCCCATTTTACAGATGAAGTAGCTGAGGCACAGAGCAGCCAAGTGACTTGCCCAAGATCACACAGGGGACAAGTGGCAGAGTGGGGATTAGAACCCAGGTCCTTCTGATTGCCAGGCCCATGCCCTATCCACTAAGTCATGCTGCTTCAGCATTTCACTTTTAACGGCATATCGCTCTTAACAAAGAACAGACTTTTGCCTCGGTGTTTTCCAGGGCAAGCATCAAAGCAGTATGGCCTGGTGGAAAGCTCGGGCCTGGGAATCAGAGGATGTGGGTTCTAATCCCTGCTCTGCCCCATGACTTTGTGACCTTGGGTAAATCACTTCTCTGGGCCTCAGTTACCTCATCTGTAAAATGGGGTTTGACTGTGAGCCACATGTGGGACAGGGACTGTGTCCAACCGGATTAGCTTGTATCTACCCTGGCTTTTAGAACAGTACTTGACACATAGTAAGTGCTTAACAAATACCACAATTATTATTAAAGAATTATTATTATTATTATTATTATTAGAGAAGCAGCGTGGTTCAGTGGAAAGAGCATGGGCTTTGGAGTCAGAGGTTATGGGTTCAAATTCCGGCTCTGCCAATTGTCAGCTGTGTGACTTTGGGCAAATCACTTCTCTGGGCCTCAGTTACCTCATCTGTGAAATGAGGATTAAGACTGTGAGCTCCCCTGTGGGACAACCTGATCACCTTGTTACCTCTCCAGTGTTTAGAACAGTGCTTTGTATATAGTAAGAGCTTCATAAATGCCATTATTATTATTATTATTATTATTTATTACTATACATTGAGATCCAAACTGAGAATGGGGTCCCTAGTTGTCAGCTGCCTTCATCTGAGGAGCGGACCCCTAGAGGATACCCCACCACCATCCCCCGCCAATGCCGTTCTTATTCCGTTCGATTCACTACTACCAAGCCTCTTTTATGCCTCTATTCTCTCCCCCCCCCCCCCACCCCAAGTAGAATTACTTTTATCTGCAAGTGATTTAAACTCTAAAGTTTACTGAAGATTTAAAGAGTGTGAACACAGTTGGAATGTTTTAAACTAACAGTACAAGTTGCATTTTAAGAAAATAATTAAATCCCTTGGGAGGCGTGGTTTCTGGAGTAATGACAGATTCAAGGCTGACTTTCCCTATATGGAGTTTCCAAATAATAAAATATCTTCGATTCCCTACTGATGTCAGACGAGAACCTGTTAGTGTGTGAGTGGACTGTCATTTATTTATTTATTTTTTTTTTTTAAGAGGGCCCCTTTGGTGTCTTAAAGATACAGGGCGCTGGAGGTAATCTCACTTGCAAAACTTTGGCGAGGAGTACAGTGAGTTTATTGACTTATTCTGCTTACAAATGTATCCTTTTACCCTATTGCTCATTTGCTTTTTTGGATTTCCTGAACACTGAGCTTTGTCTGAGGCCTGAACAGTAGGTCCTGGAAAATCCTGGGAAACAAGGCTCACTTATTTCATTATGGTCAGGGAACGTGTCTGCTAATTCTGTTGGATTGTACAACAGAATTAGTGCTTAGTACAGTACTCTGCACATAGTAAATACTAAAGTAAGTACAGTAAATACTATGAGAAGCAGCATAGCCTAATGGGAAGAGCATGGGTTGGGAGTCAGAGGATGTGGGTTCTAATCCTGGTCCCGCCACCTGTCTGCTGTGTGACCTTGGGCAAGTCACTTCACTTAATAATGGCATTAAGCGCTTACTATGTGCAAAGCACTGCTCTAAGCACTGGGGAGGTTACAAGATGATCAGGTTGTCCCATGGGGGGCTCACAGTCTTAATCACCATTTTACAGATGAGGTAACAGGCACAGAGAATTTAAGTGACTTGCCCAAGTTACACAGCTGACAATTGGCAGAGCTGGGATTTGAACCCATGACCTCTGACTCCAAAGCCCATGCTATTTCCACTGAACCACACTGCTTCACTTCTCTAGGCCTGTTACCTCATCTTTAAAATGAGGATGAAGACTGTGAGCCCTACATGGGACAACACAATTACCTTGAATAATAATAATAATAATGGTATTTTGTTAAGCACTTATTATGTACCAAGCACTATTCTAAGTGCTGGAGTAGATACATGTAATCAGGTTGTCCCACGTGGGGCCCACAGTCTTCATCCCCATTTTACAGATGAGGTAACAGGCACGGAGAAGTTGTGACTTGCCCAAAGTCACACAGCTGAGAAGTGGTAGAGCTGGAATTAGAACCCATGACCTCTGACTCCCAAGCCTGTGTTCTTTCCTCCACTCTGGTGCTTAAAAAACAGTGCTTGGCACATAATAAGCACTTAACAAATGCCATTATTATTATTGAATGGTTGGTTATATTTACTGAGGACTTACTGTGTACAGGGCACTATATTAAATGCTTGGAAGAGTACAGTAGAGTGAGGAGACATCCTGCCCTCATGAAGCTTATATTCTACTTCATGCAGAGCACTGTACTAAGTGTTTCGGAGAGTGCAATAGAGCTGGTAGACACAATCCTTGCCCTCAGGGACCTGATAGTCTAGTGGGATGCCAGTGGCTAAGCTGGGCTGTGTATTGTGCCATCTGGAAACGCTTGGCCTGGACCGTGACAACAACCAGGGGGATGTGGGAGGAGGAGGAAGAGGGACAGGAGGTTGGGGAGAAGACTGGAGATCCATGCTGGAGTCTGGGATCTGAACGAGGAGTCCTGGGAGGGCATCTCCCATCCTTTCCTGGAAAGGTACATAATCTGTGGAAAGGGCTTCAGTGTGGGGATGAGCCTGGGTGGCTGCTGGGTGACCAGCCAGTGGTGTTCTTGTGGGTAACATACTAGGCACTTCCTGGCCCTGCCCTGCAGCCCCGTGCTGTCTGCCTCCATTGCTTCCCATGGTCTCTCCCTCTGGTGGCTCCAAGCCTCTTCAAGGAACGGAGGAAGAGAGCCGGGCTGGGCTTGCATTCAGGAAAACAGAGAATTAATTTGTCAGAATTCATCCCTGAGCTCAGAGGAGGAAACATTAACTGTCGTTATGTCACTCTGGCGGCAACTGGTCGGGAGCTGGAGGAGTGGGAATCATAGATTGCTTAGAGAAGTTAAAGGACGTACTCAAGGTCACCTACCAAGCAATTGGCAGAGCTGGGATTGGAACCCAGGCTCTCTGACTCTGAGGCCCCTGATCTTTTCATTAGGCCATGCTGCTTCTCAAGTTATGTTTTCATTAAATATAACCTTCCCCTCTGTCCCTCTGGATACCCAGACTAGTCTTCAAGCCTTAATGATAGAGAGTTACCACCCAACTTTGTTTGTGTTCCTTTTAATGTATGTGATTGGTATTCACACAAGAAGCAGCATGGCTCAGTGGAAAGAGCCCGGGCTTGGGAGTCAGAGGTCGAAGGTCCTCATCCCGGCTCTGCCACTGATCAGCTGTGTAACCTTGGGCAAGTCACTTGACTTCTCTGGGCCTCCGTTCCCTCATTTGTAAAATGGGGATGAAGACTGAACCCCGCATGGGACAACCTCATTACCTTGTATCTACCCCAGTGCTTAGAACAGTGCTTGGCACATAGTAAGTGCCTAAATGCCATAATTATTATTACATGCTTGTTTCAATAAGATAAATTGATGGCATTGATGAAGCTCTTATTCTGTCCTAAATCCCATCCTAAGTGATGGAGATAGAAACAGGATAATCTGACCCAGTCCCTGGCAGCTTGTAAATTGTAGTTGTCTTATGCTGTTGAGTCATGTCTGACCCATAGTGATGCCATGGACACATGTCTCCCAGAACACCCCGCTCTCCAGCTGCAATTATTCTGATAGTGCATCCATGAAGTTTTCTTCATAAAAATAAGGAAGTGGTTTACTATTGCCTCCTTGCACGCAGTGAACCTGAGTCTCCACCCTCGACACTCTCCCATGCTGATGCTGCGCAGCACAGGTGAGTTTTGACTTGTAACAGATTGCCTTCCACCCCCTAGCCACTGGCCAAGCTAGGAATAATAATAATAATAATGATAATAATGACATTTGTTAAGTGCTTACTATGTGCAAAGCACTGTTCTAAGCACTGGGGAGCTTACAAAGTGATCAGGTTGTCCCACGGGGGGCTCATAGTTTTCATCCCCATTTTACAGCTGAGGTAACTGAGGCCCAGAGAAGTGAAGTGACTTGCCGAAAGTCACACAGCTGACAGTTGGTGGAGCCAGGATTTGAACCCATGACCTCTGACTCCAAAGCCCGGGCTCTTTCCACTGAGCCATGCTGCTTCTCCGCCTCTGCTTGACTCTTCCTCCCATAGTCGAGACTGGTAGAGTACTGGAAGCTCTCCAGGTGTGACCATTGTAAGGGACTGCAGGAAACTTGCCCCTAGTTTGCCACTGAGGAAACTAAGGCCCAGAGGGAGGAAATGATAGAGCTGAGACTCAAACTTGGATCTCCTGACTTTCTCATATTCTTTAGCCCTGAGAGGCCCAGTTCATTCTAGGATACAGCCTGGCCTGGAGGATAAAGCCCAGACCTGGGAGCTACTCCACCACTTGCTTGCTGTGTGACCTTGGACAAGTCACATGACTTCTCTGGGCCTCAGTTTCCTCAACTGCAAAATGGAGATTCCATACCTGTTCCTGCCTACCTAGAACATGAGCCCCGTGTGATGCTGGGACCGTGCCCAAACTACTTAAGTTGGGGCTACCACAGTGCTTGAAAATTAGTAAGTGCTTGACCAATCTTGTATGGGCAGGGACTCTGATTATTGTTATATTGTACTCTCCCAGGTGCTCTGCACACAGTAAGTGCTCAATAAATGCAACTGAATTAATCATTCTTCCCATTAGACCTCACTGCTGCCCTGTGTGGTTGCTTTTTGCATGCAAGGATGATATTCCTGATGGTTTAAATCCTATCCATTCAATCAGTCATTCAGTTATATTTATTGAGAGCTTGCTGTGTGCAGAGCACTGTCCTAAATGCTTAGGAGAGCATAAGAGAGTTGTTAAACTGGAGCTTATACTTGTAAGGGCTCAAAACATACCATTTATCGACTGACTGATTGCCAGAATGATCCTAAGTGTGATGAATACTTAATTCCACACAGAAAAATCATCCTTTGCCCAGATGGTGCCCTTACCCTTTGCATCCATTCAAGGAGAGCCAACCCTCTCTTGATCACTGCCTTCCAAACCTGCCTACCAGCTGCTTTCATCTCCAAAGAGCCTGCTGGTCTTACCCGATGGGTTAAACCTGGGCTCCTCTGCTCTCCACACCTCATCTCTTCCCACCATTCTGCCCTCCGAGCCAGAACTCTAGCCTCTCCCAACCATCAGGATGGCTGCTTCTTGGGGGGGGGGGGGGGGTGTCTGTGGTTGCTCATAGTAGATGCCTCTCATTTTGGAGATGGAGGCTTCCATGTTCAGAGACAGAGGCCATTTCTCCAGCACCCCCCTCCTCTTTCTGGGCCACTGAGGGCTAATTCTTCCTGGTAATTTAATTACCCACAACATTTGGCCATTAACACCCCAATCCGAAGCACAGGGCAGGTCACGGGCTGTTAACCAACCGAGTTTTCTGCAGCCTTGTTTACTGGCCGATTTGGGGAGGATCATTTGGGTCTGTGGAGGGTAGGGAGCCAATGTGGGTCCAGTGCTCACTGTTCACACCCAGGAGCTCCTGTTCCAGGTAGATGATGGGTTGCTATGTGGCTGAGAACCCCCAAAGGTGGGGGAGAGGTCAGCTGGGAACAGGCAGGTTTGGGCTGTCAAATCCCTTGGAATCTCTTGGTGATGAGATGGGTTAGGGTACACTATTCCTGGAATGATGATTGGACTGCAAATGTTTTAGAAAATCAGACCAAAAGAGGCACCAAACTAGGTCCATCCATCCCTGGAGTCTGCTGCCAACAGAGGCAAAATGGATCTTGGAAGATCCATGAGGTGGATGTCAATTAATGGATCAATCCAAAGTACTGCGCACTTTCCATGTGAAGAACACTGTACTGAATGCTTGGTGGGCATCCAATTACATGGTTAGGGATATCCCAACATGGCTTAGTGGAAAGAGCATGGGCTTGGGAGTCAGAGGACATGGGTTCTAATCCCTGCTCCACCACTTGCCTGCTCTGTGACCTTGGGCAAGTCACTTAACTTTTCTGTGCCTGTTACCTCATCTCTAAAATGGGGATTAAAAGTATGAGCCCCACGTGGGACAACCTGATTACCCTGTATCTACACCAGTGCTTAGAACAGGGTTTGGCACATAGTAAGTGCTTAACAAATACCCTAATGATAATTAACAACCCTCACTTTCCTTCTTATACTCCACATTGATTTTCTCCTTCATGAAATGAACTGCATGGTTTTGAGCTTTCCTCCCTCCATCCTTAACCTGATCCTCCAATAGACATCATAAACCTATTATCTGTGAATCTTCCTCAATCTTTGTGAAGCCCCTGAACCTTTGAACCTACACCTCTCACCCCCTAGGAATCCATTTTGCATATGATGTCCCTCAATCCCTGGAAATCTTTCTTGAACTTTTTAACTATCCTAACATTTCCTCTTCTATCCCTAACATTTTTTCAATAGTATTTGTTAAGCCCTTACTGTGTGCGGGGCACTGTAATAAGCGCTGGGGTAGATCAGTGCTTAGAAAAGTGCTTTGCACATAGTAAGTGCTTAATAAATGCCATTATTATTATTATTATTATAAACTAATCAGGGTGGACAAAATCCATGTCTCGCATGGGGCTCAAAATCTTAATCCCCATTTTGTAGGTAAGGTAACTGAGGCACAAAAGTTAAGTCCATCCAGCAGAGAAGTGGAGGAGCCAGGATTAGAATCTAGATCCTTCTGATTGCCGCACTTGTGCTCTTTCTACTAAGCCAGGCTGCTGCTTGGCACATTGCCTCTAATAACCCATCAGTTGATCGATCAATTGTATTTCCTACTGTGTGCAGGGAGAGCGATTGGTGATTGGGAGTGTCACAATCAAGTGGCTTGGTCCCTGCCCTCAAGGAGTTTTCAGTTTAAAGGAGGAAACTGAATGACACAAATCATTCACAAAAGTTAGAGGAGAAGAAACCGAAATGTTAATAGCAAAGGTAAGGTAAAAACTCTATGGATACATTACCAGAATGATTGCAGATAGAGAACGGAGCATCCTGGGAGAGATGTGTCCATGGTGTTGCTATGGGTCAGAAACGACTCGACGGCATAAGACAAGACAAGGATTAAAAAAAATACAAGTAGAATAAGTCAAGAAAATGTGCAACCCTAAGCGATATAAACCTAAGATCAAAAAATACCATGGTTTGATTAATAATACTCTCTCAAAGCCAAATACAATAGTCTGTAGAGAGTAGGTGCCCACTGACTGGCTGATGGATTGCTAGTAGGTCACTGGAGGGAGAATTAGAGATGAAGAGAGGGCAGTTATAGGTGTTGGATGGTTTGTGCTGGATCACTGGATCCAGGGTTTTGAAGGATTCATGCTGAGTCACAGTGGGGGGGAAAGAGTCAGGGGTGTTGGATGGTACATCCTTAGCCACGATGCAGGTGATCAGGGCAACCAGCACATGGAGAAGCAGCTTGTCTTAGTGGAAAGAGCATGGTCTTGGGAATCAGAGGACATGGGTTCTAATCCCAGCTCCACCACTTACCATTTGTGTGACCTTGGGCAAGCAACTTAACTTTTCCATGCCTGTTACCTAATCTGTAAAATGAGGATTAAGACTGTGAGCTGCATGTGAGACCACCTCATTACCCCAGCACTTAGAACAGTGTTAAGCACAATAGTAAGCATGTAACAAATATCATCATCATCATCATCATCACATGACTCCTCTAAACATCAATCAATCAATTGTATATATTGAGTGTCTACTGTGTGCAGAGCACTCTACTAAGCTTTTGGCAGAATGCAATATAACAAAGCTGGTAGACACATTCCCTGCCCACAAGCATCTCACTGCCCCTGTCAGAGACCGAATCCTGGGCTGGGCAGCCTGGGAGCTGGCGAAGTGGAGGTGGGGGTAAGACTCAAAGTCTGTGGTCTTATGTGGATCTTGCCCCTGGAGGGCAGAGATGTGGGTAGGGGACATGGGCACAGAGGACCTGCCTTTTCTCATCTGTCACAGATCAGTCTTGGTGCCTGTGTGGGTCAGAACTGGTCATCTTCCCGCTTCCTATGAAGCCCAGGGGCTGGCTACACTTCAACCTCATCCCAATCAATCAATTAATGGTACTTATTGAGTACTTACTGTGTGCAGAGCACTGTACTAAGTGCTTGGGAGAATACTACTGTATTCCCTACTGTATTCTAGACACATTCCCTGCCCACAATGAGTTTATAGTCTCCCAACTCAGCGCAAACTCATCTCCCAGCCACGGCTTGCTCTGAACTCTTCTGCCTTGGATTTGTTGGTCACATCTCTCTCCCTGTGGTGAACTCTCCCCCTCCCCGACTCAGCTCTGCCAAATCACGTCCCTCCCCTCCTTCACAACCTGTCTGAAGAGGCATCTCTTTCAGGAAGCCTTCTGGATTGATGCTCTCCAGCCTTTCCTGGATGGCCACACCCTCGCCACTTCAGCACTCGTGACTGTCTTTGTCTGCCTATATCTGCTGATTCTATCACTCCTTAGTAGAGCAGATTCATTCATTTATCTATATCTCCCCCTATGAACTCTGAGGACCTTGAGGACACAATTGCATTAGATTTCTTTGGGTCAATCAACAGTATTTATTGAGCATTTACTGTGTACGGAGTACTGTAGTAAGCGCTTGGGCGAATACAGTACAACAGAATTTTAGCAGACATGTTCTCCGCCCATAACAATTTCCCTCAAACTAGTGACATGATCTGCACACAGTCAACAGTTAGTGCAGGACTTGGCACTCAGTTGATGCTTTAGACAGTGCTGTACTCACAGTAGGCCCTGGGATAGTGGCTGTATTCTGTAGTTGCTCTCTACAGTGCTCACCAACCTTAGCCCCTTGGTCAATTGTGCTGCTACTGATTCCCTCCCAAAACCCTTGTGTGGAGGGGTGGAACAGGGGATGTCTTGGATGAAGTAGTCATGAGCACAAGTCTAGGAGAGAGGAATTCTCACCATGGCTCACCAGACCCCCTCTCTGCCCCAACCCCCCTTCTGCTTCTTGCTGATGCCAAGTTATGTTTATGAAGAAACCCACGGCGATACCGTAGCAAATACCGATATAATTAAGAGATTTAATGACGGCTTTGCCCGATATTGGGGATTTGTTATGCCTCTCATTACCCATTTTAACAAGGCAGTTTCTTCATGAGAGGGCTCTGTGTCTCAGGGCTGCTCTCCGTGCCATGTGTTACTTTGATTAGAACTCCTTTTTATTGAGTAACAGATTAAAAATGCACATAAAACCCACAGAAGAGGCCTGTATGTGTTGTGTGTGTGTGTGTGTGTGTGTGTGTGTGTGTATACACACACACACACACACACACACACGTGGGGGAGGGGAGAAGGGGGAGTCTTTTCATTCCCACTCTGCTCTTTTCTGCAAACTCTTCCTTCTGTTTTTACAGCTCTGTAAGCAAACTAGGTCCTGGCAGTAGAGGGACTGGAACCAGAGAAAGAGCTGAATTTTTCGATCAGTCAATCAATCAATCATTCATATTGTAGAGCACTGTATTAAGCATTTGGGAATATACACTACAACAGAGTTGCTTTTTTAAAATATGGTATTTTTAAGTGCTTATTATGTGTCAGGCACTGTTCTTAGTGCTGGGGAAGGTAATAATTATTATAGTATCTGTTAAGCGCTTACTATGTGCCAGTCACTGTTCTAAACTCTGGGGTAGATACAAGGTAATCAGGTTGTCCCATGTGGGGCTCAGTTTTAATCCCCATTTTCCAGATGAGGTAACTGAGGCACAGAGAAGTTAAGTGGCTTGCCCAAGGTCACACACTGACAGGTGGTAGAGTTGGGATTAGAGCCCACAGCCTCTAACTAGCAAGCCCATGCTTTTTCCACTAAGCAGCACTGCTTCCCACGGGTTCACAGTCCCACATGGGGCTCACAGTCTTAATCCCCTTTACAGATGAGATAACTGAGGCACAGAAAGGTGAAGTGACTTGCCCTAGGTCACACAGCAGACAAATGGCAGAGCCGAGAATAGAACTCAGGCCCGTTCTCTATCCACTATGCCAGAAATATGCTTCTTAAATCTTCTCTGTCTTTGTGGTCGTCTCCTCCTACTCCTCCTTGTCATCTTCTTCCTCCTTCCTCCTCATCTTCCTCCTCCTTTCTCCAACTTCCTCTCTTCTTCCTTACTTCTTTTTTCTCTTCCTCCTTTTCACCTTCTTTTTCCTCCTCCTTCTCTTTCTCTTCATCATCTTCCTGCTTCTCTTTTTTCTATTTCCTCATCTTCCTCCCCGTCTTCTCTGCTTTCTCCTTCATTCTTTCCCCCTCGTCTTCCACTTTGTCCTTCTCCCCTTACATTTTCTTTTCCTCCTCTTTCTCCACTCTCTCTCTCTCTCTTTCTCTTTCTCAGGAGCTGAGCTGGGTGCTTTATCCCAATGTCAAGACCAAAGAAAGAAGAGCACAATTCAGTGTGTCTGAATTGCTTATTTTGCATTCACTCCAGGGCTTAGCCCAGCATTTGCCATATAGTAAGTGCTCAATCAATCATATTATTGAGTGCTTCCTGGGTGCAGAGCACTGTACTAAGCCCTTGCAAGAGTAATGAATGATGATAAGTGTTAAGCATTTACTATATGCCAATCATTCATTCATTCAATCATATTTGAGTGCTCACTGTGTGCAGAGCACTGTACTAAGTGCTTGGAAAGTACAACTCAGCAACAGATAGAGACAATCCCTACCCAACAACAGGCTCACAGTCTAGAAAGGGGAAGACAGACAACAAAACCAAATAATCACTGTTCTAAACGCTGGGGTGATTACAAGGTAATCAGGTTGTCCCACGTGGGGCTCAGTCTTCACCCCCATTTTTCAGATGAGGGAACTGAGGCACAAAAGTGAAGTGACTTACCCAGGTTCACACAGCAGACCAGTCGCAGAGCCAGGATTAGAACTCACATCCTCTGACACCCCTGCTCTTGCCACTAGGCCATGCTACAATATAACAGAGTTGGTAGACATTCTCTGCCCATAATGAGGTTAAAGTCCAGATGATGATCTTAGTAAATAACCTAGCTAATAACCAATTAACTAACTGATTTTTGATCCCACACCACGCCTCCAGCCCAACAGATAGACACAACTCTAGGTTTTTTCATAGTCATTTCTGTACTTAAGTCCATACCCTCTAATATTTGCATCCTCACCCCATCCCTGTGCCCTCAACACTTTTATAATAATAATAATGACATTTATTAAGCGCTTACTATGTGCAAAGCACTATTCTAAGCACTGGGGAGGTTACAAGGTGATCAGGTTGTCCCATGTGGGACTCAGTTTCAATCCCCATTTTACAGATGAGGTAACGGAGTCACAGAGGAGTTAAGTGATTTGCCCAAAGTCACACAGTTGACAAGTGGTGGAACTGCGATTAGAACCCACGACCTCTGACTCTCAAGCCCATGCTCTTTCCACTAAGCCATGCTGCTTACTGTTCTACTGTACTCTCCCAAGCACTTAGTACAGTGCTCTGCACACAGGAAGTGCTCAATAAATATGATTGATTGTTGCTTCTCCCATCACCCCCAGCACTAAACTGTAAGCTTTTTGTGGGCTGGGACTGCGTCTACTAACTCCATTGTATTTTTACTCTCCCAAGTGCAATGCTCTGTACCCAGGATATGTTCAATAAATGCTATTGATTAATTGATCTGCCCAATTCCCAGCACCCCTGCCAACAGAAGAGGGCAATCTCCTGCAAAGCGGTGGAAATTGCCACTAGGCCATGCTACAATATAACAGAGTTGGTAGACATGTTCTCTGCCCATAATGAGGTTAAAGTCCAGATGATGATCTTAGTAAATAACCCAGCTAATAACCAATTAACTAACTGATTTAACTCAGCTTTCACTGAGTGAGTGCTAGAGTCTCTATTAAGTGGTTGGGAGCGGACAACAGAAGTGAGACAGCCATTCTCCGCCCTAAAGGATCCTACAAGCTTGAAGCAGCATGGCATAGTGGATAGAGCATGGGCCTGGGGTCTAATCCCGGCTCCAATTGTCTGCTGTGTGACCTTGGGCAAATCACTTCACTTCTCTGTGCTTGTTCCCTCATCTGTAAAATAAGGATTGAGACTTCGAGCCCCATGTGGGACACTGTGTCCAACCCTATTTTCTTGTATCCACCCCAGCGCTTAGTGCAATGCCTGGCACACAATAAGCACTTAAATTCCACAATTATTATTATTATTATTATTATTGTTACGATCAAATAGCTAGAGATGAGTGCTTGTACACTTAGTACCATGCCTGGCACACAATAAGCACTTAACACCACAATTATTATTATTATTATGATCAATTGGGTGGAGATGAGTGCAATAGCATTCCCAGCTCCACCTGTCAGGAGTCCAGCCAGCTGAGGAGTGGTAGTAGTGGGCACTGGCTACTTGTCCAGTAGCTGTTTCTTTGACTTTCCAACCCCTCCTCCCATGAGCGAAAGGCAAGGTGATCTCCTTCTCCTCCTCCTCCTCCTTCCCTGTTGATCTTTAAACACCTCTTGTTTTCAAAGGCCTCCCGCCCATCCTCTCGACCCTACAGTTAACACCACCACAGTGGACTCTGGGCTGGGGAAAGCCCTATCATTTACGAGATCGGGAAAGACCATTCTCTCCCTGGGGGCGGGGCCGCTAGAGTTGAGTCCATTTGTATCCAGAGCTAATTCACTGCCAAAAAACTCTCAGATGAGTAATCCTAGGAATCTGCAGTGAAGGAACCACATGGACTGTGGGAAGCAGAGTGATTAAGGCAAGACATACACAAGAAACCTCAGACAGTCCGATCTCCTAACCCTGGAGGAGAGCCCTCTGGTTCCTGCTGAAAATAGGGTTGGGCACCCCCAAAGCAACTATATATGCAGCTGTGTACCCTGATGTAACAATTTAGTGCCTGTCTCCTGAACTTGATAAGTCCCTTGAGGGGTCCTGTCAGTCTGTCAATTGTATTTATTGAGTGCTTACTGTGTGCAGAGCACAATACTAAGAGCTTGGGAGAGTATAGTATAACAACATAACAGACACTTCCTGCCCACAATGAGCTTACAGTCTAGAGGGGGAGAGAGGAATTAAGACACTAACCCTATTGTACTTTTCTATAAGCTTAGTACAGGGCTCTGCACAAGGTATGTGTTCAATAAATACTATTGATTGTTACGGGTCCAGAACAGAAATTTCTGCCCATTGTATCCCTGCTATCAAAGAAACAGAATAGAGGGTTACCAAATTCTGAACTGAATTTTAGTCGAGGGCCAGTCTGAGTTCATTCATTTGATTGTATTTATTGAGTGCTTACTGTGTGCAGAGCACTGTGCTAAGCACTTGGGAAGTACAAGTCGGTAACATATAGAGACGGTCCCTACCCAACAATGGGCTCACAGTCTAGAGTCAATATGCCTATCCCCTAGGGTGGTAATAATAATAATAATTGTGGCATTTGGTAAGCACTTACTATGTGCCATGCACTAATTGTGTATCTACCCCAGTGTTTAGAACAGTGCTTGGCACATAGTAAGTGCTTAACAAATTCCATTGCCATTATTATTATTATTGTTACTACTAAGCACTGAGGTGGATACAAGCAGATTGAGTTGGACACATTCCCTGTCTCTATGGGACTCAGTCTCAGTCCCCATTTTGCAGATGAGGCAACCAAGACCCAGAGAAATGAAGTGCCTTGCCCAAGGTTACACAGCAGGCAAGTAGCAGAGTTGGGATTAGAACCCACAACCTTCTGAGACTCAGACCTCTGCTCTATCCACTACGTCATGGGTAGAGAAGAGCAGAGCACCAAGGGGGAGCCTTGTAGACGTCAATCAACCAACTCAGGAATCCACATCTAATAATAATGAATAATGACAATGTATTTGCTAAGGAGTTAATATATACCAAACACTGTGCTAAGGCTGAGGTAGATACAATCAGGTCAGACATACTCCCTGTCCTACCTGGAGCCCACAGGAAAAGAGGTATTTAATCCCCATTCATTCCTTTATTTGCTTAGGGTGACTTATGGTTGTAAAATTACTTACTCCTTCCCTAATCACCGTGAAAGGCTATTTTGGAACTGGGCTGTGTCTCCTTTAGAATTTAATCCCCATTTTACAGATGAGGAAACTGAGGCAAAGAGAAGTTAAGTGACTTGCCCAAGATCAATCAGCAGTCAAGTGGCAGAGAAGGCGCCTCCCAACTCTATTATATTATGCTCTCTCAGCACTTAGTACAGTGCTCTGCATGTAGTAATTGTTCGATAAATACAACTGATTGGTTCTAGTCCTCTGCTCTTATCATAGGACTGTGAAAAGCCTGTTAACTCCTTGTGGGCAGAGTTGTCTACCAATTCCATTGTATGGTACTTTTCCAAGCGCTTAGTACAGTGTTCTGCACACAGTAAGTGCTCAACAAATACCATTGATTTCACTAGGACATGTTTCACCTAAGAGAAGAGGTTGATCTTGACAATGTAGGCTAGGGGAAGGTCACTGGCTGGGAGATTGAGGTTTTAGTCTTTGCCACTGGCTCACTGCAGGACCTCAAACAAGTTTCTAACCTCTTGGGGCTTCAGCATAGAGAAGCAGCATGGATTAGTGGGAATCCATCAATCAATCGTATTTATTGAGTGCTTACTGTGTGCAGAGCACTGTACTAAGCTCTTGGGAAGTACAAGTTGGCAACATATAGAGACAGTCCCTACCCAACAGTGGGCTCACAGTCTAGAAGGGGGAGACAGAGAAAAAAACCAAACATACTAACAAAATAAAATAAATAGAATAGGTATGTACAAGTAAAATAAATAGAGTAATAAATATGTACAAACATATATACAGGTGCTGTGGGGAAGGGAAGGAGGTAAGATGGGGGGATGGAGAGGGGGATGAGGGGGAGAGGAAGGAGGGGGCTCAGTCTGGGAAGGCCTCCTGGAGGAGGTGAGCTCTCAGTAGGGCCTTAAAGGGAGGAAGAGAGTTAGCTTGGCGAATGGGCAGAGGGAGGGCATTCCAGGCCAGGGGGATGACGTGGGCCGGGAGTCGACGGCGGGACAGGCAAGAACAAGGCACGGTGAGGAGATTAGCAGCAGAGGAGCGGAGGGTGCGGGCTGGGCTGGAGAAGGAGAGAAGGGAGGTGAGGTAGGAGGGGGTGAGGTGATGGACAGCCTTGAAGCAAATTGTGAGGAGTTTCTGCCTGATGCGCAGATTGATTGGTAGCCACTGGAGATTTTTGAGGAGGGGAGTAACATGCCCAGAGAGTTTCTGGACAAAGACAATCCGGCAGCAGCATGAAGCATGGATTGAAGTGGGGAGAGACAGGAGGATGGGAGATCAGAGAGAAGGCTGATGCAGTTGTCCAGATGGGATAGGATGAGAGCTTGAACGAGCAGGGTAGCGGTTTGGATGGAGAGGAAAGGGCGGATCTTGGCAATGTTGCGGAGCTGAGACCAGCAGGTTTTGGTGACGACTTGGATGTGAAGACAGAAGGGGACCAGGGCCAGAAGGCAGAGGGGTTCCTGGGCCGGGAGGCAAAGGGAGACCAGGGCTGAGAGGCAGTGGGGAACAAGGACAGGGAGGCAGAGGGGGACCAGGGCTGGGAGATGGGGACCAGGGCAGAGAAGCAGAGGGGGTCCTGTGCCGAGAGGTGGGGGCAACCAGGTCAGAGAGATCAAGGCAGACCAGAGCCGCAAGGCAGCGGGATACCTGGGCCAGGAGACAGAGGACCAGGGCCGGGAGGCAGAGAGGTAACTGGGCCGAAAGACTGGGGACCTGGTCCAGGAGGCAGAGGCATACCTGGGCTGGGAGAAAGAGAGGGACCAGGGCCGAAAAGTTGCCGCCATCACCGAATGCCATCATCACTATTATTATTCTTCTTAAAATGGAAAGAGTAATGCCTGGTCATCCCTACCTCACATAGATGCAGTGGGGACAAAATGAGATCATTTGTATGAAGGTTCTTTGGAAAAATGAAAGCACAATCTCCAGTCATGACTACAATCATCATTAATTCATTAATAATGGCATTTATTAAATGCTTACTATGTGCAAAGCACTGTTCTAAGCGCTGGGAGGATACAAGGTAATCAGGTTGTCCCATGTGGGGCTCACAGTCTTCATCCCCATTTTACAGATGAGGTAACTGAGGCCCAGAGAAGTGAAGTGACTTGCCCAAAGTCACACAACTGACAAGTGGTGGAGCCGGGATTTGAACCCATGACCTCTGACTCCAAAGTCTGTGCTGTTTCCACTGAGCCATGCTGCTTCTCTATATAATTCTCATATATATATTCTCATTATTATTATTTAGAGATATTTGAGTAATGGGAACTTCTGAAGAGGTGTGTATTCAATTGTATTTCAAGTTTTTAATTCAGATTCCATTATATGTAGTGATTTTGTGTCTCCAAATTAGAGTGGGAGCTCTGTGTGAGCAGGGACCATAAC
Source organism: Tachyglossus aculeatus (assembly GCF_015852505.1). NCBI lineage: Eukaryota > Metazoa > Chordata > Mammalia > Monotremata > Tachyglossidae > Tachyglossus > Tachyglossus aculeatus. The sequence continues at coordinate 39,738,822 of NC_052070.1, read as the reverse complement.
TTTTGCTTCTGCAATGTTTTCCCATGCCTCTTAGCAGGCACCAAACTCAGCGCCCACTCTATACATCCTACTAAAACTACTACTGTAGACTGTAAGCTTCTTGTGGGCAGCGATCATGTCTGCCAACTCTACCATATTGTACTCTCCCAAGCACTTAGTACAGTCTGAAAGCACTTAATGAATAATAATAATAATAATAATGGCATTTGTTAAGCGCTTACTGTGTGACAAGCACTGAATACCACTGCCTGATTGACCGGGAGCTGGTTAGAAATAGGGAAGTGGGTTAATTAATATTTATGGTATTTAATTATGGGTTCAGGAGTGGATGGAGGATTTTTAAGTTCTTTTCCACTGTCCCTCTAGCCAAACGACACATATGTGGTCAACCACACCAATTAGGGAAGCAGTATGGCCTCGTGGATGGAAACAGGCCTGAAAGTCAGGAGGACCTGAGTTCTAATCCTGGCTGCCCCCCTTGTGTCCTGTGTGTTCTTGGACAAGTTACTTATCTTCTTGGTGCCTCATTTACCTCATCTGTAAAATGGGGATTAAGACTGTGAGCCCCATATGGGACCGGGACAGTGTAAAACCTAATTAGCTTGTATCTATCCCAGTGCTTAGAACAATGCTGGACATGTAATAAGAGCTTTACAAATACCATTATTATTATTAGTAGTATCATTAATAATAATAATAATAATATTGTTATTAGCGTGGGAAGATGATGGATCCAGTCCAGTCTCCACTGGTGATTCTAAAGGAAATGCAGTCCAGGTCCAAAGTAGCCCTGCCCTATCAAGGTGATTATGGAAGGGGAGAGTTTCATTTAACAAAGAAAAGGTCACTCCAAACAAATGAAAGAATGAGTGAATGAATGACGAAGAAAAGAAATAAATATTGAAAACACCAGATTCCCCACACCCTGAGCCTTCGTTTTGGGGGGAAAGCACTGGCTATTATTTTCACAATACCTTGCATTCATTACTTGCCTTAGAAATGCTGTGCTGTGTCTGGAAAACAGGAAGTGGGCCATAAATCTCCAGTTTAAAAGCCATCTGAAGCTTGTGGACCAGATATGTTCTCAATCAGTAGTCAGGCAGTAAATAAACATTTATAAACAGCAACTGCTCTCAGGCAGATCGACCTCCAGCTATTACAGGGCACAGAAAGAGGAAATTTGTTTAGTCCTGTAAAAGCTCAGGTCATATATCAATAGATTATTAAAAAGGGAAACATTGTGAGCTAATGGCTTATATTGATTTTAATAAACATAAGTCTACAGGATTCAAAGAGATGGCTGAGAGGACATCTTTCTGGATTTACTCCCATGAGAGAGACTATTAATGCAATCAGAACATCCTTTTTAAAAGATAAACTTTTTTTTTTCATTCGCCCAGTACTGAATTTGGGAGACATCTTCAAAAACAAATTAGAGTAGATTTAAAAATTGGTTCATGAATGATGACACAGCACATGATGTGATAAGGCAAATAAAATATTTTAAAATGAGTCCTTACAACAGTCAATCACTGATATTTATGAAGCATTTACTGTGCAGAGCACTGTAGTAAGTGCTTGGAGGAGTACAGTATAATAATAACAATTATGCTATTTGTTAAGCATTTATGTGCCAGGGTAGATATAAGATAATAAGGTTGGAGGCAATCCCTGTCCCACATGGGGCTCCTAGTCTTAACCCCCATTTACAGCTGAGGTAACGGAGATACCAAAAAGTGAAGTGAATTGCCCAAGCTCACACAGCGGACACGTGGCAGAGCCAGGATTAGAACCCACATCCTTTGACTCCCAGGCTATGATTTCCACTAGACCATAATACTACCCTAATATAACGTTATGGCAGAGTTGGTAGACACATCCCCTGCCTGAAACAAGGTTACAGACAAGAGGGGGAGACACCTCTTACAAATTCATTAGCACCATGTAAGTGTTTCCTGATTCACCAAAATCAACTGACTCTTGAACTGCAGGGAACTTTTCTATAATATATGTTTGTCCTTCTCCCTGCTTCCTCTAATTGCAAAGACTCTGTGTCTGTCTGGCCACCACACTGGATTCAAAAATCTGGAGAGCAGTGTTCGTTCCTCCTGCTGTTGTATTTTCCCCACTGTTTGGTATAGTGCTCTGCTCTTGGTAGGTGTTCAGTAAACTCATCATTCTTTTTTTAAATCAATCAATCGTATTTATTGAGCACTTACTGTGTGCAGAGCACTGTACTAGGTGCTTGGGAAGTACAAGTTGGCAACATATAGAGACAGTCCCTACCCAACAGTGGGCTCAGTCTAGAAGGGGGAGACAGAGAACAAAACCAAACATATTAACAAATGACATTTGTTGAGCGCTCACTATGTGCCATGCACAGTACTCAGTGCAAGGATAGATGCAAGTTAATAAAGTTGTCCACATGGGCTTATTGTCTTAATCCCCATTTTGTAGGAGGTAACTGAGTCACCGAGATGCAAAGTGACTTTCCCGCAGTCACACAGCAGACAAGTGGCAGGGCAGGATTAGAACCCAGGTCCTTCTGACTCCCAGGCCTGTGCTCTATCCACTAGGCCACACTTCCTCTCATTCATTCACAATAATTATGATATTTGTTAAGCACTTACTACGTGCCAATCACTGTACTAATTGCTGGAATAGATACAAGTGTCTAAGCAGGTTGGATATAGTCCCTGTCCCTCATGGGGTTCACCATCTAAGCAGGAAGAAATAAGATTTAATCCCCAATTTGTAGAAGAGGACACTGAGGCACAGAGAAGGAGCAGTGTGGTCTGTGTGACCTCGAGCAAGTCACTTCACTTCTCTGTGCCTGTTACCTCATCTGTAAAATGGGGATTAAGACTGTGAGCCCCCCTTTAGAACATGGACTGATTACCTTGTACCTACCCCAGCCATGAGAATAGTCCTTGGCACACAGTAAAATCTTGGCAAATACCACAGAAAAAAGTGATTCAGCCAAGGTCACCCATTAAGCAAATGGCAGAGCAAGCATTAGAACCCAGATCCTCTGACATACAGGCCATACTGTCGACTAGGCCATACTGCTTCCCTGATGGTGATCTGCTTAGTACAGTGCTTTGCACATAGTAAGCATTCAATGAATACGATTGAATGAATGATGTCACCCATTTGGTCAGTGCTGTATGCAAACCCCTCTCAAAGGCCTGAAAAGGACTAAATAGATGATTGATTGTTACATAGTCACAGTTGTCCTTATAATAATAGTATTTGTTAAGCATTTACTAAGTGTTTTACTACTGTTTTATTGTTCTTTTCCAAATGCTTAGTACAGTGCTCTGCACGCAGTAAAAGCTCAAGTATTACTGCCCGGTGGACTGGTTGATCCTTCAGATTGGAAGAAGCCACTGAAGGTGAAATGCACCTTTGAGTTCGTGCATGACTGAAAAGGCAAATTGGGTACCCACAGTTGGAGTTGCATTGTGAGCATAAAAGCGGTCTGTCCTGCATAAAAACAGTCTGTCCCTTGCCATATTCTCATCAGTCAATCAAACAATCAGTGGTGTTTATTGAGCACTTACTGTGTGCTCAGCACTGTATTAAGTGCTTGAGAGAGTATAACAGAATTGGTAGGCACGTTCCCGTTTGGGAATCTGAGTATCATCTTGGGGCACGCATTTAGTTTTGGTTTGGGTTTCACCAGTTGTCTATGTAATACATGAGCACTATTATGATGATTGAATGTATGTATGAATGATGATGATGGTATTAAGTGCTTAAAATGTTCCAAGCACTGTTCTAAGCACTGGGGTAGATACAATCAATCAATCATATTGAGCGCTTACTGTGTGCAGAGCACTGTACTAAGCGCTTGGGAAGTACAAGTTGGCAACATATACAGTCCCTACCCAACAGTGGGCTCACAGTCTAGAAGGGGGAGACGGAGAACAAAACCAAACATATTAACAAAACAAAATAAATAGAAAAGATATGTACAAGTAAAATAAATAGAGTAATAAATATGTACAAACATATATACAGGTGCTGTGGGGAAGGGAAGGAGGTAAGACGGGGGATGGAGAGAGGGGAGAGGAAGGAGGGGGCTCAGTCTGGGAAGGCCTCCTGGAGGAGGTGAGCTCTCAGTAGGGCCTTGAAGGGAGGAAGGGAGCTAGCTTGGAGGATGGGCAGAGGGAGGGCATTCCAGGTCAGGGGGATGACGTGGGCCAGGGGTCGACAGTGGGACAGGTGAGAATGAGGCATGGTGAGATTAGTGGCAGAGGGGTGGAGGGTGGGGGCTGGGCTGTAGAAGGAGAGAAGGGAGGTGAGGTAGGAGGGGGCGAGGTGATGGAGCGCCTTGAAGCTGAGGGTGAGGAGTTTCTGCCTGATGCGCAGATTGATTGGTAGCCACTGGAGATTTTTGAGGAGGGGAGTAACATGCCCAGAGCGTTTCTGGACAAAGACAATCCAGGCAGCGGTGTGAAGTAGGGATTAAAGTGGGGAGAGACAAGAGGATGAGAGATCAGAGAGGAGGCTGATGCAGTAGTCCAGACGGGATAGGATGAGAGCTTGAACGAGCAGGGTAATGGTTTGGATGGAGAGGAAAGGGCAGATCTTGGCAATGTTGCAGAGCTGAGACCGGCAGGTTTTGGTGATGGCTTGGATGTGAGGGGTGAATGAGAGAGCGGAGTTGAGGATGACATCAAGTTTGCGGGCTTGTGAGATGGGAAGGATGGTAGTGCCGTCAACAGTGATGGGGAAAGTCAGGGAGAGGGCAGGGTTTGGGAGGGAAGATAAGGAGTTCAGTCTTGGACATGTTGAGTTTTAGGTGGTGGGCAGACATCCAGATGGAGATGTCCTGAAGGCAGGAGGAGATGCGAGCCTGGAGGGAGGGAGAGAGAGAGGAGGGGCAGAGATGTAGATTTGGGTGTCATCAGCATAGAGATGATAGTTGAAGCCGTGGAAGCGAATGAGGTCACCAAGGGAGTGAGTGTAGATCGAGAACAGAAGGGGACCAAGAACTGAACCTTGGGGAACCCCCACAGTAAGGGGATGGGAGGGGGAGGAGGAGCCCGCAAAAGAGACTGAGAATGAACAACTGGAGAGATGAGGAGAACCAGGAGAGAACGGAGTCTGTGAAGCCAAGGTCGAATAGCGTGTTGAGGAGAAGGGGGTGGTCCACAGTGTCGAAGGCAGCTGAGAGGTTGAGGAGGATTAGGATAGAGTACCACTTGGGTCTCACATTCTTAATCCCTATTTTCAGTTGAGGTAACCAAGGCGCAGAAGTGAAGTGACTTCCCCAAAGTCACACAGCTGACAAGTGGTGGAACCAGGATTAGAACCCACAACCTCTGACACCCAAGCCTGTGTTCTTTCCACTAAGCCATGCTGCCAGGGGAGGATTATTTTGGTTGTTCCATTTAATATTAGCTGCGTACCCCAATAATAATAATAATAATAATGGTATTTGTTAAGTGCTGACTGTGTGCACTGTTCTAAGCACTGGGGTAAATACAAGGTAATAAGGTTGTCCCACATCGGGCTCACAGTCATAATCCCCATTTTATGGATGAGGTAACTGAGGCACAGAGAAGTAAAGTGACTTGCCCAAAGTCATACAGCAAACAAGTGGCAGAGGGGGATTAGAACCCACATCCTCTGACTCCCAAGCCTGTGCTCTTGAAACTAGGCCACACTGCTTCTCTAGCTGGGCTGTTCCCATTATTTTTTATATTTCCTATCCTCATGTCAGACTTTACAAAGCTGCAAACTACCCAACTGTGATGCTATCATTGTGGGTCAAAGGTACATGCCGTTTCTTCTGGGTTCCAAATATCCTTCGGCTATGCAAGCAAATGTGAGATGGTTACAGACATTGCTGCTGCAATCCTTAGCAGTTGAAATTTATTGACGTTTCCATTCTCACTGTATTTGATGTATCTCAACTAAATCCTCCTTATCCTCTGCCCCATAACCTTGTCTGTTGTTGTTTCCCATCAACTGGACTTGAAGTGAATTAGCCTTCAACCATTCCAGAATATTTTAATGGTTTTCCTTAGCTCCAGTTCATCCGCTTCCGGCGTTTTCCCGCTGTCCACATTTCAGATTCCCACCCTCATTCTGCTTCTACAGGGTAGCCAGTGAGATTTTCAAACTCAAATGTTTTAGGGCTGTTTGCAAGGTGGCAAAAGTTTCATTAGGAGAAGCAGTGTGGCTTAGTGGAAAGAGCACGGGCTCGGGAATCAGAGGACGTGCATTCTAATCCCAGCTCCGCCACTTGTTGGCTGTGTGACCTTGGGCAAGCCACTTAACTTCTCATCTGTAAAATGGGGATTAAGATTGTGAGCCCCACGTGGGAGAACCTGATTACCTTGTATTTACCCCTGCGCTTAGAACAGTGCTTGGCACATAGGTGCTTAACAAATACCGTAATTATTATTATATTGTCTCATATGAAATTAGCATCTATCAACCATCTCATCATGGTGGATCACCTGGTCCAAATTAGTTTCTCCAGGCTTCCCGGAACCTCATCCATGCTATTTGGAATGCCAAAGATGGGGAAAAAAACCTAAAGGTATGGGTGGCAAGGATGACCCATGCAGTTATTAAACTTTCCCCTTATTGTCTGGGGTCTTTTTTCCCATCATTCAAGTCTGTGACTCTTAATAATAATGGCATTTATTAAGCACTTACTAAGTGCAAAGCACTGTTCTAAGCACTGGGGAGATTACAAGGTGATCAGATTGTCCCATGGGGGGCTCACAGTCTTAATCCCCATTTTACAGATGAGGTTGCTGAGGCACAGAAAAGTTAAGTGACTTGCCCAAAGTCACCCAGCTTACAATTGGCAGAGCTGGTATTTGAACCCATGACCTCTGACTCCAAAGCCCGGGCTCTTTCCACTGAGCCACGCTGCTTCTCCTACTTATCATGGGGTCAGTGGAAGCTCACTGCTCCAGCCAATTTGGCTCCTTCTGCAGCAATTACTCCATCATCCAGCTGGTGGATTATCTAAACTCATTGATTCCTCTGTTCCTCCATCCTTTGATGCACCTTTCACAACACCTAATTAATTCCTCGTGATAATAATGACGGTAACATTTAGCAACTACCCTGTTGGGCTGTAAGCTCTTTGAGAGCAGGGATCATGTCTACCAAATGTATTGTACTCTCCCAAATAATAATAATTATGGTATTTGTTAAACACTTACTATGTGCCAAGCAGACAGTGTTCTACACCAAGTAAGTGCTCAATAAATATCATTGATTTTTTGGGGGTATTTAATAACAATAATAATAATGATAGCATTTGTTAAGCACTTACTATGTTCAAAGCACTGTTCTAAGCGCTGGGTAAATGTTATTAAGCACGTACTATGTGCAAGCTCTGTTCTAAGCACTGGGGTAGATACAAGGTTATCAGGTTGTCCCACGTGGGGCTCACAGTCTTATTCCCCATTTTACAGATGAGGTCATTGAAGAACAGAGAAGTTATGTCACTTGATCAAAGTCACAGCTGACAAGTGGTAGAGCTGTGATTAGAACCCACCACCTCTGATGCCCAAGCCTGTGTTCTTTCCACTAAGCCACAGAGTGCTTACTATGTGCCAGGCACTGTTCTAAACACTGGGGTGGATACAAGCAAATTAAGTTGAACCCAGTCCCTGTCCCATGTGGGACTACCTGATTACCTTGGGGATACTACCTGGTTACACATGGGGTTACCAGTCTCAATTGCCATTTTACAGATTAACTACTGAGGCACAGAGATGTGAAGTGACTTGACCAGGGTCATTCAGCAAAGTGGCAGAGGCAGGATTAGACCCTGGGCTGCATCTAACCTTAGTACAGCGCCTGGCGCAAATAAGTGCTTAACAAAATACCATAACAAACAAAAAACAGGCACTGTGTTTAAGTAACTTGACTGTAAGCTCACTGTGGCAGGTAATGTGTCTCTTTATTGTTGTATTGCACTCTCCCAAGCACTTAGTACAGTGCTCTGCACACACTAAGAGCTCAATAAATACAGCTGAGTGAATGAATGAATGCCCAGAGTCACACAGCAGGCAAGAGACAGAGCAGGGTCCGGAACCTGGAGATTTTCAGTATCCCCCAGGCCCGGGCGACTTATCCACGGTCTTCCCACTTGGTCTCTCCCTTCTGACATCTTCCAGGTGACCTGTCTCGGGTCCACCTGGGGTGAGATCTGTGGGGTCTCTTCCTCCCAGCAATGTGAGTGAGGCCCGAATGTCTCTGGGGATAGAGGTAATTTGTTTCAACCCCTTAATTTCATTCCCGGCTGAGGGTTCTGCATCCACCTTCCAGGGAGCTAAAAGCTTTGTATCATAAACAGGTTCCTGCCTCCACACTCACACCCAGACGGGGCCACATTAAGGCTTCATCCATGCGAAGCTAAGCACACAAATGGTCCCTAAGTCTCCTCGGCTTCAGGGTGCTATTACCCTTCTGAAAGAACCCCAGGCAACCGCATCAGAAGGCGGATTATCAGGGGTAGGGGAGGCGTCAATTAGGACAACCCATTAAAGTCCCATCTTTTTTTTTTTTTTCTTAGAAAGAGCAAATAAGGCTTTTATGATGCCAGGCACTTCAGAAAGTTGGCGATTGAATGTTTGAGGGCAAGTCGATAAGCCGTGGGTAATTAGAGCAAACAGACACTCTTTAGGTGGCAACGGTGTACCTACTGCAAACAGTGGTAAGTAATAATATTTATTAAGTGCTTAATGTATGTGGTGCACTGTACTAAACGCTGAGAAGGAAGACGCAGGTGGGAGTTAGACACTGTCTCTTGGGGGGCTCACATCTGATAAATGGAAAAGAGGAAGCGGGGACTCACAAACTAAGAACAAGAGAGTAGGATTTAATCCCCATTTTCCAGATGAGGAATCTGAGTCACAGAGGAGTTAAGTGACTTAACCAAGGTCACAGAGCAGGCAAGTGGTGGAGTTAGGATTAGAACTCAGTTCCTCTGATTCCCAAGCCTGTGCTCTTTTCACTAGGCAACACTTTTTCCACAGATGCAGAGAAGCAGCATGGCCTAGTGGATAGAGCATAGAAAGAGATGAAAGCAAACACTAAGACAACATAAAGACTCCGATGACCCCTGCCTCTGGCTTAGAATGCCCTCCCTCCTCAAATCCAACATACAATGACTCTCCCCACCTTCAAAGCCTTATTGAAGGCACGTTTACTCCAAGAGGCCTTCCCAGACTAAGCCCCACTTTTCCTCATCTCCCACTCCCATCTGCGTCACCTTGACTTGCTCCCTTTGCTCTTCCCACCCTCTCAGCCCTGCGGCACGTATGTACATATCTGTAATTTTATTTATTTGTATTCATATCTGTCTCCTCCCCCTAGACTGTAAGCTTGTTGTGGACAAGGAACATGACTGTTGTTATAGTGTACTTTTCCACGCACTTAGTAAAGTGCTCTGTATGCCGTAAGTGCTCAACAGATACAATTGAATGAATGAATAAACAAAAACAAACAATGGGTAAGGTGCTGTGGCTAGAGGAGCAGAATTTCAGGCTCCTTGTGGTTCGGTCCGTGGTCACAGCCGCAACCACAGAGTGAGATCTGGCACTGTGGCTTTGTGGAGATGGTGCTGGGCTGCGGCTGCTTTTCTCTGTCCCTCTGGGATGGTGCGTCACAGGTCAGGATGGAGATTCCTTGGTGATGTGGAAGAAAGCCAGTGTGGGATCCGTGAGGAGGCAGCCTGACAAACTGGTAGAGGAGAAGCAATGAGGCCAAGTGAGAAGCTGTGCGGCCTAGTGGAAAGAACACCAATCTGAGAGTTGAAGGACCTGGGTTTCTAAACTCGGCTCTCTCATTTTCGGGCTGTGTGACCTTGGTCAAGTCACTTGACTTAACCATGCCTCAGTTTCCTCATCATCAAAATGGGGATTCGATCCCTGTTCTTCCCCCTACTTTGAGTACTGTGTGGGACCTGATTCTCTTGTATCTAACTCAGTGCTTAGTACACAGCTGGGCTCATAACAAGAGCTTAACAAGTACCACAGTCATTATTATGATCATTATCATAATGAGGAGGAGGAGGATGCCAAAGGCCCCCGAGAGCGGGGATGGAGTGTGGCAGTTACCCCTTGGGGAGGCTGGTGGAGAGGTCTGGGGAATACCCAGAAATGGCTTAAGCCCATGGGGCTGGTGGCACACAGGTTAGACTGGGAACAGGGACTGAGTTCCCAGTGGCCACCACCACTGCTCCAGAGGTTCCCAGTGGTCACTGCCTCTGTTCCATACTCTGGGGGTCCCCAGTGGACAGCACCACTGTTCCACAATCCGGGTAATAATAATGACGGCATTTGTTAAGTGCTTACTATGTGCAAAGCACTTTTCCAAGTGCTGAGGGATACAAGGTGATCAGGTTGTCTCCTGTGGGGCTCACAGTCTTCATCCCCATTTGACAGATGAGGTAACTGAGGCATAGAGAAGTTAAGTGGCTTGCCCAAGGTGTCACAGATGACAAGTGGCGGAGCTGGGATTCGAACTGATGACCTCTGACTCCCAAGCCCGTGCTCTTTCCACTAAGCCACGCTGCTTACCACTGCTGCTCCACAGCCTGGGTGTCCCCAGCAGTCAGCACAGTTGCTACATGCTCTGGGTGTTCCCAGCTGTGACATCACCACCTCCTCCCAGCCTAGAGTGGTGGCTAATGCCCAAGGACCACGGCACCCACTGGCTTCCCCAGGTTAAGTAGTATCCAGAAAGGAGCATCTGGGACCATAATTCATTCATTCATTCATTCATTCATTCAATCACATTTATTGAGTGCTTACTGTGTGCAGAGCACTCTACTAAGTGCTTGGGAAGTGCAAGTTGGCAACATATAGAGACGGCCCCAACCCAACAACGGGCTCACAGTCTAGAAGGGGGAGACAGACAACAAAACAAAACATGCGGACAGGTGTCAAGTCATCAGAATAAATAGAAATAAAGCTAGATGTGCATTGCTAACAAAATAGAATAGTAAATATGTACAAGTGAAATAGAGTAATAAATCTGTACAAACGTATAGCAGTGTGGCATAGTGGGCAGAGTGTGGGCTTGGGAGTAAGAAGGTCAGGGGTTCTACTCCTGGCTCCACCACCTGTCAGTTGTGTGACTTGGGTAAGTCACTTCACTTCTCTGTCCTTCAGTTACCCATCTGTAAAATGGGGATATTATCATTGAACTCTAATTGATGTCCATACTGTAGGAAGCAAGACCTGTTATTTCCTCCCTAATGCCCCAATCTCACCTCCTCCAAAAGGCCTTCTCCAACTAAAAGCCCTCTACTTTCTCTCCCTTCTGTGTCACCTTTTCACTTAATAATAATGATTATTATGGTATTAAGCACTTACTATGTGCCAGGCAATGTACTAAGTGCTGGGGTGGTTACAAGCAAATGGGGTTGGACACAGTCCCTGTCTCGCATGGGACTCAGTCGCCATTCCCATTTTACAGATGAGGTAACTGAGGCCCAGAGAAGTTAAGTGACTTGCCCAAGGTCACACAGCAGACAGGTGGCAGAGCTGGGATTCGAACCCCTAACCTTCTGACTTCCAGGCCCATGCTCTAATTAATTAATGATGGCATTTGTTAAGTGCTTACTATGTGCAAAGCACTGTACTAAGCACTGGGGGGGATACAAGGTGATCAGGTTGTCCCACGTGGGGCTCACAGTCTTAATCCCCATTTTACAGATGAGGGAACTGAGGCTCAGAATTTAAGTGATTTGCTCAAGGTCACACAGCAGACATGTGGTGGAGCCAGGATTTGAACCCATGACCTCTGACTCCAAAGCCCGTGCTCCTTCCACTGAGCCATGCTACACCATGATCCTTCTCACTTGGGTTTGCATCCTTTATTCACCCTACTCTCAGTACCGCAGGACCTATGTACATATCTGTAATTATTTATTTTATGAATGCCTGTCTCCCCCTATAGACTGTAAACTCCTTCTGGATAGGGAACTCTGTTATCTTGTTCCTGCCCAAGTTCTTAGATCTGCACACAGTAAGCACTCAATAAATATGATTGATTGATTTGACTATGATAATAATAATAATAATGATAATGTTGGTATTTAAGGGCTTACTATGTGCCAAGCACTGTTCTAAGCACTGGGGGAGGGATGCAAGGTAATCAAGGTTGTCCCACGTGGGGCTCACAGTCTTAATCCCCATTTTACAGATGAGGTAACTGAGGCACAGAGAAGTTGTGACTTGTCCAAAGTCATACAGCTGACAAGTGGCAGAGCCGGGATTAGAACCCCAAACGCGGGCTCTTTCCACTGAGCCACACTGCTTCTCCTATGGTAGGCTCTCAGGCACAACTAGACCCCCCTGCCCACCTCAAATTTGCTTGGAAACATGAGAGGAGAAGGGGAGGGAGAGAAAGAGGAGCAATGTGGGAAGACGACTAACTCTCCTTTCAGCACAGTGATCAGATGTTGTAAGCAAAGGAAGAGTAGAAGGAAGCCCGAGGAATGCTGACAGACAGTTGGTAGAAGACAGAAGTCAGGAGGAGAATCCCTGCACTGGCAAGATATGAGCATGTGAGAGAAAGACAGCAGGCACTTTAGTGAGCGGGACAGGAAGAAGGAGAGAAAAGGGGCGTCTAATATATAAAGTAGAAGTCCCTCCCTGAGCCCTCTGATTGGCACAGATTTGTTTCCCAGGTGGTGACTGGGAAAGTTCCAGAAGGATTGCTCATTGTAGGCAGGGAATGTGTCTGTTTATTGTTGTATTGCACTCTCCCAAGCGTTTAGTACAATGCTCTGCACACAGTAAACACTAAAAAAATACTACTGAGTGATTGGAATGGCTCCTTGGATGGAAGGTCCATTTTGGGTTACTGGAGGGATTGTGAAGGTCAGAGATTGTAAAAGGGGAGTCAGGATGTTTAGTATTTGATGGTCCATGCTGGATCACTGGAGGGAGAGTTGAGGCTGGAGAGGGGAGAGTTGGGGGTCCAGGAAGGCAATCAGCATATGATTCCCCTCAGCTTTCACGTATCCCTGCTGGAGATAAAGTTCTGAGCTAGCTGCTTGCCCCAAGGTGCCACTGCCTATAATAATTAATAGTAATAATTATTATTATGGTATTTGTTACGCGCTTACTATGATCCAGGCACTGAATGAAGTGCTGGGGTAGAAACAAGCAAATCAGGTTGGACGCATTTCCTTGTCCCACGTGGGGCTCACAGTCTCAGATATACAGATGAGGTAACTGAGGCTCAGAGAAGTGAAGTGATTTACCCAAGGCCACACAGAATTTTCTGCAGGCAGGGTGGAGAAGGGCAGGAGCCAGAGCAGGATAATGGAAGGGCAGAAAAGGTTCTAGCTGCCCTTGGGTGTGAGGAACTGGGCTTGGAAGGGGGAGCACAGGGTTTAAGGAGCAAAACTACTTCCCCATGTGATGCTCCAATCGCCTCTTGCTCCCAACCCCGTCGGTGGGCATAAACTCTGGTCTGACTTGCTTCTGAGAAGGAGCGTGGCTTAGTGAAAAGAGCCCAGGCTTGGGAGTCAGAGGTTGTGGGTTCTAATCCCAGTTCCGCCACCTGCCAGCTGTATGACTTTGGGCAAGTCGCTTAACTTCTCTGTGCTTCAATTCCCTCATCTGTAAAATGGGGATTAAGGCTGTTGGCCCCATGTGGGACAACCTGATTACCCCCTAGTGCTTGGAACAGTGCTTGGCACATAGTAAGCGCTTAACAAATACCATCATTATTGTTATTATTATTATTCTGCCTCAACTACATCTCTCTGCCAGAACACGAGAGGAGAGGGGCCCCGAAAGCCCGGGGGATGGTGGGAGGGGTAGGAAGACTGTCCCCATTCATCCTTTTCCTGGGTGACCCCCCACTTCCATAAAAAATCATGTGACCGTGGCCCGCCAGAGTCGTCCACAAAGCCTAGCATCAATTCTACCGCATTGTTTTCCAACCAATTTATTGAGGACCTTTTTCCCCTCCAGGGATAATGTGAGGTCAAATCTGCCAGCCTGTTAATCCTGACTCTTGAATCCAAAGATAGCTCTTCAAACTCCTACGAACCTGTCAGCCCCCACCCCGAACTCTCCAGCTGGATCCACAAAACGAGGAACACCCCCTTGGCCCCCACTCCTTCACCCCCCCCCTTCCCAGCCTTCTCCCTTCTCCATCCGTCCCAATCATATCACCGCCTCCTGGACACAAGCCTCCACCATGAGGAATTCCCGACCTAGACTCTGGATTTGGGAATGAACTGTTCCCTCCCCGACACAGCACTAGGTGTCTGGGGCCAAGCAAGCCTGCTCTCCTCCCCCTCTCCGGCTCAGTCTGGAGCCACCCATAGCTCCGTCCCAGTACAAAGGCGACTTTTCTGAGGGTTGATAATGATCTCCATATGCCATCTGACAAGGCCACGATCTCTGCTTTAACTCTGCCGGCTCTGTCAGCTGCTTTCGACACCCCTGACCATGAGACGTTTTTTAGAATGTTGAGGGTGAGGTTTCTGTGGGGTGGGGGAAGGGGGAAAAGGATGGGTGGGTTATTTTTTTTTTCCTTGGGAGTGGGGGGTGTCTGGCTTGAAGAATTGCTCTTTCTTGGTTTCATTCGATTCTCATTCCAAGTCTTCCCTTAATGGCTATAAATAATAGCCATTCAGACAGTTGCTCACTGGATTACCAAATCCTTCTGGGAACAGGACTGCATATCCACCTCTCTCCCTTCTCCCCTCCCTGTTCCCCTTCATGCCTTCACCTCATCCAAGTTCACCCACTCCTCCTTGGCTATGATTTTGCATCCAAATCATCTAGGTCTTCTCCACTGTGAAGGCAGTAAGTGTCCTTCCATGCTTCCTTGCTTTTCCAAAAAGTTTTCCACTGTGGCTCGTTTTTCATTTGGAAACTTCTGAATCCTGGTTGACACTTTCTGGACCACTACGTCTTTTCTTTGAATTCCAGTCCCCCTCCATTGTTCAACCCTATTGCCCTCACTTCTCCCTAATTTTCCGTGATTGCCCGAAGTCCGGCCTCTTCCTCCCGCCCCGCTGCAGAATCTTGGATCCGGTTTCAAGCCTAATTTCTCCTTTGAAGGCTGCATTAAAAATATCACCAAGATTCCTTTTATCATCTCTGAAGTATTTTTCTGCTCTGGGGCTCCCCAAAATAGATCTTGGCAGACTCCACCTAGCTTGGGCTGCGGATGGGAAAACTGGCTCAGATGAAATAAGAACCATCCTGAGTCTTCACCCCAAACAAAGCCAAATAGAACTTCTTTGGAGACTTTGGAGAAGGCCCAAAGTTAGGAAAAAAATTGTAAATATAGCCTGCACACTTCCTGGTTTCATCTGGAGCAGGAAGTGAGTAGACCTGTGAAATCAATGCTGCTCCTGGGACTCCCAACCGGAGAGGTTGAAATGAAGTGGACTGAGACCAATACGAGAAGAGCTGCCTCAAAACACTCTCGAGTCATGTGGCTAGGGTTGGCCCTCCCGAATACCAAACGCTTACATGATGTTTCACCGTTACTGTGTAATGGCTGCCATTTTCCAGAAGTAGGCAGATTTTGTGGGTTGCTAGAGGGCTTCTCTAGCAGGACCCCCAGTCCCCCCAACTTGCTCCAGAGCCTTTGCGATTCCTCTCCCAGGTCGGTGAGAATTCTGCTTCACGTCTGAGCCATGGACATTGTGGGCAAGGCCACGGCAGGGTGAGGTTCGTGGCTAAAAATTTTAAATCGGACATAAAAGCATCGTGAGCGGAGCAGGGATCAGGCTGGCTGAAAAGTGGACTGCCTGGTTTATAAACACATGACAGACCACTCTCTTCCCATGCTTTGTATTCCGGCCAAGAGCCCGAGTCGGGCTGGAGGTGGGCTTCAGAGGAGAAGCTGAAATCTTGAGTACCCTTGTGCCAACTGGGTCCTTTCAGTCTTTTCTACTGCAGGTTGGCATTGTCTTGGGTGATCTATTAATAATATTTCTTGAGTGCCGACTGGCTGCATAGAACTGTTCTCAACTCTTGGCTGGGTACAATAGACGTAAAAGGTCCAATTCCTATCCCTCAAGGAGTTTGCAATCTAATGGATGAGACAGACACAAAATCATTTCCTGATAGGAAAGGGAGAGACTAGAAATAGTAATGGCATTTATTAAGCACTTTCTATGTGCAAAGCACTGTTCTAAGCGCTGGGAGGTTACAAAGTGATTGGGTTGTCCCACGGGGGGCTCACAGTCTTAATCCCCATTTAACAGATGGGGGAACTGGGGCACAGAAGTTAAATGACTTGCCCAAAGTCACACAGCTGACCATTGGTGGAGCTGGGATTTGAACCCATGACCTCTGACTCCAAAACTTGGGCTCTTTCAACTGAGCCACACTGCTTCTCAGAAAGTTGTATTGCTTTAGGAAATTATGTAAATTGCTATATACAAAGCACTCCAGGTGGCAAAATGCATGGAAGCTGAGGTGGAAGTTGGGAGGAAATGGTTTAGGGAGAAGAAAATTAATCAGGGAATGCCTCCTGAGAGAGGTGGGACTTCTGGAAGGCTTTGATTGTGGTCTGACTTCTGTGAAGGGGCAAGGAGCTCCAAGCATGAGCAAAGAGCCAGAGGCAGGAGAGGTGAGAGCAAGGGGTAGTGAGAAGGAATATAGGTAATAGCCTCATTTCTCGAGAGTTCAAACAGTTCAAAGGGTTCAGACATAGCTTAATTTCCACTGACTGCCTTGGAGGAGGCTCTGTTAACTTACCAGATCTCTCTCAACCCATCTTCCCAACCCTTTCCTTAGTAAATAGCATTATTATTATTATTATTACAATTCAGGTCACAAACATGCTATTCAGGAGAAAGAGAGATTTGGAGTCTGATATGAGCCAGATTGGCTGTCTACACTGGTCATTGCTGTCCCCATTCCCCACTTCATTCTGTTTAGGGGAGAGAGCCCCCATTTAGAGTTAGAACAGTCCAACTCCAAACCATGCAGCACACAGCTCCTTTAGAGAATTACAGTACGTATCTTGCATTTGCAAGGTGCCAAGCACTGTGCTAAGGGCTGAAGTATGTTCAAAATTACCAGATTGGACACAATCTCTGTTCCACATAGGGCTCACAGTCAAAGAGATAGGAAGAGCAGATTCTCTTCTCCTCATTTTGCAGAGGGACAAACTCAAGCCCAGAGAGGTAAAGTGACTTGCCCAAGGTCAAACGCAGCAGACCCATGCTGTCATGGTATAGCTGGGACCAGAACCCAGGTCTCCTGCCTCCTAGTCCCAGGCTCTCTCCGGTAAAGGTGAGAAGCAGCTTGGCCTAGTAGATAAATCATGGAACTGGGGGGCCAGAAGGTCCTGGGTTCTCATCCCAGCTCTGCCACTTGTCTGCTGTGGGACCTTGGGCAAGCCACTACAATTCTCTGGGCCTCAGTTACCTTATCTGTAAAATGGGGATTGACACTATGATTCTCATGTGGGACAGGGACTGTGTCCAACCTGATTTGCTTGTATTTGCCCCAGCGCTTAGTACAGTGCCTGACACATAGTAAGCACTTGACAAATGCCACAGTTATTTTTATTATTATTACTAGGCAACACCATCTCTCCAATATGCTCCTCAGAGAATTCCCTTTGCCATTTGTCCCAAATGCAGGGAGCACCTGCCTGGGCCCAGTTGGAAGCCAAGTTTTCCAATGGGCACCGTGCTAGCCCGGTGATAACCTAATAAAGATCTGCTGATAGACGTTAGCGCCCAGACGACTCACCCTATCGATATTTGCCAGAGTCTCTTAATGCCTCAAATTAACTAACCACACATGCTAAATGGTGGAAACACAGCTGTGAAGGATGCTTTCTCCAAAGCATGGATTCATGTAATTGATGACAATGATTTCCTTTTTAATTGGTCACTGTTAGATAGATCGGGAGCTGCCTGGATTGCACATCCTCCATCACTAAGTGACAGCCAAGATTAAACAGACGCTCAACGGAGCATCCCTTGTGCAAACAAATGGTAATTTCCTCCTACGGGGCAAAGCCCAGAAGATGCTAGTGTCTGTACAGGCTGCGGGATCGACAGTAGATTTCTTTCCCAGCCCAGCAGGATCCCCTGTGGACCCCTGATTCTGCGAGGAAAGGTGTTAGTTCTGGAGGGGCATTCGGGTAGGATTTTTGACCATCTCCAGTCAGTCAATGGTACTTATTGAGCACTTACTGTAAGCTGAGCACTTGACTAAACTCTTGGGAGAGTACAGTACAACAGAACTGGTACATCCCTGCTCACAATGAGCTTACAGTCTAGAGGGGAAGGCAGATATTGCGGTACTGAGTAGAAGAGGACACATCTCAGCCTCATTAGAAGCCCTGAGGAGAGTGGAGTGTCTATGTGCAAATGTCCATAAGTCTGGTAATGGGTGGAGTGTCAAAGTGTGTTCCTGATTACTAAGACTGTGAGCCCCATGTGGGGCAAGGACTCTGTCCACCTAATGATCATTTTTTACCTCAGAGCTTAGTACAGTGCTTGGCCCCTAGCAAGTGCTTAAAAAGTACCATAATTGTGACTGTTATTATTGTTATTACTCTCCCTCCATTCGAAGCCTCATTGAAGGCACGTCTCCTCCAAGAGGCCTTCCCTGAATAAACCCCCCTTTCCTCTTTTCCCCACTCACTCCTGCATCAGCATGACTTGTGCCCTTTGTTCTTTCCCACTCAACACCACAACATTTATGTACATATCTGTTATTTACTCACTTATATTACTGCCTGTAGACTGTATCTAGACTCCATCTAGACTGTAAGCCCATTATGGGCAGGGAATGTCTCTGTTTATTGTTATATTGTACTCTCCCAAGCGCTTAGTACAGTGTGAAGCAGCATGGTTTAGTGTGTAGAGACAGGCTTGGAAGTCAGAAGATTCTGAGTTCTAATCCCTGCTCTGCCACTTGTCTGATGTGTGACCTTGGGGAAATCACTTAGCTTCTCTGAGTCTCAGTTCCCTCATCTGTAAAATGGGAATTAAGAGTCTGAGCCCCTTGTGGAATAGGGACTCATTAACTTGTATCTACCCCAGTACTTAAGACAGTGCTTGGCACATAGTAAGCACTTAAGTACGACAATCATTATTATTATTAGTACAGTGCTCTGCACGCAGTAAGTGCTCAATAAATACAGTTGAAGGAATGAATGAATGTTTTCACACCTCGGGCTGGAGGACGTGATGTTCTCTTGCCTGCCCAGGAATGGTGTATCTTAGGGAGGGCATCAGCACAGGGAAAGGGAATGAGTTAGAGGCCCCTCTCAAGGTGTGGTGAGTCAGCCTGGACATCACCATGGAGGGTCACACTGGCTCCAGCTGGCCCATCACCAAGGCCTGCTAATGTTATCCCTCTAAGCCCCTTTGCAGGTATGAGACACCCCACCCCACCCCCCCGGCTCTCAGCCCCACCACCTCTTAAATCGATTTCACACTGCACCACCATTTCAGCACTTGCTTATTCCTTTCATTCATTCATTCATATCTATTGAGCACCTACTGTGTGCAAAGCACTGTACTAAACACTTGGGAGACTACAACAACAGACACATTCCCTGCCCACAATGAGCTCACTGCTGTTCATCTTTCCATTCCCCTTTTCCTCCTGTTGACAATATATTCTGTCTCTGTCTTACCCAGTAAATTGTAAACTCCTTGAGGGCAGGGATCCTGTGTACCAAGTCTATTGCATGGTAGTAGTAATAATTACGGTATTTGTTAAGCACTTACTATGTGCCAGGCACTGTACTAAGTGCTGGGGTAGATACAAGTTAATCAGGTTGGACACACAGTCCCTGTTCCACATGGGACTCACAGTCTTATTCCTCATTTTACAGATGAGGTAACAGAGGCACAGAGAAGTGAAGCAACTTGCCCGTGGTCACACAGCAGACAAGTGGCAGAGCCAGGATTAGAACCCATGATCTTCTGACTCCCACACCTGTGTTCTGTCCATTATGCCAAGCTGCTACTCTCCCAAGGGCTTAGTCCAGAACTTGGCCTGTAGTATGGATTCAAAAAATACCACAGATTGATCGATTGATTAATTGAGAGGGCGGGACATTAAGTGAAAGGAAGGCTTTTGAACCGCATCTTCAGGAGACCTTTCCAAGTTCCACATGACCTAGTATATAGAGCCCAGATGTGGGAGTCAGGAGGACCTAGCTTCTAATCCTGGCTCTTCCACAAGTCTGCTGTGTCACCTTGGGCAAGTCACTTGACTTCTCTGTGTCTGTTACCTCATCTGTAACAAGAGGAATAAGACTGTGAGTCCCATGTGGGACAGGGACTGTGCATCCAACCTGACTAGTATCTACCCTAACGCTTAGTACAGTGCCTGGCACATAGTAAGTGCTTAACAAATATCATATAAAATGTTCCCCATGAAGATGAAGCGACTGAACCTTCCAAAGAAAGCACAGGGGGTCACCATAATGGCAACCAGTTAGCCTGCAGCAGGAGCTAGGCTCAGGAGCCCCATTGCTGCCTCTGGGGGTCAAGAAGCTGTGTGACCTTGTGGATAGAGCATTTTCCTGGGAGCCAGAAGGACCTGGGTTTTAATTCTGGCTCTGCCACTTCCTGCTGTGTGACCCTGAGCAAATCACTTCTCTGTGCCGCAGTTGTCTCATCTGTAAAATGGAGATTAAGTCTGTGAACCCCACATGGGACATTAATGGTGTCTAACCTGATTAGCTTGTTTAGAACAGTGCTTAGAGCACTGCCTGGCACATAGTAAGTGCTTAATAAATACCATTTTAAATAAAAGGAGAGCTAGCAAAGGGAACAGCAGGGATTTGGTAGCTTTTCAGGCAATTTAATGTCCTGGAATGCCCTTTTTTGTGTGTGTGCGCACTATTGGGCACTGTACTACACACTGGGGTAAATGCAAACTAATCATGTTGGACATAGTCCCTGTTCCACATGGGGCTCACCGTCTTAATCCCCCTTTTACAAATGAAGTAACTAAGGCACTGAGAAGTGAGGTGACTTGCCCAAGGTCATACAGCAGACAAGTGGCAGAACTAGGATTAGAAGTTAGGTTCTTCTGAATCTCAGGTATTCTATCCACTAGGCCCCTTCTCATCCAAAAAGTGCTCCTCCCTTGATGTAATTTCTGTCTGCCCTTCATTGGTATTCAATGAGCACCTATTACTGAGTGCTAAGAGCTATACGTAGATCTTGGAACAGCACAAGAGCAGCAAGTCATACATTCCTTTGCCCCTGAGGAAATTACAATCTCATCTACCGTACTTTCCAGCTCAGGAAACAAAAGGCTATGCCAGCCCAGAACAAAGTTTCCAGCATGGAATAGTGGATAGAGCATGGCCTTGGGAGTCAGAAGGTCATAGTTTCTAATCACGGCTCCATCACTTGTCTGCTATGTGACCTTGGCAAGTCATTTAACTTCTCTGTGCCTCAGTTATCCCATCTGTAAAATGGGGATTGAGACTGCAAACCCTAAATGGGACAGGGACTGTGTCCAACCCAATCTTATATCCAACCCAGTACTTAATACAGTGCTTAACGAATACCACAATCATTAGGGCATATGCTGAGTGAGGAATGTCATCCGTTAGCTTCTCTGGAGAACCCGGAGAGTTTATTCCCAGACCCAGGATGCTGCCAGGAAGAGGGTCCAGGAGGGCTGGGGGAACCTACCCCCGCCCCCTGCTATAAAGCCTTTTCCATAAAGCCAAGCAGGTTTCCTCTGGGCCAAAGGCATTGTTCTGTTTTTTGAAAGTCATTGAGGAAACAAATGGCTTTGAAATCGATCTCCTCAATTGAGTCACATTGGGAGACATAGTGAATTAATGATGCAGGTGTGCGTTGTTGTTTCAAAAACTTTTTTATAGCAAAAGAGCCGGGAGAGGGAAGGAGGGGGGAAAAGCTAAAGAAAGAAGGTTTGGTCTACGTTATGTTTTTGTAATATTTGATTTTTACCTGAGATTACTTTTTCTCCTCTATTTAATATATTGTTTTAAATGAAATTTGTTAATAAATCTTGAGAGAAATATGTCATAGTGCAGCTTAAAAACTGTAGTGCAATATATAACAGTTCATAAAATATTCTAGTCAAATGGCCAGAGTTCTAGGGCGTTTGGATCAGAAGTAGTTAACTCCAGGAATGGTATTTTATTAGCTCCTAAAATTAAGAAAGAGTACTGCTGTTTCACAGCCAGGTAATTAAGTACCGTTTTCTCTTTTTTAATACTATAAAATTAAACTTCCTGTTTAAAGGTCCTGGTGGGGCCCAGGGGCAGAGAGCTGGCTTATGCCCCCCAGGGCAGGGCAGGCCAGGAACACAGCAAGGCATTTATTCGCCCGGGACGGAAAACACAGGGCCGGGAGGGGGTGGCAGGGGGGAGGGAACGCCGCCGTCAGCGAAAAATTTCAGGTCATAAATCAGAGATCCATTTTTTCACATCATTTTAGCTAATCCATTAAATCTCTTTGCAAAGGGCTCTATCAGAAACAGAAGCTGCACCCCTGCTCCCCCTCCCTCCGCCAAATGTCTCCAAATGTTATTAAAACTGGATAAGCAGTGAAAGAGCTCAATTAAGCTCCTCATCCTGATGGGGTCCCCCGTCACCCTGGAGCCCCTGGGGCTTGGCCTCGCCACACGCTTCCAGGGCTTCTCTTTTCATTGTGATGGTTCCGCTAAATGTGTGTTGCCTTAGGACCTATGGCCTCTTCCTCCTCCTCCTCCTCCATTTCCTCTTCCTCTTCCTCCTTCCCATCCATTTCCTCACTCTCCATTTCCTCCTCCTCCTTTCTCCTCCCTCTCCATATGCTCCTCCATCTGTTGTTTTTTTTTTCACTTAATTTTTTTCATGGCATTTGTTAAGCACTTACTTTGTGTCAAACACTGTTCTAGGTGTTGGGGAAGGTACAAGTTAATTAGGTCGACTACAGTCCATGTCCTGTATGGGCCTGGCAATCTAAGTTCCTCATTTCCTTTTTGTCCATCTTCTCCTCCTCCTTTTCCTCTTTTTCCTGCTCCTTTTTCTTATCCATCTATTCCTCCTCCCCCTCCATTCATTGTCATATTTATTGAGTGCTTACTGTGTGAAAAGCAATGTACTCTTCTTCTCCCTCTGCCTCCTCCTTCTCCTCCATCCCCTCCTCCTCTCCCTCTTCATCTTTCTCCTCTTCCCCCATCTCCTGCAACACCCCCCTCTGACTCTAGACCCTTCCTCCTCTATTGCCTCCTCCTCTCCCTCCTCCTCTTCCTCCATCTCCTCCTCCACATCTCTTCTTCATCTCCTCCTCCTCTTCTTCCTCTTCTCCCTCCTCTTCTTTCTCATCTCCTCCTGCTCATCTCTTTCTCCTCCTTTTCCTCCTCCTTCTCTCACTTCTCCTCCTCCTTTTGTTTTCCAGAACCAGGAAATATTGAGCTTTAATGCCCAACAGGGTCAAGCTAAATGCTATGACCAAAGTGTTTGGGGATGAATCACCCAGAAGCTGGACATTTCCCTGATTCACCAAAAAACATTCTCTGTGTTTGTCGAAGAAATGAATTGGCATAGATCAGGGTGGACAGTCTGAGAAATGAGAATTCTGGCTTAGAGAAATATAACTGGAGACTGAGTACCTTATAACTGGGGAGACAGTGCAAAGAGCAGGGGCTGGGGATTTGGAGGAATTGGGTTTTAGTCACAGCTGGTCCACTGGTCTGCTGTGTGATCTCAATCAAGTCAATTAACCTCTCTGGGCCCCAGTTTCTTCATCTCTAAAATAGGGATAATAAGCCCGACTTCTCCTTTATCTCACAGTGATGCTGAGAGGGCACAATGTGATAAGTGCTGTAATGCAGAAACACTTTGAAAGACCTAAAAAGCACTAAACAACAAACTAGCTACTAACTTCCGGCACAAATGTTTCTGAATTGTTTAGAATTTCATCTTGCAGACAAAAGATGCAATCAGCAGAGCAGCGAGTTTGCGATATTGATATAGATATTGTGCTATTGATGATGAAGCAGCATGGCCTAGTGAAAAGAGCACGGGGCTAGAAATCAGAGTTAAAGGAGCTGGGTTCTAATCTTGACTCTCTCACTTTTTTATGGTATTTAAGTGCTTACTTTGTGCCAGGCACTGGACTAAGTGCTGGGGTGGATACAAGGTTATTGGGTCAGACACAGTCCTTGTCCCTCATAGGGCTCACAGTCTTACTTCCCATTTTACAGAGGAGGTAACTGAGGCCCAGAGAAGTTAAGTGACTTGCCCAAGACAGCAGATAAGCAGCAGAGCTGGTTTTAGAAACCAGGTCCTCCAACTCCCAGGCCCATACTCTTTCCATTTTTCATTAGGCCATGTTACTTCTCACTTGCTTTCTGTGTGGCCTTGGACAAGTCACAAAACTTCTATGTGCCTCTCTTTCCGCAGCTATACAAAAGGGACTCAATGCTGAGACTATGAACTCCATGTGGGAAAGGGACTGTGTCCAACTTAATTATCTTGTATCTACTCCGACGTTTAGTTTTGTTTTTGGCACTTATTTAGCACTTAAACACCACAGTTGACTTTTCTGTTTGACTTTTCTCTGAGTTCCTCCTCCCCATTTTTATATTATGAACCCCTTGGGGCCAAAGATGAGTCTTCAGTATGATTCCTTGAATTATTCTCTGTGCCAGGCATCATGCTTTTGTATGTTGTACATACTTCATAAATGATTTTGATTGGGCAAGGATTGGAATTACTCAGTAAAAAGTCAGAAAGGGAGTCTGCCAAGTGGATTCCTGGATTTTTTTCATTTTTCCATCAAGGGCTGATTAATTCCCAACACCCCATAAGACATCAACCAAACCAGCCACCCTTAGCTCTTAGGCACTTGATTCCCCCCACAACATTTCAGCAAATTAAAGTTCACAGTCAATTATTTATTCACCAATTTCATTCTGACGCTTTTGGACTAATCCCTAAAGTATTCTTGTTCTTCCTTCTGCTCCCACAATTTGTAATAGATTTTGTTCATAGGCCCCAGTAGATTGTAAACTCCTGGAGGGCAGAGAACATGTGTCTTGCTTCTGTTGTACTCTCCCATGCTCTTAGCGCAGTGCTTGGCATTCAGGAGGTGCTCAATAAATAACATTGGCTCAGAGATTAATAGAATGGGGGAAAGCCAATGAATCCAAGTTAGGTTCTACCCCTCTGCAAGCTGGACTTTCTGAAGTCCTGATTCAGGATTTTTCCTTCTTTATTTTTTATTTTAGTTTGTCTGTCTCCCCTCTAGACTGTAAGCTCCCTTAGGGCAGGGATCGTGTATACCCATCTCTGTTGTACTGAAATCTCTCAAGCCTTTAGAGTAGAACACATAGTAAGTGCTCAATAAATACTATTGATTGATTCCATCCTTGTCAAAGGGAAAACTTCCCAATTCACTCCCCATCACCTTCCTCTCCACTCCATATCACCCCTCTAAATTCTGACCTCTGGTTATTATGCCCCTGCTTACCTTCCCATGACACCTGGGAAGAAGAAGTCAGTGGTGAAAATCCTGACCACTGAGAAGCTTACACTGTAAAGGGAGGAGGACAGTAGACATGAATGGATGATGGTCTAATAGTTCAGTCAGAGAATTGATATGAGTCACTGATGAACAATTGAAGCAATAGGGATAAGAAAACTGAAACCAAACCAATGAACACTTGGCTCATTTGTGTAGAAATATTGTCCCCAAATGAATTAGGTCCACGCTCTGCACTGCCACCTCAACAATCTATTCATCAGTGGTATTTATTCAGTGCTTATTGGGTGCATAGCATTGTACTAGGTGCTGGGGAGAAAACAATACAACAGAGTTGGTAGACACATTCCCTGCTCAGAGTGACAGCCTAGCAGTGGACACAGACATTAATATTCATCTTTTGTGGAGTTCATAGTGGCAGATTGATGCAGATTTCACTCTTGAGGGCTCTGATAGGCCTAACCATCCACATGGTCTGAGCTAAGTTAGAGCAGAGGCACAGGGAGATTTCTGGTGTCCAGGTGGCATCTATCAATCAGTCAATCAATCAATCCCTGGAATTTACTGAGTGCTTACTGTGCACAAAACACTGTACTAAGCACTTGGGAGAGTACAATACAATAATACTAATAATTGTGGTCACCTCTTAGGGTCACACCTGAGTTTCCAGTACTCTGCCAGTCTCAACTATGGGAGGGAGAGTCAAGCAGAGGCATATCCATTCCATCCCTAGCTTGGGCAGTGGCTAGCGAGTGGAAGGCAATCCACTACAAGTGAAAACTCACCTATGCTGGGCAGCAACAGCACAGGAGAGAGTCGAGGGAGGAGACTCAGGTTAACTGCATGGATGGAGGCACTGGTAAACCGCTTCTGTATTTTTACCAAGAAAACTCTGTGGATACACCACCAAAACGTTTGCAGATGGAGGTGGGCCATTCTGGGAGAGATGTGTCCATGGTGGCGCAATGGGTCAGACGCGACTCAACAGCATAAGACAACAACAAATAATAATTATGGTACTTGTTAAGAGCTTACTATGTGCCAAGCACTATTCTAAGTGCTGGGGTAAATTCAAGTTAATCAGATTGCACAAAATTCCTGTCCCACATGAGCCTCACAGTCTCAGTTCCCATTTAGGCCCAGAGAAGTTAGATGACTTGCTCAAGGTCACTCAGCAGACACGTGGCAGAGCCGGAATTAGAAGCCAGGTCTTCATGACTTCCAGGCTCATGCTTTATTCACTAAGCCATGTTGCTTCTCTAACGCCTGAGTTCATCATCAATCGTATTTATTGAGCGCTTACTATGTGCAGAGCACTGTACTAAGTGCTGAGTTGGTAGACATGTTCCCTGCCCACAATTACCTTACAGTCTGGATTGGGAAACAGACATTAATATTCATCCTTTGTGGAGTCCATGCTGGCAGATTGACACAGATTTCACTTTTGAGGGCTCTAATGGCCCTAACCATCCATGTGGCCTAGAGCTAGGCCTAGGGACATTCCAGGCCTAGGGAGCTTTCTGGTATCCAGGTGGAGTCATTCCATCAGTCAATTAATCGATAGTATTTATTGAGCACTTACTGTGTGCAGACCACTGTACTAAGCGCTTGGGAAAGTACAGCACAACAAAGTGAGTAGACGCAATCCCTGCACACAAGGAGTTTATGGTCTACAGGGGGTTGGGGAAATCATAGCATATAGATTATGAATAGGGGAGGCAGTAGCACATAAGAATAATTACATAAGTACTTTTTTATGGTATTTGTTAAGCACTTACTATGTACCAGGCAATGTACTAAGCAATGGGGTAGGTACTAGCTAATCTCATTGGACACAGTCCATGTCCCACATGGGACTCCACAGTTTTCATCTCCATTTTGCAGGTAAGGTAACTGAGGCTCAGGGAAGTGAAGTGACTTGCTCTAGTTCACACAGCTGATCAAGTGGCAGAAGCAGCGTGGCTCAGTGGAAAGAACCCGGGCTTCAGAGTCAGAGGTCATGGGTTCGAATCCCAGCTCCACCACTTGTCAGCTGTGTGACCTTGAGAAAGCTACTTAAGTTCTCTGTGCCTGTTACATCACCTGTAAAATGGGGATTAAGACTGTGAGCCACACGTGGGACAACCTGATCACCTTGTATCCCCCCAGCGCTTAGAACAGTATTTTGTACAGAGTAAGCACTTAACAAATTCCATCATTATTATTTTAGAGAAGCAGTGTGGCTCAGTGGGAAGAGCACAGGCTTGGGAGTCAGAGGTCATGGGTTCCAATCCCATCTCTGCCACGTCTGCTGTGTGACCTTGGGCAAGTCACTTAACTTCTTTGAGCCTCGGTTCCCTCAACTGTAAAATGGGGATTAAGACTGTGAGCCCCAGGTAGGACAACCTCAGTGCTTAGAACAGTTCTTTGCACATAGTAAGCACTTAACAAATGCCATCATTATTAGAGCTGGGATTAGAATCCAGGCTCTAAGGGCTTTGCTCTATCCACTATAGCATGTTGCTGCTCTACTGCAGTACTTCTAAATACTGTCAGGCTGGGATAATAATAATGATAATGGCATTTGTTAAGCACTTACTATGTGCAAAGCACTGTTCTAAGTGCTGGGGAGAACACAAGGTGATCAGATTGTCCCATGTGGGGCTCACATTTTACAGATGAGGTACCTGAGGCTCAGAGAAGTTAAGTGACTTGCCCAAGGTCACACAGCAGACATGTGGTGGAGCCAGGATTAGAACCCATGACCTCTGACTTCCAAGCCCATGCTCTTTCCACTGAGCCATGCTGCTCCTCTGGGATGAATAGAAAAGTGCTTCAGGGGAAGGTTGCTAGTTTGCCCTGCCCTAGGTTTTTATTATTCTTATCATTGGTATTCTAGTAAGCAGCATGGCTCAGTGGAAAGAGCATAGGCTTGGGAGTCAGAGGTCATGGGTTCTAATCCCAGTTCTGCCGCTTGTCAGTTGTGTTGTCAGTTGTCTCCCCCTTTTAGACCATGAGCCCACTGTTGGGTAGGGACTGTCTCTATATGTTGCCAATTTGTACTTCCCAAGTGCTTAGTACAGTGCTCTGCACATAGTAAGCGCTCAATAAATACGATTGATTGTGTGACTTTGGGCAAGTCACTTCACTTCTTTGTGCCTCAGTTACCTCATCTGTAAAATGGGGATTAAGATTGTGAGCCCCACATGGGAAAACCTGATCACTTTGTATCCTCCCCAGCTCTTAGAACAGTGCTTTGCAAATAGTAAGTGCTTAACAAATCCAAAATTATTGAATTACTAGTAAGACTAACGAGGTGCCAAGCACTATGCTAAGCTTTGGGGTGGAGATAAAATAATCATTTCCTTCATAGTCCCTGCCCCATATGGGGTTCACAGTTTAAGGAGGAGAACAGGTATTTCATTCCCATTTCACAGAAGGAGAAACTGAGGCATGGAGGAATAAAGAGATTTTTCCATGTTCAACCAGAAGATGAATGGCAGATCTCAGATTAGATCCCAGCTTTCTTGATTCCTGATCTCATGTGCCTGGTGCCTCACCGCTGTATTATGGAAAACGGTTTCCTGGAGGGAATAAATTGCTCTCATCAGCAAAAACTCCACATGGCCATTCCCAAAATTAGAGGTGATGACCGGAAATGATGAGGTTGTTTCCAAAATAGACACAAGGAAGGGAATGGCATGCTGTTCCTCTGGAGCCCACCCTATGTCTCCTGCTACAGGTGAGAGTGGAGCCCATATGCTCTTTTCCCTCCCCATCACATTCCATGATGCCACACGCCATCACAGCTACCCCTTACATAAGATCCAAATTCCACAGTAGTTGGGAATTTAAGAAGGCTTTGTTGGCAAAATCCCTTCATGCATTTATGGAAACGTGATGCCACATTTTCTTAATCAAATACATTGTAGATCTTAAAAGAGAAAATAAAACTGTCTTTTATGTTGCTATTAAGTTTTCAGTCAAGCCCGGTGATCACATTTCATCCCTCCGTGTTTCGGGCTTTAGCGTGAGATTTCTTTCCAGGTGAAGAAAGCTGTAGCGAGCATCGAGGCAGGTCATCTCACAATTCTTCTTGGAGCCTGGTGAGGGAAATCTTGGGAATTCCTCCCTGATTTTTATGGCCAAGAGTCATTAATGAATAGGGCTGACCGTGACCAGATTGTGCCTGTTATTACAGCAGTAGTAATCCATGTATCTTACCACAAGGAACAACTGTTTTTCTGCAAGGTTTCTCCCCAGTTCGAGGGTAAACTCCTCGTGTGCAGGGAATGTTTCCCTTCCATCTGTTACACTTTCCCAAGTGCCTAGTACAGTGCACTGAATCCAGTGGGAGCTCAGAAAATATCATCACTTCTGCTCCTGCAGAAGCCCACCAGAATGGAATTCTGCAAACAAAGGTCACAGGAAGCAGGAAAGACAATAGTCAAACATTCAAATGCAATTATTGAGCACTTACTGGGTGCAGAGCACTGTACTAAGCACTTGGGAGAGTAAAAAATAACAATAAACAGAAACATTCCCTGCCTGCAATGAGCTTACAGTCTAGAGGGAAGTTTAGAGAAGCAGCGTGGCTCAGTGGAAAGGGCATGGGCTTGGAAGTCAGAGGCCATGAGTTCTAATCTCAACTCCCCCACATGTCTGCTGTGTGACCTTGGGCAAGTCACTTAACTTCTCTGAGCCTCAGTTACCTCATCTGTAAAATGGGGATTGACTGAGCCCCATGTGGGACAACGTGATCACCTTGTATCCCTCCAGCACTTAGAACAGTGCTTTGAACATAGTAAGTGCTTAACAAAATGACATTATTATTATTATAGAGAGGGAGATATACATTAATAGAAATAAATAACTGAGCACCCACCAATGCAAAGTTGTGTGAAACCTTTTCACAGCAACCAATCCATCAAAGGTATTTTTTTTATGGTATTTGTTAAGCGCTTACTATGTGCCGGGCACTGTTCTAAGTGCTGGGGTAGATTCAAGCTAATGAGGTTGGACACAGTCCCTGTCCGACACAGTCTTAATCCCCATTTTACAAATGAGGGAACTGAAGCACAGAAAAGTGAAGTAACTTTCCCAAGGTCATAGAGCAGGCAGGTGGTAGAGTGGGGATTAGAACCCAGGTCCTTCTGACGGCCGGGCCCATGCTCTATCTAGACCACATTGTTTCTCAAGAGTTTACTAAGTTCTTAATGTGTACAGCACTTGGGAGAGTACAATATCATGGAGTTGGTAGATACGTTCCTTGCCCATAAGGAGCTTACAGTTTAAGAGTCTTACAGTATTCATATCTCCAAATGTTCACATTTCCTCCACGAGTACAAACAGGCAACCTCAGTTTCAAAAACCAGGGAAAAGACTTACAGCTACTACTTTCTTTTGTCATTGTGGACAGGGAATATGTCTACCAACACTGTTGCACTGTACACTCTCAAGTGCTTAGTCCAGTGCTCTGTATGCAATAAGCACTTAGTAATTACCATTGATGATGGTGATGATATTTTTATACTGGTCAGCAAGATGGCAGGTGCTCACAGTTGGGAAGACTGGGGTATCGGTGTGGTTCCTAATTAGTCTCGTGCAGTTGCAGGATTGACAGTACTCATTCATTTAGTCGTATTTATTGAGCGCTTACGTGTGCAAAGCACTGTTCTAATCACTTACCCATCTTCTGCTGTTGTTTTCTAATTCATCAGTGCTAGTTATTGAGCCTATTGAGTGCAGAACCCTGTACTAAACACTTGGGAAAGTTCAGCAGCAAGATACATGTTCCCTGACTTCAAGGAGTTTATACTCTAATGGAGGAGACAGACAAAATTATTTACAAATAGCGGAAGAAGAAGAATATAAGCAGCAGCGGTTCAAATATATCATGATAAAAGAGCTGAATAAATCATCGGGCATGCAAATAATTGAGTAGCAGTAGAAGTAACACTACAAAACATTTGAATATGCAAATCTATTGAACATACAAATCAATAAAAAATACACATAAAACTGAGGACAGGGTTATGATACAACAGGGGTAAAGTTATGTATAAGAAAGATGTTGGGGTGTGTGGTGAATTAATGCAGGGAGGTCTTCTGGAAGAAGCCCCTCTCAGTAGAGAAAAACAGTACAACTCTTGCAGCACTTCTGCTCTGGGGTTTTTTTTTTTTTCTATATTCAGTGTGATGTTCATCTGTTAACCTGAGATTGGGACCAAAGTTTTCCACAGGGCGAGTAAATTTTTAGTTCATTTTTTAACCAAGAATCAGAGTGGCCTTGTGAAGAGATCACAAGTCTGGGAGTCAGAGCACCTGGGTCCTAATCCTGGCTCTTTCACTTGCCTGCTGTGTGACTACAGGCAAGTAATTTATCCTCTCTGTGCCTGTTGATTTATCTGTAAATTGGGGATTCAATATCCAGTCTCCCTTTCTCCTTAAATTGTGTGGAACAGGGACTGTGTCTCATCTGATTATCTTGTATCACCATACAGCTTAGTAAGGTGCTTGGCAGGTAATAAGTGCTTAACAAATGCCACAATTATTATTTTTATTATTGTTACTATTATTATTATTATTATAAGGAACACCTTTGGAGTTCCCAGTGGATATACAGGAGAAGACGTAGTAGCATTTATTAAACGCTCACTTGGTGTGCTGCATTGTACTAGGCACTTTAGAAGGGCAGAACAACAAAGTAGCAGGGCTTACTGCTGGTTGAGGCTGGGCAAGACAGGGAACAGGCATGATATTGTGCTTTATCTTTATGTTTTATTCTCATTTATCCCCTGAGCTCCTAGTGCCACCTGGTTGGAATTCCTCTTTGGAAAAGTGGTGTCCAGGATGATCGACCCAATCGATCTGAATGGAGGCTCAGATGCCAGCATCAGCTGTCAGTCAAAGTCCTCCCAGCCTGACAGGCCCAGAGAAGCTGAGCCAGACAGAGGCAACCGTGTGCTTGGATTGTTGAACCATCGACTTGAGTTTCTTTTGTAGGGGCTGGATGCGGCACCATCACCAATGTGCCAGCTCACCATTCTAGCAAAATCTCCACAGAGCAATCCCTACCAGATTCTTGAGGGCAGGGATCATGTCTCCCTGCTCTACCAAGTGCTTAGAACAGGGGTCTGCACACAGTCAGCGCTCAACAGATATAGCATTGATTGATTGATTGAATGAGCAAAGGCAGAGAGCAATCAATTCAAACTAGAAAAGGAACATGGTGTGGCCTAGTGGAAAGAACAGAGGACTGGAATTTGGGAGATGCAGATATCACTGGCCTCCCAGATGACCTCAATCAAGTTGCTTAGAAGTAGCATGGCCTAATGGAAAGAGCAAGGGCTTGGGAGTCAGAGGACCTGGGTTCTAATCCCTGCTCCACCAGTTGCCTGCTGTGTGAATTGGGGCAAGTCACTTCACTTCTCTGTACCTGTTTCCTCACCTGCAAAATGTCCATTCAGTACCTTTTCTCTATCCTACTTAGACTGTGAGCTTCCCATGGGACTTGATTATTTTGTATTTACCTCAGGGCTTACTATAGTGCTTGGAACAGAGTAAGCACTTAAATTATTATTATTATTATTATTATTATTATTATTATTATTATTATTATTATTTATTAATCCTCTCTGGACCTCAGTTTTCTAATCTGTAAAGTGGGGATAGTAACACCTGCCACTTCCTTTCTTTTAGATTGTAAGCCCCGTATGAGGCAGGGACTGTGTCTTATCTGATCATTGTATATCTTCTCTGGTCCTTGGTACAGTCCTTGGCCTCTAGACCATAGACAGTGAATTCCATCACTAGGAGAACAACACTAGTTGTTGCCAACTTGTACTTCCCAAGCGCTTAGTACAGTGCTCTGAACACAGTAAGCACTCAATAAATATGATTGATTGATTGAGAATGATCCTGCTAAAGACATCTCTTTGGCTAGAGTTACCCAGATAATTTGCTTCAGCCCTCTGCTTCACCTTGGCTAGAGAGACCTAGCTTCAGACTCTCAGATCATTTTCATCAGGAGCCTGTGGGACTTTAGCTATCTGGTTCACCTCTTCCTCTTCTCTGGAGGCAGTTGGCGTGCCAACTGGAAACAAGATCGCTCATGCCAACAGGACCAAGTGGGGTGCCCTGAATGCCCACCCGTTGGCTGGTTGAACCTTTCCACGGGGGCTCAGCGAGGGGCCCGGCCCTTGGAGGGGAGGGGGCCGGCCTCTGAGCAAACCCCTCTAATTGGCCACAGAGCGCCGACCTCTCTGCCATCTGCAGTTTGTTTCAGTGATAATAAATCAGGGTCCCTTAACTCTGGCGCCTGGCCAGAGGCTTTCTCAGGCCGAGCGGCTGGGGGCAGCAGGGACTGGGACGGCTCTGGGGTTTAGAGGGGCTCGGGATTGGGGTAGGGGCCGGGGCAGGGGCATACGGGACTTGGGGAGATGTATGAGATGGACTTTGGCAGTTGGTCTGGAGTATAAAGTTAATAATGAAAGAATGTGTTTTTGGTTACCAGTCTGCCTGGACGGTTGGGCCCATTTGAGCCTGGGGTTGTGATCAGACCGCCTACCTCCACAAATTGTATGGTATGTTATGTGGGCTAGGGGGAGAGAGTGCATGTAGCACTATAGCTCTAGTCTGAACATTGAATTGCATGGAACACCAGTGAGTGGTTCTCCCAAGCAAAAGCATACTGTGAGAGAGAGGTTTGAGACCATTTTACCCTGAATTCAGGACACTCTCCCAGAGATGCAGTGTGTGGCCAAGTGGAATGAGCATTTGGAGCAAAAGGCCATGGGAGTTTCCAGAAGAGCATAATGGAGAGGCAGTATGATTAAGTGGAAGGAGCAGGGACTGAGAGCTGGGAGACTTGGGCTCTAGTCACATCTCTGTTGCTTCATTTTAGACAAGTCACTTTATCTCTCTGGGCCTCATCTGTAAAATGAGTTTAAGACCCTACTCTCTCTCTCCCTTTTTGACTGTGAGCTCCTAGTGGGATGGGAATTTTGTTCGATATCACTCTGGGCTCTAAACTTGTTGAGGGCAAGGAATGTAACTACCAACTCTGCTGTATTGTACTCTCCCAAGCACTTAGTACAGTACTCTGCACACAGTAAGCGCTCAATAATTACTTTTTTATTTATGGTACTTATTGAACACTTAATCTGTGAAGTGCACTGTACTAAGTACTTGGGAGAGTACAATACAACAGAGTTAGCAGTTACATTCCCTGCCCACATGATTCTCTTGTATCTATTCAGCCTTTAGCACTTAATAAGTGCCACAGTTATTATTATCAATCAGGGATATGTATGTTGGGGAGACTGGAATTTTCCAAGCAATTTCCTGCATCGTCTGAGTTCCATTAGGAACCAGGTGCAATTTTCCAGGCTGGCCTGGAGTGAGGAGGTGATGGGGATATTGAAAGCCATAGGAGTTGGCAGGCTTCTTGGAAATGGCAGGGAATAACAATAATAATAATAATAATAATAGTGGTATTTGTTAAGCACTTGCTATGGGCCAAGCACTGTTCTAAGTCCTGGGGTAGATTCAAAGTAATCAGGTTGGACTCAGTCCCTGTCCCACATGAGGTTTCCAGTCTTAATCCCCATTTTACAGATGAGGTACCTGAGGTGCAGGGAAGTTAAGTGACTTGCCCGGAGTCACACAGTAGACATGAGGCAGAGCCAGGATTAGAACCCACATCCTCTGACTCTCAGGCTTGGGCTCTTTCCATTAGATGACGCTGCTCCTTAGCAGGGAATCTACTGCTAAACTTGGGCTTGGGCTGTCCTGCCCCGGGAAGGGCAAGGTGTGAAAGCAAGGAAGATGGATGCAGAAGAAGAGCTCAGCAGAGCCCAGGGTGGCCTAACTCCATAACTTCGAATCTTTGGAGTTCCAAGACTACTTTCTGCTTGAAACTGCCATGAAGATTGAAGAACTTCTGGGGTTTCTGGAACCATCACCCAGGTGTCTGAGAAAAAGAGTCTAAATACTCAGCAGTAATGCTGCCAACTAATGAGAAAATCAATGGCCATTCCAAATAGTTGGGAACAAGTCTGTCTTCTCATGAGCAATGAAAAAAGACTCTATCCTGTGGCAACTTCATGGACCAGTCAGCATCGGATTCTCCGTCCCACTGAAGGAAAGCTAAAGTGAAATGGCAGTCAACCGAAAAGTAGTATGATCTAGTGGTTAGACCATGGGCATGGGAGTCAAAAGGACCTGTGTTCTAATCCAGGCTCCACTACGTGTCTGCTGTGTGTCTTGTCTTATCTTATGCCATCGAGTCATTTCTGACCCTTAGCAACACCACGGACACATCTCTCCCAGAACGCCCCGCTCTCCATCTGTAATCATTCTGGTAGTGTATCCATAGAGTTTTCTTGGTAAAAATAAGGAAGTGATTTACAATCGTTGCCTTCCGCGCAGTAAACTCGTCTCCACCCTCTACTGTCTCCCCTGCCGCTGCTGCCCAGCATGGTTGAGTTTTGACTTGTAACAGATTGCTTTCCACTAGCTAGCCACTTTCCAAGCTATGAATGGAATGGGTAAGGCGGTGCTTGACTCTCCCTCCTGTAGCTGAAACTGGTAGAATACTGGAAACATTCCAGGTGAGACCCTGAGAGGGGGGGTCTGCTGTGTGACCTTGGGTAAATCGCTTAACTTGTCTGGGCCTCAGCTCATCCATAAAATTGGGATTTAGATTCTGAGCCCCAAGTGGGATATGGACTGTGTCCAACCTGATTATCGTGTATATACCCCAGTGCTTAA
The DNA here is from genome assembly GCF_015852505.1 of Tachyglossus aculeatus. NCBI lineage: Eukaryota > Metazoa > Chordata > Mammalia > Monotremata > Tachyglossidae > Tachyglossus > Tachyglossus aculeatus. The sequence continues at coordinate 39,702,602 of NC_052070.1, read as the reverse complement.
TACAGTGCATGACACATAACTTCTTAACTATTATCATTATGGTATTTGTTAAGAGCTTACTATGTGCCAGGCACTGTTCAAAGTGCTGGGATAGTTACAAGACAATCGTGTTGGATACAGTCCCTGTCCCACGTGGGACTCACAGCCATAATCCCCATTTTAGAAATGAGGGAACTGAGGCACAGAGAAGTGAAGTGACTTGCCCATGGCCACACAGCAGACAAATGATGGAGCCAGGATTAGAATCCATGACCTTCTGACTCCCAGGCCCATGCTCTAACAACTAGGTCATGATCAAATACCATTAAAAGTTTATTTAATCAATCAGTGGCATTTATTGAGTACCTATTGAGAATTAGGCACTGTATTGAGTGCTTTGGGAGAATGAGAGATGTCAGTTGCACTATCACTGCTCTCAAGGAGCTTAAAACCTAGTAGAGGGGACAGACAAAAATATTTTTTCAAGTAGTGGGAGCAGAAGGAAACCAACACAAAGTTGTACAACTATATCAAGTGAAATAGCTGAATAAATTATTTGAATATACAAATGTGTTCACAAGCAAATGTACATAGTTGTATCTAAGTGCTGAAACTATCCCTACTTTTCACCAGCAATTATATTCAGCCGTAGAAATGACTTGCCTATGGCTTTCTGAGATCCAATCAATCAATCAATAGTATTTGTAGAGCACTTACTGTGTGCAGATTTATTATTTTTAAGGCTCTATATATTTAGGCCTGAGACTGTAAGTTGCTTGAGGGAAGGTATTGTTTCTCCTCCTTCTGTACTTCCCCTCAGCATTGAAAAGAGTTTGTGTGCATGTGTGAATGTGCGTGCCTTGTTTTCCCCCTCAGTCCGTCAGCCTCTCTACGGCAGAGAATGTGTCTCCTCCTCCTTTGTCCCTCCTAGAGAGCCCTATATTTTGTATGTTTGTATATGTATGTGTGCATGTGTGTCTGTGTGTGTGTCCAGTCTTCCCCAATCAATTAATCAATCCTTGGTATTTTTTGAGTGAGTATTTACTGCATGCGCAGAGTACTGTACTAAGTGCTGGAGAGATTATAATACAATAGAATTTGTAGACTCAATCCCTGCCCATAAGGAACTTACAGTCTGCAGGGAGCGACAAATAATAAAATATGTTACAGAGAGGGAAAATGGTAGAGTGTAAGGATATACACTAGGTGTATACCTAACTATACATTAGGTGCTGTGGCACTGGGTTGAGTATCAGAGTGCTTAAGCCAAGTTCATAGCTGACACGGAAGAGACGGTGGAGAGGAAATAAGGACATAATCAAGGAAGGGCCCCAGAGAAAAGATGTGAATTTTGGAAGGATTTTTGAGGGTGGGAAAAGTGGTTGTCTGGGGTATATGAAGGGGAAGGGAGTTCCAGGACAGAAAGAGGACATAGCCAAGAGGACAGGTGGCAAAATAAATGAGACGAAGGAAAAGTGAGTAGTTGGCATCAGAGGAACAAAGTGTGAGGATTGGATAGTAGTAGGAAATCGCTGAGTTAAAGTAGGAAGCGATGAGATGATTGAGTGCTTTCAAACCAATGGTAAAGAGTTTCTGTTTAATGCAGAGGTGGGTAGGGAACCGTTGGAGGCTTTTGAGGAGTGGGGAGATATTTCTGAATTTTTTTTTTTCCAGAAAAGTGATCCAGGCAGGAGAGTAAAGTATGGATTGGAATCCATTCATTCATTCACTCAATCGTATTTATTGAGCGCTTACTGTGTGCAGAGCAATGTACTAAGCACTTGGGAAGTACAGGTTGGCAACATATAGAGATGGTCCCTACCTAACAGCAGGCTCACAGTCTAGAAGGGGGAGACAGACAACAAAACAAAACATATTAACAAAATAAAATAAATAGAATAAATATGTACAAGTAAAATAAATGAGTAATAAATATGTACAAATATAAATATAAATATGTATATATATATATATACAGGTGCTGTGAGGAGGGGAAGGAGGTAAGGCAGGGGGGAGGGGGAGGGGGAGGGGGAGGAAGGGGAGAGGAAGGAGGGGGCTCAGTCTGGGAAGGCCTCCAGGATGCAGGGAGGTCAGTGAGGAGGTTAATGAAATAATCAAGGCAGAAAATGATGAGCGCTTGTATCAGCATGGTAATGGTTTGGATCAATCAGTCATTTATTCATTCAATTGTATTTATTGAGTGCTTACTCTGTTCAGAGCACTGTACTAACTGCTTGGAAAGTACAATTTGGCAACAAATAGAGACAATCCCTACCCAACAAAGGGTCATATTTATTGAGCACTTAGTGTATGCAGAGCACTGTACTAAGCTCTTTGGAGGGTACAATAGAGTTGGTAGACATGTTCTTTGTCTATAAGGAGCTTACAGTCTAGAGGGGGAGGCAGATTTTCAAATAAATTACAGTCATGTACATAGGTACTGAGGGACTAAGGGTAAGGGGACTATCAAGCACTTAAAGGACACAGACACAAGGGCAAAAGTGATGCAGAAGGGAGAGGGAGATGGGGAAGTGAGGGCTTGGTCAGGGAAGGCCTCTTGGAGGAGGTGAGATTTTAATAAGGCTTTGAAGGTGGGGAGAGATGATGATGTCGGACATGAAGACAGAGAGAGTTCCAGACCAGAGAGAGACATGGGCAAGGAGATGTTTGTGAGGCAGAGATGAGGAAATGGCAGAGTCTAGAGAAGTTGTGATGGTAGAAGTGACAGGATTGACAGAATGAATAAACTGAGTTGAATAAGAGAGTTGTCAAGGATAATGCCAAGGTTATGGAAAGGCAGTAGTGTTGTCTGCAGTGATGGAAAAGGCAGAGAGAGGACAAGGCTTGGATGGGAAGATCAGGAGTTCTGTTTTGGGTCTATTAAGTTTGGGCATCAAAGTAGAGATATCTACTACACAATCTACACAATGATTTGTAGACAAATCAACAGCATAAGACAAGACCAAGATATTAGTCCCCTTCTAGACTGTGAGCCCACTGTTGGGTAGGGACCATCCCCATGTGTTGCCAACTTGTACTTCCCAAGCGCTTAGTACAGTGCTCTGCACACAGTAAGCGCTCAATAAATACGATTGAATGAATGAATATCTTGAAGGCAGGAGGAAACGTGAGACTGCAGAGAAGGAAAGAGGTCAAGGCTGGAGAGGTAGATATGGGAATCATTCTCATAAGGTGGTAATTGAAGCCATAGGAGCGAATGATTTCTCCAAAGGAATGGGTGTAGATGGAGAATAGAAGGGGACCCAGAACTGAACCTTGAGGAACTCCCACAGTTAGAGGGTGGAAGGAAGAGGAGAAGACTGCAACTGAGTCTGAGAAGGAGCAGACAGAGAGATAGAAGGAAAACCAGGAGAGGACAGTGTCAGTGAAGCCGAGATTGGATCATGTTTCCAGGTGAAAGGGTTGTTCCATAGTGTCAAAGGCAGCAGAAATATTGAGGAGAATTAGGGTAGAATAGAGCCATTGGATTTGGCAGGAAGGAGGTCATTTGTGACCTCAAAGCAGGACGTTTCCTCAGAGTGAACAGGGCTGAAGCCAGATCGTAAGACCTCAAGGGCAAGGGCCCAGTCTTCTCCTTCCTCTGTTACTCCTCCTCTGGAGCCCAGTGTAGAGCTTGGCATCCAGTACAGATTCAATACAAACTGCTGGATGACTTGCTCGATGTGTCTGCTAACTCAGCAGCTTGGCTTAGTGGATAGAGCAAGGCTCTGGGAGTCAGAAGGACCTGGGTTCTTATCTTGGCTCGGCCACATGTTTCCTGTGTGACTTTGAACAAATTACTTAACTCCTCTGGGCCTCAGTTCCCTCATCTGTAAAATGGAGATTAAGAGTGTGAGCCCCATGTGGGACAGGGACTGTGTCCAACCTGATTAACTTTTATCTCCCCCAGTGCTTAGAACAGTACTTGGAACATGGAAGGGCTTAACAAGTGCCATTATTATTATTATTCTCTCCCAAGCACATAATACAGTGCTCTGCATATAGTAAGAGCTCAATAAATGTCATTGATTGATTGACTGTTGAGTGGAAGCAAAGATCATATAAAGATGGAACTATCAGACTTCAACTAAACGTTCCATTAGCAAGGTTTAAAGGAAAGAGTGTAAGACTGCAAGTTCTACATGCCCAAGTGCCAATTTTGGGCATGAATCAATACATAAATGCTGCAAGAGACTGGCAGGTTGATTTGGACTAAGACTCCCTCTCAGGAAACAGCCAGAGAGCTGTACTGAATATCATCTGATGTCCAAGGTTTGTGAGAAGAGGCAGAGGAAGGTAAAAACACAGTCATTCATTCATTCAATTGTATTTATTGAGCACTTACTGTGTGCAGAGCAATGTACAAAGCACTTGGGAGAATACAATGCAACAATAAACAGTCACATTCCCAGCCCACAATGAGCTTACAGTCTAGACTGGAGAAAACAGACATGTACTGGGCAGCAGAGGAATGGGAGAGAATCGAGGGTGGAGACAGGTTTATTGAGCAGAGGGAGGCAATGGTAAGCCACTTCCGTATTTTTCCCAAGAAAACTCTAGGATCCACTACCAGAATGATTGCAGAAGGAGGTGGGGGGTTCTGGGAGAGATGTGTCCTTGTAGTCGCTAGGGTTGGAGACAAATCAACAGCATAAGACAAGACCAAGATATTAGTGCTGGGAGATGAGGGGAAGAGAAATAGGAGCAAGTCAGGGCGACACAAAAAGGAATGGGAGATGAGGAAAAGTAGGGCTCAGTCTGGGAAGACCTCTTGGAGGAGATGTGCCTTCAAATAAGACTTTGAAGGTAGGGAGAGTAATTGTCTCTCGGATTTGAGGAGGGAGGGTGTTCCAGGCCAGAGCCAGGACATAGGCTAGGGGTCAACGGCGGGACAGATGAGAACAAAGCACAGTGAGAAGGTTAGCATCAGAGGAGCAGAGTGCACAGGCTGGGTTGTAGAAGGAGAGAAGTTAGGTGAGATATGAAGGGGCAAGGTTGTGGAGTGCTTTAAGGCCAGTGGTGAGTTTTTGTTAGATGTGATGGTGCATGGGCAATCGCTGGAGTTTTTTGAGGAGTGGGGTGACATGTTCCAAACATTTTTGTAGAAAAATGATCCAGGCAGCAGAGTGAAATATGGACGGTAGTGGGTAGAGATGGAAGGTCAGAGATGGAAGGTCTACCTTTGTGAAGCTGTCTGACCTTGGGCAAGTCACTCAAATTCTCTTTGCCTTGTTTCCTCATCTGTAAAGCAAAGATTAAAAACCTGTTCTTTCTTCCTCAGACTGAGCTCTGTGAGGGATAGGGAATAAATTCATTCATTCATTTAATTGTATTTATTCAGCACTTACTGTGTGCAGAGCACGGTACTAAGCACTTGGGAAGTACAAGTTGGCAACATATAGAGACACGGTCCCTACCCAACAGCGGGCTCACAGTCTCGAAGGGGGAGACGGACAACAAAACAAAACATATTAACAAAATAAAATAAATGGAATAAATACGTACAAGTAAAATAAATAGAGTAATAAATACGTACAAACATATATACATATATACAGGTGCTGTGGGGAGGGGAAGGAGGTAAGGCGGGGGGATGGGGAGGGGGAGGAGGCGAATAAATCTGATCTGATTGTATCGGATTCACCCCAGTGTTTATTATGGTGCTTGGCACATAGTGCTTAACAAATGCCACAATTATTATTAGAAGATGACAACCTAGTAGAAGACTCAAGGCAGACCTGACACATTAACTGCAAATGATCATGAAACACACAGGAATATGTAGACTTAATACCATGAATTTGTAGGGGACTTTTTCCAAGGACTCTCACATTTTGTATTTCATTTTGTCCTCAAAATGTGAGATAAGTGGTGGCAGGTATCATGATCACTCTGTGGAGGATGAGGAAACTAATGTAGAGAGGTTAAGTGACTTACCCAAGATCACACAATGGGCTTGGGGCTGAGCTGGGTCTAGAACCCAGATCTTCATCTCCCAGACCAGTGTTCTCTCCACTGGACCATGCTGCTTGTTGTTATTTGAGATGTGATAAATGTATACCAAATATACAAGAACCCATCAATCAATTATATTTTTGAGCACTTACTGTGTGCGGACGTTATCTACATTTCCCTAGGTCGTAATCATTCATTCATTCATTCAATCGTATTTATTGAGCACTTACTGTGTGCAGAGCACTGTACTAAGCGCTTGGGAAGTACAAGCTGGCAACATATAGAGAAGGTCCCTACCCAACAGCGGGCTCACAGTCTAGAAGGGGGAGACAGACAACAAAACAAAACATATTAACAAAATAAAATAGAGTAGTAAATATGTACAAATAAAATAGAGTAATAAATCTGTACAAACATATATGCAGGTGCTGTGGGGAGGGGAAGGAGGTAGGGTGGGGGGGATGGGGAGGGAGAGAGAAGGAGGGGGCTCAGTCTAGGAAGGCCTCCTGGAGGAGGTGAGCTCTCAGTACGGCTTTGAAGGGAGGAAGAGAACTAGCTTGGCAGATGTGCGGAGGGAGGGCATTCCAGGCCAGGGGGATGACGTGGACCGGGGGTCGATGGCGGGACAGGTAAGAACGAGGCATAGTGACGAGGTTAGTGGCAGAGGAGTGGAGGGTGCTGGCTGGGCTGGAGAAGGAAAGACTTAGCAGTCTGTATCCTCTTTATTTGACAGTCCTCCCCATCTATGAACCCCCTGAAATTCCAATTCCTCCAGAAAGTTTTCACTACTAATTTTCTCCTCCCCCAGCCCCATCCACCTAATGGCCACCTCAGCACTTCTGCCCTCACAGCAGGACCTGGGTTCTAATCCTGCCTCCACCACTTGAATGCCACGTGACCTTGGGTAAGTCACTTAAGTTGTCTGTGCCTGTTACCTCATTTGTAAAATGGGGATTAGGACCGTGAGCCCCAACTGGGAAATGGACTGTGTCCAACCTGACTCGCAGGTATCTACCCCAGCACTTAGAACAGTGCTTGGCATATAGTAAGCGATTAACAGATACCATAAACCCCCTCAAAAAAAACAGCACATTAGTATATACTGATTGACATATATCCTACTATTTAAGCACAATTTACTCACCCAACCATCTTTTCAATCTTTTCCCTCCTAACTGTAAATTGTTTGGGATCTGTCTCCCCTCTTGTCTTATGCCGTCGAGTCATTTCGGACCCATAGCGACACCACGGACACATCTCTCCCAGAACACCCTGCTCTCCACCTGCAATCGTTCTGGTAGTGTATCCATAAAGTTTTCTTGGTAAAAATATGGAAATGTTTTACCATTCCCGCCATCCGCGCAATAAACTCGAGTCTCCGCCCTCGACTCTCTTCCATGCTGCTGCTGCACAGCATGGGTGAGTTTTGACTTGTAGCAGATTGCCTTCCACTTGCTATCCACTGCCCAAGCTAGGAATGGAATGGGTAGGCCTCTGCTTGATCCTCCCTCCTGTAGCTGAGACTGGTAGACTCCTGGAAACTCTCCAGGTATGGCCCTGAGAGGGGCACACAGGGTTCACAGGAGGGGATCTGTCTCCCCTGTTGTCTGTAATCTCCTCCAGGGGCAGGGAACTTGCTTGTGACCGCTATTGTACTCTCCGAGACCTCAGTTCAATGCTGTGCCCATAATAGGTGCTAAATCCCGTGTTCTTCAAATAGTACGTGCTTGATAAATGAGACAGATTGTTGACCGATGGCTAACTGCTATTCCATTCCACATAATCCCTACCTAAAAGAGAGTCCAGCATTTGGGGGAAGAAGAAAGAGGGGTCTCGTGTACAGAACTGCTTTCCAAAGTAACACCTTGCTCATCAATCAATCAATCAGTCGTATTGACTGAACGCTTACTGTAGTGCAGAAAATGCAATACAACAGAGCTGGTAGACGTGGTCCCTGCCCACAAGAAGCTGTCTGTCTACATCCTACAGTCTCGTCGATATCTTACCCCTATTCAACTCGATGAAAAAATCTCAACAAAAATCCCAAGTCATTCCACCCACTTCCTTCCCTCACCCGCCTCTCAGCTCTGTGCTGGTTCTTGCTGATGGTTTTCTTTTCTCGTTTCCCCCGGCACACTTTATTATTGTAAGGCCATTTTCTCATGGATACATTCTGCATTCCATTATTTCTAGCTTGTACCCCGTGTTGAAAGACTGCAAAAATGATAAATTAAATGAGATGGAAATGTTTAAGAGCCTCTATTCATAACCAAAATACTTAGGGAGTCCGAGGTCATGAATCTTCTGGGCGAAAGTTGAGATGTACATAAAGAGTTTGATTCAAACAGGAAAGTTGAGGACTTTCGAGGATGCCTGATGCTTGGTGGATTTATGGGCAAGGGAGCTGGTATGTAGGGAAGGTTCAGGAGAGCAATTAGTTCGTGGCCGAAATCAAATCTGGACGAACCTTTGGGCCAGTTCAAAAGTTTTCCTTTAAATCCAAATAGGCATGCTTATTGCTAACCACAAAACCCATCTATTTTCCCCAGGCTGCTCCCTTTCTCTGAATGACCTTCTCCCAGGTGTGCAAAGAATAACTAATTGCAAAAACATGTTCCTGTTTAGTTAGGAGAAAACCCTGCGTGCCACATTTTCTAAGTAATGAATTCAAGCAAGTGGCATAGGTACCAGGAGACTCATACGTTGCGGGTATGCGTGCACACACGTGTGTTCCGATCCTTCCCGACAAGAGCTGGCCTTCATTAAAGCTTCCGCTTGTTTTTTGATGGAAAACTCATCTGTGGGCCCATTCTTGACTGGCTGTGGGAGCGATGAAAGGTAGCATAGAGGCAGGCTCAGGAATGGAGGACGGGATCTCTCGGGGGTCAGGAGAATTTGGGTAGGTCCAGTCCCCCTAGACATCCTCCATGCCCTTCTGCAGGGAGTGGGGAGGTGAAGGAGAGGACCGTCTGTTTCTCCCGGCATGGCAGAAAGGGTGAGGTGTGGTGAGATGTGAGGTTGGTTGTGGGAATCTTGCTGGCAGCCTCATAATAATGACGGCATTTGTTAAGTGCTTTCTATGAGTTAACCACTGTTCTAAGTGCTGGGGTAGATACAAGCCAATCAGGTTGGACACAGTCCCTGTCCCCCATGGGGCTCACAGTCTTAATCCCCATTTTACAGATGAAGTAACTGAGGAACAGAGAAATTAAGTGACTTGCCTGAGATCGTATGGCTGACAAGTAGAGGAGCCGGGATTAGAACTCAAGTCCTTCTGACCCCCAGGCCTGCACTCTGTCCTGAAGGCTAGGCTGCCTGGCCTAGTACTGTCTCCAACAGCAGAACCAAGACACTTGGGGGAACCGTGGGCTGGTCTCCCTCCTGGACACTCACCCTCATAGTTAGGGATGCATCATCCAGCCCCTTAGTTCTCAGTCGTATTTATTGAGCACTTACTGAGTGCAGAGCGCTGTGCTAAGCATCTGGGGGTGTGTAATAATAATAATAATGATAATGGGATTTATTAAGCACTTACTATGTGCAAAGCACTGTTCTAAGCACTGGAGAGTTTACAAGGTGATCAGGTTGTCCCACGGGGGGCTCACAGTCTTAATCCCCATTTTACTGATGAGGTAACTGAGGCCCAGAGAAGTTGTGACTTGCCCAAAGTCACACAGCTGACAAGTGGCAGAGCCAGGATTTGACCCGATGACCTCTCACTCCAAAGCCCGTGCTCTTTCCACTGAGCCACAATATAACAGTATAACAGACACATTCCCAGCCCTTAATGAGTTTACAGTCTAGAGGACTAGCTCTCCTCTCTCCATCCCTGACTGTTCCTCCTGTGACCCAGCATGGACTATTCAACCCCCTAGTTCTCCCTTCTCAACTCTCCTCCCAGTGACCTAGTATGGACCATTAAACACTCCTTACACTTCCCTCTCCATCCCTGATTCTCTTTCAAATAAGCCAGCACAGATCAGACAACACCCCAAACTTCCCCTTCTCCATCCCCGACTCCGTCCGGTCACCTAGAAAGGACTAGTTAATGTCCAACTCTCCCCTCTCAATCTGTAACTCTCCTTCCAGTGATCCAGCAGGGAACAGCCAGCACCTCTACTCTCCCCTCCACTCCTGACCTTCCTTCCTTCCTTCACCCTCGGATCTGTCCGAAGTTTTAGGGAACTTTTTATTGTTTCAGGCTGCAGATCTTTCCCACACACTGGGTGAAGAAATGTTTCCTTTCCTTTGAACTTGCTCCCAGGCAGCTCCAGTGGGTGCTGTTGTCCTGGTGCTGTGAGATTTGGAGGAAACAAAATTCTACACTTGCCCTGCCCACATCCTTCAGGGTTTGGGGCAGGATTGGAGGTCTCAGACATGGCCAGTGGGTAGAGTGGTCCCAATGAAGATCTTCTGTAAATAGTTTTATGTTTGTCTCCTCCTTTAGAACAATATCAATACTAGTTATTGAATGCCCTATCGAGTTCAGAGCACTCTAAGGGAACAACTGAGTTAGCCGACAACCTGTCTCAGCCACTTGTCTGCTGTATGACCTTGGGCAAGTTACTTAACTTCTCTGTGCCTGTTACCTCATCTGTAAAATGTGGATCAAGACTGTGAGCCCCATGTGGGACAGGGACTGTGTCCAACCCGATTTGCTGTATTCACCACAGCACTTAATCAGTGCCTGGACCATATTAAGCACTTAACAACAAATGTCATTATGAATGCATAAATAAGTGATCACTCCCCTCAGTGAGCTTGCAGTTTAGAATAAGCCTTTTGAGGACAAGGGACAATGGGCCTGGGAGTTAGGTGACCTGTATTCAAATCCCAGCTTTGCCACTTGCCTGCTGTGTGTCTTTTGGCAAGTACTTTCACTTCCCTTTGCCATTGAGTGGAGATTCAATGCCTGTCCTCCCTTCTTTTTAGATTATGAGCTGTGCTGTGCCCAATGTGATTATCTTATATCTACCCCAGCACTTATTACAATGCTTTGCATATCTTGTCTTATGCTGTTGAGTCGTTTCTGACCCATAGTGACTCCATGGACACATCTCTCCCAGAATACCCCACTCTCTATCTGTAATAGTTCTGGCAGTATAGCCATAGGGTTTTCTTGGTAAAAATACAGATGCAGTTTACTACTGCCTTCTTCCACACAGTAAACTTGAGTCTCCATCCTTGACTCTTTCCTATGCCACTGCTGTCCAGCACAGGTGAGTTTTGACTTGTAGCAGATTGTCTTCCACTCGCTAGCCACTGTCCAAGCTAGTAATGGAATGGCTGTGCCTCTTCTTGACTCTCTCTCTCATAGCCGAAATTGGTAGAGTACTGGTGTGATCCTGAGAGAGGCTTTGCACATAACAAGTACTTAATACTTAGAGAAGCAGCAGGGCATAGTGAATAGAGCACACTCTTGGGAGTCAGGAGGTCATGGGCTCTAATCCTGGCTCTGCCACTTGTCTGCTGTCTGACCTTAGACAAGTCACTTAACTTCTCTGTGCCTCAGTTACCTCATCTCTAAGATGGGGCTATTCATTCATTCAATGGTATTTATTGAGCACTTACTGTGTGCAGAGCACTGTACTAAGCACTTGGGAAGTACAAGTTGGCAACATATAGAGACGGTCCCTACCTAACAATGGGCTCACAGTCTAGAAGGGGCTAGAAACTGTGAGCCCTACGTGACACAGAGACTGTGTCCAACCTGATTTGCTTCTATCCACCCCAGTACTTAGTACAGTGCCTGGCACATAGGAAACACTTATGAAATACCACTATTATTATTAATACATTTATATTATTATTATATTATTATTGCATCATCATTATATATTATATCATTATTATTATATCCCTTCTCAGTGTGAATCTCGATAATAAAAGTAAGAATAACAATGTTAATAATGACAATAGTAGTGGTAATGATAATAATAATAATGATGGTATTTGTTAAGTGCTTACTATGTGCAAAGCACTGTGAACACTTTCTGCAGGCCATGCATTATTCTAAGCCCTGGGGAAAGAACAACAGAGGCAAGAGACATATCACCTGCCCACAAGGAGCTTGTACTTCAGTGGGGAAGACAGAACTAGAATTATTGACAAATAGTGGGAGGAGACTACATAATTGAATGGACAGTTGAAAATATATATGTATATATTTCTACAGGTTCTGTAGATGTGCATAAATAAACATGTAAATACTTGAGGTGTCAGGCAATTAAATTTGAAGTGCTGGGAATGAATTGGCAAGGGCTGGCTAGAGGAGTTAGGGTTTTAAGCCACTTTTGAAGGTGGGGAGAACTAAAGCCTGGCAGATTTGGTTGGGGAAGGGGGTTCTGGGATGAAGGAATAGGATAAGCAAGGGGTTGGAGGCACTAGATTGGAGAAAGGAGAACTATGTGGGGTTGGACGGTCTAATGCTGGGCCACAAAATGGAGGGTGTTGCTCTCCCACCCTCCATCTTGTGACCCAGCATAGACCATCCTCACTTAACAGAGGAGGAAACTGAGGCTGAGGGAGGTTAAGTGACTTGCCCACGGTCATACAGCAGGGCTGGGACAAAACTGGGACTACAACCCAAGTCTCCAGCCACCCAGTTCTGTGCTCTTTCCATTAGTCCACATTGTCTCTCCAGCCTGAAGAGTACAAGGCCCTCAGTCTCTCCTCCTGTGCAAGTCTCTCCATCCTCCGACCATCCAGGTTGCCTTTCTCTGTCTCCTACCCAACTTGTTTTCTTCTGCCTGAGAGGAGAATAGTGGGCCTGCAGAATCAATCAATCAATCTATCAATTGTATTTATTAAGCGCTTACTGTGTGCAGAGCACTGCCAGTGGGGGTGGGGGCAGAGCAGGATGAGGCAGATCCTTGCTTCAGTGGGCATCAGAACTGGTTCTTTGCTTTCCTCGTCTCTCCCCTCCCTGGTGGAGTTCAGCATTTGGGACCCTTTGAATGGCCTTTCTGCTTTCCCAGGCTGGAGCAGGGCATTAAAAGGGAGAAGGAACTCTTGGCAGGATCCCTTGCTGCCCCATCAGGTGGTTGCTGGTGATACAGACAGGCAGCCCGGCGACCACCCCCTGCCCCACACTGGGCCCCAAACTCCCAGTCCAGGACAGGGCTGGTTGGGTTGTCTGTCGATTGAACCACTGGGCCTTTGACACTGTGGACCATCCCCTTCTCCTCAACACGTTATCCAACCTTGGCTTTGCTGAATCTATCCTCTCCTGGTTGGTTCGCCTCATCTCTCTGGCCATTCATTCTCAGTATCCTTTGTGGGCTCCTCCTCCCCCTCCCATCACCTAACTGTAGGGGTGCTATAAGGTTCAGTTTTTGGTCCCCTTCTATTCTTCATCTATACTCACTCCATTGGAGAACTCATTCTCTCCCACAGCTTCAACTATCATCTCTGTGAGGATGACACCCAAATGTATATCTCCTCCTGTGTTCTCTCTCTCTCCTTGCAGGCTTGCATCTCTTCCTGCCTGCAGGACATCTCTACTTGGATGTCTTTCCACCACCTGAAACCCAACATGTCTAAGACAGAGCTCCTTATCTTCCCTGCCAAACCCTGCCTTCTCCTTGACTTTCCCATGACTGTGAACAGCACAACCATCCTTCCCATCTCACAAGGCCACAACCTTGGTGTCATCCTTGACTCCACTCTCTCATTTACCCCACACATCCAATCCATCACCAAGGCCTGCCGGTCTCACCTTCACAACATCACCAAGATCCACTCTTTCCTCTCTATCCAAACCACTACCATGTTAATACAGTTATTCATACTAGTTCAACTGGATTATTGCATCAGCCTCCTTTCTGACCTCCCAACCTCCTGTCTCTCCCCACTTCAGTCCATACGTCACTTTGTTGCCCAGATTATCTTTCTACAGAAACGTTCTGGGCATGTTGCCCCCCTCCTTAAAAAATTTCAGTGGTTGCCTATCAACCTCCATATCAACCAAAAACTCCTCACTATTGGCTTCAAAGCTCTCCATCACCTTGCCCCCTCTTACCTCACCTCCCTTCTCTCCTTCTACAGCCCAGCCCACACACTCTACTCTTCTTGTGCTCACCTCCTTACTGGACACTTGGTGGCCAGTTAGTGGCCTGGATAGGTCCAGGCTCACCCCAAAGGGCTTGACTATTGCCACCATGTTGCTTGAGGCATGGAATATTGGCATCAACATAATAATAAAAATAATACATTATGGTATTTATTGAGCACTTACTCTGTGCCAAGCACTGGGGTAGGTATGACATAGCCAGATTAGACAGAGTCCCCATCCCATGTGAGGCAAACAATCACAGAGGTAGGAAGAGCAGGAATCCCAATTCCATCCTGAAGAGGAGGAAACTGAGGCTCAGAATAATAATAAAAATAATAGTAATAATAATGATATTTGTTAAGCGCTTACTGTGTAGCAACCACTGTTCTAAGCACTTGGGTAGATACAAGTTGGGTTGGACAGAGTCCCTGTCCCACTTAGGACTCACACTCAGTGAAGCAGCATGGCTCAGTGGAAAGAGCATGGGCTTTGGAGTCAGAGGTCATGGGTTTGAATCCTGAGTCTGCCAATTGTCAGCTGTGTGACTATGGGCAAGTCACTTAACTTCTCTGTGCCTCCATTACCTCATCTGTAAAATGGGGATTAAGACTGTGAGCCCCCCATGGGACAACCTGATCACCTTGTAACCTCCCCAGCGCTTAGAACAGTGCTTTGCACATAGTAAGCATGTAATAAATGCTATTATTATTATTATTATTATTATTATTATTATTATTATTAATCCCCATTTTACAGGTGAAATAACTGAGGCCCAGAGAAGTGAAGTGACTTGTCCAAGGTTACACAGCAGACATTTGGTAGAGCTGGGATAAGAACTCATGACCTTCTATCAGGCTTGTACTCTATCCACTAAGCCATGCTGCAAGCAGGTTGCCTTGGGTCACACAAAAGGTCACTGCCAATTTTTATGATGGATTTTGAATGTCTTCTCTAATAATTCAGTTGAATCGAAGGCCCCGATTGGGAATTCACCAAGCAATAGTGCTCTCGTGACCTAATGTATATGAAATGGGCCATTCTATAGGGTGTTGTGTTGGCTAGTTGGGAGAGCGAGGATCTTCAGGTCACGCTGGAAGCAGATCAAGGTGTCCAGGGAGGTGGCATTCCTCTTCAACTCACACATCTGGCATGCTTTGTCCTGATTCAGCTTTGAGTTAATAACTGCTGGTGTCTGTTCCAGGGCAGATTCCCGAATGAAGCAGGGAGGACCAAGTAGGATGGATCAACTGTCCAGTTTTATGCCACGTGGACAGTCCGGTTTCCAGGTGATCATTCCCTCTTCGATTGGAATATGGCACCAGACCCCTTTATTCATTCATTCATTCAACAGTATTTATTGAGCACTTACTGTGTGCGGAGCACTGTACTAAGCGCTTGGGAAGTACAAGTTGGCAACATATAGAGTGATCCCTACCCAACAATGGGCTCATAGTCTAGAAGGGGGAGACAGACAATAAAACAGAACATGTGGACAGGTGTCATCACAATAAATAGAAATAAAGCTAGATGCACATCATTAACAAAATAAATAGAATAGTAAATATGTACAAGTAAAATAGAGTAATAAATCTGTACAACCATGGGTATTTGGCATAACAGAGCACGGGGCTGGGAGTCAAAAAGTCATGGGTTCTGATCCCAGATTCATTCATTCATTCAATCGTATTTATTGAGTGCTTACTGTGTGCAGAGCACTGTACTAAGCGCTTGGGAAGTACAAGTTGGCAACATATAGAGATGGTCCCTACCCAACAGTGGGCTCACAGTCTAGAAGGGGGAGACAGAGAACAAAACAAAACACATTAACAGAATAAAATAAATAGAATAAATATGTACAAGTAAAATAAATAAATAGACTTGTCTACTAAGTGGCCTTGGGCAAGTCACTTCACTTCTCTGTGCCGCAGTTATCTGTAAAATGCGGATTGAGACTGTGAGCCCCATGTGGGACAGGGGTTGTGTCCAACCCAATTTCCTCATATCCACCCCAGCGCTTAGTACAGTGCCTGGGACAAAGCAGGCACTTAACAAATACCACAATTATTTTATGTTCAACGCACAGCCTCCCTCTCCCTCGGTTCCTCCCGCTGAATTTGGTGTCTCGGAAACTGTGCCCATGGTCAGAGAGAACTAGGGGTAGGGAAAGCACCTTCTCTGGAGTTAGGGTGGGGTTCAGGGGTCAGCCAGGGGAAACACTCTCCCATCTAGAGGACTTGGCAAACTTCCCCCTTTAGACTGAAAATTCCTTGAGGGCAGGGATCATGCCCACCAGCTCTGTTGAATTGTAGTCTCTCAAGCTCTTACTATGGTGCTTTGCACACAGTAACCACTTGATAAAAATCATCAATTTATTAACTGATTCTGCAAATTGTCACTTTTTTATGGTATTCTTTAAGCACTACTATGCGTAGAGCACTTATCTGAGAGCTGGGTAGATACAACTTAATCGGGTCAGATAGAATCCCTGTCTCATATGGGATTGTGGTCTAAGTAGGAGGGAGAACAGGTACTGAATACCCATTTTGCAGTTGAGGAAACTGAGTCACATAGAAGTTAAGTGACTTGCCCAAGGTCATACAGCACATAAGTGTTGGAGGCGGCATTAGAACCCAGGTCTTCTGGCTTCCAGGCCCATTCTTTATTCACTAGGCATACTGCTTCAGGCTTAGAGAAGCAGCGTGGCTCAGTGGAAAGAGCATGGGCTTTGGAGACAGAGGTCATGGGTTCAAAACCCGGCTCCGCCAATTGTCAGCTGTGTGACTTGGGCAAGTCACTTAACTTCTCTGGGCCTCAGTTACTTCATCTGTAAAATGAGGATTAAGACTGTGAGCCCCCCATGGGACAACCTGATCACCTTATAACCTCCCCAGTGCTTAGAACAGTGCTTTGCACACAGTAAGTGCTTAATAAATGCCATTATCATTATTATTATTATTATTATTATAAGAAGAATTATAGTAAAAATTATGGCATTTGTTAAGCACTTACCATGTGCCTGGCACTGTACTAAGCGCTGGGGTGGATACAAGCAAATCGTGGACACAGTCTCTGTCCCATGTGGGGCTCACAGTCTCAGTCCCCAGATGAGGATAACAGATGAGGTAACTGAGGGAGAGAGAAGTGACTTGCCCAAGGTCACACAGCAGACAAGTGGCAAAGCCAGGATTAGAACCCATGAACTTCTGATTCCCAGTCCTGGGCTCTATCCACTGCACCATGCTGCTTCTCTATGTTGTCATTATATTATGCTGGGTGCCCAGCATAATACACGCGATGTCATATGTGTCGGGTATCCAAGGGCCAAGTACCCATGAGTCAGTCTGTGCCTGGACCAGAAATGAGGTCAGGGGAGCCAGGGGATGGGGATTGTGGTGGCAGTGATTAGGGGGACAAAGGGGCCAACAGAGGACCTGGATTCTAATCCCCACTCTGCCACTTGTCTGCTGTGTGGCCTTGGGCAAATCACTTCTCTCTGCCTCAGTTACCTCATCTGTAAAATGGGGATTAATTCTGTAACCCCCGTGTAGGACATGAACTGTGTCCAATCTGATTAACTTGTATTTACCCTAGTGCTTAGTTCAGTGCCTGACACACAGTAAGCGTTTAACCAATACCATTAAAAAAAAAAAGCCGTTAGCCACGTTCATCCTGAATTCAAACCCTATATGCACACAGCTGCCCGAAGTACTAAAACCTTCACATTTAAAGCCTCCTTAATATCCAAATTTGTCTGGACTTTCAATTATCCCACCAGTCATGAAAGCACGTCGTTGAAGGCCCGCATCAGGTTACAATCACAAATTCTGACTTCAATAACTGTCATAAAACTGAGACCCCCGAAAGCATGTTTTCCCTTTTTCTTCCAACATTAGCAACTCATCTGATACTTACTCTCCGGTTCCAGTTTCCTGAGAGCTGATGACATGGGAGACCACAAGCCCAAAGCTGATATTATATTCTATGGAATATGTATATGTGCGCGTCCGCAGAAAGCAGAAAACCAACCGTGAAGTGGCAGGCGCAGATGTGTTGTTGGTGTCATAATTTTTTTTCATTAAACACCACATTAGGCTTATCCCGTTTATACCTGAAAATCTCTGAGCGTTAAAGATGAAGAGGACTTTCTCCTGGGGGTGGTTGTGGTTTAACCCTGCTCGGAGCAGCCGAGCGTGGAATCGAGCACTCGGCTTCTCTTCCCTCCGCTTTCCATCTTGTAGCGGGAAACCAGCCTTTCCTGAGCCGATCCCGAAGCAGATCCTGGAGGCAGAGTGAGGGATCTCTGTCTTTGACTGAAGGAGCGATGCTTTCTCAGCATTGCTGTGAGGAAGAGTGGCTCAGCTGGACTCTGGATGTTCACCCGTGAGCCCCCCCAACCTCTTTTCTTCATCTCCCACTCTCTTCTACATCATCTCATGGGCCAGTGGGACAGACTGGCCCAGGTTTCGTCTGTCCGTCCATGGTGGCGGATATCCGTGGGCTGCTTGGGCCCTGCTCTGCCGCTGGATCTTCCGTGTGGTTATATTTCGACATGGAAAGGCCCTGAGAATTAGGTCTTGTCTTATGCCATTGTCGTCTCCAACCCATAGCGATGCCATTGACACATCTCTCCTAGAATGCCCCACCTCCATCTGCAATCGTTCTGCTAGCATATCCGTAGAGTTTTCTTGGTAAAAATATGGAAGTGGTTTACCATTGCCGTCTTCTGTGCATTAAACTCGAGTCTCCACCCTCGTCCCTCTCTTATGTTGCTGCTGCCCAGCACAAGGGAGTCTTGACTTGTAGCGTATTGCCTTCCACTTGCTAGCCACTGCCCAAGCTAGGAATGGAATGGATATGCTTCTGCTTGACTGTCCCTCCCACAGTCAAGACTCGCCAGGTGCGACCCTGAGGCAGGGAGAACTAGGTGGAAATGTAGAATTAAGGGCTAGAAAGCAAAGCCTCGCTTACCTCAAGCCTGTCTGGTCTCTACTCCAAGATGAATAGTACAAGGGACCAACCCAATCCCTAGAGTTCTTAAAGAAGAGTGTGAGCCCAATGTGAGATGGGGACTGTGTCCAACCTGACTAAATTGTATTGACCCTAGGTTTTAGAACAGTGATTGGCACAGAATAAGCAGAAGCAGCATGGCATAGTAGTTGGAGGACAGGGCTGCAAGGCAGAAGGTCATGGGTTCTAATCCCAAATCGGCCACTTCTCTGCTGTGTGATGTTGGGCAAATCACTTCCAGCACTTAGAGCGCTTAACAAATGCCATCATCATCATCGTCATCATCATCATCATTCTCGGGGCCTCAATTACCTCATCTGTAAAATGGGGATTGAGACTGTGAGCCCCATGTGGGACAGGGACTGTGTCCCACCTGATTTGCCTGTATCCACCCCAGCACTTAGGGCAGTGGTACATAGCAAGCGCTTACCAAATGCCACAATCATTATTAGTAAGTCCTTAACAAGTATCATAATTATTAATTTATTATTGTTATTAAGAGGTAACCTTATGGCCCCGGTAGTTTGGCCATTCATCTCGTGGATGCAAGGGGTTGGACCAAATGACCCCTTGAAGCTCCCCCTTTGCCCCAGTTCTGGGATTCTAGGTTCCTACGTTATACCCAGTGACTTTCCTGGAATTCTCAATCTACAAGTGTGCTCCTTTATACTCCTCTTCTTCAACACCAATATCTTCTGGATCCCTACTGTGGGCAGAGCTCTGTACCATGGGCCTATCATGTACAGAGTATAGTCATGGGCCCCTACTATGTGCATAGCACTGGACTGAGCACATGCTGTGTGCAGAGCACTGGTCAAAACACCTACTGTGTGCAGAGCCTTGTCCTGAAAACCTACCATCTGCAGAGCACTAAACTGAGCACCTATTCATTCATGTATTCATTCAATCAAATTTATTAAGCACTGACTGTGTGCAGAGCACTGTACTCAGCACCCGGGAAAGTACAATGCAACAATAAACAGTGACATTCCCCACATGAGACAGGGTCCAATCCAATTCGCTTGTAACCACCCCAGCGCTTAGTATAGTGCCTCGCACATAGTAAGCGCTTAACAGATACCATGATCATTATTGTTAGGATTATTACTCGTGGATCAATGGATTAAATGTCACCGGATTGACCCAGGTGCAGATAGGTGAGGTGCATAAAGAAGCCTTGAGCTGTTCATAATAATTATAAGGTGGTATTTATTAAGGTCTGTGCATAATAATCAGATCAACTCAGTCCCTGTGCTACATGGGGTTCACAGTTTGAGATAGAGAATGGTTATTTCATTCCTGTTTTACAGATGAGGAAGCTGAGGCACAGTGAAGTGACTTCCCCAAGGCCACATAACAGGGAAGATCCAGGATTAGAACCCAAGTCCTCTGACTCCCATTCCCATGCTCTTTCCACTAGGCCATACTCGCTTCTCCCTCTCCATGGGCTGAAACAGCTGGGTGTTACTTTCCCTGTCCGCTTATTGGTATCGACACCTAGCCCCAGAGGTCGTGAAACACCAAACAAAATGATAATCGGGAAAATCACGCCGCTCCGCCCCACGTGCCTTGAACTGATGCCATAACCCTATCACCAATCCAGTTATCATCCAGGCACAACGGCAACTGCTGTTGTGTTCTGGGTGGGGTCCAAGAAGCTGGTTTGCAAAGCCGCTCCTGCTGTTGTCACCCTCAGCAGCCCAACGCTTTGTTTCCGGGACTTTATGTCAGAAAGATCCCTTCTCCTCCCAGATGCTCAGGGGGAGAGACATCTGTGAGCCTTATGTATTTTCAAATGATCTAAACAGAAACATTGACTTCGAAGGGAAGACCTTGGAAACTGCACAGTAAAGATCCTCAATATTTCTCCTTGACATTTTCATGACAGAATCCATGTTAGAACATAATAAAAATATAATGTATGTTTGCTGGAAGGTTTATAGCTCCATAAAACATAAACAAACAGCTTTTTAGATCAAAGTAGCATAAATAACAGAAGCGGCGGCTTTTGGAATAAAATGAATAAATTGTAGTTTTTCAGGTTTAAAAAGATATTTCTAGCGTCGAATATCTCCAGCTGCTCAGAAATAGGAAGGAATGGGAATGAAGGGAGTTAAAATTCATCATGATCATGATCATCATGGCTCAGTGGAAAGAGCACGGACTTTGGAGTCAGAGGTCATGGGTTCAAATGCCAGCTCCACCAACAGTCAGCTTTGACTTTGGGCAAGTCACTTAACTTCTCTGTGCCTCAGTTACCTCATCTGTAAAATGGGGATTAAAACTGCTAGCCCCCCATGGGACAACTTGATCACCTTGTAACCTCCCCAGCGCTTAGAACAGTGCTTTGCATGTAGTAAGCGCTTAACAAATACCACCATTATTATTATTATTATCAATAACATTTACTGTGAAACTACTGTGTACAGCTCTGTGTGGTTACCTATTGTGTGCGGAGCACTGTACCTACTGCTTATTAATAATAATAATCGTGGTATTTAAGTGCTTACTATGTGTCCTGCACTCTACTAAGTCTTGGGTAGGTATAGAAGATCAGGTCCTTCATGGGGCTTGCAATCAGGAGGGAGCACAGGTGTTGAATCCCCATTCTGCAGATGAGGGAAGTGAGGCACGATAAGTGATTTGCCCAGGGGTCACACAGCAGGCAAGTGGTAGAGTTTGGCTTAGAACCCAAGCCCTCTGACACCCAGGCTGGTGCTCTATCCACTAGACCACACCATTTACTGTGGCCACACCACTGGGCTAAGGGCCTTTAGGGTATGGGTCATGGACTAAATGTTTGGGAAAATAACTTAGAAGTAAAAGAAATGACTCTTGCTTTCGAGTTGCTTGCTGTCATATGGGAAAGGTAAGAAACACATCTTGCCAAATCTACTGAATTTTAAATATAGAGTTGTAATAATAATATTCGAAGAAGACACCCTACGAGGCAGTGCGAGGGTGAAAGGGCCGATGTGGGATCTACAGCGCTTAGTATAGTGCTCTGCACACAGTCAGCACTCAATAAATACGACTGAATGAATCTACAGTTCCCGCCACACTGGACGCGCAAAAACGTTGTTCCTTGTGTGTTGTGCTTAATGTTTATAGCACCTGGTGCTATTTTCTCTTTTGCCTCCTTGTTCTCTTTCCATATGCTGCTTTGCTCTTAATGGCAGCATGCTTCAACCAATTGTGTTAACCACTGTACTAAGCGATTGGGAGAATCCAATGTAACAGAGCTGGTAAAAGTGTTTCCTGCCCACGGGGAGCTTACAGTTTAGGGGGGAGACAGACATTATTATAAATAAATTACAGATATTTACATAAGTGCTGTGGGGCTGACAGTGGGGTCAATAAAATCCAAGGGCAAGGGTGGTGCAGAAGCGAGAGGGAGTAGGGGAAATGAGGGCTTAGTCCGGGGAAGGCGTATTAGAAGAGATATGATTTTAATAAGACTTTTAAGGTGGGGAGAGTGATCACCTGCCTGTTAGGAAGTGGGAGGACATTCTAGGCCAGAGGTAGGATGTGGGCGAGGGGTTGGCCACTAGATAGATGAAATTGAAGTACAGTAAGTAGGTTGACACTAGGGGAGCGAAGCATCCTGGTTGGGAAGGAGAATAGTGAGGTGAGGTAAGAGAGGGCAAGGTGACTAAGTGCTTTAAAGCCTATGATAAGGAAATTCTGTTTGATGAAGAGGTGGACAGAGGTTCTTGAGGAGTGGGAAAACATAGCCTGAACATTTTTGTAGAAAAATGATCTGGGCAGCAGAGTGAAGGATGGACTGGAGTGGGGAGAGACAGGAGGCAGAGAGGTCATCAAGGAGACTAATGCAGTAATAATATTAATAATGATGGCATTTGGTAAGCGTTTACTATGTGCCAAACACTGTTCTAAGTGCTGGGGGATATAAGGTAATCAGGTTGTCCCACATGGGGCT
Source organism: Tachyglossus aculeatus (assembly GCF_015852505.1). NCBI lineage: Eukaryota > Metazoa > Chordata > Mammalia > Monotremata > Tachyglossidae > Tachyglossus > Tachyglossus aculeatus. The sequence continues at coordinate 39,679,668 of NC_052070.1, read as the reverse complement.
CACAGTCTTAATCCCCATTTTACAGATGAGGTAACTGAAGCACAGAGAAGTTGAGACCTGCCCCAAGTCACACAGCCGACAAGTGGCAGAACAGGGATTAGTACCCATGACCTCTGACTCCCAAGCCCGGGCTCTTTCCACTGAGTCACACTGCTTCTCAGTAATGAATGTGGGATAGATAGATGCTTGGATTAACATGGCAGCTGAATGGGTGGAGAGAAAAGGGAGGGTTTTAGTGATTTTGTGAAGGTAGAACTGATAGGATTTGGCTCCTGATTGGTTGTCCTCCTAGTTTAAATTATGAAGTTGCCCGATCGCCATCAGGGGAAAACAACAGGGAAGAAGGAGGACGGACTTCCGGAACTGACCCTCATGGTGGACAGAGTGGTTGCTCCAGCAAGAGCGGAGAGTGGGGTGGCCAGTCTTAATCCCCATTCTAGACTGTGAGCCTGTCTTCTAGACTGTGAGCCTGCTGTTGGGTAGGGACCGTCTCTATATGTTGCCGACTTGTACTTCCCAAGTGCTTAGTACAGTGCTCTGCACACAGTAAGCGCTCAATAAATACGATTGAATGAATGAATGACTCTGGCGCAGCTGGTTAGTGGACCGTCAGCTGGGCATGTATCGGGGTTGGGGGGGGAGGAGGGGGAGGCGGGCTCCAGACTGGCATCTGATTGCATTACATGACTGGCAAATGTCAATCATAGGGGAGGTGGCACCATGAAGGTCATAATTCAACCTCTTCTACTAAGAATTGGTAATAATAATAATAATGGCGTTTATTAAGCACTTACTATGTGCAAAGCACTGTTCTAAGCGCTGGGGAGGTTACAAGGTGATCAGGTTGTCCCACGGGGGGCTCACAGTTTTAATCCCCATTTTACAGATGAGGTAAAAGGCACAGAGAAGTTAAGTGACTTGCCTGAAGTCGCACATCTGACAATTGGCAGAGCCGGGATTTGAACCCATGACCTCTGACTCCAAAGCCTGGGCTCTTTCCACTGAGCCATGCTGCTTCTCTGCCAATGGTAGAATTGATAGGATGCTCACTACACCATGGTGAAGCAAGATGGCATAGTAGATAAAGCCCGGGCTTTATCAGAAGGACATGGGTTCTAATCCCAGCTACACCACTTGTCTGCTGTGTGACCTTGGGCAAATCACTTCACTTCTCTGGGCCTCAGTTACCTCATCTGTAAAAACAGGGGATTAAGAGTGTGAACCCCGTGTGTCCAACCTGATTACCTTGTATCTACCCTAGTGCTTACAACAGTGCTTGTCACACAGTAAGTACTTAACAAGTACCATAATTATTATAATTGTTATGAATATTATTATTATTACATTCATAACCCAACCAAATGCCTCTAAGTCAAATCACATCCCTGTCACATACTCATTTGACAGTCTCCTAAAGATGTTGATTCTGGTCTTGTTGAATTATAGTCTCCCAAATGCTTAGTACAGTGTTCTGCACATAGTGAGCTGCAGTTTTGGTAATGGGCCCATGAAGTGGCTTTGTGTTTTAACTTCAGCAGGCTGAACAGCTGCCAGATTTTGTAGAGGACAATCTGAGGAGGATGGGGATGTCTGTTCCCCAGCTTCAAAGCCTTATTGAAGGCACATCTCCTCCAAGATACCTTCCCAGATTAAGCCCTCCTTTCCCCTTCTCCCACTCCCTTCTGCATCACCCCAACTGGCTTCCTTTATTCACCCCCATCCCAGCCCCAGGGCACTTATGTACATATCTGTTATTTAGTTATATTAATGTCTGTCTCCCCCTCTAGACTGGAAGCTCATGGTGGTCAGAGAATGTGTCTGTTTATTTTATATTGTACTCTCCTAAGTGCTTAATACAGTGCTCTGCATACAGTAAGTGCTCAATAAATACGATTGAATGAATGTGAACAGCTTCTAGCCCCCAGTCTGGGTATTTCCCTCTATACTCCTTATTTTGGAAAAAAACACTCCATTGATCTGCACTAGTAATAATAGTAATAATAATAATTGTGGCATTTGTTAAACCCTTACTACGCATGTACATATCTGTAATTTATTTATTTATATTAATGTCTGTCTCCCCCTCTAGACTGTCATCTCATGGTGGTCAGGGAATGTGTCCACTTATTTTATAGTGTACTCTCCCAAGTGCTTAGGACAGTGCTCTGCACACAGTAAGTGCTCAATAAATACGATTGAATGAATGTGAGCAGCCTCTAGCCCCCAGTCTGGGTATTTCACTCCATACTCTTTATTTTGGAAAAAACACTCTGTTGATCTGCACTAGTAATAACAATAGTAATAATTGTGGCATTTGTTAAACCCTTACTATATGTCAGGCACTGTACTATCGCCTTATCACTTTATCACCTTATATTCTCCCCAGAGCTTAGAACAGTGCTTTGCACATAGTAAGCACTTAACAAATGCCATCATCATTATTATTATTATTATTACTAAGCAGTGGGGTGGATTCAAGCAAATCGGGTTGGACACAGTCCCTGTCCCACACGGGGCTCATAGTCTCAATTCCTATTTTACAGTTGAGGTAATGGAGGCCCGGAAAAGGGAAGTGATTTGCCCAAGGTCACCCAGCAGACAAATGGCAGAGGCGGGATTAGAACCTACATTCTTCCGACTCCGGGGCCCATGTTCTTTCTGCTAGGCCACACTGCTCTCCAAAACTCCCCTGGGGAGATCCCATTTGTTAAATTTCTCTTCATCCTAAACCGTCCCCATCTAACTCAATCTAGTCTCTGCCTCGTCAATGCACAGAACCTGTTGAATGATTATGACGGTAGTGATTAAGCCCTTTCTATGAGCCAGAACCTGTGCTAAGCACTGGGGTACACACGTGTTCATCGGAGAGGACACAACCCTTAGCCCCACACAGGGCTCTCAGTAGGAGAGCAGATACCCTATCCCCTTTTTACAGATGAGGAAACTGAGACCCAAAGACCTTAAATGACTTGTTCAGGGTCAATAGATTTTAACCAATGGCTGAGTTGGGATTAGAACCCAGATCTTCTGACTCCCAGTCCTGTGATTTTTCCACTAGGCCACCCTGCCTCCCGGTATAGAGATGTATGGGGTTGTCCCACTGAAGGTATTGCAAGGGGGGAGATGTGTGTTTATGTGTGTGTGTGTGTGTGTGTGTGTGTGTGTGCGTGTGTGTGTTGTAAGTAGGTAAGACGATATCTGTTGTTTGCTTTGGATGGAGAAATAATTTTTATGTCTTCCCCCATTTTACATTCACTGAATCACTGGCATTTACTGAGTGCTTACCACATGCTGGGGAGTGTTCTAAACACTTTGGAGCATACAACGATACAAAACATACGTTTCCACCTTCAAGGAGCATGTCACCCTTTGGGGAAGCCAAATAAAGCAGGAAGCCATACAAACACATCAGATGAAACAGCTGAACAAATGACTGAATGTACGAATGAATATATACAGAGAATACACACATCAATAAGATCTATTAATGTACGAAGTGCTTAGGATGGAGATTGGGCTGCTGGGAATCGGTTGTTGTACATTCATTCATTCATTCAATCAATCATATCTATTGAGCGCTTACTGTGTGCAGAGTACATGCCTGGGTGGCTCTTCAGAAGCAGGGTCTCTGCTGATGACCCCATCTTCTCCCCACCCTCGCAGTGAAAGTAGATTTCCAGAGGAGGTGGATTAGGCTGGTCGAAAGAGCACAGGTCAGAGGGCAAGAGGCCCGGGCTGTGGTCCCAGCTCTGCCACACATCCCCTGGATGATCTTGGACAAATTGGGCAAATACAGTAGGCACTCAGTAAATACCACTGATTGACTGAATGTAAAATGGGAGAAGATGTGCAAATTATTTTTAAATCCAAAGCAAATAAAATATATCATTTTTCCTATGCGCGGTGCTCACGCACAAAGACATACACATACACAAACACACATGCGAACACAAACCCCTTAACCTTGGATGGGACAACCTTATATGAGAAGCTGCATGGCACTGGGGTGGTTACAAGGTTATCAGATTGTCCTACATGGGGCTCACAGTCTTAATCCTCATTTTACAGATGAGGCAACTGAGGCACAGAGAAGTGAAGTGACTTGCCCAAAGTCACACAGCTGACAAATGGCAGATTAGAACCCACAACCTCTGACTCCCAAGCCCATGCTCTTTCCACTAAGCCACGCTTTTTCATTCATTCATTCAATTGTATTTAGTGAGCCCTTACTGTGTGCAGAGCACTGTACTAAGTGCTTGGAAAGTACAATTTGGCAACAAATAGAGAACCCCTACCCAACAATGGGCTCCCAGTCTAGATGGAGGGAGACAGACAAGAAAACAAAGCAAAACAAGTAGACAGGCATCAGTAACATCAATATAAATAAATAGAATTATATGTATATGTATATATATACATACAGTAATAAAATAAGTAGAATAATAAATATGTACATCTATACAAAAGTGCTGTGGGGTGGGGAGGGGGTAGAGCAGAGGGAGGGAGTCAGAGCGATGGGGAAGGGAGGAGGAGTAGAGAAAAAGGGGGGCTCAGTCTGGGAAGACCTCCTGGAGGAGATGAGCTTTCAGGAGGGCTTTGAAAGGGGGAAATGTGCTAGTTTGGCAGATAGTGTGCTACTTTGCTAAGTTTGGTAAGATAGGGATCATGTTTATTCACTCAACTGTATCGTACTCTTCCAAGCACTTAATCCAATGCTCAGCATAAAGACAGCCATCGATTGATTCGAAGATGCAGTCTTTGTTACTCTTAATTCCGTAATGGGGAGAAGGAGAAAGTGCTCGATGTTGGCAGGAAATGAGAGAGGAGAAACCTTTGTAGAAACGATGCAGATCCACCTGCCAGAAAGCATTCAGGGGGCAATGTTTCACCACCTCTGCTGTCCCGAGCAGGGTTGAATTAATGATAGTCAGTTGATCTTTGGTAAGTGGTGTTCACCGCATCAGCCCTACGGCCTTTGCGATGGAATTTCGATTACTTACAGCGACAAAGAGCATCCCAGCCAGTCTGCAAAAACAACTCGAGGGGGTCCCCTTGTTTATTCCGTCTGGATGGTTTTCGTGTTGTGTTGGCACTGTTTACCAGGAAAGACAAGGTTTGTCACACTGGCACCCACTGTTGGGTAGGGACCATCTCTATATTTTGCCAACTTGTACTTCCCAAGCGCTTAGTACAGTGCTCTGCACACAGTAAGTGCTCAATAAATATGATTGAATGAATGAATACTGGCAACCTTGAAAAGTCAGAGTCCATTATCCATGAGGGTGTAGGGGCACTCCCTCTGATGTGCACATCCCCCCCGACCAAGGCCCTCCCCGTCCCCCCACACCTCCCACATCAGGATGCAAACCTTCAATTTGGATTACGATAATTACAATAATAATAATAATGATAATAATGGTATTTGTTAAGCTCTTACTATATGCCAAGCACTGTTCTAAGCACTGGCGTAGATACATGTAATCAGGTTAGACACAGTCCCTGTCCCACATGGGGCTCACAGTCTTAATACTCATTTTACAGACGGGGTAACTGAGACAGAGAGAAGTAAAGTGATTTGCCCAAAGTCACACTGCAGACAAGTGGCAGAGCTGGGATTAGAACCTGGTAGGAGAAGCAGTGTGGCTTAATAGAAAGAGCTCAGGCTTGGGAGTCAGAGGTTGTGGGTTCTAATCCCGGCTCCGCCACTTGTCAGCTGTGTGACTTGGGGCAAGTCACTTACCTTATCTATGCCTCAGTTACCTCATATGTAAAATGGGGATTAAGACTGTGAGCCCCACGTGGGACAACCTAATTACCTTGCATCTACTCCAATGTTTAGGACAGTGCTTGGCACAGAGTAAGCGCTTAACAAATGCCATCATTATTACCATTATTATTATTAGAACAGTGTGCCCAGTAGAGTAGGTGGCTGGGGCAGCTTGGACCCAGAGAACTACGTGGGGCATCTAGGAGGAAACGGATGGAAAAATCCCAATATTCACCTACAAATTCCTCTATTTTTTATGGTATTTGTTAAGCGCTTACTATGTGCCAGGCACTGTACTAAGCACTGAGATAGATACAAGCTAATCAGGTTGGATACAGTCCATGTCCCACATGGGGTTCACAATCTTACTATCCGTTTTACCGAGGAGGGAACTGAGGCATAGAGAAGTGAAGTGACTTGTCCAAGTTCACCCAGTAGGCAACTTGTACTTCCCAAGTGCTTCGTACAGTGCTCTGCACACAGTAAGCACTCAATAAATATGATTGAATGAATGAATGAATGAATGAATGAATGAAGTGGAGGAGCCGGGTATGGAACCCAGATTCTCTGGCTCCCAGGCACTTCTCCACTCACTTGGAGGGCTATCCCTTCTGACAGGCTGAGAGGGGAGGCTGAGTTTCTGGAAGGGCATTTTCCATCACAATTCCCACCTTCCAAACGAACCAGAGGACCCAGGCCCTCAAAGCAGCGTAGCTCAGTGGCAAGAGTCCTGGCTTGGGAATCAGAGGTCGTGGGTTCTAATCCCAGCTCTGCCACTTGTCAGCTGTGTGACTCTGGGCAAGACACTTCACTTCTCTGTGCCTCGGTTACCTCATCTGTAAAATGAGGATTAAGACTGTGAGTCCCACAAGGGACAATCTGATTACCTTGTATCTCCCCCAGTGCTTAGAATGGTGCTTGGAACATAGCAAGCGCTTAGCAAATACTATCATCATTATTATTATTAACACATTTTTCCTCCTCTAGACTGTAAGCCTGGTGGGTAGGGAAAGTATATACCAACTTTTTTTCATTTTTTATTTTTTGGTATTTGTTTAATGCTTAGTATGTATCCAGCCCTGTTCCAAGACTGGGTAGATATAAGGTAATCAGGCTGGACACCATACCTTTTCCACATGGGGCTGACAGTCTAAATTGGAGGGAGGAGGATTTAATTCCCATTTTACAAATGAGGTGTCTGAGTCACAGAGAAGTGAAATAACTTGCCCAAGGTGACAAAGCAAGCAATTGGCAGAGCCGGGATTAAAACCCAGGTCCTCTGTCTTTCAGGCTGGTATTCTTTCTAGTAGACCATACTGCTTCTCACAGCTCTTTTGGATTATACTCTCCCAAGTGCCTAGTATAGTGCTCTGCACACAGTAAGTGTTCAATAAATACCATTGACTGATTGTTTATCCATCTTTATTTGTCACTGCAAACAAGTTCAGTTTAGTCCAAGACTGTCAACCGACTTGAGTTCATGACTCCCTACACGGATCTGGAAACCAGTCAATCAATCAATCAGTCAATCGATCATATTTATTGAGTGCCTACACTGCATTAAGCCCTTGGGAGAATACAATAGGGTTAGTAGACACTGCCCTGACTTGAAGGAGGTTACAATCTAGCAGAGGAGACAGACATTAAAATCAATTATAGGCAAGGGAAGCAACCTAATATAAAGATATCATGCATTAAGTGTTGTGGTGAAGAGGGTGAGGTGAGTAATTGCTTAGAGGGTTTGGACTCAGATGCATAGGTGATTCATTCATTCATTCAATCGTATTTATTGAGCGCTTTCTGTGTGCAAAGCACTGTACTAAGCACTTGGGAAGTACAAGTTGGCAACACATAGAGACGGTCCCTACCCAACAGTGGGCTCACAGTCTAGAAGGGGGAGACAGAGAACAAAACAAAACATATTAACAAAATAAAATAAATTGAATAAATATTTACAAATAGAATAAATAAATAGAGTAATAAATACGTACAAACATATATACATATATACAGGTGCTGTGGGGAGGGGAAGGAGGTAAGGCGGGGGGATGGGGAGGGGGAAGAGGGGATGCAGATGGGAGGAAAGGAAAGTGGGGAGATGGTAGATTAGTGAGGGAAGACTTCCTGGAGGAGAAGGCTTTTTAGCCAGACTTTAAAGATGGGAGAGGAGTGGCCAGCAGAAAACAAGCCAGGCAGTATGGTCATTCATTTATTTATTGAGCGCTTATTGTGTGCAGAGCACTATACTAAGCCCTTGGGAAGTACTATTCAGCAACACATAGTCTCTGGTCTGATGGATTGAGCACAGATCTGACTTCAGGAGATCTTGGTTCTAAATCCAGTTCTGACACTGTCTGCTGTGTGACCTGGGGTAAATCACTTAACTTCTCTGGGCCTCTGTTTCCTCATCTGTAAAATGGGGAGAAGAGTCCCGGCCTTTCCCCACCTCACAGGGATATATTTGAAGATAGAATGCAATAAATAAAAACTGATACAAAAGTGCTTCAGAGAAAATAGTAGGGCTCGACAAATTCAAAGTATTATTATTATAACTGGATTATCAGGCACATTGTCTTAAAACCAAAGATGACATTACTATCCGCATGGAATTCATCCAGTCCTACAATTTTCCTTTTTGCTGCTCATGCTAGGTGCTAAAACGCTACATTTTAGAAACTCTTTGAAAGAACAACCCCCTCCATTAATCTCCAGGAGGCTGATAATGTGTTATGGACAAGGTTTCTCAGCCCAGACACCCCTTGTGAAAACTGGACTGGGTAATTTTATACCAAATGTGCTTGTCTAAAAATATCTCACTTTCTGTGTTTTTTGACCACATGCCCAGGAATGTGAACATTTTTCCAGAAAAAGAGAGAGAGAAAGAGACAGAGAGAGGGAGAGAGGGAAGCAGGGAGGGAGGAGAGAGCGAGTGAGAGAGAGAGACAGAGAGGAAAAAAGTTAAACTCATAACATCTTGGAATGATTTGACCACTTTCTTCTTAGTACATTCTCTTCTTTTATAGCCTGATGGGCTTTCTCCTGAATTTAAAACATCAAATTGGCCTAACTTAAGGGGAATGTTTGGTCTCCCAAACCATAAAGATCTGAGACCATAAACTGTTGTTTCTTGAGAGTTTCATGGCAAGCGTATTCAAAGCATAACATTAACACAAAGTTTTTCTGTAAAACAATCTGGGAAGTGTAATCACTCTAAGAGGTTTTTTACGCAGCATGGCTAATTGTTCCCGACAATATGATTTTACATCAGGCGCTCTCTGTAAATTCAACACCACTCAAACTTTATAGCAGGTAATACTCCTTACAACTGCGAAAATCCTGACCTCATCTCTATTACCATCGGGCAATTTCAGGGCTCCAATTTTCCCTCAGCAGCGGCACAGTATCTGGCTCTTTTTTTGAGGACGGTGTTTTTAATGAGAGTGCGGCATGTGGAAGATCATACCTGGCCTAATGCAGACCAGGACCACAACAGCTTTTTAACTTCCTGTGTGTCTTTCATTCTCTGCCGGACAGAAGCAGATATTTTTGCAAAGGAGAGTTGTGTTGATTGCTATTTCCCCAAGGATCAGAAATGTTAAAACATTTGGAAAAAGACACGGGAAAATTAGAAGGGATGTAAGTAAAGGGTAAATGCCATTCAGAACTCACCTTCATCCATGTGAAATAGTCCACATCACCTTTACTTTTGATCATTTGAAGCCTTTTCTCTTTTGTTTTCTTCTCTGACTTAAAACTTGCCTCAGTTTACAAATTAAAACAAGATTGCTTTCATTTTCATTTCATGAGAAGCATCATAGTTTAGTGGCATTAGAATATGGGCCTGAGGGTCAGAAGGACCTGGATTCTAATCCTAGCTTTGCCATATGTCTGCTGTGTGACCGTGGGCAAGTCGCAACTTCTCTGGGCCTCAGTTATCTCATCTGTAAAATGGGGATTAAGAGTGTGAGCCCCATGTGGGTCAGGGACGGTGTCCAACCTGATTAACTTCTTTCTACCCCAGTGCTTAGAGCCACGTTTGGCACATAGTAGGAACTTAACAAATACTGTTAGTATTATTTCATTTTGCTTCTCATTTTCTCAGTGGGTGGTCAAGGGACAAAATGCAATTTTGAAAAGGGAATGAAATGCTAATAATAAGAATTCATTCATTCATTCAATCGTATTTATTGAGTGCTTACTGTGTGCAGAGCACTGTACTAAGCACTTGGGAAGTACAAGTTGGCAACATATAGAGATGGTCCCTACCCAACAATGGGATCACAGTCTAGAAGGGGGAGACAGACAACAAAACAAAATATATTAATAAAATAAAATAAATAGAATAGTAAATATGTACAAGTAAAATAAATAGAGTAATAAATCCGTACAAACATATATACAGGTGCTGTGGGGAGGGGAAGGAGGTAGGGCGGGAGGGAGGGGGAGAGTAGGGATGCTTGATATATCTGAAAATGAGGTAAAAATAATTTGCTATAACCTGACTGATGTGACAAAAAGAACTACATCCCTAGGATGTAGAACTTTTCAATGAGTAACAAAACTAAGAATTCCAGCCTGTCAGAAGCAGGCACTCTTCCCTGCATTACATAACAACAACGACCACAGTAATAATAATAATATTTGTTAAGTGCTTACTATATGCCAAGCACTGTACTAAGCGCTGAGGTAAATGCAAAATAATTAGGTTGGACAGCATCCCTGTCCCTCATGGAAGCGGTTGAGAGGAGCTTAAGTGAGTAAGGTGGGTAGGTATTTGATTCCCATTTTACAGATGAGGAAACTGAGTCACAGAGAAGTGAAGCGACTTTTTCACAGTCACACAGCAGGCAAGTGGAAGAGCCTGGATTAGAACCCAGGTCCTTCTGACTCCCAGGGCCATGCTTTATCCAGTAGGGCTCGAGGAGATCCAGGCCCTGAGCATTTACTCACATTTCCTCTAGACTGTAAGCTCATCTTCTAGACTGTAAGCTTGTCCTCTAGACTGTAAACTTTCTGTGGGCAAGAAATGTATCTGTTATATTGTTGCGATGTACTCTCCCAAGTGCTTAGTAGAGTGCCCTGGACACAGTAAGAGCTCAATAAATATGATTGATTGATTTCCAGGGTAAGCGGCACCCCTGCTATCCCCTCACACTTTTACTGAGGTTAAGTTGCCTTTTAATTATGACACGTATCAGTTGTAAGCTCCTTGAGGATAATCATATTTACATAATGAATTGTCTTGTCGTATGCCACCGAGTTGTTTCCGACCCGTAGTAATAATAATAATAATAATAATAATAATAATAATAGCATTTATTAAGTGCTTACTATGTGCAAATCAATCAATTAATCAATCAATCAGTCGTATTTATTGAGCACTTACTGTGTGCAGAGCAACAAGTTGGCAACATAAAGAGACAGTCCCTACCCAACAGTGGGTTCACAGTCTAGAAAGCACTGTTCGAAGCACAAGGGAGGTTACAAGGTGATCAGGTTGTCCCACGGGGGGCTCACAGTCTTCATCCCCATTTTACAGATGAGGTAACTGAGGCCCAGAGAAGTGAAGTGACTTGCCCAAAGTCACACAGCTGACTAGTGGTGGAGCCGGATTTTGAACCCATGACCTCTGACTCCAAAGCTCGGGCTCTTTTCACCGAGCCACGCTGCTTCTCAGTGACATGCTGCTTCTCCGTAGTGACAACATCTCTCCCAGAATGCCCCGCTCTCCATCTGCAATCATTCTGGTAGTGTACCCATAGGGTTTTCTTGGTAAAAAATACAGAAGTAGCTTACCATTGCATCCTTCTGCGCAGTAAATGTGAGTCTCCGCCCTCGACTCTCTCCCATGCTGCTGCTGCCCAGTACTGGCGAGTTTTGACTTGTTGCAGATTGTCTTCCACTCACTAGCCACTGCTCAAGCCAGGAATGGAATGGGTAGGCCTCTGCTTGACTCTCCCTCCCCTAGCCAAGACTGGCAATAATAATAATAATAATGATGGCATTTATTAAGCGCTTACTATGTGCAAATCACTGTTCTAAGCACTGGGGGGGAGTTACAAGGTGATCAGGTTGTCCCATGGAGGGCTCACAGTCTTATTCCCCATTTTACAGGTGAGGCAACTGAGGCACAGAGAAGTTAAATGACTTGCCCTAAGTCACACAGCTGACAATTGGTGAAGCTGGGATTTGAACCCATGACCTCTGACTCCAAAGCCCAGGCTCTTTCCACTGAGCCACGCTGCTACTCTCCAGGTGCAACCCTGAGAGGGGTAGTCAATTGCAGTCTCTCAAGAACTTAATACAGTGCTCTTCACCTAGTAAGCGCTCAGTAAATACTACTGATTGATTGATATTCAGAAGCAAGTAGAGAGTTTTTACTTTTTCCGTTTGTACCCCAAGGGCCTAGGACACTACTCTGCTTTCAGTAAGCAATGAAAACAGTGCTCTGCAGATAGTAGGAGCTCGGTACACAGCTCTGCATATAACAGAGGCTCAGTACCATGCCCGTCACACTATAGACATGCAGTACACTGCTCTGCACCCTCTAGGCACTCAGTACATAACACACATAAATAATGCACACAATAGGCACTCAGTCTGTGCTAAGTGCTCAGTAGAGTATTCTGGGTACAGTAGGTATTCAGTAATTTCTGCTGAATGAATGAATGAATGAATTTGTGTCCAGGGAAGCTCTGTATTCTGGACCCAGAGTAATGTATTTTTTAATTCCTTCTTTTGCATGGACAAAATCATCCCAATACAGAATCCCACCCTCACCATCCACTTTCTGGGTGCCAGTGGGAGGATGTCATGGGAGAAAGCTAGTGGCCATAGCTGAAATGATCTTCAGCTTATTCTGAGGGTGAGGGGCAGGGCTTTGGCAAGCCGAGGGGAGGGCGGTGGACGGGGACTCAGGCATCCAGGCAAATGAATTCTAGAATCGATTAGTCTTTCAATTTATGAAGCAGAAGTAGCATGGCTTAGAGGATAGAGCCTGGGCCTGGGAAACAGAAGGACCTGGGTCCTAATCCTGGCTCTGCCACATTCATTCATTCATCAGGCAAAAACTCCTCACCCTCCGCTTCAAGGCTGTCCATCACCTCGCCCCCTCCTACCTCACCTCCTTTCTCTCCTTCTCCAGCCCAGCCTGCACTCTCTGCTTCTCTGCCGCTAATCTCCCCGGGCCTCGTTCTCACCTGTCCCGCCGTCGACCCCCGGCCCACGTCATCCCCCTGGCCTGGAATGCCCTCCCTCCCAACATCTGCCAAGCTAGCTCTCTCCCTCCCTTCAAAGCCCTACTGAGAGCTCACCTCCTCCAGGAGGCCTTCCCACACTGAGCCCTCTCCTTCCTCTCCCCCTCCTCCCCCACCCCCCCACCTTACCTCCTTCCCCTCCCTACAGCACCTATATATATGTATATATGTTTGTACCTATTTATTACTCTATTTATTCATTTATTTTATTTGTACATATTTATTCTATTTATTTTATTTTGTTAATATGTTTTGTTTTCTGTCTCCCCCTTCTAGACTGTGAGCCCGCTGTTGGGTAGGGACCGCCTCTATATGTTGCCAACTTGTACTTTCCAAGCACTTAGTACAGTGCTCTGTACGCAATAGGTGCTTAATAAATATGATTGAACGAATGAATGAATTCATATTTATTGAGCGCTTATTGTGTGCAGAGCACTGTACTAAGAGCTTGGGAAGTACAAATTGGCAACAGATAGAGATGGTCCCTACCCAACAACAGGCTTACAGTCTAGAAACGGGCTCACATGTCTGCTGTGTGACCTTAAGCAAGTCACCTAACTTCTCTGTGCCTCAGTTACCTCATCTGTAAAATGGGGATAAAAGTGTGAGCCCCATGTGGGACAGGGACTGTGTCCAACCTGATTAACTTGCATCTGCCTCAGCGCTTAGAGCACTGAGTAAGCACTTAATAAGTACTATGTATAAATATAAGTATAAGTATACTTATACTATGTATAAGTATAAGTATACTTATACTATGTATAAGTATAAGTACTTAAGTACATAGTTCAAAGCCCTACTGAGAGCTCACCTCCTCCAGGAGGCCTTCCCAGACTGAGACACCTCCTTCCTCTCCCCCTCCTCCCCCTCCCCACCCCCCCACCTTACCTCCTTCCCCTCCCCACAGCACCTGTATATGTGTATATATGTTTGTACGTATTTATTACTCTATTTTATTTGTGCATATTTATTCTATTTATTTTATTTTGTTCATATGTTTTGTTTTGTTTTGTTCTCTGTCTCCCCCTTCTAGACTGTGAGCCCACTGTTGGGTAGGGACCGTCTCTATATGTTGCCAACTTGTACTTCCCAAGCGCTTAATACAGTGCTCTGCACACAGTAAGCACTCAATAAATATGAATGAATGAATGAATAGTAAGAGCTTAACAAGTACTATAATCATTATTATTATGAAGCCCTTATTAAGGGCTAAGGACTGTGGTAAGCTCCAGGGAAGGTACAAATAATAATAATAACCAGATAATGATAATAATAATAATAATTATTATTATTATTAATGGTCAGATTGTTACTGTATTTCAACAGTGATGGCATTTGATAAGTGCTTACTCTGTGCCAAACACTGTTCTAAGCGCTGGGGTAGGTACAAGGTAATCAAGTTGTCCCACATGGGGCTCACAGTCTTAGTCCCCATTTTACAGATGAGGGAATTGAGGCCCAGAGAAGTGAAGTGACTTGCCCAAAGTCACACAACAGAGAAGTGGCAGAGCCGGGATTAGAACCCATGTCCTCTGACTCTCAAGCTCAGGCTCTTGCCACTAAGCTACGCTGCTTCTAAAAAGAGCAAATCAGACACAATCCATGCTCCAGTTGGGCCTCACAGTTTAACTAGTCAATAATTGGTATTGAGAGCTTACTGTGTGCCGGACACTGTGCTAAGCAACTGGAAAAATACAGGACATGAGTGTCGGTAGACACATTCCCTGACCAGAGGAAAGAGGGAGAGCAGGGATTTTACCTCCATTTCACAGATGAGAAAACTGAGTCCCTGAGAGGTTAAATAATAATAATGGCATTTATTAAGCGCTTACTATGTGCAAAGCACTGTTCTAAGCGCTGGGAAGGTTACAAGGTGATCAGGTTGTCCCACGGGGGGGGCTCACAGTCTTAACCCCCATTTTCCAGATGAGGTAACTGAGGCACAGAGAAGTTAAGTGAGTTGCCCAAAGTCACACAGCTGAGAGTTGGCAGAGTCGGGATTTGAACCCATGACCTCTGACTCCAAAGCCCCTGCTCTTTCCACTGAGCCACGCTGCTTAAATGACCGGCCCATGGTTACACAGCAGGCCCAAAGCAGAGCTGGGACTAGAACCAGTGTCCCCAGACAACCCGTTCGGCCTGCTTTCCACTCCCTGTACTGCTCCTTCTGAGTACCTCATATGCTGAAGGAAGACACCACATTCCAAAGGGAAAAATCGGACTCAGGGTTCCCGCTTTCAGGGTGCCAGGGGATTGGACCCACCGTTTGGATCAGCACCCAAGACCTCAGAGTCTTCTCGGAAGCGGAGCTCTTTTTAGTTCATTTATTTGGGCTGGAACTCTATAAAGGGTTGGATTTTTTTTCCCCCCAGAACTTTCTTGTCCTTGCTGATTATGGCTGGGGTGATTGCCAAGTCCACTCAGAGGCTTGGTGGCTCTCTCAGCTGCCCTCTGGGGACAACCCCTCCACCCCTACCCCAATCATTCCCCCCCTGCCCAGGGCATCTGGGCCTGCTGGTTTCAGGCACCCTCTGGACTTAGCTGGGCGAACCCCCTCCAGACTGGTCAGAATGACCCACAGAAGTGTTTCCATTCAGACACCCCAGGTAGAGAATGCTGGAAACTAGTATTAGCAGTAAAATTTATTGAGTACTTACTGTGTGCAGAGCACTACACTAAGCCCTGGGATGAGGCACAAGTGGGAATTTGGCTTGGTTCCTGTCTCTTTTTTATGGTATTTGTTAAGTGCTTATGATGTGCCACACTGTACTAAGCATTGGGGTAGATACAAGCTAATCAGATTTGACACATCTATGTCCCACGTGGGCTCACAGTCTTAACATGCAGTCACCTTTCCCCTACTTCACAACTTACCTCACTGCTCTCCCACTACAAGGCAGCCTGCCCACTTGGCTGCTCTAATGCCAAATACTACCTTGTCTACATGGTTGCCCTCTAGACTGTAAGCTCACTGTGGGCAGGGAATGTGTCTGTTATATTGTTCTATTGTACTCTCCCAAGCACTTAGTACAGTGCTCTGCACATGGTAAATAAATATGATTGACTGCCTCTGGCCTGGAAAACCCTCCCTCTTCATATCTGACAGATGATCACGCTCCTCACCTTCATGTTTACCAATTCCCTTATATTGTACTCTCCCAAGCACTTAGTACAGTGCTCTGAACAAAGTAAGCACTTAATGAATATGACTGATTGATTTTGACTAATAATAATAATGATGATGGCATTTGTTAAACGCTTACTATGTGCAAAGCACTGTTCTAAGTGCTGGGGAAGTTACAAGGTGATCAGGTTGTCCCATGTGGGGCTCACAGTCTTAATCCCCATTTTACAGATGAGGTAACTGAGGCCCAGAGAAGTTAAGTGACTTGCCCAAAGTCACACAGCTGACAAGTGGCAGAGCTGGGATTTGAACCCACGACCTCTGACTCCAAAGCCCAGGCTGCTTCCACTGAGCCACGCTGCTTCTCTACTTACTTCTATGACAACTACTACAACTATTACTGCAACTACAACTGCTATTACTACTACTATTACTGCACCTACTACTATGACTATTTCTACAATTTGTTGTTATTGTTGTCTTATGGTGTCAAGTTGTGTCCGACCCATAGTGACGCCATGGACACATCTCTCCCAGAACATGCCGCTTCCATCTGCAAACGTTTTGGTTGTGTATCCGTAGAGTTTTCTTGGTAAAAATAAGGAAGTGGTTTACCATTGCCTCCTTCCATGCAGTAAACAAATCTCTGCTCTCGACTGTCTCCCAGGCCGCTGCTGCCCAGCACAGGTGAATTTTGATTTGTAGCAGATTGCCTTCTACTCACTAGCCACTGGCCAAGCTAGGAATGGAATGGGTATGCCTTGGCTTGATGATGATGATTATGGTATTTGTTAAGTGCTCGCTATGGACCAAGCACTTTTCTAAGCACCGAGGTAGATACAGGGTGATCAGGTTGACCCACGTAGGGCTCCGACTTTTAACCCCCATTTTACAGATGAGGTAACTGAGGAACAGATAAGTTAAGTGACTTTCCCAGGGTCACACAGCAGACAAATGACGGAGGCGGGATTAGAACCCACGTCTTCTGACTCCCAAGCCCGTGTTCTTTCCACTAAGCCATGCTGCTTGACTCTCCCTTCTGTAGTCATGACTGGTAGAGTACTAGAAACTCTCCAGGTGTGACCCTGAGAGGAGAATACTACAATTAATCAATCAGTCAATCAATCAATCGTATTTATTGAGCGCTTACTGTGTGCAGAGCACTGTACTAAGCGCTTGGGAAGTACAAGTTGGCAACATATAGAGACAGTCCCTACCCAACAGTGGGCTCACAGTCTAAAAATTAGTACGACTTTAATTACTACTATTACTACAACTATGTCTACTGCTATTATTACTCCTACTAATACAACTACTATTACCACTACTGTTGTCTGGATCTTTTAGACACCACAAAAATCACCCCATGAAGCAGACTGATCTAAGCCTGGTGATACCAGGATAAAGCTGCCCTTCAGGTCAAAGAAACTGGTTCGGATCATTGGAGAAGTCCTGTGAATTCATTCCTGGCGGGAAAACGGAACCCACTAGGGACGTTAAAAAAGACCTGAAAAAAGAAAAAGGAAATAAATTTAGCCACTACTTCCTCGAAGGAGCCAAACTGTTCCATATCCAGCCAGTGACCCTGAGGTCATCCTGAGAAAGTTGTCATAAGGCCTGATAAATAAACAAACCTTCCCCCGCCTGATGACGGGGTCCTGAGCAGGCTAATTAGGTGCGGCACGGGGGCTGAGGTGGGGAAAGATCAACGGCTTGTTCAGTTATTTATTTTTCTATTGGACCTTGGTGTATTCTTCCATGTGCTTCCCGGTCTGTTCCCTTACACCAAATTGGGCAGTTGTGTGAAAGAGGAGAAAGAGTAGGAAGGTTTGAATAAATAAGCGGTTATCCTTTGGTTAGAAGGTATTTTCTTTTCCCCGTGGGGAAGGGAGCTGACATGCTAGACTGTGGAAATGGAGATATCTTCTTGACAAATTTGGCCAGGAGTCAAGTGGACAGAATAGCCTTGGGAAGGAAAACGCCCTGCTGAATAGAGCCGGGTTGGGGGAAGGAGGAAGCAGGACGAATGTGATCTGTTGTTTGTATGGAATGAATGATTGTCTGGGGCTCAGTTAGATGAACAGTGATTATTAATAATAATAGTAATAACAATAATGATGGCATGTGTTAAGCACTTAACTATGTGCAAAGCACTGTTCTAAGCTCTGGAAGCACCGTTCTAAGATTAACAATGCACATCACATCATTGAGCACCTACCGTGTGCAGAGTGCTTCGCCCACAGTCACCTCCAACAATAGTGTCAAGAAACTTAGAGGAATCGGGCCCGCGTGGCTGTGCTTGACAATCTCTCTATCCCAAGTAATAATAGTAGGGAAAGGAGGAGGCACATCATGTCTGACAAAAGAATTAAGTCATAGCAGCACAGCAAGAGGAGTTTATTATTGCAAAACTAACACAGATCTGTATGGATGAGGACAGAGTCAGATGCCTTAAAAGTGGGTTCAACCTCATCACCCAAGGGTGGGAGAGGTAGCTAGTTATAGTTCATGATGGGAGTGGTGTTCCTTCAGTAATAATAATAATAATAATGGTGATATTTGTTAAGTGCTTACTATGTACGGGGAATTGTACTAAGTGCTGCGGTGGATACAAGCAAATCAGATAGGCCACAGTCCCTGTCCCACATGGGGCTCACAGTCTCAATCCCCATTTTAAAGATGATGTAACTGAAGCCCAGAGAAGTTAAATGACTTGCCCAAGGTCACACAGCAGACGAGTGGCAGTGTCAGCATCAGAACTCATGACCTCTGACTCCCAGGCTGGGCTCTATCCATTACGCCATGCTGCTTCATACCAAAAACGGGATCCAATCAAGCCTGGTTGCAGTTTTCTTAGCAGATGACAGGGCAGGCTGAAATGGACGACGGGGTATGCCGAAACCGAAGACAGGTGAAGGCTGTGGCTGGCGTGTGACTAAGGAAAACAGGCTAGATTAAAAGTAAAAATGGAGTCTGAAAACCAAATGGAGCAGAGCTGGTTGAGAGTTGGCTTCCGCAGGCACGAGGCGCCAGTAACAGTAGTTGCTGTAAAGTAATAGTAGTGGTAGTATTAGTACTAATAGGAGTAGTAAGAGTAATAATGATAGGAGTAGCGGTGGCGGTGGTAGTAATAGTAGTAACAGTGGTAGTGCTACAGATATTAGTAGTGGTAGCACAAGCATCAGTAGTACAAGTAGCTGGTTATAAGCAGAGGCTGTGTCTGTTGTTGTACTCTCCCAAGTGCTTAGTATAGTGCTTGGAACACAGTAAGTGCTCAATAAATACAATTGAATGAATGAATGACTAGTTGTAGCAGTAGAAGAAGTAGAATTGCTTGTGCTCTCACTGGATGCCATCACTATACTTAGAGCTTGGGAAGATACAAGAGGATTGGAGCCTCTTGTACTGTCCAAAACGAGCTAATTAATCAATGAATCATAATAATTGAGCATTTACTCTGTGCAGAATGGTACTAAGGGCTTAAGAGAATATGCCATAACAGGATTGGTAGACAAATTCCATGTCTACAAGAAGTTTACAGTCTAGAGTCAAATTTAACATGTCCAATACAGAACTATTCATATTCCCACCCAAATTCTGCCCTCCACTTGACTTTCCTGACACTGTAGACAGCAGCACCATCATTCCAGTCACAAGCCCATAATCTTGGCATTATTCTCAATGCATCTCTCTTATTCAACCCACAAATTCAATTGGTCACGCAATCCTCTTGTTACAACCTTCACAATATTGCTAAAAGTCACCCTTTCCTCTCTATCCAGTCTGGTACCATGGTAATCCAAGCATTTATCCTATTCCTCCACGATTAATTCATCAAACTCCTTGGGACCACGGCCTCCTATCTCTCCCAACTCCAGTGCATACTTCACTGTGCTCCCTGGATCGTTTGCTGACAAACCCATTCAGTCCATGTTTCCCCATTCTTCAAGAACATCCAGTGGTTGCCCATTCACCTCCACATCAAACAGGAATTCCTTACCGTTAACTTTAAAGCACTCCATCTTTCCCCAAAAACCCACTTCCCTGATTTCCCAGTACAACCCAGCTTGCACACTTCACTCAGTATACCTCAGTCTCATTTGTTTCAGCACTGACCACTCACCCACAATCTGCCTCTGACCTGGAACTCCCTCCCACTTCATATCCGACAGATGATCACCCTCCCCACCTTCAATGTCTTATTAAAAGCTCTTTTCCTTCAAGAGACCTTCCCTGACTAAGCCCTCATTCTCTCTTCTCCATTCCCTTCTCCATTGCCCTTGAACTTGGATTTGTATCCTTTTATTCACCCCTCTTTCAGTCCCACAGCCCTCATTTACATACTTATAATTTATTTATTTATATCAGTGTCTCTCAACTCCTCTGGACCACAAGCTCATTGTGGGCAGGGAACGCATCTACCAACTTGGTTATACTACACTCTCCCAAGTTCTTAGTACAGGGCTCTGCACACAGTAGGCACTCAATACATATGATTGCTTGACTGATAGAGGGGAGGCAAACATTCATATAAGTAAACAAATTACAGATATATACATAATTACTGTGGGCTGAGGGTGGAGTGAATATCAAGTATTTAAAGGATGTAGATCCAAGTGCATAGGAGTTGCAGAAGGGAGAGGGAATAGGGGAAATGAGGGCTTAATAAGGGAAGGCCTCATGGAGGAGATGTGATTTTAGTAAGGCTCTGAGGTGGGGAGCATGGTGTTCTGTCCAATAAAGAGGGAGAAGCCATTCCAGGGCAGAGGGATGATGTGGACTAAGGGTCGGCAGTGAGAAAGACAAGATTGAAGTTCGGTGAATAAGTTGGTGTTAGAGGAGTTAAGTGAGAGGACTGCTTTGTAGCAGGAATTCAGTGGAGTAAGGTAGAAGGGAGCAACATGATTGAGTGCTTTAAAGCCTATAGCAAGGAGTTTCTGATGAATGTGGAGGTGGGTGGGTGACCACTGGATTTTCTTGAGGAGTGGGGAGACGTGGACTAAATGTCTAAACCCTCCTCTCCTCTTCTCCCACTCCCTTCTGCATTACCCTGACTTGCTCCCAACATTCATTGTCCCTCTCATCCCCACAGCATATATATATCTGTAATTTAGTTATTGATTTGTATTAATGTCTCTACCTCTAGACTGTGAGCTCCTTGTGGGCAGGGAATGTGTCGATGTATTCTCCTCTCCCAAGCACTTAGTACAGTGCTTTGCACATAGTAAGTGCTCAATAAATACGATTGAATAAATGAATAAACGGTTTTATAGAAAAATGATCCAGCAACAGAGTGAAGTATGGACTGGAGTGGAAAGGGAGACAGGAAAGTCAGTGAGAAGGCTGATTCAGTAGTCAAGGTGGGACAGGATTAGTGTTTGTATCAGAGTAGTAGCAGTTTGGGTGGTGAGAAAAGGGCAGATTTTATTGACGTTATGAAGGTAGAACTGACAAAATTTGGTGACAATGACTATATCTGTTGCTTGAGAGAGATGAGTCAGGGTAATGCTAAGGTTGAGGGCTTGTGAGATGGGAAGCAGTGATGTTGTCTGTGGTGTTGCGAAGGCCAGTGAGAGGATAGGGTTGGAGTCAAAAGATAAGGAGTTCTGTTTTAGACATGTAAAGTTTGAGGTGGCAGTGGGATAACCAAGTAGAGATGAAGACAGGAGGAAATATGAAACTGCAGACAATGAGAGAGGTCAGGGCTGGAGAGGTAAATTTGGGAATCATCTGTGTGGTAGTTAAAGACACGGTAGCAAGTCCATTCATTCATTCAATGATATTTATTGAGCCCTTACTGTGTGCGGAGAACTGTACTAAGTGCTTGGAAAGTACAAGTAGGCAACATATAGAGATGGTCCCTACCCAACAATGGGCTCACAGTCTAGAAGGGGGAGACAGACAACAAAACAAAACATGTAGACGGTGTCAAAACCATTAGAATAAATAGAATTATAGCTATATGCATATCATTAATAAAATAAACATAGTAAATATGTACAAGTAAAATATAGTAATAAATGTGTACAAATAAATACAAGTTCTCTGGGGAGGGGAAGGAGGTAGGGCAAGGGGTCAATGGGGAGGAGGAGAGGAAAAAGGGGGCTCAGTCTGGTAGGCCTCCTCGAGGACATTCCAGGCCAAGGAAAGGACGTGGGCCAGGGGTCGATGGCGGGACAGGCAAAAATGAGGCACAGTGAGGAGGTTAGTGGTAGAGGAGAGAAGGGTCCAGACTTCACTCTGTTCTTCAAGGGAGTGTTATACACAGAAAATAAAAAAAAGGACTCAGAACCGAGACTTAAAGGATTCCCAAAGTAATAAGGTGGGAGGCAAAGGAGGAGCCTGTGACAGAGACTGTAAAGGAACAGTTAGAGAGATAGGAGGAGAATCGGGAGAGGACAATGTCAGTGAAGCCAAGGCTGGATTAGGATGGAGTAGAGGCCGTTGGATTTGGCATGAAGGATGTCACTGGTGACCTTAGAAAGGGAAGTGCCCATGGAGTGAAGGGGGTGGAAGCCAGATCGGAGGATTCAAGGAGAGAATTGGAGGAAAGGAAGTGGAGGCAGCAGGCACAGATAACTAACTCAAGGATTTTGGACAGGAATAGCAGGCTGGCTATAAAGAGCTAACTAGAAGGTCCCATGGAGTCATGAGAGGATTTTCTTAGGATAGGAGATGCATGAGCATATTTTTTAATGGTATTTGTTAAGCGATTACTATGTGCCAAGTACTCTACTAAGCGATAGAGTAGATGCAACATAATCACCCCTCACAGCCAATCCATCACCAAAACCTGCCGGTCTCACCACTGCAACACCACCAAGAATCCACCCTTTCCTCTCCATCCAAACCGCTACCTTGCTGGTTCATTCTCTCATCCTATCCCGACTGGATTACTACATCAGCCTCCTCTCTGATCTCCTATCCTCCTGGCTCTGCGCACTTCAGTCTATACTTCACGCTGCTGCCTGGATCATCTTTGTGCAGAAATGCTCTGGTCATGTTACTCCCCTCCTCAAAAATCTCTAGTGGCTGCCTGTCAACCTACACATCAAGCAAAAATTCCTCACTCTCAGCTTCAAGGCTGTCCATCACCTTGCCCCCTCCTACCTCACCTCCCTTTCTCTCCTTCTAAAGCCCAGCCCGCACCCTCCGCTCCTCTGCCACTAACTTCCTCACTGTACCTCGTTCTTGTCTGTCCCACCATTGACCCCTGGCCCATGTCCTCCCCCTGGCCTGGAATGCCCTCCCTTCACACATCCTCCAAGCTAGCTCTCTTCCTCCCTTCAAAGCCCTACTGAGAGCCCACCTCCTCCAAGAGGCCTTCCCAGACTGAGCCCCCTTTTTCCTCTCCTTCTCCCCATCCCCCCCCACCCTACCTCCTTCCCCTCCCCACAGCACCTGTATATATGTTTGTACAGATTTAATACTCTATTTATTTTACTTGTACATATTTACTATTCCATTTATTTTGTTAATGATGTGGATTTAGCTTTAATTCTATTTGTTCTGATGACTTGACACCTGTTTACCTGTTCTGTTTTGTTTTCTTGTCTGTCTCCCCTTCTAGACTGTGAGCCCATTGTTGGGTAGGGACCATCTCTATATGTTGCCAACTTGTACTTCCCAAGCACTTAGTACAGTGCTCTGCACACAGTAAGCACTCAATAAATACGATTGAATGAATGAATGAATGAATCAGGTTGGACACAGTCCATGTATCACATGGAGCTCACAATCTTAATTCCCATTTCATAGATAAGGTTAACTGAGGCACAGAGAATTTAAGTGACTTGCCCAAGGCCACAGAGCATACAAGGTGGAGCTGGGATTAGAACTCAGATCCTTCTGACTACCAGTTTCTTGCTCTATCCATTAGACCAAGCTATATCTCTTCCGCTTTAAAAGCAGTGGGGAAGAAGCCATAGAGCTAATATTTGAATGCAGGAGGCAGACATAAAAATGCTCACATCTAGTGGAATCAAAATAAATAATTGAATGTCCAGGTGAACTTACATGGATTTACAAGTGCTGACAATGGATATGAATAATAAATAAATAAAATTAATAATGATGGCATTTGTTAAGTTCTTACTATGTGCAAAGCAGTGTGGCTCCGTGGAAAGAGCCCGGGCTTTGGAGTCAGAGGTCATGGGTTCAAATCCCGGCTTCGCCAACTGTCAGCTGTGTGACTTTGGGCAAGTCACTTAACTTCTCTGTGCCTCAGTTACCTCATCAGGAAAATGGGGATTAAAACTGTGAGCCCCCCTGTGAGACAACCTGATGATCTTGTAACCTCTCCAGCGCTTAGAACAGTGCTTTGCACATAGTAAGCACTTAACAAATACCATTTTTATTATTATTATTATTATAAGTGCTGGGGAGGATATAAGATGATCAGGTTGTCCCACGTGGGGCTCACAGTCTTAATCCCCATTTTACAGATGAGGTAACTGAGGCTCAAGGAAGTTAAGTGACTTGTCCAAGATCACACAGCAGACATGTGGGGGAATTGGGATTAGAACCCATGACCTCTAATTCCCAAGCCTGTGCTCTTTCCACCAAGCCACGCTGCTTCTCTAAGTAAAATAAGTAAAGAATAAGTAAAAATATGCTAGATGTGGCTGTTGGGTTTATATGACTCAGTGTTGGGAATTAATGGGAAAAGTCTTGTGGGAAAAGGGGGAATTCAAGAGGGCTCTGAACATGGAGAGAAGCAGCGTGGCTCAGTGGAAAAGAGCACGGGCTTTGGAGTCAGAGGTCATGGGTTCAAATCCCAGCTCTGCCAATTGTCAGCTGTGTGACTTTGGGCAAGTCACTTAACTTCTCTGTGCTTCAGTTACCTCAACTGTAAAATGGGGATGAAGACTGTGAGCCCCACGTGGGACAACCTGATTACCTTGTAACCTCCCCAGCACTTAGAACAGTGCTTTGCACATAGTAAGTGCTTAATAAATGCCATTATTATTATGGAGAGAGTTGAGGTTTAAAAGATTTGGTGCGGAGGGAGTTACAGACTGGGGAAAACATGGAGAGAGTTGAGGTTTAAAAGATTTGGTGCAGAGGGAGTTACAGACCAGGGAAAACAGCATGAACAAGCTCTCCGAAGCAGGAAAGTTGAGAACGAGGTTCAGTCAGAAGGTGAAGCGGGGGCGACATTCTAACTTTCCCTCCATTGACCATAATGGACCATTCATCCATGGGTTTCTTCAAACCCCTTTGGGCTCTAGGTGCTTCTGGCTGCAGTTTTCCATAGAGAACAGAGTCCTGATGCTCACCCACTAACGGGAAAGAAGTGTTTAATGTTTTGTTTTGTTTTTTAATATTATTTGTTAAATGCTTACTATGGCTCAGTGGAAAGAGCACTGGCTTTGGAGTCAGAGGTCATGGGTTCAAATCCTGGCTCTGCCAATTGTCAGCTGTGTGACAAGTCACTTAACTTCTCTGGGCCTCAGTTACCTCATCTGTAAAATGGGGATTAAGACTGTGAGCCCCACGTGGGACAACTTGATCACCTTGCATCTCCCCAGCACTTAGAACAGTGCTTTGCACATAGTAAGCGCTTAACAAATGCCATCATTATTATTATTACCAGTCACTATCCAAAGCACTCAGATAGATAGATACAAGCTTCTCAAAGTCCTTGTCCCACACGGAGCTCACAGTCTTGTTCCCCATTTTACAGATGAGGCAATTGAGGTACAGAGGAGTTGAGTGACTTGCCTAAGGTCACTCCGCAGACAAGTGGCAGAGCTGGGTTTAGATCCCAGGTCCAGCGTGGTTCAGTGGAAAGAGCATGGGCTTGGGAGTCAGAGGTCATGGGTTCTAATTCCGGCTCCGACGCTTGTCAGCTGTGTGACTTTGGGCAAGGCACTTAACATCTCTGTGCCTCGGTTACCTCATCTGTAAGACTGTGAACCCAACGTGAGACAACCTGATCACTTGTATCCTCCCCAGCTCTTAGAACAGTGCCTCGCATATAGTAAGCACCTAACAAATGCCATTATCATTATCATTATTATTATTATTATTATTACTAACCACTAGGCCATGCTGCTTCTCGCATTTTTGTTGATTTAGTAACTGTAACCCTCCAGTTCCAATAGTACGTTCCTTCCCCAGGTGCTGAGACACTTGAGGCACTACAATTCCATCTCCTTTCTGGTTTGAGAAACTCATTTCTCCAAAGGGAAGAGTCCTGCCCATTCAGTTAATCCTTTCTTCACTAGTGATGGAGTCCTTTTCAAGTGGAAAGGACAGCTCTCAATCAATCCATAAATAAATCAATGGGATTTAATGGGCACTTACTGTGTACGTAGCACTGTACTAAGTGCTTGGGAGAGTACGATATAACAGTGTTGGTAGACATGTTCCCTGCCCACAGTTGAGCTAACAGTTATATGGAGTTTCTCAAATTAGGGACTGTGGAGGCGGGAACTGGACCCATGTGGAAGGGAGAGAGTAGAGGTCAGTTTAAGTAGGTGGGGAGAACTTTCCCCTCCTCTGTTTGCTCTCTCTGCCTCAAGTCCATTGGGTTCCATGGAGCCCTGATCTTCCACCGGCCCTTGGGGAAGCTTTTGGCATTCGGGACCACAGTCAATCCCATTTTGCTAAGCTGGAGTTCTCAAGCTGATCTATGATTCTGATTCATATTCCCCACCTCCCCCCGCCCCCCTTCCCTCAAAAAAATCATACAAAACCTTGTATTCAACTCCTGATACCTTATAAAATATGACTTATAAAATCTTTATGGGCCCTAGTCCTCGAGGGACCTCATTCCAACCCCAAGAACGCCAAAACGGGTCAGTTTTATGGCCGCCCGGTTGAGTCAGTGGCGATGCGTGGGGAGTCGAGTTATTCAGCACAGAATTAGACCACACAGGGTGGCCAGGGTGATCTGCGGGGCAACGGTGGGCTTGTTAGATAGAAAAGGGCAGCATGAAGGTAATGACAACACTGTCCAGTCGGCTACCTGGCTGCAAGCCATGCTTAGGATTCCATGATTCCCCCACAGTAGGTTTTTGTGACACTCCCCCTCCAACCCCAATCCTCCCCAACTCCTCCAACAAGAACAAAAACTGTTGGATTCTTTCTTTCTGGATGGCTAAGCAAGTTTGAAGGCCAAGTGAAGGAAGGTCCAATAAAGGTATCAGAGGAGGAAGTGCTGGCTGATTTGCCCCTTCCATTTAACCAGCCCCCACTGCCTCCACTACTGAGTCGAGCCACACTGTTTGCCGTTGGATTACCTATAATACTGTCTGCTATGAGGTTACCCATATTTCTGTCTGCTTGATAAAAACAATATACCATGGGGCAACAGGAACAGTATACCATGGGGCAACAGGGCTTCCAAAAGCCCAGGGGGAAGGAGACCAATGAGTCCATTGTGCACTGTTTCAGGCCTAGCAGAATCTAAAAAGATCCAGAAGCCAATACTGGGGCTACTGAAACCACAGAGGGAGGACAGGAATCAGGAGAGAGCCTCCTGCCACGGAGGAGACGATGTTATATCATTCTCTTCGTGTTATATCTTCATCTTCTGGTTATATCCTTTCTCATTCTCCTGCTCCCATATTGGCAATTTTTATCTGCTTTCCTCCCTTAGATTATAGGACCCCAAGGGCGGAGAACGTGTGTTGCTTCTGTTTTACTTCACCAAACGCTTTATATAGCAATCAGTGGATAATCAATCAATCACCTTTATCGAGCACTTACTGTGTACAGAGCATTGTACTAAGTGTTTGGGAGAGTACAATATAACAAAGCTGGTAGTCCTATTCCCTGCCCATGAGGAGCTTACCATCTAGATAGGGAGAAAGACATTCATATATATTCATAAATTACACATATGCACATAAATGCTGTGGGTCTGGGGGTGGACTGAAATAAAGGGTGCAAATCCAAGTGCAAGAGGGAGGAAGAAGGGAATGGGAGAAGAAGAAATGAGAGTTTAGTCAGGGGTGGCTTCTTGGAGGAGATGTGACTTTAATAGGGCTTTGGTGGTGGGGAGGGTGATAGTATGTGGGATACGGAGGAAGAAGGAATTTCAGGCCAGAAGAAGGATGTGGGCAAGGGGTCAGTGGCGAGATAGATGAGATCAAGGTACCGATGGTAGGTTGGTGATAGAGGACCAAAGTGAACGAGCTGGATTGTAGTAAGAAATCAGTGAGGTAAGATTAGCGGGGGCAAGGCGATTGATTCTTTTGAAGTCATTGGTACGGAGTTTCTGTTTGATGCAGAGATAGATGGGCAACCGCTGGACTTTCTGGAGGAGTGGGGAGACATCGCCTGAATGGTTTTGTAGAAAAATGACTAGGGCAGCAGAGTGAAGTATGGACTGAAGTCGGGAAATATCGATTAATTGATCGACAAGAGTGATCATCTGCTCCAGAGTTTCTAGCAAACAGGAAGCATTTGTCTCTAAGTTGAATGGCCTGAGTGCGGAATTCTGTGGAGGATGGAACAGAAGAACTTTCCAGCCAGGCAACTGCTGAGTGAGGATGTACATTTGTGTGAGCTTAGTACAGGGCTCTGCACACAGTAAGCACTCCATAAATACGATTGAATGAATGAACGAATGAATGTGAGCATTGTTTGGCTTATTCCACTTATTTAATCATTTTTTGCTTGCTCTAGTTGTTACCAGTGTAGTTGTACTTTCCTTCTTGTCCCCTGTCCTTCCCGTCACTGTAGATGGCACCTCCATCCTCTCCGTCTCACAAGCCTGGAACCTTGGCATTATCCTCATCTCATCTCTCATCTAGCCCACATATTCAATCTGTCACCAAACCTGTCAATTCTACTTTCCCAACATCTCCAGAATCAGCCCTTCTTTCTCCACTCAAACTACTACCAAGTTGATCGTAAGGCTGGGAAGCAGTGTGGCTCAGTGGAAAGAGCATGGGCTTTGGAGTCAGAGGTCATGGGTTCAAATCCCAGCTCCACCAATTGTTAGCTGTGTGACTTTGGGCAAGTCACTTAACTTCTCTGTGCCTCAGTTACCTCATCTGTAAAATGGGGATTAAGACTGTGAACCCCCCGAGGGACAACCTGATCACCTTGTAACCTCCCCAGCACTTACAACAGTGCTTTGTACATAGTAAGCACTTAGCAAATGCCATCATTATTATTATTATTGTATCCCACCTTGACTACTACAGCAGCCTCCTTGCTGATCTCCCTGCCTCCTGTCCCTCCCCATTCTAGACCTTACTTCACACTGCTTCCTAGATCATTTTCCTGAAAAAAACAGTCAATCCATATTTCCCCACTCCTCAACACCTCCAATGGTTTCCCATCCACCTCCACAGCAAACAGAAACTCCTTATCATCAGCTTTAAGTCACTCAATCAGTTTTCTCCCTCCTATCTTACCTCGCTGATCTGCTCTAACCCAATCTGCTCTCTGTACATCGATTTCACCTTTGCCGCCATTGTCTTCTTGCCCAAGTCTTCCCTTGGGCCTTGAACTCCCACCTCCCCTCCCCACACCCCATATCTGGCAGACCACCACTCTCCCCACTTTCAAAACACTCCTAAATTCACATCTCTTCCAAAAGATCTTGCCTAAGCCCTCATTTCCCCTATTCACTTTCCCTTCTATGTCACCTACACACTTGGAACTTTACTTCTTTAAGGACTTAATATGCACTCTGCCCTTAGCCCTACATCACTTGTATACATATCCTTAACCCTGACATCTTCCCAAGCTATATTTTTTTCCACATCTGTCTCTCCCTTTAGCCATAAACTCTTTGAAGGCAGAGATTGTGCCTACCAACTCTATTTGTCTGTACCATTTCTCTGGGACTCAGCAGGTCATGGCTTCTAATCCTGGCCCTGCCACTTTCCTGCTGTGTGGCCTTGGGCAAATCACTTCACTTCTCTGAGCCTCAGTTACCTCATCCCATGCAGTGGGGATTGAGATTGGGAGCCCCACGTGGGATAGGGGCTGTGTCCAACCCAATTTGCTTGTATCTACCCTAGTACTTAGTACAGTGCCTGGCACATAGTAAGTGCTTAATAAATACCACAATTAATTGCTTAGTACAGTGCTCTGTACATGTAAGTGCTCAATAAATACAACTGCTTAGTTGCTCTGTTATTTGGGTATACTATCTAGAATCAGCTAAACTGTCATGTTTGTCTCACCCATGCGATGGTAAATGCCTTAAGCAGTAAAACAACTGATGGTATTTCTTGAGCACCTACAGAATGCAAAGCATGATGCAAGTGTTTCTGGAGAGTTCAGTAGAAGCCCAGGACACATCCCTGTCCTCTAAGAGCTTACATTCTAACAAGGAAGACAGATATAGAATTATTCACAACAGTGGAATCAGAATAAATGAAATAGAATGTTCCCTGGAAAATACATACATACACACAAATATTGAGGATGGGCATGACTAAATTTACAGAGGAGAAAGAGGAGACTGCAGGGTTGATGAGATTTGGAGTGCTGATGATGAGTTGGGGAAAGCTTGTTGGGAGAGGGGGACTTTAGGGAGGACAAGAAGGTGGGGAACACTGAGGCCTCCAGTTTGGGAGGTAAAGAAGTACCGAGGGACCCAAATAAGGGATCGCATTGTGGCTTTCATTTCCATTTTATTCTTCCATGTCAACTAAAATTGGGTCTGGCACACAATATGTACTCAATGAATGCTATTTGGGGGAGCCCGTTGTTGGGTAGGGATTGTCTCTATCTGTTGCCGAATTGTACTTTTCAAGCAATTAGTACAGTGCTCTGCACAACAGTAAGAGCTCGATAAATACGAGTGAGTGAATGAATGAAAGTTTAGAGGAGGGGATGGACCTTGGTTTGGGCCTTCTGATTAACTCAAGACTTGGCAAGAGGGACAGCAGGTGCCTGAGATGTTTTGTTGTCTGTCTTCCCCTTCTAGAGTGGGAGCCTGTTGTTGGGTAGGACTGTCTCTATATGTTGCCAACTTGTACTTCCCAAGTGCTTAGTACAGTGCCCTGCATACAGTGAGCGCTCAATAAATACCAATGAATGAATGAATGATAGCCTGGGCTCTCACCTCACCCTCCTGCACTGTGCCTTCAGCCAATCTGGATTCTGGGAGGGGGCCTGAGGCCCTTCAGGGCAGCAGTGAGGAGGTTGGGGTCGGGGGAGAGGGGAAGGGAGGAGGGGACGGCTGTGATTGGGATTGGAAATGACTGAGATCTGGCCTGCAAGTTAGAGCAAAATGCTGCCATCGCGTTCCTGGCTCAAACCAGAAGTGGAGTCGGCTGTATGAGGCTGCATGGCTCAATCCCCCAATACTGTCCCAATCTGCTCAAAGGGACCCTTCTGCTCTCCCTAAATGAACTTTTCTTCTGAGTAAATATTTCCAAAAAACCACGCTTCCCCACGTATACACACCAGCGTGGCTCAGTGGAAAGAGCCCGGGCTTTGGAGTCAGAGGTCATGGGTTTGAATCCCGGCTCCACCACATGTCTACTGTGTGACCTTGGGCAAGTCACTTAACTTCTTGGAGTCTCAGTGGCCTCATCTGTAAAATGGGGATGAAGACTGTGAGCCCCACGTGGGACAACCTGATCACCTTGAAT
The DNA here is from genome assembly GCF_015852505.1 of Tachyglossus aculeatus. Classification (NCBI taxonomy): domain Eukaryota; kingdom Metazoa; phylum Chordata; class Mammalia; order Monotremata; family Tachyglossidae; genus Tachyglossus; species Tachyglossus aculeatus. The sequence continues at coordinate 39,647,952 of NC_052070.1, read as the reverse complement.
ACCCCCCAGAGCTTAGAACAGTGCTTTGCACATAGTAAGTGCTTAATAAATGCCATTATTATTATTATTATTGTTATCTGCTCATTCTCGGAAAGAAGAGAGGGAGGCGCTGCTTGGGAGCTGGGGCTGGGGGAGGAGTGAAGGAGGACATAAGCTTTTCTGAAATAATCCATGGAGAGAGCTGGAATCTAAACAGCTGACCCTCTAACTTCTGTAGAAGCCACCAGTTGGCATTAGGAAGAGACATCCCTGGTCATTGGAGCCGGGCAATGTTTCTCTTTAAAATCCCAGCTCCGCCAATTGTCAGCTGTGTGACTTTGGGCAAGTCACTTCACTTCTCTGGGCCTCAGTTCCCTCATCTAGAAAATGAGGATGAAGATTGTGAGCCCCCCGTGGGACACCCTGATCACCTTGTAACCCCCCCAGTGCTTAGAACAGTGCTTTGCACATAGTAAGTGCTTAATAAATGCTATTATTATTATTATTATTATTATTATTATTATTAAACAACGTGAAGCCAAGCCATATTTGGAGAGGAGAGGTGGGCTGGAGCTCCTCCTCAGTGGGCACCTCCAACCAGCTGTCAAACTTCTCTTTGCTTCTTGGTCAGGGCCCTGACTGTCCATACATTAAGGATTTCTCATCCACCACCACCTCTCCCACCATCAAAACCACTATTACCACACCGCCATCTCCACCGCCTCTACCATCTCTGCTACAGAGAATCAGCGTGGCTCAGTGGAAAGAGAACGGGCTTGGGAGTCAGAGGTCATGGGTTCAAATCCCGGCTCCGCCGCTCGTTAGCTGTGTGACTTTGGGCAAGTCACTTCACTTCTCTGGGCCTCAGTTACCTCATCTGTAAAATGGGGATTAAGACTGTGAGCCCCACATGGGACAACCTGATCACCTTGTATCCTCCCCAGCTCTTAGAACAGTGCTTTTCACATGGCGCTTAACAAATACCAAAATTATTATTAAATTATTATTATTACCATCACCGTCACCACCATCACTATTTCCTCCACCACCTCTACCATCACTCCCGTCATCACCGCTATTACTACCACCACCTCCACCGCCACCATCATTATGTCCACCACCATCTCCACCATTCATTCATTCATTCAATCGTATTTATCGAGCGCTTACTGTATGCAGAGCACTGTACTAAGTGCTTGGGAAGTACAAGTCGGCAACATATAGAGACGGTCCCTACCCAACAACGGCCTCACGGTCTAGAAGGGGGAGACAGACAACAAAACCAAACCATCACCACCACCCATCCCACCACCATCACCGTCCCCACCACCTCCGCCACCTCCATTATGACCTCTACCACCTCCACTACTTTCACCTCCACCATCACCACCGCCATCACTACCAATGCCATCATCATGAACATCATCACCCCTCCAGTACTTTCACCATCATTACCATGACCATCATCGGCTGGAGAAGTAGCAGCAGCAGCAGCAGAAACATTTAAGTGCCCAAGCGATGTGATACCCTGTATTATATACTGAAGGACATTACAATTATCTCAGGCAAAATCCCTGCCTGAGGGTGCTAACAGTTAATGAGAGAAACAAGCAAATCCAAACCAGGACATAAATACCAAATCGAATGCATATGTGTGTTGGCCTAGGGAAGCTATAGGGAATGGTGTGACAGGGAAGTGTTAACTTAGACAACGAAGGCTTCATGGAGGAAGAGGATATGAAATGTAACGTCCTGGAGGGTAAGGATAATACGAATAATGATAATAATAATCCTCACCACAATATTTATTGACTGCTTACTTTGTATTGAAGTGTTAGGGCAGAGTTAAGACGATCTGATCAGAAACGGTCCCTGCCACCATTTGAACCTACCGATCTAAGAGCTAGGGAGAGCAGATATCTTATTCCCATTTTACAGATGTGGAAACTAAGGCCCAGGCCCAGCGATTTAACCCTGGTCACCCGGTGGGCCCATGGTAGATTTGGGATTAGAATCCGGTTCTCCCAACTCCTGATCCCAAGATATTTCCATTTAGCTCAGCTGCCTCCATCGCCAAGAGATTTTCCCAGGGATATTCATGGACGCTGTAGTTGTGATCATTTAGGTGCCCCATTTTCCAGGAACAGAATAGGGCTGGAATGTATCGTAAATGTTTACTGCCCATCTGGCCCGTACTGCACGAGGTTCTATTTAGAAGCTCGCCGGCGCCCACACCCTGTCCTCCGTTGCCAGACGTCTTCAGAACCAGTGACCTCAGCTTCTCGGCTTCTCAGATCAAGTGACTCCCAGTGAATCCCACAGCTCTCTCCTGGTGGGCGGAGGGATGCTCTGAGCTTTGCGGACCTACACCTTCCTGGGATTGCTCCAGGATCACTTCCTGTTTTCGAGAGAGATCACCACTGGTCAACACCTCTCCAAAAGGGCCAGGCTGGGGGGTGTCTCAGGACTTAGTACAGTGCTAAGCACTTAGTACAGTGCTCTGCACACAGTAAGCGCTCAATAAATACAATTGATTGATTGACTCAGACCTGGGGTAACAATAATAATAATAATGATAACTATAACAACAATTAAAATCGTGGTATTAGTTAAGTACTTTCTACGTGCCAGGATACCATACTAAGCACTGGGGCAGATACAATGTAATTGGGTTAGACTCAGTCCCTGTCCTACATGGGGCTCACAGTCTTAATCTCCACTTTCCTGATGAGGCAACTGAGGAACAAGGCCCCATCCTCTGTTCCTTCTCCTTCACCCCCATGCAGAGCTGGTGGCCTAGTGTATAGAGCATGGGATTGGGAGTCAGGAGGACCTGGGTTAATAATTATAATAATGATGGCATTTGTTAAGCACTTACTATGTGCAAAGCACTGTTCTAAGTGCTGGGGTGGATACAAGGTGATCAGGTTGTTCCACGTGGGGCTCACAGTCTTAATCCCCATTTTACAGATGAGGTCACTGAGGCATAGAGAAGTGAAGTGACTTTTCCAAAGTCACACAGCTGAAAATTGGTGGAGCCAGGATTTGAACCCATCACCTCTGACTCCCAAGCCCGTGCTCTTTCCATTGAGCCCCACTGCTTCTCTAATCCCAGCTCTGCTACTTGTCTGTTGTGTGTCCTCAGGTGAGTCACTTTACTTCTCTGTGCTTCAGTTACCTCATCTGTAAAATGGGGATTGAGACGGTGAGCCACACATGGGACAGGGACTGTGTCCAACCCTATTTGGTCGTATCCAAATATGTAGAGCTTAGTACATTGCCTGGCACATAGTAAGCACTTAGTAGATACTATTATCATTAGGATGCAGCTTCGCTCACATCAGACTTCAGGCCAGTCCCAAGAGCTTCAAAGTCAGGAGGAAATGACCCAAAACGGGTCTTCCCAATGCACGAACTCTTCAAAGCCTGCTTACCGCTCTCCAGTCCTAACCACCACACTATCCCCCCACACTTCAAAGATCCCCAGCCCAGTGACCATTTCATCTGCCATGACTCCAAACAAAGGTCAGGGAGAGCATTGGGAGATAGCTAGCTCTCTTCCTCCCTTCAAAGCCCTACTGAGAGCTCACCTCCTCCAGGAGGCCTTCCCAGACAGAGCCCCCTTTGTCCTCTCCTCCTCCCCTTCCCCTCTGCCCTACCTCCTTCCCCTCCCCACAGCACCTGTATATGTTTGTACAGATTTATTACTCTATTTATTTTACTTGTACATATTTACTATTCTATTTATTTTGTTAATGATGTGCTTCTAGCTTTACTTCTACTTATTCTGATGACACCTGTCCATGTGTTATGTTTTGTTGTCTGTCTCCCCCTTCTAGACTGTGAGCCCATTGTTGGGTAGGGACCGTCTCTATATGTTGCCAACTTGTACTTCCCAAGCGCTTAGTACAGTGCTCTGCACACAGTAAGCACTCAATAAATACGATTGAATGAGTGAATAGCAGACATAACAGGGCTCTCAGGACTTTGGCACAGGACAGGCAGCTGAACAATTTCAGGAAAGGAATAAAGAGGATTAAATTCATCAACACTGCAGCAGGGCCTAGTTGAAAGAGGACGGGCCTAGGAGTTAGGAGACGTAGCTTCTAATTCCAGCTCTGCCACTTGCCTGCTGTGTGACCTTGACCTAGTAACTTAACTTCTCTGTGCTGCAGTTTCTGTAAAAATGGAATTAAGATGCCTGTTCTCCCTCCACCTTAGACTATGAGTCTCACATGGGCTGGGGACTGGGTCCAACCTGCTTATCTTGCATCTTTCTCAGCGCTTAGTGCGATGCTTGGCACATAGTAAGTGCTTAACAAAGGGACCCTACTTGTAACTTTCCCCTCCCGTCCCTGGGGAGAGTGTTGGCCAGGTTATTAAACCTTACAGGGAGGAGCAGGGTCTTTTGGGCCTGGAGTTTCTAGGAGATTTGATGAATGAATGAATGAATCAATCAATCACCAGAGAAGCATTGCTCCAAGTGAATGCTCAGCCCAGACCACTTACAGAAAACATAGGTCTGAAAGGGGGAAGAGTTTAGTCTACAAAGTGCCAACCCCAGAACTTGCAGAACCTGCCAATGTCTTCATCAGTGTGGACTAGACTGTGAGCCCACTGTTGGGTAGGGACTGTCTCTATACATTGCCAACTTGTACTTCCCAAGCGCTTAGTACAGTGCTCTGCACACAGTAAGCACTCAATAAATATGATTGATTGATTGATTGATTAAGAATCAATCATTTGATCCATGGCATTTACTGAGTGTTCACTATGTGCAGACCACTGTACTAAGTGCTTAGATACAGTGGGAAGGGATTGTCTCTATTTGTTGCTGAATTGTACTTCCCAAGCTCTTAGTATGGTGCTCTACACGCAGTAAGCACTCAGTAAATACGATTGAATGAATGAATGAATGAATGAACTAGCTGAGCGATTCAACCAATGGTGGGGCAGCCGTAAGGGTTGTGACTCTCTCTCCCTCCACTTTGGCTGCCACTGATCGATCCCTCTCAGAAGCAGCTTCCTGATTCACCGGGTCCTGAGAAGGGAATACAATAGCTTCTGAGCAAGCTGGGGTGATCAGGAGGTGACCCCAAAACATTTCCTCACACCCGGGGGTTCAGATGGATACAGTAGGATTGATAAATAATGATAATAATAATAATAATAAAAAGAATGATTACAGTAGTATTTGGTAGGTTCCTACTATGTGCTAAGCAATAGAGGTAGATTCATTCATTCATTCAGTTGTATTGAGTGCTTACTGTGTGCAGAGCACTATACTAAGCGCTTGGGAAGTACAAGTTGGCAACATATAGAGACGGTCCCTACACAACAACAGGCTCACAGTCTAGAATGGGGAGACAGACAACAAAACAAAACATGTGGACAGGTGTCAAGATGTCAGAACAAATAGAATTAAGGCTAGATACACATCATTAACAAAATAAATAGAATAGCAAATATGTACTCCTAAAATAGAGTAATAAATCTGTACAAACATATATGCAGGTGCTATGGGGAGGGGAAGGAGGTAGATACAATGCAATCAGATCAGACAGATCAGTCAGATCAGACACTGTCCCTGTGACATGGAGTGGGTGCCACAGTTCAAGCGGGAGAGAGAACAAGCATTGAATCCCCAGAAGTGAAGTGACTAGTTCAAGGTCACAAAGCAGACACGGGCCAGAGCCAGGATTAGAAACAGGTTCTTTGGCACCCAGTCCCATTCTCTTGCCACTAGGTCACGTTGCTTCTCAGCTGGGGTTTGTGATGCATATGATGTCATCACGATTCACCGCATGCCCAATGTAACACACGTGACATCAGGGGTCTCTCCACAGCCAGTACATGCAACTGACAGTAGTGTGTCCCCTACCCAACAGAGACGGCGGACCTGAAAAACTCAGAGGCCCCCCCAAAATTACTTGTTCATCAACACCAGGAGGGCTCATCTAGCCTCATCTTTTCCCCTATGCTTTGCCCTTGTAAGCCCAGTCTGCCCTGGTCAGCTCAGGAGGCTTTTCATTTCATGAGATTTTTTTTATACATGGCCGGAACAGACTTCCTGAGCCCACCATTCATTTATCCCTCCCTTTTCCCTATCCAGGAAGGAGACTTCGAGGGAGACTTTGAGGGAGGGTCTCACTCATGGATAGAGTTTTTCAATACCAGGACATGAATTTTTAAACTGGGCCTCTCCGAGGAAAGGCTCAAAATCGGGGATCCTTCTCTATCTCTTATGGACTAACCTCTCCCCATTTGGGTTTCTTTCATTCAATCGTATTTATTGAGTGCTTACTGTGTGCAGAGCACTGTATTAAGTGCTTGGGAAGTACAAGTTGGCGACATATAGAGACGGTCCCTACCCAACAGTGGGCTCACAGTCTAGAAGGGGGAGACAGAGAACAAAACAAAACATATTAACAAAATAAAATAAATAGAATAGATACGTACAAGTAAAATAAATAAATAGAGTAATAAATGTGTACAAACATATACATATATACAGGTGCTGTGGGGAGGGGAAGAAGGTAAGGCGGGGGGGGATGGGGAGGGGGAGGAGGGGGAGAGGAAGGAGGGGGCTCAGTCTGGGAAGGTCTCCTGGAGGAGGTGAGCTCTCAGTAGGTCTTCTGCTCCCCTGATGGGTTCAAGAGGGCGAATATCTACCCAACTCAGAACTACCATGTTGGGGAAAGGTGTCCTCACAGACATGCCGCTGTGGCCACCATACCTGTCCCCGGGAACCTCCACTCCCTGTTCCCATAATGTTGTTCTTCTGAGCCCTCAAAGGGCTTTTTCTCCATCCCCACCCTTATCCTCCCACACCCCTTGGCTTGGGTGCCCTCTCTCCAAATCCAGGGTCGATGGTGGTTGTTCTGGCCAGCTCAGAGGGCTGGACTCTGTCCCCATTCTACCCCTATCCCCCAACCAGCAGCAAACGGACCAGGAGACAATAATAATAATAATAATAATAATAGTAGTATTTGTTAAGTGCTTACTCTGTGTTGAGCACTGTCCTTGAACCCATCAGGGGAGCCGAAGAAACACAAATGGGGAGAGGTTAGTCCATAAGGGATAGAAAAGGACCCCCGATTTTGAGCCTTTCCTCGGAGGGGCCCAGTTTTAAAGTTCTGGCGTAGGTACAAAATCATCGGGTTCCACATGGGGCTCATATTGCAAGTAGGAGGGAGAACAGGTATTGAATCCACATTTTACAAATATGGCAACTGAGGCACAGAGAATTTACATAACTTCCCAAGGTCGCACATCAGGTCAATGGCAGGTGCAGGATTAGAACTCAGGTCCTCTGACCCCTAGGCCCATGCTCTTTCAATCAATCAATCAATCAATCGTATTTATTGAGTGCTTACTATGTGCAGAGCACTGTACTAAGCGCTTGGGAAGTACAAATTGGCATCACATAGAGACAGTCCCTACCCAACAGTGGGCTCACAGTCTAAAAGGGGGAGACAGAGAACAGAACCAAACATACCAACAAAATAAAATAAGTAGGATAGAAATGTACAAGTAAAATAAATAAATAAATAAATAAACAGAGTAATAAATATGTACAACCATATATACATATATACAGGTGCTGTGGGGAAGGGAAGGAGGTAAGACGGGGATGGAGAGGGGGGCGAGGGGGAGAGGAAAGAAGGGGCTCAGTCTGGGAAGGCCTCCTGGAGGAGGTGAGCTCTCAGCAGGGCCTTGAAGGGAGGAAGAGAGCTAGCTTGGTGGATGGGCAGAGGAAGGGACACACTGCTTCACATTCCCTTACCATGCCAGGGTTCCATCCTGACCTAGGATCAGGCTAGACCACCACCCTCCCACCCCCCGGCTGCTCTACACCTCCCCTCCCCGCTCCTCCCCGTCTGCCGGGAAACAGAGCTGCTGAAGAGGTTCAGGCGCACTGTGAGGTCAGTGGGCCCGAGGAAAGCTGCAAAGCTCTCTGGGACCGGTGGTTGCAAGAGGCCCAGACCTTTCTCATTACGCAGGAGATATAACCCTGTGAAATTATAATGCTAACAACATCATTTATTTCGACAGCATCGAAGCAAAGGGCTTTACGATGGTGTTTAATATGCTACATGTGCGCTATAAATATTTCCATAAAAAAGTGGATTAAAATATAAAAGAGAACACAAAAAAATGTTGAAAAGGAAAGGAAAGCCACTGGTTAAGCAAACATTACAGCCCAGGCAGAGGCCCTGCCATGGAATCAGGAAGCGCAGCCTAAGAGGGAGGGAGACTGCGGAACATATCACCAGTTTACAGATGAGGAAACACTGAGGCCCAGAGAGGTGAAGTGACTCCCAAAAGGTCACACAGCATGGACAGGGCAGAGCTGGGCCTAGGATCCCAGTCTCCTGACTACCGGCCGATCTTGGGTGTGCCAATCCAGCTCTGCTCCAGGACTGGAAGAGTCCAGCAGCATTTCCCAGGGGGAGGGACAGGAGCCCCATGTGGGGCAGAAACTATGTCCAACCTGGTTTGATCGTATCCACCCCAGCACTTAGTACAGTGCCTGGCACACAGTAAGCACCTAACAAACACCACAATTATTATTATCGATTCCGTATGGGAATTCCGGGTGATGGCCATGAAATGTTGTCCGATCCAGAGTGGCACAGCATGGAAATGTGTCCCTGACTACTGGATGGCTTCCCCCACTTCCCCTCCTTCCCAAACGTTCACAAGAGACAAGACCACGGGAACCCCCAACTCACTGCTCCAACCCAAGAATGCTCATCCACTCCATCCTCAGTTGGGTGACTCATACTTGGTTCAGTGCTCTACATGCAGTAGTTCTCTGTAATAATAATAACAATAATAATAATAATATCGGTATTTGTTAAGTGTTTACTATGTGCCAAGCACTGTTCTAAGCCCTGGGGTAGATACAAGGTAATCAGGTTGGACACAGTCCCTGTCCCACATGGGTCTCACAGTCTTAACTTCCATTTTACGGATGGGAAAACTGACACAGAGAAGTTAAGTGATTTGCCCAAGGTCACACAATAGACAAGTCCTAATACAGTGCTTTGCACACAGTAGATGTGCAGTACATTGCCCTGTCCATAGAATGCACTCAATTCGGTACTCTACATGCAGTAGTGCTCTGAACAGTGCTCTGCACACAGTAGATTCTCAGTATGTTTCCCTGTCCACAGAGGAACTCAGTTCAGAACTCTGTACACCACAGTGCTCAATACGGTTCTCTGCACCAATTAGGTATTCAATACAGTGCTCTGAACATAGGAGATGCTGGGATGATGATCATGAAATCCTTTCATTCATTCGTTCAATCATATTTATTGAACGCTTACTGTGTGCAGAGCATCCTTCTTTATTGGCATTGACATTTTGGTCATAATAATAATAATGGCATTTATTAAGTGCTTACTATGTGCAAAGCACTGTTCTAAGCGCTGGGGAGGTTACAAAGTGATCAGGTTGTCCCACATGCAGCTCACAGTCTTTATCCCCATTTTCCAGATGAGGTAACTGAGGCACAGAGAAGTGACGTGACTTGACCAAAGTCACCCAGCTGACAATTGGTGGAGCCAGGATTTGAACGCATGACCTCTGACTCCAAAGCCTGTGCTCTTTCCACTGAGCCACGCTGCTTCATGGAAGCCCAACCAAGCTTCCAAAACAAACTTTCTCTCCTGCTTCCAGGCAAGAGGCTCAATCTGGAGACTCACCAGGGGTCTGTCCGGGTCTACAGGACCTTAACAGCTCACAAGCAGAGCAGCCTCAGTCCCCACCCTTCAAGTTCTCTCTGGCTGGGGCCACAGAAGCAGAAGAGCAGGAGCTTGGCAGACCGGAGAGGTCATTGGGCTACTGCTGGAGACAACGAGACTGTGGTCTGGTGGATCGAGTGCCAGCCTGGGAATCAGAGGACCTGGGTTCTAATCCCAACTCTGACACTTATCTGCTTAGGGTTATCTGCTTTGGGTAAGTCCCTGTCTCACGTAGGGCTCACAATCTTAATCCCCATTTTACAGATGAGGTAACTGAGAAAACAGAGAAGTTAAGTAACCTTCCCAAGGTCACCCAGCAGGCAAAGGCGGAGCCGGAATTATAAGAACCCAGGTACTCTGACTCCAAAGCCTGTGCTCTTTCCACTAGCCATGCTTCTCATATTCATTCATTCATTCAATTGTATTTATTGAGCACTTCATTCATTCATTCAATCGTATTTATTGAGCGCTTACTGTGTGCAGAGCACTGTACTAAGTGCTTGGGAAGTACAAGTACTTCAATCGTATTTAATGAGCGCTTACTGCATGCAGAGCACTGTACTAAGTGCTTGGAAAATACAATTTGGCAGCAGTTAAAGACAATCCTTACCCAACAATGGGCTCACAGTCTAGAAAGAGGGGAGACAGACATCAAAATAAGTAAATGGGCATCAATATAAATAAGTAGAATTATAGCTATATACATATGTACGTAAGTTCTGCGGGGCGTGGGGGAGAAGAGTAAAGGGAGTGAGTTGAGGTGACACGGAAGGGAGGGGGAGCTGAGGAAAAGGGGGCTTAGTCTGGGAAGGCCTGTTGGAGAAGGTGCACCTTCAGTAGGGCTTTGAATGAGGGAAGAATGATTGTTTGGTGGATATAAGGAGGGAGGGTGTTCCAGGCCAGAAGTAGGATGTGGACCAGGGGTCAACGGCGGGACAGGTGAGATCAAGGGACAGTGAGAAGGTTAGCACCAGAGGAGTAGAGTGTGTGGGCTGGGATGTAGAAGGAGAGAAAGGAGCTGAGGTAAGAAGGGGCAAGGTGATGGAAACCATTAAAGCCAATAGTGAGGACTTTTTGTTTGATATGGTGGTGGACAGGCAACCACTGGAGAATTTTGAGGAGGGAGGTGACATGCCCTGAACGTTTCTTTAGAAAGATAATCCGAGAAGTGGAGTGAAGTATGGACTGAAGTAAGGAGAAGCAGGAGGTTGGGAGGTCAGAAAGGAGGCTGAAGCAGTAATCCAGTTTGAGTAGGATGAGAGATTGTACTAGCGTGGTAGCAGTTTGGATGGAGAGGAAAGGGCAGATCTTGGCAATGTTGTGGAGATAAGACCAGCAGGTTTTGGTGACAGATTGGATGTGTGGTATGAATGAAAGAGCAGTCGAGGATGACGCCAAGGTTATGAGCTTGTGAGAAGGGAAGGATGGTTGTACTGTCTACAGTGATGAGAAAGTTTGGGAAAGGACAGGGTTTGGGAGGGAAGATAAGAAGCTCTGTCAGCCTGCTTCTGATCACATTATCTTATAGCTATCCCAGTGCTTAGCACCGTGCTTTACCAAAGTAAGTCTTGGGTAAATAGTCTTGTCATTCAAGCCTGCTTATAAGAAAAATGCAGGGTTTAGTTGGTTTCACAGACAAATCTCTTTCTTATGGGAACAGAAGGAATGCTTGAGAAAGTTGTGTGCATGGGAGTTCCTTGGTTCTCTGCACCATTGGACTTAATGCCTTACTAAAAGTGCATTCATTAGAGGACATTGCTGCGGGGTGGAAATGACTGGGACCAATGGGAAACTTCAACCAACTGTGGTATTTAAGTGCTTACTAGTGCTTACTATACTAAGCACTGTGGTAGATACAAGCAAATCCAGTTGGACATAGTCTGTGACCCACGTGGGGCTCACAGTCTCGATCCCCATTTCACAGTAACTGAGGCCCTGAGAAGTGGAGTAACTGCCCAAGGTCACACAGCAGACAAGTGGCAGTGCTGGTATTAGAACCCACGACCTTCCGATATGTTTGTATGCATTTATTACTCTATTTATTTTATTTGTACATATTTATTCTATTTATTTTATTTTGTTAATATGTTTTGTTCTGTCGTCTGTCTCCCCCTTCTAGACTGTGAGCCAGCTGTTGGGTAGGGACCATCTCTGTATGTTGCCAGCTTGGACTTCCTAAGTGCTTAGTACAGTGCTCTGCATGCAGTAAGTGCTCAATAAATATGATTGAATGAATAAAAGAATGAATGATTCCCAGGCCTGTGCTCTATCCATTACGCATGTTGCTTGAGTCTGGAGGAATCAAGGAATTCATTGGGCGGGTGTTTTTCCACCCCTGCATTATGCCGATCAGCCACCTATACTGATGGGAACATTTCTGGGAACCCCAACGGATTGGTGCATTTTGCTCTCGTGAATCCAGAGAAATATTGATTCGAGATGATCTGATGAATAAGCGCATTGTATCATCTCTTCATCGATTGTCTTTATAATTTAAATTTTGAGGTAATTCACTCATTCAATTGTATTTATTGTGAGCTTACTATGTACAAAGCATTGTACTAAGCACTTGGATACTGTACTAAGCACTTGATGATCATGATCTGGAGACCATAGACTGGTGCCAGGGACGGGGGTGGCCAGAATTTCCTCCAAAGCCTCCCTGGGCAGTGAGGAGGCAGCGGGGATGTCCTGGAGGGACTGTGCGGGTGGGTGGAAGGGCCTTCGTCATTTCTTCTGCCAGATGGAGGGCAGGGCACCATGCTGGAGAGAGATGGCAACATATGATTAGCAGATGTCAATCATGTATATATGTTTGTACATATTTATTACTCTATTTATTTTACTTGTACATATCTATTCTATTTATTTTATTTTGTTAGTATGTTTGATTTTGTTCTCTGTCTCCCCCTTTTAGACTGTGAGCCCACTGTTGGGTAGGGACTGTCTCTATATGTTGCCAATTTGTACTTCCCAAGCGCTTAGTGCAGTGCTCTGCACACAGTAAGCGCTCAATAAATACGATTGATGATGATGATGATGGTAAGGGATACAGCACCTCACTGGATCAGAATTCAACCCTTTCTGCTAGAGATTGATAACAACAAACACCTTATGCAAATCACACTCCTGTTGTGTACTCCTATTTCTGTTCTTTTCAATTTTGGAGGGAGCCCCAGGACGAGTCCAAATCCAGCTTTCCAGTGAGAGGAGCCAGGACCTCCCCAGAGCAGGGAGAAGCCAGGGCCCCTGTGGGCTGTTGCTGGAAGAGCCAACTCTGCCAAGGGTTTGGATGTTGAAGTGGCAATCAGCACCACTTTAGACAGTAAGCTCTCTGTAGGCAGAGAATGTGTCTGTTTATTGTTGCATTGTACTCTCCCAAGCGCTTAGTATAGTGCTCTGCACACAGTAAGCGCTCAATAAACACAATTGAATGAGTGAATTTTACCACCCCAGAAACCTCAGCGTAATCTCAGAATGAACCCTTTGACTACAGTCAGTCAATCAATCAATCGGTGGTATTTAATGAATGCCTGCTGAGAGTGAGGCACTGTGCTAAGTAAGCATCAGGGAGAGCAAAACCACAACAAAAAACACGTTCCCTACCCTCCAAGTGCTTACTGCTCAATGGAGACTGCAGACAGGTAGAAGTCATTTACCAAGAGTAGTTAAATTTATATTTGAATTGAAATATATATGTAAGGTGCTGAGTGTGGAAATAAAATACAATTTTAAAATTTTAAGGAGACTGTTTATGTAGCCAAGACGACTTGGGTGTCATGAAGCAGCATTGCCTAGTGGATAGAGCATGGCCCTCAGAGTCAGAAGGTTGTGAGTTCTAATCCCTGATCTGCCACTTGTCAGCTGTGTGACCTTGGGCAAATCAGTTTGCTCCTCTGGACTTCAGCTACCTCATCTGTAAAATGGGGATTACTATTAGGAGCCCCATGTGGGACAGGGACTGTGTCCAAGCTGGTTTGCTTGAATCCATCCCAGTGCTTAGTACAGTGCCTGTCACACGGTGAGTGCTTAACAAATACCATCATTATCATTACTAGGAGTTTATCGGGGAATGCTTCTTGGAAAACACTGGATTTCAGAAGAGTTTTGAAGATGTGGAAATCTGAGGTAGATTGTCCGCTGTGTGACTTTGGGCAAGTTACTTGACTTCTCTGTGCTTCAGTTACCTCACCTATAAAATGGGGATTGAATCTGTGAGTCTCCGTGGTACAAGGACTGTGTCCAACCTGATTATCCTGTATCTATTCCAGCACTTAAGGGCTTGGCACATTGTAAATGCTTAGCAAACACCGTTAAAAAAAAAGTGTTGAGAGTGAGGTACAATCAAAAGGTGAACACCGGAATGCTGCTTAATTTTCTCTCTGATATTTCAGAACAGAAAACTCATCTACAGAACTGTCCAAATCCTCTGAATCCTGCTGGTATTTTCCACATGAGCTTAGAGATCAAAAGCTCTTTCAATCATGAATTTTCTATCAAATCTTCCCAGTCTGTTCCTCATACCAATTTGGGGAGTTGTGTGAAAGAGGAAGTAGTCCAGGAGGGTTTGAACAAATAAGCAGTTATCCTTTGGTTAGTAGGTATTTTCTTTTCCCCATGGGGAAGGGAGCTGACATGCAAGACAGTGGAAATGGAGATATCTTCTTGACAAAGTTGGCCAGGAGTCAAGATGGAGGGAATAGCCTTGGGAAGGAAAACGCCCTGCTGAATAGAGCCGGTTTGTGGGAAGGAAGAAATGGGAAACAGAATCTGTTGAATGTATGGAATGAACAGGATCTGGGGCCAGGTTAGATGGACAGGAATCAGTAGTGCGCATCCCATTATTGAGTGCCTACTGTGTGCAGAACATTGTGCCCACAATCGTTTCCAAAAGCAGCATCAGGGGGCTTGGAAGAATTGGGCCCAAGTAGCCCTCCAGGATAACCACCCCAATAATAATAATGGTCAATCAATCAATCAATCAATCAATCGTATTTATTGAGCGCTTACTATGTGCAGAACACTGTACTAAGTGCTTGGGAAGTAGAAGTTGGCAACATATAGAGACAGTCCCTACCCAACAGTAGGCTCACAGTCTAAAAGACAGTAGGAGGGTAAACATTATTATCATCCCAATAATAATAATGGTAAACATCATTATTATTATTGTATTTGTTAAGCAGTTACTATGAGCCAAGTGCTGTTCTAAGCACTGGGGTAGATACAAGGTAATTGGGTTGAACACAGTCTGTGTCCCACATACGGCTCACAGTCTTAACCCCCATTTTACAGATGAGGGAACTGAGGCACAGAGAAGTTAAATGACTTGTCTAAGGTCACGTCGCAGATAAGTGGCAGAGCTAGGATTAGAACTCAGGTCCTTCTCTCTCCCAGGCCTGTGCTCTATCCACTAGGCAGTGCTGCTTTTCTATGGTTCAGGATGGACCAGCCAACACTCCTGACTCTCCCCTCACTATACCAAGTTGTAGGAAGAGGAGGAGGAGGAGGAGCAGGAGTAATTTTAGTAGTAGCAGTAGGAGTAGGAGTAATAATAATAATGATATTTGTTAAGCATTTACTATGTGCAAAGCACTGTTCTAAGGGCTGGGGTAGATACAAGGTCATCAGGTTGTCCCTCGTGGGGCTCATAGTCTTAATCCCCATTTTACAGATGGGTAACTGAGGCCCAGAGAAATTAAGTGACTTGCCCAAATTCACACAGCTGACAAGTGGTGGCGCCAGGACTAGAACCCATGACCTCTGACTCCCAAGCCCGGGCTCTTATACTAGTAGGAGTAGCAGCAGAAGTAGTAGTACTTGTAGTAGAGTAGTAGCAGTAATAATAATAACCACTGTGGTATTTGTTAAGCCTTACCATGTGCCGAGCATTGTGGTAAGTGCTGGGGTGGACACAAAATAATCAAGCCAGACAAAATCACTGCACCACATGGACAGTAGGAGGGAGAGCAGGTATTGAAACCCCATTTTCCAGTTGAGGAAACTGAGGTCCAGAGAAGTTAAGCGACTACCCTGAGATCGCACTGGAGGCAATTAGCAGAGTTGAATTAGAACTCAGGGCCTCCAACTCTCAGGCCCAGGGTCTTTCCCATAGGCCACGCTGCTTCTTCAGTAGTGGTAATCAATCAATCAATCAATCAATCAATCGTATTTATTGAGCACTTACTGTGTGCACAGCACTGTACTAAGCACTTGGGAAGTACAAGTTGGCAACATATAGAGACAGTCCCTATCCAACAGTGGGTTCACAGTCTAAAAGGGGGAGACAGAACAAAACCAAACATACTAATAAAATAAAATAAATAGAATAGATATGTACAAGTAAAATAAATAAATAAATAAATAGAGTAATAAATATGTACAAACATATAGTGGTAGTACTAGTAGTAGTTGTTGTAGTGGTAGCAACAGTATTAATGGTAGTTGTAGTAATACTAACAGTAGCAGTAGTAGCCATAGTAGTAATAATACAAATAATAGTAGCCCAAGTAGTAACAGTAAGCTCATTGTGGGTGGGGAACATGTCTACCAGTTCTCTTGTATTGTACTCTCTCAGGTGCTTAGTACAGTTCTCTGCACATAGTAAGTGCTAAATAAATACCATTGATTGAGAATAGAAATGGTATTTCTTGAGTACCCACTGGGTGCCATGCAATGTACTGAATACAAAAGAAAAGACAAGAGGCCCCAAGACTCAAGGTGCAGATAAAAAGGGAGCTAATATTTGAACAGGAGAGACTGGCATAAAAATATTCACATCCAGTGGAATCAAAATAAATGACCAAATGTACAATTAAATATCCACCTATCCACAAGTACTGTGGATGACTATGAATGAATATGTACATGCCAGAGGTGACTGTTGGGTTGATCTGACTCAGGTTGGAAGCTAATCGAGGAAGACTTGTTAGAAGGGGTAAGATTTTGGGTGGCTTTGAGCTTAGGTAGAGCTGAGGCTGTGAGCTTGTCATGGGCAAGGAATGTGTCTATATATTGCTATATTGTATTCTTCCAAGAGCTTAGTACAGTACTTTGCACACTGTAAGTGTTCAATAAATATGATTGAATTAATGAATGAATGAGGTTTGGAGGATTGGTTGGGGAGGGAATTCCAGGCTGGTAGGATATCACCAGCCCAGATTCGGAGATGGAGAAGTTGAAATCCCAGCTCCGCCACTTGTCTGCCGTGTGACCTTGGGAAAGTCACTTCACTTCTCTGTGTCTTAGCTCATATGTAAAATGAGGAAGAAGATTGTGACCTCCCCATGTTGGGCAGGGACTGTATCCAACCCGATCACCTTGTATTTATCCCAACGCTTAGTAAGTGCCTGGCACACAGCTAGAAGTGAAGCTTGGAAGGAGAGAAGTATGGGATCTGGGGAGAAGAGGGCGATGGGAGCTGATACGTCAGATGGTGGGAGCCTTGATGATATCCAAAAATCCTTTTTCCAAACCAGCTTGTCAGGTCAGTTTGTCTACAAGTATGTTCCCATTTAAAACCTGCTCACACACATGAACCTCCAAACCATTAAATATACATCTCTTTCTGCTTTCCCCATTTCCACTGCGTACACCTTTCTTTCCTTATTAAAAAAAAAGTGTTTTCCGCTTTCACTTTTATCCCCTGCAAATTCCTCTCCCACGTTTTTGCATGTTTTAAATATTCACGCATAAGAAAACAGACTCAAAACCTTGCTCAGTTTATTTATTATTTAGCATACTTTTTCCTGCGATAAAAAGGCAGCGAGCTAAATAGGAGTTCGCGTTTTCTCTCTACTTTATTTCCATTAAGGGCTTCTCGTTAAAGTTTAAAAATTGCTCTGTTTCTTGACTTTCAGGATTTATATTTCAGTCTGTGGGGAAATAAGGTCGGCTTGCTGACATGATGGAGGGAGGGAGATGTCGGGCAGGGCGGCAGGAGGCTGGGTGACGAAGAGGAGCAGGCCACTCACGGTTGAAGGGGTGCGGCAGTTGTGGGTGGGTGGCAGGGATGGACCTCTCTCCCCCGGTGATGCCCCCAAGTTGGCCCTGTCCGGGCCGTTCCCTGTGGAGGGCAGAATGGACGTGGTCGGACATGGGCCACCTTTCTGCAGATGACGAAGCCCAGATTGGCAGGCAGAGGAGGGCCGGTTTATTGCTGGCAGAGCCGGTCCCGGGGTCTCCGTAGCCCGAGGTGAGCTGAAACCAGCACCTGCAGTCACGTACGCACACCATAAACAGCCACTAAATAACTGTGCAGGTCGCTGGGCAATTTCCCAACTCTGGGGGCCGAGGGCAGGGGGCTGGGCAAGAGGAAGGAGGAGAACCGGGTGGCGGGGCGAACCGGGCCTAGACCTCTGATTCCCAGGCCAGGGCAGAGCTGAGCCCTGCCTTGGTCCTAGAAAAGCAGCATGGCCTAGTGGAAGTGGCTTGGGAGTCAGAAGGATCTAGGTTTTAATCCCGGCTCCGCCACTTGTCTGCCGTGTGACCTTGGGAAAGTCATTTCACTTCTCTGTGCCTCAGTTACCTCAACTGTAAAATAGGGATGAAGACTGTGTCCCCCATGTGGGAGAGAGACTGTATCCAACCTGATTACCTTGAATCTACCCCAGTGCTTAGAACATAAAATGCCCTGCACATAGGAAGGACTTAACAATAATACAGTTATTATTATTATTATTAGGAGTCTGGCTCGAGGGTTGAGCAGCTCTGGTATTTGGTACAAACCATGTGCCTAGCACTGTGCTAAGCCCTGGGGTAGACCATCCTCACCCATTGTATGGATTGAGTCTGCCACACATGCAGATTGCTGCGTGCCTTATGCGTGTCAAGCACTGTGCGGGGCACCAAGTACTGTATTGAGTGCCTGCTGAGTACATAACAACTCTGGGACACACAGAAGAAGGAAAAAAATACTATTCTGGCACTCAGAGAGCTTACAGTCTGATGGGGGAGGCAGTGAGCATAAATCGCCGAATACAATAAAGTGAGAAATGAAAATAGATATAAAAATGGACAGAGATAATTAAATCAATCTGCAACAAATGAAAATACAGGCTGGAGTGGTGAGTGGCACAATGTGACCAGAAAGGTGCGGGGGAGAGTGTGATCAAGGAAAGCTTCCTGGGGGAGGTGGCTTCTTACAGGACTCTGAAGGAGCAGAAGGACATGACTTGGTAGAAACTGATTGAGAAGGAAGTACTGGCAGAGAGAGGATGCAAACCGTGGGTTGGAGAGAGAGGAATCACGAGGGAGATATTGCTTCAATCAACCAATCAATGGTATTTATTGAGTGCTTAATGTGTGCAGAACACTGCACTAAGCACTTGGGAGAGTACAATACAACAAAGTTGGTAGACACATTCCCTGCCCACAATGAGCTTGCAGTCTAGAGGGGTCCAGTCATCTGGAACCAAAGTCACTCTGTGGCCAGTGGGGGTTGGGGGAAGAAGCCTGAGGCCACCATTTCATCTTGAATTTTCATTTGTTTCTGCTGTCCACATATTGGACCTTCCCAACCCAGATTGGGAACCCATTGAGCAGGGCCCCTGTCTGATCTGGCTATGCTGTACCTACCCCTTTGTGCTTAGTACAGTGCTCAGCCCAGCATCAATGCCTTCTAAATGCGATAATGATGGCCAGGGAATACGTCTACCAACTCTGCTGAGAAGCAGTATAGTGGATACAGCATGGGCCCGGAAGTCCAGAGGTCATGAGTTCTAATCCGGACTCCTCTACTTGCCCTCTGGGTGGCCTTGGCAAGTCACTTCACTACTCTGTGCCTCAGTTCCCTCATCTGTAAAATGGATATTAAGACTGTGAGCCCCATGTGCAGGGACTGCGTTCAACCTGATTACCTTGTCATCTGCCCTGTGCTTTGAACAGTGCTTGGCACATAGCAAGCGCTTAACAAATACCATAATTACTATTATTATTATTATATTGTTCTATCCCAGTCAGTCAGGCACTCAGTCAGTCGTAATGACTGAGTGCTTACTGTGTGCAGAGCACTGTCTTAAGCGCTTGGGAGAGTACAACATAACAATAAACAGACACATTCCCTGCCCACAGTGAACTTACAGTCTAGAGTCCAGTAAGTCCTGTCACTTAGTACAGTGCTCTGCACCCAGTAAACACTCAATGAATCCCATTGATTGATTGATAGTAAGAGAGGTTGAGCAGGTCTCCCAGTAAGGAGAGGGCTCCAACTCTAATGGGAGGGATTTCAGTTAGACAGAAAAATAATTTCCTGCCAAAGAGAGCGACAGGACACTGGGTTGGAATGGGCAGCTGAGGTCAGGCCAGGGGCTTCTAGTCAGGTGGAATTTTTCTCTCAGAGAAATTTCATGTTGCTGACCTCTCCGGAAGGCTCTGAATTGGGTCAGATTCTGGATTCAAGAGATGTTTGGAGGTAATTTCATTTTGTATCATTTTCCTCTTTTTCTCTCTCTCTTTCCCCTGGGCTGGGGGTTTGAAGTAAAATCTTCCCCTGTGTTCCACACAGAGTGCTCTGCACAGTGCTCAATAAATTCCTTTTTTTAGAAAAAGGTGGGGATAAAGGACAAACTATCAATTCATGGTATTTATTAAGCATTTTTTGAGCACTGTACTAAGCATATGGGAGAGTACAATAAAATAGAGTTGGGAGACATGATCCCTGCCCTCAAGATAGTTGCAGTGTAGAAGGAAGCCAACCATGAAAAGAAATTATCAATAGGGGAAATGGCAGAGTACGATGCCATGGACATTGGTGCTGTGGGGTTGGGGGTAGGCTAAGTCCATAAGGTATTTGTTAAGCGCTTACTATGTGCCAAGCACTGTTCTAAGCGCTGGGGTAGATACAAGGTAATCAGGTTATCCCATGTGGGGCTCATAGTCTTAATCCCCATTTTACAGATGAGGTAACTGAGGCACAGGGAAGTTAAATGACTTGCCCAAAGTCTCACAGATGGTAAGAGGCAGAGCCACAGCCTCTGACTACCAAGCCTGTGCTCTTTCAAGCAAGCCATACTGCTTCTCTACACCATCATTATTAAGGGGCCAGGACCAAATCGGTAAGTCAGTCAGTCAGTCAATCGTATTTATTGAGTTTTTACTGTATGCAGAGCAGTGTACTAAGCGCCTGGGAGAGTACAGTGTAATAATATAACAGACACGTTCCCTGACCACAAGGAGCTTACAGTCAAGAGATGGAGACAATAATAACAATGATGGTATTTGTCAAGCTCTGTTCTAAGCACTGGGATAGAGACAAGCTAATCAGGTTGGACACAGTCCCTGTCCCACGTGGGGCTCACCATCTTAATCCCCATTTTGCGGATGACATGACTGAGCCACAGAGGAGTTAAGTGACTTGCCCAAGTCACACAGCCGACATCAATATAAATAACTAAATGACAGGTGGTGCAGAAGGGAGCAAGAAGAGGGTGGGGAGGTGAGATGTTGGGGGTGAGAACCCCTCTGCTCCATCCTCCTTCGGCCCACACGTGGCCTTGGGACCTCAGGCCATCAGACCAGTCCGACGATGTCCACAGAGGGTCCCCCACAGTACCCAGAGCCCTACCAGGGCTCCTTGGCTCATCCAGATCGGGGAATTTCTCATTCCCGATCCTTCGGTTGGATTGAAGATGCCTTTCTGGAGAGACGGCTCTCTGCTTCCCTCTACAGACGTCTGACTTTGTGAGGGCCTGGCTTCCAGAGGATCTGTGTCCATGCGTGTGCATGTATGTTTGTGTGGGGATAAATTCATGTGTACATACGTGTGTGTTTGGGACAGGTTGCGGGCGAGTCTCAGCCCACGCAGGTAATTCTGTGGCCTTTTGCTAAAACCCCCTGTGAGGTGAGTCTTTCACCGAAGCTTAGTGCAAATAGCTGAGCAGCCCCCCACCCCTAAAAATACCCTGTGGCTCCAAACTTTTTAATATAGTTTTCCTAGAATAGCTGTGTGGTGGAAGCAAAAATGCATGGGTTTTTGTCAAGGCTATCCAGATATTTTGCCAATGTGAACTAGGTCTGTGTAGACCTGCCTCCCCTCACTCATCCTCTTCTCCCCTAAGCCCAGGTACACACACAGACTCAATCAGATTTTCCCACACAAGTCCCAGCATCCACACAGATTTGCACACTCAGGTGCACGCTCATGGGAAGAGGAAGGGGAGAATGAGGAGGGGGAGAAGGGAGAGGAGTCTCAGTCCAGTCACAGAGAACCTTTAGGATGGAAAACCTATGGAGGAATGGATTGTAGCGCTGGTGGTTTATGCAGCACCATTCACATACTGATGTTCTCGTTGGTCATGCTCCTATTGTGGCCCCGATGTGCAACGAGTGTGTACACAGTCCAAAGAGGAGCACTTTGCAAAGGGCTCACAAGCATTTTGTGAATGAAATCCACTGGAAGCAGCAGGGCCTATTGGAAAAGAGCAGGGGCCTCAGAATCTGGGGACCTGGGTTCTCATTCCAGCTCCACCTCTTGCCCACTCTGTGATATTGGGCAAGTCACTTAATATCTCTGGGCCTCAGTTTCCTCACCTGTAAGATGGGGATCCAATACTTGTTCTCCCTCTCCCCCAGACATGTCAGCTCCATATGACAAGAAGCAGCATGGCTCAGTGGAAAGAGCCCGGGCTTTGGAATCAGAGGTCATGGGTTTAAATCCCAGCTCCGCCAATTGTCAGCTATGTGACTTTAGGCAAGTCACTTAACTTCTCTGTGCTTTAGTTACCTCATCTGTAAAATGGGGATTAAGACTGTGAACCCCCTGTGGGACAACCTGATCAGTTTGTAACCTTCCCAGTGCTTAGAACAGTGCTTTGCACATAATAAGCACTTAATAAATGCCATCATTATTATTAATATATGGGATGAGGATTATGTCCCCCTCCTGCCTCACCTCCCTTCTCTCCTTCTACAGCCCAGCCCGCACCCTCCACTGCTCTGCGGCTAATCTCCTCGCTGTGCCTCGTTCTTGCCTGTCCCGCCGACGACCCCCTGCCCACATCCTCCCCCTGTCCTGGAATGCCCTCCCTTCACACATCCGCCAAGCTAGCTCTCTTCCTCCCTTCAAAGCCCTACTGAGAGCTCACCTCCTCCAGGAGGCCTTCCCACACTGAGCCCCTCCTTCCTGTTCCCCTTCTCCCCCTCCTCATCCCCCCCGCCTTACCTCCTTCCCCTCCCCAAAGCACCTGTATATATGTATATATGTTTTACGTATTTATTACTCTATGTATTTATTTATTTTACTTGTACATATTTATTCTATTTATTTTATTTTGTTAATATGTTTTGTTTTGTTTTCTGTCTCCCCCTTCTAGACTGTGAGCCTGCTGTTGGGTAGGAACTGTCTTTATATATTGCCAACTTGTACTTCCCAAGTGCTTAGTACAGTGCTCTGCACACAGTAAGTGCTCAATAAATACGATTGAATGAATGAATGAATGAATGTCCGATCTGAATAACTTGTATTTACCCCAGAGCTTTGAACAGTACTAGGCACATAGTAACCATTTAACCCAGTACCCCAGTTATGATTTTTATTTGTGGCCAAAGTGACCACAACACAGTGGTACCACAGACCAACTGACACTCTCCAAGTTCACAGACTGATGATGTTGATGCAGTCTCCATCAGATTTTTCAGGGTTGAAACTTCAGGGCCGAGAAGTGGCATGGAGGTTATGAGGCCGGTGCCAGGGGTTTGCTCTGTGCCATGCTTACCCTTCCATCCACGCCGGCCCTGTTCCCACTAGGGCATGGCCTGGGTGCACTGAGCTAGGAGGGGGGCAGCAGATGGCAAAGGGCCCGGGTGGTCCAGGCCCTGCAAGCCCACTCCAGACTGCCAAGATGAGAACCCAGGCTTCCTGATTCCCAGAGTAGGCCTCTTTCCATGGGCCCAGCCTCAGGAGTCATGTCGAGACACAACCCTTGAAGCATCCCTCAGTAGCAGCATGGCCCAGTGGATAGAGCATGGGCCTTGAAGTCAGAAGGACCTGCCACTTGTTTTCTGTGTGACCTTGGACAAGTCACTTAACGTCTCTGTGCCTCAGTTACTTCATCTATAAAATGGGCATTGAGACTGTGAGCCTCATTTGGGACAGGGACTGTGTCCAACCTGATTAGCTTGCATCTACCCCGGGGCTTGAATAGTGCTTGAAACATAATAAGCACTTAAAAATACCATTATTATTATTATTATCTCTGAATTTAATGGAACGGCCAGACAGAGAATGAATTTCCAACAGGAGGTGGGAAATGATCCCTGGATCCAAGATAGATTCCTGGGGGCTATATCTTGGTGATAGAGCTGAGCAATGGTCAAACACCCTTTTTGCTGCTGACCCAGCTGGAGGCTAGTTCATACCTCCCAAGATTTGGACAATGGAAGTGGGACTGGCCTTCTTGGCTGTACCTGAAAGTCCATCATAAATCGCTGATCTGTGCCCGGGCTTGAGCTATCCACTCGGTTTGGATTACCGACTGCTGGAGGGAGGCTCCATCCACGCTGGACTTGCTTCTTGGAGGAGCCGTGGCTGGGTGATTAAGGAGACGACCCTGAAACCCACTGGGGTGTCCCCACACAGGCTCGATTCTGCTGACTGTGGTTCAATTTGCTCTTTATCCCTCTAGACTGGAAGCCCACTGTGGACAGGGAATGTGTCTAACAACTCTGTTATAGTGTACTCTCCCAAGCACTTAGTACAGTGTTCGGCAGACAGTAAGTGCTCAATAAAATCCCACTATCCTCCCTATCTCACAATCGATAACCTTGGCATTGCCCTTGATTCATCTTTGTCATACAACCCCCATATCCAATCAGTCACCAAATCCTGTCAGTTCTACCTTCACAGTATTGCTGAAATCCTCCTTTTCCTCTCCATCCAAACTGCTATTATACTGGTCTAACCAAGCACTTATTCTGTCTGGCCTTGACTACTACGGCAGCCTCCTCATTGAGCTCCGGGCCTCCTTGTCTCTCTTGTCTCCAGTCCATACTTCATTCTGCTGCACGGATCCTTCTTCTACAAAACCTTTCAGTGTATTTTAGATAGATTGATATTTTAGATTGATAGACTATAAGCTCAATGTGGGCAAGTAACATCTCTACCAACTCTGTTGTATTGTACTCTCCCAAGCACTTAGTACTGTGCTCTGCACACAGTAAGAATTCAGTAAATGCCTTCGATCAATAGCAACAGCATGACCTACTGGAAAGATCATAGCCCTGAGAGTCAGAGGACCTCAGTTCTAATCCTTGATACGTGTCTGTTATGTGACCTTGGGCAAGTTATCTAACTTCTCTGTGCCTCAGTTGCCTCATCTGTAAAATGGGAATTCAATCCTACTCCCTCCCTTTAGATTTTGAGTCCCATGTGTTACAGGGACTATGTCCAAGCGGTTTAACTTGTATCTACCCCAGTACTTCAATACTTAGAACAGTGCTTGGTACATAGTAAGCGCTCAACAAGTGTCACAATTATATTACTGATTGAGTGAGGATCAGTGAACTAAGTACTTGGGAAAATACAGTAGCGGTCAAAGACACAATCCTGTCCTCAAAGTAGCTTTACAGTCTAGTGGCAGAGCAGACACTAAAATAAATTACAGAAGCAGCATGGCCTAGTGGAAGAACTGGGTTCTAATCTCCCTCCTGCCACTTGTCTGCTCTGAAACCTAGGGCAAGTCACTTCACTTCTTTGTGCCTCAGTTAGTTCACCTGTAAAATGGGGATTGAGACTGTGAGCCCCATATGGGACATAGACTGTCCCCAACCTGATTATCTTGTATCTCCCTCAGTGTTTAGTACAGTGCCTGGCACATATTAGGCACTTAACAAATAGAATTTTAAAAAATAGAGGAAGCGGAGGAGTGTATGCAGCCGAGGATATGGTGAGTACCTAAGTGCTTACGAAGTGCCTGAACATGTAGGTGATGCAGTAGCGGGAGAATAGGGTGGAGAAATAAGCGATTAGACAGGGAAATCCAGAGCTTTGTTCATAATATGCATCCAGTACACTGCTTTGCACACTGTAATAATAATAATAATAATGGCATTTATTAAGCGCTTACTATATGTAAAGCACTGTTCTAAGTGCTCGGGAGGTTACAAGGTGATCAGATTGTCCACGGGGTGCTCACAATCTTCACCCTCATTTTGCTGCTGAGGTAACTGAGGCATAGAGAAGTTGAGTGACTTGCCCAAAGTCACACACTTGACAGTTGGCAGAGCCGGGATTTGAACCCATGACCTCTGACTCCAAAGCCAGTGTTCTTTCCACTGAGCCACACTGCTTCTCAGATACTGCGCACTGTAAGTCCCCAGTACACTGCTCTGCACACATTAAACATCCAGTGTAGGGCTCTACACATTGTAGGGAGTATGACTTAGTGGATAGAGAGTGGCCCTGCGAGTCAGAAGATCATGAGTTCTAATCCTGGCTCTGCCACATGTCTTCTGTGTGACCTTGGGCCAGTCACTTCACTTCTCTATGTCTCAGTTACCTCATCTGTAAAATGGGGATTGAGACTACGATCCCCACGTGGAACAGGGACTGTGTCCAACCCGACTTGCTTGTATCCACCCCAGCCACTTAGTACGGTGCCTGGCTTAGCACGGTGCTTTGCACATAGTAAGCACTAAATCAATCAATCAATCAATCATATTTATTGAGTGCTTACTTTGTGCAGAGCACTGTACTAAGCGCTTGGGAAGTACAAGTTGGCAACATATAGAGACAGTCCCTACCCAACAGTGGGCTCACAGTCTAAAAGGGGGAAACAGAGAACAAAACCAAACATACTAACAAAATAAAATAAATAGAATAGACATGCACAAGTAAAATAAATAGAGTAATAAATATGTACAAACATATATACATATATACAGGTGCTGTGGGGAAGGGAAGGAGGTAAGATGGGGGGGATGGAGAGGGGGACGAGGGGGAGAGGAAGGAAGGGGCTCAGTCTGGGAAGGCCTCCTGGAGGAGGTGAGCTCTCAGTAGGGCCTTGAAGGGAGGAAGAGAGCTAGCTTGGCGGATGGACCCCAGCCACTTAGTACAGTGCTTGGCACATAGTGCCATAATTGTTATTATTATTACATTGTTCTGCATCAAGTGACATATTAAATATGGACACTGATGCTGCGGTCTGGAGGCCAAATGCCATAATAATAATTATTATTACATTGTTCTGCATCAAGTGACACATTAAATACGGACACTGATGCTGTGGTCTGGAGGCTACCTACACACCTGGTCACCCTTCTGCAGTCCTGCTGGCCAAGTAGGCCGGCCCCTGCCTCCAAGCTCGCCTACCCCGCTGCCCCGGGGGAGAGGGGAGGAGTGGGCGAGTACGCAGAAGCGCTGACACACACTCTGGCATTCTCCTCCATCTGCTGCTCCCATGCCAGACGCTTACGTTGTAACATTCCCCCGTTTCAGTTCATTGAGAAGTGCTGGAAACATGACCCCTAATTACTGTTTCTACTCTAAAAAAAAAAAAAAAAGGAGAGAAAAGGGTGAACGTACTGAAGCTGCAGGGTGGTGGAGTGACAGTTTCTGAGGTGTAGCGGAAACAGGCGGAAACAGCCTGGGCCCGGGATGCAGAGGATTTGGCTCCTCATCCCGGCTCCACCACTTGCCTGCTGCAGGACCTTGGGCGAGTCACTTCACTGGGCCTCAGTTACCGCATCTGTAAAATAGAGGGTCGATGCTTTTTCTCCTTCCTACTGAGACGATGAGATAGATGAGGCACAGGGGCTATGTCCCACTTGATTATTTTGTGTCTACCCCAGCACTTAGTGCAGTGCTTGGCACAATCCTGCCATGATCGTTGGCATGATCGTAGAGAAGCAGCGTGGCTCAGCGGAAAGAGCATGGGCTTTGGAGTCTGAGGTCGTGGGTTCGAATCCTGGCTCTGCCACATGTCTGCTGTGTGACCTTGGGCAAGTCACTTAACTTCTCTGAGCCTCAGTTACCTCATCTGTAAAGTGGGGATGATGACTGTGAGCCCTGTGCAGAACAACCTGATCACCTTGTATCTCCCCAGCGCTTAGAACAGTGCTTTGCACATAGTAAGTGCTTAACAAATGCCATTATTATTATTATTATTATCGTTATCAGAGAGGTCACGTCCACTTGCACTCTTGACCTCCCTGGGCTGTGCAGGTCGGGCACCTGTCTTCTACACGAAGGGGCAGGGGGAGCTGAGGCCAGCTGTGTTCTGGGCCTTCTTCTCCCCATCTTGACCCTCTCTGGGCAGGGTTGAAGCAATGAAGTCGTGCCTCCGGACAATATCCGCGGCCACATTTGGCAATCGGGAAAACCGTGGAGCTGCACCCCCGTGACAACTCCCTGGGGCAGCTGAGGGCGGAACACCAGGGAATGATGGGAAGTAATGGAACTGCTCCGGGTGATGGGGTTCATTCATTCATTCAATCGTATTTATTGAGCGCTTACTGTGTGCAGAGCACTGTACTAAGCGCTTGGGAAGTACAAGTTGGCAACACTGAGCCAGTGTGAAAAATCAGGGAGCTTTCTTTGAAGCTGCTCATGTCTACGTCTACACTGTCTACACTGAAGCAGCGTGGCTCAATGGAAAGAGCACGGGCTGTGGAGTCAGAGGTCATGGGTTCAAATCCCGGCTCCGCCAATTGTCAGCTGTGTGACTTTGGGCAAGTGACTTCACTTCTCTGTGCCTCAGTTAACTCATCTGTAAAATGAGGATGAAGACTATGAGCCCCCCGGGGGGACAACCTGATCACCTTGTAACCTCCCCAGCACTTAAAACAGTGTTTTGCACATAGTATGTGCTTAATAAATGCCATCATCGTCATTATTATTATTATTACATGATTGAAGTCACATGAATGATGTTGTTCTAAAGGGAGCGAGGGATGTCCAGCCCTGGGAACATCACCGTGCCTTCTCTGTTGCTCCTACTGAGCAGCTTGGCTCAGTGAAAAGAGCCTGGGCTTGAGAGGCAGAGGTCATGGGTTCTAATCCTAACTCCCCCACTTGTCTGCTGTATGACCCTGGGCAAGTCACTTAACTTTTCTGTGCCTCAGTTGCCTCATCTGTAAAATGGGATCAAGACTGTGAGCCCCACATGGGACAACCTGATAACCTTGCTTAGAACAGTGCTTGGCACATAGTAAGCGCTTAACAAATACCATCATTATTATTACTGCCCTGTGCAGACCCCTGTGTCTGCTCCCCGGTGGCCCATCCAACACCGACTGATCCATCAAGGGGATCACCTGAGTGGCAGCTGAGGGCCCAGAGACGGGATGGAGCCTCGAACGCTGGGCAATGGGAAAACTCCGGCCCACCCAGGAGGCCAGGAAGGAATCAGTGATCCTTGGAACAGCATGCATGGTGTCCCTCATGCCCTCATCCCCGCAGTGTTCCTGCTGGGGCCTCGAGCTCCACAAGCAAAGAGACAGGCCACGGGATGGCACACGGCCAAATGCCAGTGAGAATCGTATGTTTATGGCCAAAGCGAGAGCAGCCCGGTTCCGGTGCCATAGTCACTATTTCATTCATTCATTCAAGCATATTTAATAATAATAATGGTATTTGTTAAGCACTTACTATGTGCCAAGCCCTGTTCTAAGCACTGGGGTAGATACAAGGTAATCAGGTTGTCCCACGTGGGGCTCACAGTCTTAATCCCCATTTTACGGATGAGGTAACTGATGCACAGAGAAGTTAAGTGACTTGCCCAAAGTCACAAAGCTTGTAAGTGGTAGAGCCGGAATTTGAACCCACGACCTCTGACTCCCAAGCCCAGGCTCTTTCCATTAAGCCACACTGCTACTGTTTGCAGAGCACTGTACTAAGTGCTTGGAAAAGTACAAGGCAGCAATAGCGTGACAATCCCTGCCCATAACGAGCTCACAGTCTAGAGGAAGGGGAGGCAGACATCAGTACAAATAAATAAAATTACAGATGGGTACATAAGTGCTGTGGGGCTGGGAGTGGGGAAGAGCAAAGGGAGTAAGTCAGGGCAATGCAGAAGGGAGTGGGAGATGAGGAAAAGTGGGGCTTAGTCTGGGAAGGCTTCTGGGAGGAAAGGTGACTTCAATATGTCTTTGAAGTGGGGGAGAGTAACTGTCTGTCGGGTTTGAGGAGGGAGGGTGTTCCAAGCCAGAGGCAGGATGTGGGCTAGGGGTTGGCTGCCAGACAGGTGAGATCAAGGCACAGTGAAGAGATTAGCACTAGAGGAGTGAAGTGTAGGGGCTGGGTTGTAGAAGGAGAGAAGCGAGTTGAGGTAGGAGGGGGCAAGGAGGTGGACTGCTTTAAAATCAATGGTGAGGGAGTTCTGTTTGATGCGGAGGTGGATGAGCAACCACTGGAATTTTTTGAGGAGCGGAGTAGAAAGCTTCTGTAGAAAGCAGTAACTACTGTCATCTGTACCACCCACCCGCATTAGCCAGCTGTTCTTCAGGAACCCCACTGGGCTTCTCCATCTCCGAGAATGCCCTAGGTGGCCCTTTGGTCAGACACCTTCACCACCACTTGCTTAGAGAGGCAGCGTGGCTCAGTGGAAAGAGCCCAGGCTTTGGAGTCAGTGGTCATGGGTTCAAATCCCGGCTCCGCCAAGTGTCAGCTGTGTGACTTCGGGCAAGTCACCTCACTTCTCTGGGCCTCAGTTACCTCACCTATAAAATGGGGATTAAGACTGTGAGCCTCTGTGGGACAACCTGATCACCTTGTAGCCTCCCCAGCAATTAGAACGGTGCTTTGCACATAGTAAATGCTTAATAAATGCCATTAGTATTATTATTATTATGGCCATTTCACCCCTCCCTGGCAGTGAGGCACAGTTGACCTAGGCAGAGGGGGTCCTTAGGAGAGTCCACCAAATGTAAGACTGGCAAATTTGCATCAGGGTATCAATCCAGAGTGTGGATGCTATGGGAGCTATAGAGGGGGAATCTGAGAGCCCCCACCTCACCATTCACTTTGTCATCCAGGGAGTGCCTAACAGATGGGAGAGGCTCTCTGCTGATGTCCTGGACCACTCCTTTAATAATAATAATGGTATTTGTTAAGTGCTTACTATGTGCCAGGCACTATACAAAGCACTGGGATGGATACAAGCAAATTGGGTTGGTCCCACATGGGGCTCCCTGTCTTGATCCCATTTTACAGATGAGGTAACCAAGGCACAGAGAAGTGATATGACTTGCCCAAGGTCTCACAGCAGATAAGTGGCAAAGCTGGGATTGGAGCCTATTACCTTCTGAGTCCCAGGCCCGCCATGCTGCTAAGCGTTTAGGAGGGTACAATATAACAATAAACTCATTCCCCGCCCACATTGAGCAGCAGGGGCAGTCATGAAGCCTCAGCCTCCCAAGCACTTAGTACAGTGCACTGCAGCCAGAAGGGGCTCAATTAATACCCGTTCCTTTTCTCCCCCATTCTGGTAGACCCAAACACCCAGGCTTGGGCTCCAACCCCACCCACCAAAGAGCTGCTTGGTTTTGGGGCGGGGTCCTGCTGCCACAGACCACCAAACTAGCCTTTGTTTAGCATCTGAGGCAGGCAGTGCGGTCCATTGGAAAGAGCACCGGACCGGAGAGTGGGGACTCCTAATCCCAGTTCTACCATTGCTGCTGTGTGACCTGGGGCAAGTCAATTAACCTTTACAGGCCATGATTTCCTCATCCAAAAAAGGTGGGTGAGAATCATGGTCTCTCCCTACTTGTTGGGGATGTTGGGAGAATCACATTGATGGGAAAGCACTCTGGGGACACAAAACATTGCATTATCATCGGAGCCACCTCCCCTGCCTCCCACGTTGTGACCTCACCAATAAGATCCTCCCTTTGCTCTAATAATAATAATAATAATAATGGCATTTATTAAGCGCTTACTATGTGCAAAGCACTGTTCTGAGCGCTGGGGAGGTTACAAGGTGATCAGGTTGTCCCACGGAGGGCTCACAGTCTTAATCCCCATTTTACAGATGAGGTAACTGAGACACAGAGAAGTTAAGTGACTTGCCCAAAGTCATACAGCTGACAATTGGCGGAGCTGGGATTTGAACACATGACCTCTGACTCCAGAGCCTGTGCTTTTTCCACTGAGCTATGCTCCCCGCCCCACAGAACTTGTATGTATATGTACATATCTATAATTCTATTTATTTATATTAATGCCTGCTTTACTTGTTCTGATGCATATATATGTCTCTAATTCTATTAATCTATACTGATGCTATTGAAGCCTGTTTACTTGTTGTGATGTCTGTCTCCCCACTTCTAGACTGTGAGCCAGTTGTGGGCAGAGATTTCTCTCTTTGTTGCCGAACTGTGCTTTCCAAGCTCTCAGTACAGTGCTCAGCACTCAGTAAGCACTCAGTAAATACAACTGAATGAATGAATGAGAGACACAAAATCAAAGCTGATCCTAAGGGTTCAATCCTCCTGGGCAACCCTCATGTCCTTCTGAAACCCAAACGGCAACAACTTGCACGGGTGACTGGACTCAGTGCTCGCTGCTTTTTCTCACAGGGTGGCTCGATCCCTGAGCCCTCCCGGGATCTGCCGCCCAGCCGCCCTCCTACCCCACACTTCATGTTTCTCCTTTGGGAAGGATCTGTATCCCGTCCTCCTCTCTGGGTTTAAAACCAACAGAAAATCATAGCGGAATTGGGGCCGAGCCTCCCAGCTCCATATATCCTAGGAGCCATTCCATTTCCCCTGCTCCGATGACAGTCTCTCTAAATGCTGCTCTGGCTTGGGAGCATTCAATCCCCCCAGGCAGCCAGGGCCCTGACAGGTGTGTGAGGGACACCGATGTGTGTGGAGATTTATGGAATGGGCCTCTGATGGAAAGGCTGGGATCGCTGGGCCCTCCTGAAGCCACATTATCTCTGGCAGGAATAAAAATCAGCTGAGCAGTGGGTTTTGATAGGCCACAATCTGTTAGCAGAAAATTGGACTGTCACCTCATGTGCCATGTTCATTTGGGCTGATTAAAGAGACATTAATCTACTGTCACCCTTACTGCATTTGTCACCCAAAGAACCAAAGGGAATATTCAGATGATCGCAGTGGATATATGGGGAGGAGAAGGAGATGGGGAAAAGATGGAAGTTGGGAAAGAGGAAAGAGAGGAAGAAGGGGGAGGGGATGGAGGACTAACAGGAGGAGGGGGCAAGAAGGAAGATGAGGAAGAGGAGAGGGAGGAGGAGGAGGAGAAAGAGGTGAAGGAGGCTGACTTACCTATCCCCCTCCCAAGACACCTTTCTCCATCATGACATCCCGGCAGCTCTTTTGTGTAGCCTGGCTTATTTATTTGTTATTTATGGGTTTAAGTGATGACGTGTTTTTATCATGGGTGTTTAGGCTCTTGCTCTTTTCTTCAGTGTATATTTGTCAGCTTTGTCAGCTGTCCTCTGAGTTCAATGGGGAGCACCTCAAGGGCAGGGATTATGTCATATATTTTGGAAATGGCATGAACTAGTGGAAAGAGCCCAGGACTGGAGCCAGGAGAACCTCTTGCTAATCCTGGCTCCACTGCTTGCCTGCTCTGGTACCTTGGGTAGATCATCTAATTTCTCTGGGCCTCAGTTTCCTCAGCGCAAAAGGGGGATAAAATCCCTGTTCACCCCACTTCTTTGAGCCCCAGCTTAGACAGGGATTGTGTCTTGTCTGTTTATCCTACTTGGATAAAAAACACCATGTTTGGCACACAATAAGTGCTTAACTAATTACTTTTACTTCTTTCCCAAGCACCTAAGTGCCCATTATTGTACTGTGCACATAGTAGGGGCTCAGTACAATGTCCTACACACAGTAGTTGTTCAGTACAGTTCTCTGTACCTAGTAGACACCCAGTACATGCTGGGGTCCATAATGAGGAGGAGAAGGAGGAGGAAGAAAAGAAAAAGGAGCATAGTAATAATAATGATGATGATAATAATCATGATAATGGTTGCCATATTTGTACTTACTCTGTTCCAAACCCTGTACCCAGTGCTGGAGTAGATATAAGATTATCAGGTCCCACATGGGGCTCACAGTCTAAGGAGGGAGAAAAGGCATTGGGTCCCCATATTGTAGAAGATGAAACTAAAGCATAGAGAAGTGAAAAGACTTGCCCAAGGTCACACAGCAGGTATGTGGTGGAGCCTGTATTAGAACTCAGGTCCTCAGTTTCCCAGGCCCGAGCTCTTTCCACTAGGCACACAACAGCAGGACGCATTGGCCAGATTATTAATGTTAACTTGATGTGTTATATTGATCTCAGCAAAAATTGAAGCTGTTTCCCCTTATGAAGAATATGACATATTTCACTTTAGGTAATGAACCATTGCTCCAGGTATCGATGGGACCTACATGGGAATCCAGACATATTGTGGAGCAGGGGGCTGTCTTCATTTCTTTGCACCACCCCCATTTGTCTCCCAAGTGGATCTCTCAAGGGGGTCCTGGAGCCGACCTGGTTCAGTAGGGTTGCCTAAAAGCCCCCCAAGTTACCCTATACCTCCACTCTCCCCTCCTCTAGACTGTAAGCTCGATGTGGGCAGGGAATGTGTCTGTTTATTGTTATATGGTAGTCTCCCAAGTGCTTAATGCAGTGTTTTGTACACAATAAGTACTCAATAAGTATAACTGAATGAATGAATAAATGCTGTTTCCAAAGCATTACACACTTAACCACTGCGGAGGAATGGTTTTGGGGTTGCTACCTTTAAGTAGACCAGTGATGTCTGCCTCCCCCATTGGACTGAGGTTTCCTTGAGGGCAGGGATTATGTCTCTTACATATCACACTCTTTCAAGTGCTCAGTACAATGCTCTGCACACAATAGGTTCTCAGTATAGCTCTCTGCCCACAGCAGGCACTCAGTACAGTGCTTTGCAAGCAATGAGTGCTGAAAACACTGCTCTGCACAAAGTCAGTGTGCTGTGTAGCTCTCTGCACACAGTAGGAACTCTGTAGAGTGCTCAGCACAAACTGATGGATCGAATCCAAAAGAGACCTTCACTTTGTCTCGCCAAGGCACGGCCCAAGGAGAGAGGAGCAGCTGTCCGAGGAAAGGGTCCAGATATCCCTTGTCTCCCTCTAAATTAAAGGTTGATTCTCTCAACGGAAATGAGAAATTTCCGAATGAGCCAATGAACGTCTGCTGGACAGCAAGGTGAACGGCAGTGGGGGTTCTGAACTTGCCCAAGCCAACCTCTGGGGCTTACTATTCATTCAATCGTATTTATTGAGCATTTACTGTGTGCAGAGCACTGAACTAAGCACTTGGGAAATACAAGTTGGAAACATATAGAGATGGTCCCTAGCCAACAGTAGGCTCACAGTCTAGAAGACTGTTGCCATGGAAGCAGTCGCAATCCAACAGCTGAGGTAAACCCTCATTATCTTCTTCAGTCCACGTGACAGACGTCTCGGCATGTGGAGAACGTGGCGGCTAGCTGGAGAATTCTGCCTGCATCTGGCCACCCTCCTGGGATGTGGAGACCTGGTGACCAGCTGGAGAATTCCTCCTGCATCTGGCCACCCTCCCCAGATCTTTGACTCACCAACACCTGTCAAGATGTGGCCACAAGGGCCAAAGCCGATCGAAAGCCTGGTCCAGAGACAATAGAACCATTAGAAAGAATAAGGGGCTTGCTGTATGACCTTGGACAAGTCATTTTACTTTTCTGGACCTCATCTGGAAAGGGGAGTAAGATATCTGCCCTCCCTACCTCTTTGATTGTGAACCCCACGTGGGTTAGCTCCTGAAGAGCAGAGATCATGACAACAAACTCTATTATACTGTTAGTCTCCCAAGCATGTACAGTGCTCAGTACACAGTCAACATTCAATAAATCAATCAGTGGTCAATCAAAGGTATTTAATGAGCACTTCTTGTGTGCACAGATTGTACCACTGTACAATCGATAAATATCATTGATTCAGTCAGGGACTGAATCTGATTGTCATGTATCTACCCCAGTGCTTAGCACAGTGTTCGGCACTGAAGGAGTGCTTAATAAATATTCTAACTAAATTATGGAGGGGATTCCCCAAGAATGATTAATGGAGAAGCAAGGGACTCAAAGGGTTAGAGAGACAGGTTGGATAATCCATGTTGGGTACTAGAAGGAGAGTCAGAATTGAGAAGAGAGGGTTGAGTTAGGATGTTGGCTTCTAGCTCCTTCACTCCACAGAAACTACTCTCTCAAAGGTCACCGGTGATCTCCTACTTGCCAAATACAATGGTCTCTACTCCATCCTAATCCTCTTCGACCTTCTCAGCTGCGTTTGACACCGTGGACTATCCCCTGATCCTGGTAGCATTATCCAACCTCATTTTCGCTGACACTGTCCTCTCCTGGTCCTCCTCTCCATCTCTTTTATGGGTTCCCCTTCTTCCTCCCACCCACTAACTGTGTGGGAGCCCCTAGGTCTCCTTCTATTCTCCATCTACACCCACTCCATCAGAGAACTCATTCACCCAGCGCTTAGAGCAGTGCTTAGCACATAGTAAGTGCTTAACAAATGCCATAACTAGTATTCACTCCCATCGCTTCAACTATCACATCTACTCCGATGATTTCCAAGTCTACATCTCCAAACCTGATCTCTCTCTTTCCCTTGCAGTCCATATTTAACTCTGTAGCCCAGATCATTATTCTACAAAAATGTTCAGTACGTCTCCCCACTCCTCAAGAATCTCCAGTGGTTACCTGTCTACTGCCACATCAAAACAGAAACTCCTTTCCATTGGCTTTAAAGCACTCCCATCTCCTTGGCTCCCACTGCCTTACCTCACTGCTTTCATATTACAACCCAGCCCACACACTTAACTCCCCTCATGCACCTACTCCCTGTATCTCAATCTCATCTATCTTGCCTCCGCCAGTCCTGCATCTAACTTGGAATGCCCTCGCTCTTCCATATCAGACCAATGATAACTCTCTCCATCTTTAAAGGCTTATTGAAGGCACATCTCCTCAAGAGGCCTTCCCTGACTAAACCTTCGATTTCCTCTTCTCCCGATCCCTTCTATGTCACCCTTGCACTTGGTTTTGCACTCTTTATTCACCCCTCCCTCAGCCCCACAGTACTTACGTATATATTGGTAATCTTTTTATTTATATTAATGTCTGTCTCCCTCTCTAGACTGTAAGATTGTTATGGGCAGGGAATATATCTACCAACTCTGTTATGTTTTACTCTCCCAAGGTCTTAATTCACTGCTCTGTACACAGTAAGTACTCAATAAATACAATTGACTGCTGTTGGATTGTCCACCCTGGGTCACTGGAGAGTCAGGGATGATGAAGGGAGAATTAGGGGTTTAGATGGTCCGTGCTGGGTCGCTTGGGGAAGAGTCAGAGATGGAGATGAAAGATTAGGGGCATTGGATAGTCTATGCTGGGTCATTGAAGGGAGGGTCAGGGATAGAGCAGGAGGAGTTGGGGGTCTTGAATGGTCCATTGAGGGTGGGTGTCCAGGAGAGCAACTGGCTCTCAGTTCTTCCAAGCATTCCATTGCCCCTAGAGGTGCCCCAGATCTAGTATTCACTCCCATCGCTTTAATTATCATCTCTACTCGGATGATTTCCGAGTCTACACCTCCAAACCTGGGATGGGAGTGAATCCAGGTGGGATTGACCTGGAATGACTCATCAATTATGTGCCATGCCTAACTGCCACAGAGCCTCTTTCCTCCTCTTCCAGTGTTCCCAGTAGTGGTGGCAAAGTACATTGGAACAGTCCCTCCTTTCCTCAAAATGGAGTCCCCACTTATTTTGTCAAAAGAAAAATTGGCATACCAACAAGAGGTTGAATTAAGTCATCTTCACTTTTCTATTGAGCCCAGCCTCTGTGAGGGGGCCCATTTTCTCCATGGCTTCACCCAGAAATCCAGAAAGCCCCTGGCTCAGTCTGAACAATGGGGTCTTTCCTGAGCATTAGATTGGGTACACCAAATGTTAAATCACCCCGATGCGGGCTCCCTCTTTAACGCCGCTCAGAGGATTTTAAGTTTTAATCAATAACTATTTTAATAGAGGCTAGTTGGGGAAAAGCTGGATTCAAATTCCTCTGACACGGTTACATCAACATCCCATTCCGGAGCCTTTCTGCATATGACTCATTAAATATTGAAAAGATTTCTATTATTGAATTAACTATTTATTGATTTATAATTTAAAAGATTTATGCTCACCATTAAAAAAAAAAAACAACTCCAAACAGACTTTCACTTAAAAGAGTTGTCAGGTGCTATTTGCAAGAGGAGATTGTCTGCAGTACCCTTTTCACCCCCACAGTGGAGAGAGGACAATTATTCAAGGACCCCAGGTTCAATATTCATCCTGCTTGGAGGAGTGGGGAGAGGAGTGGCTTCTTTTTAATTCCCCCACCCAGCCCCCGGCTCTGGAGACCCCTGGACCACCCAGCTGCTTCCAGAGGGTATTCAGACCCTAAGCAGTGCCTCGCCTATGCCGGTAATATGCATTGCAGTCTAACAACAGAGTCTGCAGTCTTTCTCCTGTTAGCCTTATTAATTTAAATCCCAGATAAATTTCACACCCTCTAGCACGAGGCGCCGACTGGATTTTCTGCTGTAGCTCTGACGGCTTCTTTCCCATCAACATTTAGTGGTTTTCCTTCCTCCCCTCTTGCGCCATTAGAGATGAGAGGGATTGAGGTGGGCACTTTGCTATTTCATAGTCAGGCCTCAAATTCTGCTCAATTCTGCTCCATCTCAGAATTCTGAAATTCTTAATGTTTCAGGTTGGGAGGATCCCCTCTCTCCCCACCCCTGCCCCTAACTTCCCAGGCAGTCAAAGACCTTTCATCCAAGTTGTGGTGTTCTATCATTTTTTTTTTCAGCTAACCTGCAGGGAGGTGCTCTGCCCCTACCATGGTGGAGGGCACTGTGTGCAGGGTGGCTACTGGGGGCATTGGGAATACCAGACATAGAGATGCTTGTGAGATACCAATTGCTCCATCAATCAAACATATTTATTGAGCATTTACTGTGTGCAGAACACTGGAGTAAGTTCTTGGGAGAGTACAATGTATCAGAGCTTATAGACATCTTCCCTGTCCACAAGGAGCTTACAGTTTAGTTCATGGGAAGCAATATGGACTAGTGGAAAGGGCCTTGGCCTGAGAGCCATAGAACCCAGTTTCTAATGCCAGTTTTACAACTTGCCTGCTGTGTGAGACCTTGGGTAAGTCACAGCACTTATGTACATATCTGCAATTTATTTATTTATATTAATGTCTGTCTTCCCCTCTAAACTGTAGGCTCATAGAGGGCAGAGAATATGTCTATT
This sequence comes from Tachyglossus aculeatus, assembly GCF_015852505.1. NCBI lineage: Eukaryota > Metazoa > Chordata > Mammalia > Monotremata > Tachyglossidae > Tachyglossus > Tachyglossus aculeatus. The sequence continues at coordinate 39,608,934 of NC_052070.1, read as the reverse complement.
TATTGTCATATTGTACTCTCCCAAGCGCCTAGTACAGTGTGCTGAAAAAAGTAAGTACTCAATAAATACAATTGAATGAATGAATGAATGAACTGAACATGTCTGTGCCTCAGTTTCCTCAATTGTGAAATGGGGATCCAATACCTGTTCTTCCTCCTACCTAGACTATGAGCCTGTATGTGCGAAAGGGACTGCATCCAACCTAATGATCAGCATTCAGTATAGTTCTTGGCACATAGTAAGTCTTAACAAATACCACAGTTACTATTTTTATTTTGGCACTTGCATCACACCAGACATGTGGCATTATATGGTGATGTCATACAGGGTACATCAGAGCTGCTGCATCACACAGGACTTGGTGTAGGTGCCATTTTATGGAAGTAACAGGAGCTCACCTGAACACAGGGCATTTCTCCAGGAGATCTATAAGTCCCATCACGCTTGCTCCGGAGCACCTGCGTTTCTCTGTCAGACTCCAGGGCACACGGAGGATCTACCTGTTGAAAACCAGACTGTTGCATTAAAAACCAGTTGGATGATGACCATAGCTACAATCGTGTTCCAGATAGATTAGCCCAAACCCAGAGAAACTGAGCCACATTGCTCAGGAAGCCGATGGCCAGAGATGGACTTTGGAAATGTTGAGGTGAGAGGCCGCCACTCCAGTACCTTCTAAGACAGTCTTACCCCAGGAAACACAGGTGACCAGCCACTACCACTGCAAGTCCTCACCATTGTAGAGGAGAAAACAGAAAACTCTCAGATGAGAAGTCAGCAGTGGATATGATCGGTAGCATTAAGGAGAAGCTGCCCATTCATCCAGTTTTATAGTTCTGGGATAGTCTGGTCTGTCCCCTGTCCATTATCAGTGTGACACTGGACTGTAAGATCATCATGGGCAGGGAATGCATCTGCCAACTCAGGGGTACGCTCTACCAAGCTAGTAGCATGGCCTAGTGGAAAGAGGATGGGTCTGGGAGTTAGATGACCTGGGGTTATAATAATAATAATAATTAATATTTGATGGTATTTGTTAAGCATTTACCATGTGCCAAGCACTGTTCTAACCCCAGCTCTGCCACTTGTCAGCCATGTGACCTCAGGCAAGTCACTTCACTTCTCTGTGCCTCAGTTCCCTCATCTGTAACACGGGAAACCAAAATTTGTTTTTTGGGGTTTTTTAATGGTAGTTGTTAAGTGCTTACTGTGTGCCAGTCACTGCACTAAGCACTACGGTAGATACAAGTTAGTCAGATTGGATACATTTCATGTCCCACAAGGGGCTCACAGTATTCATTTCCATTTTACAGGTGATCAACTGAAGCACAGAGAAGTGAAGTGATTTGCATAAGGACACATAGCAGATTACTGGCAGAGACAGGATTAGATTTTGACACCTGTCTACATGTTTTGTTTTGTTGTCTGTCTTGTTCTTCTAGACTGTAAGCCCGTTGTTGGGTAGGAACCGTCTCTATATGTTGCCAACTTGTACTTCCCAAGCGCTTAGTACAGTGCTCTGCACACAGTAAGCGCTCAATAAATATGATTGAATGAATGAATGAGCCCAGGTCTTCTGACTCCCAGACGCTTTCTCTATTCACTAGGCCACGCTTTTCTCCCTCCTACATAGACTGTAAAACCCCATGTGGGATCTGTTTATCTTGAATCTCTCTCTCTTCATATAGTGCTTGACACATAATAAGCACTTAATTATAATAATAATAATAATAATAGTGGCATCTGTTAAGTGCTTACTACGTGCCAGGCACTGTACTGAGCGCTGGGGTAGACATAAACAAATCAAGTTAGACACAGTCCCTGTCCCATATGGGGCTAACAGTCTTAGTCCTCATTTTAGGGATGAGAGAACTGAAGCCCAGATAAGTCAAGTGATTTTGTGGCTCAGTGGAAAGAGCACGGGCTTTGGAGTCAGAGGTTATGGGTTCAAATTCCAGCTCCGCCAACTGTCAGCTGTGTGACTTTGGGAAAGTCCCTTAACTTCTCTGTGTCTCATTTACCTCATCTGTAAAATGGGGATTAAAACTGTGAGCCCCCCCATAGGGCAACCTGATCACCTTGTAACCTCCCCACTGCTTAGAACAGTGCTTTGATATAGTAAGCACTTAACAAATACCATCATCATTATGATTATTATTATTTGCCCAAAGTCCCATTGCAGACAAGTGGCAGAGCTGGGATTAAAACCCAGGTCCTTTGACTCTCAGACTCCTCCTTTATTCACTAGGCTATGCTGCATCTCAATTACAAATGTATCACAGTGCTTTGCACACAGTATTTTTATTTACTGCCTCTGGCCTCCCACTGTCTCAGCTCCTGCCCCAAGTTTTGAGTCTCAGAAGCAATACGTTTGTTTAGCAGGACCAGGGGCAGGGGGCAGGGGACCCCACAGAGACATGCTCTCAGTTCAGGAGAACTCCCACAAAAGAATCTCTCTCGCCAAATCATTTTTTTTCCAGTCTGTACCTGGGTAGCATTACTAAAGCCATGAGAGACTGGTGTTTGTACATTTCTATCCTATCTATCCTATTTATTTTGTTGGTATGTTTGGTTCTGTTCTCTGTCTCCCCCTTTTAGACTGTGAGCCCACTGTTGGGTAGGGACTGTCTCTATGTGTTGCCAATTTGTACTTCCCAAGCGCTTAGTACAGTGCTCTGCACATAGTAAGCGCTCAATAAATACGATTGATTGATTGATTGATTGATTGGTGATCCAGTATCTAGGAGCCCCAGAGCAGGCCATCTTAGATGGCCGCTTTAGTTGGCCACTCTAGCCAAGGAGATTCCCTGGGAAAGAACAAGTCTGCCTGGTGAAGAAACCAGCAACCATCTGTTCCCATGGAGCAAGGCCCAACCTCTGATTAGGCTCTCTCTCTGCTTGCTTTTCTGTCAACTTTGGTGACTCCCGTATTAGTGATCCACACATCTTCCTCTCTGCTATCTGTTAACCCTGCAGGTGACAATTTGCACCTAGCTGACACTGAGCTAAAGCAGGAGAAAGTCATAATGCTTCAGAAACCCATGCTCCGGCTTGCAAATCATTGAATTACAAACTCTGATTCCCCTGAATTGAATAAGCACACATCATAAATGATACCTACTTTAAGACCCCCGTAGAGAAGCCCTAATCGTGTTGGTGGCTCTGTCATTTACCTGCTGGGTGACCCTGGACAAGTCACTTAGCCTCTCTGTGTTCCATTTCCCTCATCTGTGAAATAGTGATCTGATACCTGTTCTCCCTCCTGCTTAGACTGTGAGGCTTATAGTATCTACTTCAGCTCAAAATACAGCACTTGGCACATACAATGCACTTAACAAATGCCACAATTATTATTACTGGTAAGAGGTGGAGATTAAATGTTTGAAGATAATTATTAGAATATCAGATGCAAAATGGTAATAAAGTTTCTGAAAAATGAGACTGCGGAAAGAAACCTGGGTGTAGCCAGCCAAGGGGAGAGAAGTGAGCTCTTTCCTTCAGCGTGGCCTAGTGTCTAGAGCATAGGCCATGGGGTCAGAAGAACCTTGGTTCTAATCTAAGCTCTGCCACTTGTGTGCTTTGTGACCTTGGGCAAGTCACAACTTTTCTGTGCCTCAGTTATCTCATTTGTAAAATGGGGATTTAGACTGTAGCCTTATGAAGGACATGGACTGTGTCCAACCTGATTAGCTTGTATCTACCCCAGCACTTAATACAGTACCTGGCACATAGTAAACACGTAACAAATAACATTTTTTTAAAAAAAAGTCCAACAGGAACACTGCATTCAGGTGTGGAACATTTTTGGAGAGAGAATATTCCTTGCATACTTACACATTGTATGCATGGAAGCCCAGCCATGTCCCTGTCGGGCGTCTTGCCAAACAAGTGAGCATCAATTAGGGTACCAATGGAGAAGAGGGGAAAGGGAGACCCGCTTTGAGTTGCTGGAGTGAAGTTGGTTTGCATAGAACCATCCACACTCTCCCACCCAGTGCCCCTGAGGCCACTGGATATTTCCCTCAAAGTCTACTTCCAATAAGGCATTGTCAGTGATGACTTCAAGTCCTGCAGCTAGACAGCTGATATGAGGATGAGCTTTTTCCTGTTAGGGCTGTGGCGATGAGTATGAGGTTAACAGTGATTCCCCAGGAAGTCCACTGGGAATCCTTCTGAGGGTTGAGGGTAAGTTAGGCGCACTCCCCTTACGACAGCCAGGGACAGGGGAAGGGTCACTTTTGATGACCTGTTTGCCAAATCTGGTAACCCCATCCTCCAGAGTCTGCTCAAGAAGAAGGAGCAGAATTAGGCCCAGAGAAGAGGGATGGGTTGTGCTCCCGATTCTTATTGGGCATCTTTTCTCTCCTGCTTTCTATGTGCGACCTGCAGCCCTAGGCTGTCCCCAGAGACCTTGGACGAGGCTTTTCCCAAAGGCAGAAGGACCCTTGGAAATATTCAAATGAGGCCCTCTTAAAGACACACCCGGGCTCTATCAAGGCCTCTCCTCTCCCGAGAGGGACACCTCTGCCAGGTGGCATGGTTATTGGATTTGTCAGTTTTAATGGACTGGAAATGGAAGGAGCCATCAAGAGATGACACAATGAAGATCTTCCTCTCTCTCAGAGAGCCAGATCTTTCAAGTGGAATAAAAGATGTGCTGTCTGACCTGTCAGCAACGATGGGAAGGGTAGCCATGGCCTCTACCTGTTAGCGCCCTTCTCCCCCTCTACCAGGAAAGGAGAGAGAGAAGCAGGAAGAGTTTGCTGCCTATGGTTGTCATTCACAAAATTGCTTCAGCCTTCTGCCCAGGATTTCCAGGGGAGAGAACCCCGGAGGGTCCAATGGGTGGGAGATGGGTCAAAACCCTCTTTCACTCACTCACTCAATCAATCATAGTTATTGATTACTTACTGTGTGAAGAGCACTGTACTAAGTGCTTGGGAGAATATGTTATAACAGACATATCCCCTACCCATGAAGAGCTTCCAGTCTAGAGGAGGAGACAGACGTGACTACAAATAAGTAAATTACAGATATTCATATACATGCTTCTAGACTGTGAGCCCGCTGTTGGGTAGGGACCGTCTCTATATGTTGCCAACTTGTACTTCCCAAGGGCTTAGTACAGTGCTCTGCACACAGTAAGCACTCAATAAATACAATTGAATGAATGAATGCTGTGGGACCGGTAGCAGGGATAAATGAAGGGAACAAGTCAGGGTGACGAAGAAGAGATTAGAAGAAAATGAAAAGGGGGCTTAATCAGAGAAGGTCTCTTGGGGGAGATGTGCCTTCAGTAAGGCTCTGAAGGTGGGAGGGGAGTAACTGTCTGTGGGATATGAAGAGGGAGGGCTTTCCAGGCCAGAGGCTGGATGGGGACAAGACTAGGCAGTGAGGTAGACGAGAACGAGGTACAGTGATTACTGGCATTAGTAAATTGGCAGTGTGTGCAGACTGGCTTGTAATAGGAGAGTAGCAAGGTGAGGAAGGAAGGGTCAATATGATTGAGTGCTTTAAAGCCAATGGTAAGGAGTGTCTATTTGATGCGGAGAAGCAACATGGCTTAGTGGCAAGAGCAAGGGTTTGGGAATCAGGGGACATGGGTTCTAATCCCAGCTCTGCCACCTGTCTGCTGTGTGACCTTGGGCAAGCCACTTAACTTCTCTATACCTCAGTTACCTCATCTGTAAAATGGGGATTAAGACTGTGAGCCCCACATGGGACAACCTGATTACCTTGTATCTGCTCCAGTGCTTAGAACAATGCTTGGCACATAGTAAGCACTTAAATACCATAATAATAATAATTATCATTACTATTGGGTGCCTTTAGATCAATGATAAAGAATTTCTTTTTGATACAAAGAGGGACAGGTAAACACTGGAAGTTCTTAAAGAAAGGGAAGATAAGGACCGACTTCTTTTTAGAAAAATGATCAGGGCAGCCAAATGAAGTATTCACTCATTCATTCAAATGCATTTATTGAGCACCTACTGTGTGCAGAGCACTGTTCTAAGCACTTAGAAAGTACAATTCAGCAACAGGAGACAATCCCTACCCAACAATGGGCTCACAGTCTAGAAAGGGGGAGACAGACATCAAAACAAGTAAACAGGCATCAATAGCATCAATATAAGTAAATATAATTATAGATATATACACATCATAATAAAATAAATAGAATAATAAATATGCACATATGGACCGGAGTGAGGAGAGACAGGATACAGGGAGGTCAATGATGAGGCAGTTGCAGGCAGGAGAGGATTAAGTACTTGGATCTGCACATTAATAGTTGGGATGGAGAGGAAAAGGCAAATTTTAGTGATATCATAAAGGAAGAACAGACAGGATTTGATAGTTTAAATATGTGTGTTGAATGAGAGAGATGAGTCAAGGATAATAATGCCTTGGGTATGGGAATGTAGATAGGGAGGGTAGTGGCATTGTCAACCATAATGAGAAAGTTAGGGGGAAGACAAGGTTTTGGGTGGGAAGATGAGGAGCTCCGTTTTGGACATGTTAAGTTAGAGGTGTTAGTGGGACACCCAAGTAGAGATGATCTATTCACTGGGGTGTCACTAGACTGTGAGCTCATTGTGGACAGGGATTATCACTGTTTATTGTTGTATGTTTTTTCCCAAGTGCTTAGTACAGTGCCCTGCACACAGTAAATGCTTAGCAAGTGTGAATGAATGAATAAATGAGTTAATATGATAACTTAGAGCTGCATCAGGCTAGTACCTGTATGCCACTTGTATCATTTGCAGATGGAGAACCAGGGAAGGAGCAGCTTGAGGTCCTGAATAACCCTAGGGACTTAGCACAATTTTCTATGCCACTTTAGGTGCTCAACACATATTGGCCGATGGTGAGAGCTGATTCTCTGGCCCCATTATACAATAATAGTGATATTTATTAAGCTCTTACTCTGTGCTAAGTGTGTACTCTGTGCCAGCACTGTACTATGAGCTGGGGTATATTAAGTAAAGGCAGGTCAGACTCAGCCCCAGACTCCGTGAACTACAAGGGCTTCATGGTCTAACTGGGAGGGAGGACAGGTATCGAATTTGCATTGTACACATGAGGGAACTGAGGCACAGAGAAGTGAAGTGATTTGCCCACTATATGAACTTGGAAGGTGGCAGAACTGGGATTGGAACTCAGAGCTTCTGACTCCCAGGCTTGGGCTCTTTCCGCTGGGCCACGATGTTTCTCTTGGGACTCAGGTGAGGGTGAGAGTGGCCAACAGGAAAGATCTATTGACTAGCACTAGATAGCCGGGTGGCTCCTCCACTTATTTCAGTCAGTCAGCCGGTCATTCAGTCAGTTGTATTCACTGAGCACTTACAGTGAGTAGAGCACTGTTCTAAGCTCTTGGGAATGTACAATATAACAACAAACAGACACATTCAGTGCCTAAAACGAACTGGTAGAGGGGAGGAAAGGTCCCCTCTTCCCTTCCCCCCAAATCCTCTTTCTTCCTGCTCTATGGATGCCCACCCCTACAGTGCCCCCCACTCAACCCCAACACCTCACGGCAGGGGACACAGACTCCATCATCCTCCAGTCTGGAGTCCCAGTCCCAAAGCCGGGGCCCGGCCTGGAACACCAAGCCTGAATTCACCGCCGCTGACATGCCGGTGACTCCGGGTTATAAATCCCGGCCAGGCACGCAGCCGCCCGGCCACCTGGCCCCCGGACTTAAGACCAGAGGATTTGTTTTATGATATTTACTTAAACTTGGCTCATTTGGTGCTAAATTAGGTCTCTGGTGCAGTATGAATTTTCTGGCCAGGGCCTTTTCCCCCCACCACCCAGGGAGGGAGGGAGGAAGTGAGGGAAGGGAGGAGGGAGTTTGGAGGGGGAAGGAGAATGGGCGGGGGGGAGGGAAGGAGGAGTAGAGGGGGTCGAGGGGTGGAGGGACGGAGGGGCTGGAGGGCGAGAAGACAGAGACAACACAAACACACACACACAAATGAATCCTCACACACTCAGACATATACACATAATAATAATAATAATAATAATAATAATAACGGCATTTATTAAGTGCTTACTATGCGCAAAGCACTGTTCTAAGCACTGGGGAGGTTACAAGGTGATCAGGTTGTCCCACGTGGGGCTCACAGTCTTAATCCCCATTTTACAGATGAGGTAACTGAGGCCCAGAGAAGTTAAGTGACTTGCCCAAAGTCACACAGCTGACAAGTGGCGGAGTCGGGATTTGAACCCATGGCCTCTTTCCACTGAGCCACACTGCTTCAACTGAGCACATACACAATCACGCCCACTCACACACAATCACACACTCAGGAGGGACATGCAGTCAGACTCACCCAAAGACACACACTCAGGAGGAACACACTTGCTCTCGTGTGCACACACTCAGACACATACAGTCTCACATGCACACACCCCCTCTCAGAAGCAGCCGTGTGTACACACAGGTACACACAGTTACAGAGATGCAGACCCTCAGCTCCATCCATGTTGATATAGGCACTCATGAACGCGCACTCATACCCAGGCACACACACAGACACATCACATGTACATAAGCACCCCTCCACATGCCCACATATACATTCATTCACTCACATGCACACACACACGAATGCACACAAGCACTCAGACATACAGACACACTGGTGGTCAAGGGTGTAAGAGCTTTCAGAAGGGCAGGAGGGGAAGGACAGTCATTTCCCTGGATGCTTTGAGACACGCAGACATGTAGACTGATCTCTGGGTCTTTCAGGGCTGGGACCCTCCTGATCCCAAGGTCTGAAGGAGCCCGTTTGGTTGTCAGCACTGCTCCAATTAACCCTGTAATTGCCACCACCACCCCCAGCCCATCCCTCTCTGGCTCCCTCCCTCCCCGTCCCCCTGTTCCTCCGCCCTGACCAACGGGAACAGTTTGAAGAGGTTCCGGTGTCTGCAGGAGCTGTTGCCCATCTGAAAGCATTTATCCATTTCAGGGGCCGGGCCCCGGCTGGGGAAGCAGTCTGCTCTAACTCTATTGGGGACCCTCGCCCAGAAAACAGGCCTAGGTTACCTGGGCTGCCTGAGGATGAGGGAATGTGCCCTGGACTCGGGCTGTGCCCTCATGAGTGACACAGACACTTCCACACCAGCTGCACACACACATGAGACTTCCCAACCAACCACATCACTCTCATGCCAGCCAACTCTCCTTCCCTCCCTGCTACTTAAGCACTAACCCATGGGTGCAGCTCCTTCTCCTCCTCCTCCTCCTCTTCCTCTTCCTCCTTCTCCTTCTCCTCCTCCTCTTCCTCCTCTTCTTCAAGCTCGTCTCTAGACTGTCAGGTCATTATGGGCAGGGAACGTTTCTGCTCATTCTGTTGCATTGTACTCACTCAAGCACTTAGTGCTCTGCACATAGTAAGTGCTCGATAAATTACTATTGATTTGATTGATTCTCCTCCTCCCCCTTCTTCCCCTCCTCCCCCTAGAATTAATTTTAACATCTGTCTCCCCTGCTCGACCATTAGGTCCTTGAGGGTAGGGATCACGTCTACCAACTCCACTGTGTTGTCCCCTCCGAAGCAGTTAATACAGTGATCAACTGACTGATTGACAGGGGCTTGGCGAAGTAGGAGCTGAGGGGGCATTCATGAAAGGGGAGGGTGGAGACAGAGGAGGTCCTGCTGAGCTGAGGGGATAATAATAATAATGATGGCATTTGTTAAGTGCTTACTGTGTGCCAAACACTGTTCTAAGCACTGGGGGGATACAAGGTGGTCAGGTTGTCCCACGGGGGGCTCACAGTCTTAATCCCCATTTGACAGATGAGGTAGCTGAGGCACAGAGAAGTTAAGTGGCTTGCCCAAAGTCACACAGCTGACAAGCGGCAGAGCTGGGATTAGAACCCACGACTTCCGACTCCCAAGCCTGGGCTCTTTCCACTGAGCCACGCTGCTTCTCATGTGGAATGTGGATGTGGATGTGGAATGGGAGCCATGGTCCCAACTTTTCCCAGCCACCACCCTGGCAGCAGAGTCTTTTCCGGGAGTCAAACTTAGAGGGGATGGGGTGGTGGGAGCAAGGATATGTTGTTGTTTCGCTCCCACCCTCTACCCATCTTGGCTTGGTGTAGCTTAGCCTGGGCTTTCACATCTGACAGAGTAACCAGAGGGGAAACAGGGTTGGCAGCTTCCTGGGCACCTTGAACTCCCGAGGGCACCCTTTTCACCTTCCTCAGCCTTCTGCCCTGAACCTGGGCTTTCTCCCAGCTTTCCCCATCTCACACAGCTACTCTCCTCTCCTGCCGTTCCCTAGCTCACACTCTTTGCTCCTTCCAAACTTCCCTTCTCACTGGGCTTTGCTCTCGACTCTCCCACCTCCCTCCAGATTGTAGCCCTTCCTCATTCATTTAGTCATATTTATTGAGCGCTTGCTATGTGCAGAGCACTGTACTAAGCACTTGGGAAGTACAAGTCGGCAACATATAGAGCTCCCCACTGGCTTTCTAACCTACCAGATATGAACTAATAGTTGTAGTTCATTCAGTCATGAAGTTATATTTATTGAGCACTTACTGTGTGCAAAGTACAGTACTAAGTGCTTGGTATTTGTTAAGTGCTTACTATGTGCCAAGCACTTTCCTAAGTTCTGGGGTACATACAAGATAATCAGGTCCCACATGGATCCCACAGTCTAAATAAGAGGATGCACAAATATTGAATCCCCATTTTGCAGATGAGGGAACTGAGGCAAAGAGAAGTTAAGTGACTTGCCCAACATCACCTAGCAGATAAGTGGCAGAGCCAGGATTAGAACCCAGGTCTCTGAGTCCCTGGCCCATGCTTTTTCCATTAGGCCATGCTGCTCAGCTCTCCTATCTTCAGTGGCCTTCTGAAGCCCCACCTCCTATATAATAATACTAATAATAATGGCATTTGTTAAGTGCTTACTATGTGCAAAGCACTGTTCTAAGCACTGGGGGGATACAAGGTGATCAGGTTGTCCCACATGGGGTTCACAGTCTTCATCCCCATTTTACAGATGAGGCCACTGAGGCTCCAAGAAGTTAAGTGACTTGACCAAGGTCACACAGCAGACATGTGGCAGAGCTGGGATTCGAACCCATGACCTCTGGCTCCAAAGCCCATGCTCTTTCCACTGAGCCATGCTGCTTCTCTATATGACCTTCTGACTCCCAAGTCCATGCTTTATCCATTAAGCCATGCGGTTTCCCCACAGGAAACCTTCCTCAATTCACCTCCTTCCATCCACCACCGCGGCACTTACACACTCATGGCTACTCCATCCACTTTTATGTGGCTCAGTTCGCACACTCAGTTATTTAAGTATTTATTGTTCACCTCTCCATCTTTGCGTTTTCTCCTACCTATAAATTATAGCTTTTTGATTAGTTTTTGTGGTATTTGTTAAGTGCATATTAGTTGCCAGGCATTGTACTAAGTCCTGGGGTAGACACAAGATAGATTTGACACAGTCCCTGTCCCAGGTACAGCTCAGTCTTTATCCTCATTTTAAAGATGAGGTAACTGAGACACAGAGAAGTGAAGCGACTTGTCCAAGGTCACACAGCTGATAAGTGATGGAACCGGAATTAAAATCCAGTTCCTCTGACTCCCAAACTCTTTCCACTAGGCCACACTACTTCTCAGTTTCGGCCTTTGCTGAAAGCCTGTAAGCTACAGTCAGTGCCAAGTGCACAGAAAGTATTCTAGAAGTGCCAATGATTGAAAATACTATCAAATGATGGACCGATTGGACACTTGAAGAGAAAGAAAAAAGAGGGTAAATTGGCATTAAGCCAGATTTTAGCAGGCATGGAGGAAGAGGAGGAGAAACCATGAATCAGGACCCATTTTGGGGTCCCCCTCCCCCCTGCCCACTGCCATGATCAGGAAGAGAATGTATTTGCCAACTCTGTTCATTCATTAGAGAAGCAGCATGGATCAGTGGAGAGAGCACGGGCGTTGGAGTCAGAAGTCATGGGTTCGAATCCCGGCTCCGCCACGTGTCTGTTGTGTGACCTTGGGCAAGTCACAACTTCCCTGAGCCTCAGTTCCCTCATCTGTAAAATGGGGCCTAAGACTATGAGCTCCATGTAGGGCAACCTGATCACTTTGTATCCTCTCCAGTGCTTAGAACAGTGCTTTGCATGTAGTAAGCACTTAACAAATGCCATCATCATTATTATTATTATTCATTCAATTGTATTTATTAAGCGTTTACTCTGGGCAGAGCACTGTTCTATTGTACTCTCATAAGAACATGATACAGTGCTCTGCACACAGTGAAAATTTAATAAATATGAATGACTGATTGATCAGTTGATCGATCCTCGGGGACTGCCATTGGAAATGTGTGCTTTGCACTTGAAGAACGATCTGCAGAGCCGGGGGTGGTTAAAGGCTACAAGCCCACAACAACAAGCCCATGGTCACAAGCCCATGGCAGAAATAGAGTCAAGTTCCCAGGTTCTGTGGGTAGGGTGTGGGCGCAGGGCATGGCTCGGTGGAAAGAGCCCGGGCTTTGGAGTCAGAGGTCATGGGTTTGAATCCCAGCTCTGCCACATGTCTACTGTGTGACCTTGGGCAAGTCACTTAACTTCTCTGGGCCTCAGTTACCTCATCTGTAAAATGGGGCTTAAGACTGTGAGCCCCACGGGGGACAAATTGATCACCTTGTATCCCCCCCGCCAGTGCTTAGAACTGTGCTTTGCACATAGCAAGTGCTTAACAAATGCCATCATTATTATCATTATTATTATCATCATCCTCTGCCATGTCCATTGTCCCCCTTGCCTCCTCTGCCCTACCTCCTTCCCCTCCCCACAGCACTCATATATTCAATCGTATTTATTGAGCGCATACTGTGTGCAGAGCACTGTACTAAGCACTTGGGAAGTACAAGTCGGTAACATATAGAGATGGTCCCTACCCAACAACTGGCTCACAGTCTAGAAGGGGTAGACAGACAACAAAACAAAACATGTTATTACTCTATTTACTTGTACATATTTACTACTCTATTTTATTAATGATGTGCATATAGCTATAATTCTATTTATTCTGACAGTTTTGACACCTGTCTACTTGTGCACTCAGTAAGTGCTCAATAAATACAATTAGAGAAGCAGCGTGGCTCAGTGGAAAGAGCACAGGCTTTGGAGTCAGAGGTCGTGAGTTCAAACCCCGGCTCCGCCAATTGTCAGCTGTGTGACTTTGGCAAGTCACTTCACTTCTCTGGGCCTCAGTTACCTCATCTGTAAAATGGGGATTAAGACTGTGAGCCTGCCAAGGGACAACCTGATCACCTTGTAACCTCCGGTGCTTAGAACAGTGCTTTGCACATAATAAATGCTTAATAAATGCCATCATTATCATTATTATTAATTGAATGACTGAATGAATGAATGTCCCCAAGCAGACAGAATTTCCCACTTCTGATTATTTTCACTGCCAAGCTGTAGGGGTGCACACTACTTGGAAGGTGCACAAACTCTGCTGTGTTATACTCTCCCAAGAAATTTGTACAGTGCTTTGCACACAGTAAGCACTCAATAAATATGATTGATTGATAGCACAGACAACAGACATTGCCCTTACAGAGCTCCCAGACTAATTACAGAGTCAGAAACTCACCCTCAGATGACCCACTTGTGAACAGAGGGGTCCCCAGCAGAAGGTTGTTGGATTTCTCTGGTGGGCAGGAGCTTGGGTGGGAGCTTTCCTGGAGGAGGTGGAATTATGCCTTGATGCCTTCAGGTTGGACTCTGGCTGGATCTATTGTCACCCATTTTGGGGCCAGGTTCATTTTGGAGCTCAGACATATAGGAATTCCCATTTTTGGTGGGAATTGACTGACTTAGAGAGGGACAGTTGAAGTGGGGGCAGAGACAGAGAGGGTAAGAAAGAGGGAGAGAGATAGAGGGGGAAGGAAATGACATTTTATTTCTCCTTCTCATAATAGTAGTAGTAGTAGTAGTAGTAGTAGTAGTAGTAGTAGTAGTAGTAGTAGTAGTAGTAGTAGTAATGATAGTAGTAACTGAGCCCTCTCCTTCCTCTCCCCCTCCTCCCCCTCCCCATCCCCCTGCCTTACCTCCTTCCCCTCCCCACAGCACCTGTATGTATATATATATATATATACATTTGTATATACAATATTGTATATACAATATATATATGTACATATTTATTACTCTATTTTACTTGTACATATTTATTCTATTTATTTTATTTTGTTAATTTGTTTTGTTGTCTGTCTCCCCCTTCTAGACTGTGAGCCTGCTGTTGGGTTGGTACCATCTCTATATGTTGCCAACTTGTACTTCCCAAGTGCTTAGTACAGTGCTCTACACACAGTAAGCACTCAATAAATATGATTGAATGAATGACTGAGTAATAGTAGCAATGGTACTCTCATCTTATGAAATCTCTCGCTCCATCCCTTCTCCCCTCCTTAACTTCCATCTTCAACCGCTCACTCTCCACTGGTTCCTTCCCCTCTGCCTTCAAACATGCCCATGTCTCTCCCATCCTAAAAAAACCCTCTCTTGACCCCACCTCACCTTCTAGTTATCGCCCCATCTCCCTCCTACCATTCCTTTCCAAACTCCTTGAACGAGTTGTCTACACGCGCTGCCTAGAATTCCTCAACAACAACTCTCTCCTCGACCCCCTCCAGTCTGGCTTCCGTCCCCTTCATTCCACGGAAACTGCGCTCTCAAAGGTCACCAATGACCTCCTGCTTGCCAAATCCAATGGCTCATACTCTGTCCTAATCCTCCTCGACCTCTCAGCTGCCTTTGACACTGTGGACCACCCCCTTCTCCTCAACACGGTATCTGACCTTGGCTTCACAGACTCCGTCCTCTCCTGGTTCTCCTCTTATCTCTCCGGTCGTTCTTTCTCAGTCTCTTTTGCAGGCTCCTCCTCCCCCTCCCATCCTCTTACTGTGGGGGTTCCCCAAGGTTCAGTGCTTGGTCCCCTTCTGTTCTCAATCTACACTCACTCCCTTGGTGACCTCATTCGCTCCCACGGGATCCCATGATCCCACTATCATCTCTACGCTGATGACACCCAGATCTACATCTCTGCCCCTGCTCTCTCCCCCTCCCTCCGGGCTCGCATCTCCTCCTGCCTTCAGGACATCTCCATCTGGATGTCCGCCCGCCACCTAAAGCTCAACATGTCGAAGACTGAGCTCCTTGTCTTCCCTCCCAAACCTTGTCCTCTCCCTGACTTTCCCATCTCTGTTGACGGCACTACCATCCTTCCCGTCTCACAAGCCCGCAACCTTGGTGTCATCCTCGACTCTGCTCTCTCATTCACCCCTCACATCCAAGCCGTCACCAAAACCTGCCGGTCTCAGCTCCGCAACATTGCCAAGATCCGCCCTTTCCTCTCCATCCAAACCGCTACCCTGCTAATTCAAGCTCTCATCCTATCCCGTCTGGACTACTGCACCAGCCTTCTCTCTGATCTCCCATCCTCGTGTCTCTCTCCACTTCAATCCATACTTCATGCTGCTGCCCGGATTATCTTTGTCCAGAAACGCTCTGGACATATTACTCCCCTCCTCAAAAACCTCCAATGGCTACCGATCAATCTGCGCATCAGGCAGAAACTCCTCACCCTGGGCTTCAAGGCTGTCCATCACCTCGCCCCCTCCTACCTCACCTCCCTTCTCTCCTTCTCCAGCCCAGCCCGCACCCTCCGCTCCTCCGCCGCCAATCTCCTCACCGTACCTCGTTCTCGCCTACTGACACCCTCCCTTGTCCGGATGTCGGATTTGAGTCCCACCAGGTAAAGAAAATAATTGTGGCATTTATTAATCACTTACTATATGCCTGAGTGCAGTGGTGAGACTCAAGATAATCGGATCAGACACAGGGTCCTGGCCCACCCAGGATTCACAGCCTGAGAAGTGGGGAGAGGCAGGGACCTAATCGCCATTTTACAGATGAGGAAACTGAGTGTTATGTCGCCAACTTGTACTTCCCAAGAGCTTAATACAGTGCTCTGCACACAGTAAGTGCTCAATAAATACGATTGAATGCATGAATGAATGACTTGACCAAAGTCAGTGGTAAGACTGGCCCCAGAACCCTGCTTTCCTGTCTCCCAACTCCATGCTCTTTCCACGAGGCCACACTGCCTCCCTACAAGAGTCCTTTCAGTCCTCTAAACTATAAGCTCGTTGTGGGTAGGGAGCATGTCTACCAATTCTGTGGGCAAGGAATGTGTCTGCTTATTGCTGTATTGTACTCTCCTAAGCACTCAATAAATATGATTGACTGACTTATACTGTATTCTGCCAAAAGTTTAGTAAAGCACTCTGCCCACGGTAAGTGCTTAATAGATACAGCTGACTGGCTGACTTACATTGGACTCTCCAAAGTGCTTAGTACAGCACTCTGCATGCAGTTAGTGCTCAATAAATACAATCGATTGATTACAACGAGGCAAGTGTGATTCAATCTGCCCTCCCTGTTCCATACCCGGTGACAGGCTTTGACACAGCTCAGTGCTGTGGAGTGCTCTATCCACACCCGGGTATTCAGGAAGCCACAAATGTTAGTTACATTGACCAAACTGCAGCCACGCATGACTTCACAGCAGAACAACTGATACTTATGTTTCCTCATCAAGGATTTTCTCCCTGGCCCCCCTCCACCCACACCTCAGTCCCCCTCCCTCTCTTTCAGCTGTACAGTGTCTCTCCCTCTTTTTTTGGCTAGAACTTTCGGCCTAATTATCTGTACCCTTCTGTTCGAAGATTGCTGTCCTTGCCTGATACAAACCAGTAACTTTGAAAGCAAACTGGGTCTTAATTTTCCTTGACAGCCCGGCTTGAAGCATGCGGGTAGAGCCTGGCTTAATTAAACACACATTCGTATTTCAAACAAATTAAGTACAATTAAGGACTCTGAGTTATGGGTATCTATCACTCGGTGATGTTTTTGTAAAAATTACCACATTTAGATCAAAGTCAGAGGACTCTTTGCTTAATTGCTTCATTAGGGTCTAGTGCAACAGGTCTCATAAATACAGGGTCTGATGTCTCCCTGGGAATTACCCCAAAGACTGCTCTTAGGGTAATTGCTTCCATATTCTCTCTGGCCGCGGCCCTCCGGAGATCCAGGAGTCCAAATGGGATGCCTTTGGGGCTCTGGTTTTCCGGCCATGGGGCTAACCTGATTCTTGCTCCCGCCGGGGTTGAAAAACTCTGTCCTCTTAGCCCTGGGGATGGGCCTGGTCGTGCCTCTGCCTGGACGGGGGCTGAGGGAGGTGAGTAGTGGGCTGCCCAGGGTTGTGATGGGCTCGGGCGTGTTGATGGAGAGTGTGGAGGCAGACCCCGGCTTCCAGAAGCCAATGCGGCCTAGTGACAAGAGCCCAGGACTGGGAGCCTCCGCACCTGGCTTCTAGTCCCAGCTCTGTCTCTGGCCTGCTGTGTGACCTTGGACAAGTCACCTACCCTCTCTTGGCTCTGTTCCCTCAACTGAAAAAGGCTTTCCCTTCCTCCTAGATTGTGGGCTCTTTGTGGGACAAGGACCAGTGGAGTATTTGATGATTTTGCTTTCACCATAGTCCTTGGCACAAAGTGCTGAATAAATGCTGCTATTATTAACAGGAGTAATTCTAACAGTACTCTCCCGTGAATCAGCACCTTATCATGGGAGGATAGTTTGCGTATGCTGTTGAAGCTTAGAGCTATGTCATATAGGGCTACCCATAATGGAAAGGTCTAAGCCAAAAAGTCAAAGTCAATTCACCCGTCCTGGGCAGCAGTGGCGTGGGAGAGTCAAAGGCAGATGATCAAGTGATCAAAACATTGACCGAAGACAATGGCAGAGATTCAAGTTTTTACTGCGTGGAAGAAGACCATAGTAAACCACTTCCACATTTTTACCAAGAGAACTCTATAGATACACATACCAGAATGACTTTATGACAGAAGATGAGATGCTCTGAAGAGGGCATATCCGTGGAGTCTCTATGGGAAGGAAAAGACTTGACAGCATTTGAAGCAGAGTACTAATAGTATTAAGACCTAACCAGGGGACCATTCAATGGTGAACTTTCCTCAGAGAAAGAATCAAGCAGGCAATTGTGAGGAGGGGCCATGTGGTGGCAGAGAGAAAGAGAGGGAGAGAGAGAAAAAAAAAAGAGAGAAAGAAGCAGCATAGTCATCATCATCAATCGTATTTATTGAGCGCTTACTGTGTGCAGAGCACTTTACTAAGCACTTGGGAGGTACAAGTTGGCAACATATAGAGACAGTCCCTACCCAATAGTGGGTTCACAGTCTAAAAGGGGGAGACAGCGAACAAAACCAAACATACTAACAAAATAAAATAAATAGAATAGATATGTACAAGTCTAGTGGTTAGAGCACAGACCTGGGAGTCAGAAGGTCCCAGGTTCTAATTCTTGTTCTACCACTTGTCTGCTGTGTGACCTTGGGCAAGTCACTTAACTTCTCTGAGTCTCAGTTACTTCTTCTGTAAAATGGGGATTAAGACTGTGAGCCCTAAGTGGGACATGGATTGTGTTCAGTCTAACTAAATTGTACCTATTTGGTGCTTGGCACAAAATAAGCACTTAAGCTCTGCACATAGAAAGCGCTTAATAAATACAATTGAATGAATGAACAAATGCAAGGAGAGAGCGAGCGAGAGAGCAAGAGAGAGAGAGAGAGAGAGAGAGAGAGAGAGAGAGGAAAGGAAACAGTGGTTTTGGACCCTACTCCTTCTCCCTTCTGAGTTGTTTATGCACATAGATCTGTTCCCTTTTGAGGCACTTGATGGACTCCGCACCCTCAGCCCCACAGCACTTTATGTACATAGCCATAATTTATTTGAATATCTGTCTCCCCCTTTGGACTGCAAGCTCCCTGTGGGCAGGGAGCATGTCTACCAACACTATTGCACTGTACTCTTCTAAGCACTTAGTACAGTGGTCTCCACACAGCAAGCGCTCAGTAAATACGATTGATTGATTGAGAGTGGAGACTTTCTGGACTAGCCTCTCATCCAGAAAGAGCTGCATGTCAGGAGCCAAAGATGTTGAATGGAAAAAACTGTATAGCCAACCCTCCCAGTCTGATTCCACTGAGCATAAGGTCATCAGGCCACGAGTCACAGGCCATTCAGGGGTCAGCCTCCAGTTCGTCCAGCCTAGAGCTCTGTCTCTGGCTGAGGAATCATTCATTCATTCATTCAGTCAGTCAGTCAGTCAGTCAGTCATATTTATTGAATGCTTACTGTGTGCCGAGCAC
This sequence comes from Tachyglossus aculeatus, assembly GCF_015852505.1. Lineage (NCBI taxonomy): Eukaryota > Metazoa > Chordata > Mammalia > Monotremata > Tachyglossidae > Tachyglossus > Tachyglossus aculeatus. Next base: position 39,589,656 of record NC_052070.1, on the reverse strand, counting down.
TGTACTGTGTACCTGGGAGAGTACAATATAACAATAAACAGACACATTCCCTGCCCACAAAGAGCAACAGGAACAATTTGTTAGTTGCCCCAGGTTCTAATTACATGAGGATAAGAGGAGCGACTGATAGGCCCAAGGCTGTTCAATTCAATTCAACATTCATTCATTCATTCAATCGTATTTATTGAGCACTTACTGTGTGCAGAACACTGTACTAAGTGCTTGGGAAGTACAAGTTGGCAATATATAGAGATGGTCCCTACCCAACAGCAGGCTCACAGTCTAGAAGGGGGAGACAGAAGAAAACAAAACATATTAACAAAATAAAATAAATTGAATAAATATGTACAAATAAAATAAATAAATACATAGAGTAATAAATACGTACAAAGAAATATACATATATACAGGTGCTGTGGGGAGGGAAGGAGGTAAGGGAGGGTATGGGGAGGGGGAGGAGGGGATAGGAAGGAGGGGGCTGAGTCTGGGAAGGCATCCTGGAGGAGGTGAGCTCTCAGTAGGGCTTTGAAGGGAGGAAGTGAGCTAGCTTGGCGGATGTGCGGAGGGAGGGCATTCCAGGCCAGGGGGATGACGTGGGCCGGGGGTCGACGGTGGGACAGGCGAGAATGAGGCACGGTGAGGAGATTAGCGGCAGAGGAGCGGAGGGTGTGGGCTGGGCTGGAGAAGGAGAGAAGGGAGGGGAGGTAGGAGAGGGCGAGGTGATGGAGAGCCCATTGAGCACTTACTGTGTGCAGAGCACTGCATTGGAGCTGTATTGTCAGTCTCTTCCAAGGCCTCGGACAAGACCCAAAATGGTGGTTTTCTGGTCTGTTCAGTCTGAGATGTCTCTACATTCGTTCTTTCAATTGTATTTACTGAGTGCTTGCTGTGTGCAAAGAACTATACTAAAGTGCTTGGGAGAGTACAATTTAGCAACAAACAACTCTGTTAAGTTGTACTCTCCCAAGTGCCCAGTACAGTGCTCTGCATTCAGTAAGAGCTAAATAAATATGATTGGTTGATTGATTGACTGGAACTTCCTGCTCCCAGTCCTCATCACCTCTAAAATTCCTGTACATTTTTTGCCCCCACACTCCCCACAATAAAACATTAGCACCTAGGCTGATTGGCCTCCTCGATGTACTGCTCTCATGGTGAAGGTTGAGAGGATGTAGAGAAGCAGCGTGGTCTAGTGGAAATAACACAGATCTGGGTGTCAGAAGACCTGGGTTCTACTCCTGGCCCTTGTCTGCTATGTTTACACAGATACACTTGTCTACTGTGTATCCTTGGGCAAGTTATTTAACTTTCCATGTCTCAGTTTCCTCATCTTTAAAATGGGGATTAAATACCCATTCTCCGCTGCCTCAGACTGTGGCCCAGGTGGAACAGGGACTGGGTCCTACCTGATTATCTTGTTTCTATCCCAACATTTAGCCGAGTGTTTGGCATATAATAAGCACCTAACAAATATCACAAAAGTAAGAGCATAAATGGAAATTATATAAACAAAGCAGACACATGAATGTATTTCAGACAAATAAACCCTCCCCTCTCACCGGCTCCCATTCCTGTCAAAACTCTCTGAATGGTTTGTATACAACCACTGCCTTTACTTCCTTTCCGTCAACAATCTTCTTGACCCACTATAGCTTTCTGACCCTTTCACTCAACCATTCAATCAATCAATGGTATTTTTTGAGCACTCGGGAAAGTACAACACAACAGAATTAGTAGACAAGTTGGTAGTCTTCATCCTATTTAGACCGAGAGCCCCATGTGGGACCTGATGATCTTCTATCTACCCCAGCTCTCAGTACAGTGCTTGGCAAATGTTAAGCGCTTAACAAAAACTATGATGATGGTGATGATGATGATGATGATTATCATTATTACATTCCCTGCCCACAGGGTATTTATGATCTAGAGGGGGAGACAGACTTAAAATAAATTAAGGATCTGTACACAAGTGCTGTGGGGCTGAGAGAGGGGCAGATATTAAGTCCTTGAAGGTTACAAGACTGATGCAGAAGAGAGAAATAGTAGGGGTAACTAGGGTTTAGTTGGGGAAAGCCTCTTAAGGGAAAGTTGTGACTTCAGTTAGACTTTGAAGGTAGGGAGAGTAGTAAAAAAATTTTTTTTTGGTATTTGTTAAGCACTTACTATGTGCACAGCACTGTTCTAAGCACTGGGGAGGATGCAAAGTGATCAGGTTGTCCCATGTGGGGCTCACAATCTTAATCCCCATTTTACAGATGAGGTAACTGAGGCACAGAGAAGTTAAGTGATTTGCCCAAAGTCACACAGCTGACAAGCGGTGGAGCTGGGATTTGAACCCATGACCTCTGACTCCCAAGCCCATGCTCCTTCCACTGAGCCATGCTGCTTCTCTAATAATGACGGCATTTGTTGAGCGCTTACTATGTGCAAAGCAATGTTCTAAGCACTGGGGGGATACAAGGTGATCAGGTTGTCCCACGTGGGGCTCACAGTCTTAATCCCCATTTTACAGATGAGGAAACTGAGGCTCAGAGAAGTTAAGTGACTTTCCCAATGTCACACAGCAGACATGTGGTGGAGTCTGTATTCGAACCCATGACCTCTGACTCCAAAGCCTGTGCTCTTTCCACTGAGCCAAGCTGCTTCTCTAATAATAATGATGGCATTTGTTAAGTACTTACTATGTGCAAAGCACTGTTCTAAGTGCTGGGGAGGTTACAAGGAGATCAGGTTGTCCCACGGGGGGCTCACAGTCCCCATCCCCATTTTTAAGATGAGGAAACTGAGGCACAGAGAAGTTATGTGACTTGCCCAAAGTCACACAGCTGACAATTGGCAGAGCAGGGATTTGAACCCATAACCTCTAACTCCAAAGCCCATGCTCTTTCCACTGAGCCACACTGCTTAGTCTGTTAGATATGAAAGGAGAGGGATTTCAGGGCCTGAGGGAAGATATGAGGTCAGTGGCCAGATAAAGATTGAGGCACAATGAGTAGGTTGGTGTAAGAAGACCAAAGTAAATGGGCAGAGTTGTAAGAGCAAATCGACCTGGTAAGATAGGAGGGGGAGACTTGATTGACTGTTTCAAAGCCCATGTCAAGGAGTTTTTGTTTGATGTGGAGAGGCGGGAAGTGGGGGGTAACCACTGGAGGTTCTTGGGGAGTGGGGAAACACAGCCTGAATGTTTTTTCAAAAAGATGATCCGGGCAGCAGAGTGAAGAATGGATTAAAGTAAGGAGAGACAGGAGGCAGAGAGGTCAGCAAGGAGCCTGATGCAGTAATCAAGGTGGACTATGATAAGTGGTTGGATTAACGTGGTAGCAGTTTGGATGGAGAGGAAAGGGTGGATTTTAGCGATGTGGTGAAGGTGAAATTGACAGGATTTAGTGACAGATTAGGTATGTGGATTGAATGAGCAGAGGATAATAATGAGTAATAATAATAATGGTATTTGTGAAGTGCATATTATATCAAGCACTGTTTTAAGCACTGGGGTAGATACAAGGTAATGAGGTTGTCCTACATGGGGCTCACATTCTTAATCCCCATTTTACAGATGAGGTAACCGAGGCACAAGAAGTGAAGAGGCTTGCCCAAGGTCACACAACAGACAGGTTGCAAAGCTGGGATTAGAACCCACGTCTTCGGACTCCCAAGTCCATGCTCTTTCCACTAAGCCATGGAGACAGGGAGAAAAGTAGTGCTGTCTACAGTGGTGGGGAAAATAGGAGGAGGACAGTACTCTCCCAGGTCATCAGTGACCTTTTCATAGCTAGATCCTTGACCTCTCAGCTGCCTTTTTTTTCAAGGTATTTATTAAGTGCCTTTGACACTGTGTACCCTCCTGTCCTCTTTGAAAATCTTCTACACCCTGGATTCACTGACATGGTTTTTCTGCCATACTGGTTGCTCCTTCTCAATCTCATTCGCAGCCTCCCGTTCCACCTCTCATCTCCTAACCATGTGTGTCCTGCAAGTCTCTGTTTTGGATTCCCTATTCCTCTTGCTGTCTTGGAGAGCTTACCCACTCCTTTGGCTTCAGCTAACAAATTTGGGATGACTCCCAAATCTACCTCTCTGGCCCTGACTTCCTAACTATTCTACAATCTCTTATTTCATCCAGCTTCCAGGGCATCTCCACGTGGAACTTTGTCTAACATCTCTCACTCAACATATCCAGAACTGACTTAAACACTTTCCTTCCTAAAACAGTTCCCCATCCTAACTTTCCTATATCTTTCAATAACACTCCCATCCTCCTTATCCCGGAAGTCTGTAATTTTGGTGACATCCATGACTACTTACTGTTTCTTAACCCTAACAGAAGAGTGTGGCCTAGTGGACTGAGCACGGCCGGTGAGCCAGAAGGACCTGGGTTTCAATCCCTAATCCTCCACTTGTCAGCTGTGTGACTTTGGGCAAATCTCTTAAATTCTGTGTGTCTCAATTACCTCTTCTGTAAAATGGGGACTAATTCTGTGAGCCCCACGTGGGACAACCTCATAACCTTGTATCTATCCCAGCACTTAGAACAGTGCTTGGCACATAATAAGTGCTTAACAAATACCATCGTCATTATTATTATTCTAAACTCATCTCCACCATTTGTCTGCTCTGTGACCTTGGGCAAGATACTTCATTTCCCTTTCCTAAGTTACTCCATCTGTAAAATGGGGACAAAAACTGAGAGGTCCATGTGGAAAATGGACTGTGTCCACCTGATTATCTTGAATCTGTGGGGGATTAAGACTGTGAGCTCCATATGGGACATGGACTGCAACCAACCTGATTACTCTGTATCTACCGTAGCGTTTAGAATAGTGCCTGGCCCATAGTAAGCACTTAATAAATACCATTAAAAAAATTAACTGCTAAATCCTCCACATCATTTCCCAGATGTCTTCCTCCTCTCTATAGGCTCTTATCCAGTCATGGTGGGGCTGCTTTATTCATTCATTCATTCAATCGTACTTATTGAGTGCTTACTGTGTGCAGAGCACTGTACTAAGCGCTTGGGAAGTACAAATTGGCAACATATAGAGACGGTCCTTACCCAATATTGGGCTCACAGTCTAGAAGGGGGAGACAGAGAATAAAACAAAACATATTAACAAAATAAAATAAATAGAAAAAATATGTACAAATAAAATAAATAGAATAATAAATATGTACAAACGTGCATATGATTTATTGCCTCTTCACTGATTCTGTGGCCTTCTAGATCTCACTTGAATCCATTCTCCCCTCTGCTGCATGGATTGTCATCTTGCAGGGTCATTCATTCATTCATTCACTCATTAATCTTATTTGTAAAGTGCTTACTGTGCACAGAGCAATGTACTAAATGCTTGGGAGAATATAATGCAACAAAAACAGACATATTCCCTGCCCACAATGGTCTTACAGTCTAGAGGGACAAACTTACAGTCTAGGGGTCACTCTGCTTGCATCGCTTCAGATTCTCAGAGTCTACAGTGGCTACCCATTTCCCCCCACATCAAGCAGAAACTCCTGACCCTTGGTTTCAAAGCTTTCATTCATTTACTCATTCATATTTATTGAGCACTTACTATGTGCAAAGCACTGTACTAGTGCTTGGGAAAGTACAATACAACAATAAAAAGTCATGTTCCCTGCCCACAGTGAGCTTACAGTCTAGAGTGGGGAAGACAGACATCAATATTCTCTCCCTCTTACATCAATCAATTGTATTTCTTGAGCACTTACTGTGTGGAGAGCACTGTACATAGCTCTTTACCCCCCAGTTTAAACAGCCCGCTCCTTCTGTACCAAGCCATCGATTCTCCCACACCCAAACTCTCACATCTTTTCCCCCAGATGCTTTTCCCCCAGTTAGGAACTCCCTCTCTCCATAGACTGGAAGATCCCTTTGGGCAGGGGATGCATCTACAAATACTATTTTTTTATGGTATTTGTTAAGTGCTTACTTAGTACCAGACACTATAGTAAGTACTGGGGTAGATAGAAGATAAGTCCCATATGTGGCTTTACAGATGAGGTAACCGAGGCACAGAGAAATTAAGTGACATTCCCATGGATACACAGCAGATGAATGACAGAGCTGAGATTAGAACCCGGGTCCTTCCAACTCCCAGTCCTGTGCTCTATCCACTAGCGAATGCTGTTTCTCAACTAGGCCACACTGCTTCTCTATTGTACTCTCCCATGCACTTAATACAATGCTCTGCACACAGTAAAGTCTCAGTTAATACGATTGATTGATTGGCCGATAATCCAACGGATCACAACTCTCCCCATCTACAAACCTCTCAAAATCCCACATCCTCCATAAAGCCATTTCCAGTTATTTCACAACATGCCACTCACGTCAACCCAGCCTTAACAGATGTGCATTTTTTAATAGTATTTGTCAAGTGTTTACTGTGAGTCAGGCACTATTCTAAGCACTGAGGTAGATACAAATTTATGAGGATGGACCCGGTCCCTGCCCAACATGAAACTCACGGAATAAGTAGGTGGGAGACGAGATTTTGAACCCCCATTTTACAGATGAGGAAACTGAGACACAGGGAAGTGAAGTGACTTGCCCAAGATCACACAGAAAGTAATTGGCAGAGCTGAGATTAGAACTCAGATCCTCTGACTCCCGGCCCTGTGCCCTTTCCAATAGATCACACTGCTTCTCATTTCTATTGCATTCTATTTCTATTCCTCCCCTCAGATATTGCTTTTTTGGCCTATCAGATTATTTGTTTAGCTATTTCATTCTGATATATTTGCACTACTTCCTGCTCTGTTTCTTCTTTCTCCTACTTTCACCATTATCAATTAATTTTCATCACTTTCTCCTTTAAAATGTAGGCTCATTGAAGGCAGGGAATCTGTGTCTTGCTACCGTTACCCTCTTCCATACACTTCCATACCCACTTCCATACATCATAAACAGTGATGACCCTCTCCATACACTTAGTATAGTGATGACCACTTAGTAAACCTTGGTAAATGTGTATGATTGATTAATAAATGGATATAAACGTGAGCACTCACATGCTACTATCAAGTTGATGTGGCTATATCAAGGAAGGCACCCGGAGGTAATGACTTTTTCAGACGGTTTTGAAGAAGGTGAGGGAAATCGTTTTGAGGATTTGAATGAGGAGGGAGTAGTACTCTCCAAAGTGCTTAGTACAGGGCTTGGCACATCACAAATGCCTAAGGAGTGCCATTGATTAATGAAGCTCCTTGAGCGGGGAAGATATGAGCATCCTGAACCCCTTTGCTTCTAAGCATAAACTGCCCTACCTCCAGACTGCAAATTCGTCCTGGGCAGGAAACGTGTCTACCAACTCTGTAATATTGTACTCTCGCAAGTGCTTTGTACAGTACTCTGCACACAGTAAGAGTTCAATAAATACCATTGATTGATTGATTGGAGCTCCTTCTTCTCTTTCAGAGCATCACTGCCCACTTAGCACTTAGTACAGTGCTCTGCACACAGTAAGCGCTCAATAAATATGATTGAATGGACGGGTGGTGACATATTCAGCTTGGATCGGAAAGGTCCCACAGTCCGGCATAGTCTCACACCCTGATATTGAAGAGCATAACTCCCTAGGGAGACAGTGTGGCCTAATGGAAAGATTTTTGTTTGTGAGTATTTGTTAAGCACTTACTACGTGTCAGCAACTGTTGTAAGGGCTGAGTTAAATAGAGGTTTATTGTGTCAGACACAGTCTCTGTCTCACATGGGGCTCACAGTCTAAGTAGGTGGGAGTAGAATTTAATCCCCATTATAAAATTGAGGAAACTGAGGCACAGTGAAGTTAAATGACTTGCTCAAGCTCACACAGCAGGAAAGTGGCGGAGCCAGGATTAGAATGCAAGTCCTCTGACTCCCAGGACTGTGATCTTTCCAGTAGGCCACAATGCTTTTCAAGAGCACAGGTCTGGGTGTCAGAGGACCTGCATTCTCATACCGATTCTGCCACTCGCCAGCTGTGTGAGCTTGGTCAAGTCACTTAACTTCTCTGTGCCTCAATTTCCTCCTCTTTAAAATAGGGATTAAGCACCTGTTCTCCATCACCTTTAGACTGTGAGTCCCACGTGGGACAGGAACTATCTGACCCGATTAACTTGTATCTATTCCCAGGGCTAAGTATAGCACTTGGCACATAGTAAGTGCTTAACAAATACCATAGTTACTATCATTCTTATTATTATTATTATTATTATAGGAAATAATAATATTTCCTATTGTTCACCATCAACAGCATGGCCAATTTGGTATTCAATGCCCATCACTATTCTCCTATGATTCCCACAGTCTTTCTCCAAACCTGTTTAGCAGAGCCACTCTGAGCCCCTGACCCTGCTGGAATATATCCAACTCCTATCTGCTGGACTACTTGGTAGTCTTCCCAGATATGAACCCATTTATTCTCCCCACTACATGCCCTTGTGGTGAATGACGGAGCGTGGACAGAGAAGGATAATCCAGAAAGGCCACATCCATGTTGGAACATGCTCAGTTCATGCCCAGATTCAGACTCTCTGCATTCTAGGCCTTGAAGCATGAACATCCCTGGATGTGGGGGTCTTCAACCCCACACTCTCCTCTCCCCAACATCCTCAACACTTTTTAAGTCACCAAGAAGGGAAGGGGGAGCACAGTGGCATAGGCTGCAGATTTGCTGTCGTGACTTTTCCGCAGAAATAATCTGGTCAGCTATATATGAAGGAATTTCTCTAGCAAGGCCCAGCACCCCCACCAGGGGTTTTATATTGGACAATCTGGTTTCCAGTAAGTCTGTTCCTACCTGGGATGGCTATGGCAGCAGGCGTCTAGGTGTCAGGATTTTATTTTTAATGGCATTTATTAAGCACTTACTATGCACCAGGCACGGTATTAGACGCTGGTGTAGGTACAATCTAATCGGGCTGGACCCGGTCCATGTCCTACCTGGGGCTCACAATCTTAATTCCCATTTTACAGATGAGGTAACTGAGGCCCAGAGAAGTTAAGTGACTTGCCCAAGGTCACACCTCAGACAAGTGGCAGAGTCATTATTGGAACCCAGATCGTTCTTACTCCCAGGCCCGTGCTTTAACCACTAGGCGACAAACCTAGCCTCCTTTCATCTTGGATCCTGCCTCCAGGTTCTGTGACTTGGAAGTGTCTCCACATTCACGGGAACAGAGAAGGAATTGTTTCACCTTTGGAGCCAGTGGCATGGGGATTCGGGAAATCTCACCTCCTCCAGGAGGCCTTTGCAGACTGAGCCCCCCTTTCCCTCCCCATTTCCCCTACTCCCTCCCTCTGCTCTACCCCCCTCCCTGCCCCACAGCACTTGTGTATATATGTACATATTCCCTATTCTGTTTATTTTATTAATGACATGTATACATCTATAATTCTCATTATTTACATCGATGCAATTGATGCCCATCCATTTGCTTTGTTTTGTTTTGTTGTCGAGGCGTGGTTCAGTGGAAAGAGCCCGGGCTTTGGAGTCAGAGGTCATGGGTTCAAATCCCTGCTCCTCCAATTGTCAGCTGTGTGACTTTGGGCAAGTCACTTAACTTCTCTGGTCCTCAGTTACCTCATCTGTAAAATGGGGATGAAGACTGTAAGCCCCTCGTGGGACAACCTGATCACCTTGTAACCTCTCTAGCGCTTAGAACAGTGCTTTGCACATAGTAAGCGTTTAATAAGTGCTATTATTATTATTATTATTATTGTCTGTCTCCCCTCTTCTAGACTGTGAGTACTTTGGGTAGGCATTGTGTCTATTTTTTGTTGAATTGTACTTTCCAAGTGCTTGGTACAGTGCTGTGCACCAAGTAAACGCTCAATAAATACGATTGAATGAATGAATGAATGAATGATGAATGAATGAATCCAGGCTCCCTCCGGCATCACCCCACCCCCCAACCCGGCAATTCTCTAGATTCATTCGTTCAATCATATTTATTGAGCGCTTACTGTGTGCAGAGCACTGTACTAAGTGCTTGGGAAGTACAAGTTGGGAACATCTAGAGACGGTCCCTACCCAACATGGGCTCACAGTCTAGAAGGGGCAGCCAGACAACAAAACAAAACATATTAACAAAATAAAACAGAGTATGTACAAGTAAAATAGAGTAATAAATACGTACAAACATATATACATATATGCAGGTGCTGTGGGGAGGGGAAGGAGGTAAGGCCGGGGGGGATGGGGAGGGGGCTCAGTGTGGGAAGGCCTCCTGGAGGAGGTGAGCTCTCAGTAGGGCTTTGAAGGGAGGAAGAGAGCTATCTTGGCAGATGTGCGGAGGGAGGGCATTCCAATATATAATAATAATAATAATGATGGCATTTATTAAGCGCTTACTATGTGCAAAGCACTGTTCCAAGCACTGAGGATGTTACAAGGTGATCAGGTTGTCCCTCGTGGGGCTCACAGCCTTAATCCCCATGAGGGAATTTCTGGAAACTGCTACTGTTCTAGGAGTTCGGCTTGGGTCTTGGCATGGAGCCTTAACTTCCGGAGAGTAGCTTACATGATATGGAATTTGCAGCCTTTCAGGTAACGGCAGCCATCCTGGACCTGCTGATTAAGTCAGGCCTGTCAACAACTGTGCTCAGACAACGGGAGAGAGGGACAAATACCACCCCTGACCCGCCTTGAGAAGTTGTGTGTGCTTTCCCTCCCCGGCTCCCAACTCCCAGCCAAGCAGGCGGGCTTCAGACCCAGTGGCTTGTCAAACACCGCAGGCGGCTTGGAGATGGGGCCAGTGCATTGACGAAACCAATTTTGCCCTCCACCATGAAAAAGTGCCGGGCTGTCCATCCCGGCGGCTGGAGGGCTGGCATCTGAAGCCCCGTCTCCCATCTGACCCCTGCTCTCTGGCATTCTGCTCGCTAATTCTGCGGGCTCACCTTTCTGTGGAGGTGGAAGCCGCCCGGGCGGTTTTTCTCTTGGCTATTAATGCCACATCACAGGGTGAAAACGCAGGGGCTTTAATCTCCGGACCCTCAGGAGATGGAACTGAAAGCGGAGCAGGCGAGCCTCGTGTCTGGAAATGTCAAGGATAAACACTGCTTGAAAGGGGAGGGTGGTTGATATTAACGTGAATTCCTAAATACTACATTGGACTGAGAGCAGGCACAAATCTGGGTTGCTTTTGCTCCCTACCCAATAGCAGTTAGTGCATGTGAGACTCACATCCCAAGGAGTGGTGTTGGAAAGAGAATTCAGGAAGCCATCCATTGTGCCAGGAAGGCTAGATTGGATATATGCTGATTTAACGGGGAGGGGAGGCAGGCAAGGTGGGGAGTGGCAGAGGCACAGAGGATCCAGTCTTCTAAATTTGGTAACTTCATACACAGATGATGTATTCACCACCTTCTCCCCCTTCATCTATTTCCCCAGGTTTCTGTTATCACTTCCCCAACTGCTACCTGACAAGCAATTAACTGGAGCCTGAAGCTTTGGGGGATGCTTATGCATTCGGAGCTAAGCTAAGGCTAGTCCAGCAGAGGCCTGGGTTTTTACCCTGGCAGCTTCTCTCAGGTCAGAAGCAAAGGGTGAGACAGGAGTGACAGGTAGGAGGTGACAGTCAATTCGACCAAGAATTTTAGAGACCATCCCTCTTTCCAATCCGGACCATCCTGTTCCTCCCAAATTCCCCCCATGGTGTAGGTGGCTGCATTCCAGTGCTAATAAAGACGGTGGCTTTTCCAGGAGCTACTGTTCCTCTGTTCTGAGGAGAGAGAGGTCCCGAGAGCTTTCTTCCTCAGAGCCCGAGACGTTCTTCACAATTAAAAGGTCAGCAATAACCAGCCATGCGTCTCCCAGCAGCGTGCGCTGAACCCCCACGGGAGTTTCGCCAATCACTAAAACCTTGGAAATTCACAGGTTCAGGGAACCGAAGAATGGGGCTGAGAAAGAAATGGCAGTGGAGGCGGGGGGGGCGGAGGGGGAGTCTAATCATCTGGCTTCTTGTTTTAATAGCACGGAGAGTAGAGAGTCCAGTCAGGCTGCATCATCAATCACAGAACCTGTGATTTTCCTGGTTCTTGGTGGAGGGTTGCGGGCAGAGGAGAAGACCCCAAAAAGGTAGTAGGGCTGCCCTGGTGTTCCCGGAAGGCCCATTCTTCATTGACAGGGTTTGGCCTGTGGAGTCCATGATTGCCGAAGAGCTGTGGAATCACCCCAATCCTGGAGGACATGTCCGACATGACTTTAAAACTTCTGGAACTGATGCTTTGGAATCTTCCTCTGGCTGAGGCAATCCAGAGTCATCTTAGTGCCCCATCCGCCATGTCCAATGTGGCAAATCCACCCAGGGGGCTTTTCTCATTACCCTGCTGCTCCCAGGGTGCCACTCTGGGGCAGGAGCCCAGGCTGTGGCCGATGGCCCAACTCCGATGGTCATTTCTCATTTCTTTCTTTCTTTTTTTTATGGTATTTGTTAAGCGCTTACTATGTGTTAGGCACGTTATTAAAGTGCTGGGGTTGATACAAGCTAATCGGGTTGGACACAGTCCCAGTCCCACATGGGGCTCACAGTCGTAATCCCCATTTTCCAGATGAGGAAACTGAAGCTTTGCCATACACCTTTCCTCACTAAGAAGTCTTAGTAGCTCAGCATTGGGTGGCAAGGCCTTTTCCAATAGGGCCTTGACCCACCTGCATGTCCAGCCTCCATTGGACCTGAGGGCCACTGAGGTGCTTCCCAACTCCCACCTGGAACTCTTATTGGTCCTGTTTTGGTCCCACCACAACCGTGCTTAGAACCGTGCTCAGTGCTTAGAACAGTGCTTTGCCCATAGTAAGTGCATAACAAATACCATTATCATTATTCAGCAGCTCTGGCACAGCCCCTGGTGCCTTTATGTCTGATGTCTCGGTGCCAAGAACATGGGATGTCAAGAACGTGGGAAGCAGCGTGGCTCAGTAGAAAGAGTATGGGCTTGGGAGTCAGAGGTCATGGGTTTGAATGCCGGATCCACCACTTGTCAGCTGTGTGACCTTGGGCAAGCCACTTCACTTCTCTGTGCCTCAGTTACCTCAACTGTAAAATGGGGATTAAGACTGTGAGCCCCACGTGGGACAACCTGAACACCTTGTATCCTCCCCAGCGCTTAGAACAGTGCTTTGCACATAGTAAGCGCTTAACAAATACCATTATTATTATTATGTCTTTCCTGTGAGCTTCCGACTTGACTCCCTCCCTCGAGTCCTGCGGCTCAGAGGTGGTGCCCATGTGCCCAGCAATCCAAGAGGGGAGCCCGGCAGCTCTGGAGATGGTGAGCGAGCCGTGTGTATGAGTGTGTTTGTGTGTGTGTGTGTGTGTGTGTGTGTTTGTGTGTGTGTGTGTGTGTGTGTGTGTGTGTGTGTTGAGAGTGGACAAGGGCCTCCCCTGGTGACACCTTCTTATGGTTTTCCATATATCAGTTTTCTCTGGCAGCATGACCTTACACGGAGTAACTTGATTAAGTTCAGCACATAAGGTAATGCAAACCTCTGGCTTCTGGGTGGGTAAAGTACAGTGCTAAGCACTTGGTACGGTGCTCTGCATACAGTAAGCACTTAAAAAATATGAGTGAATGAATAAAGGGGCTTCAGGTCGGGCGTATGAGAGTGCCCAAAGTGGCTACTCTCCCCTCCCTTCAGATTGGCCCTGTCCTCTGCCTGGTTCAGAAAGCCCTGGGATCTAGCGGGTGTGAGAAAGAGGAGGAGAAGGTGAAGGAGGATGAGGAGGAGGAAGAGGAGGAAGAAGAAGAGGAGGAGAATGAGGAGGATAAGGAGGACAAAGGAGGAGGAGGAGGAGGAGGAGGAGGAGGAGGAGGAGGAGGAGGAAAAAGGAGGCGGAGGAGGAACAAAAGGAGGAGGAGAAACAGGCTAAAGAAAGTAAAGAGTGAGGAGGTGGAAGAGGGAGAAGAAGAAAATAGGAAGAGGAGGAGGAGGCTAAAGAACGTAAAGAGAGTAAAGAAAAGGCAGAAGAGGCAGAGAATAGAAGGACAAAGAAGAGGAGAAGGAGGATGAAGGAAGCAGAAGACGAAGAAAAGGAAAAGAACCAGAAGGTGGAGGAAGTGGGGAGGAAGAGGAAGAGAAAAAGGGTAAAGAGGGGGAGGAGGAAGAAGAGGAGGAACAGAAGGAGGCGAGGCCCATTAGGACTTGAATCTCAGGTCCTATTCCATGGCTCGGGCCTGTTTGTAGTAAAACAGGCGGCAATTCTCCTAGTCCCCGGCCCGGCCCGGCCCGGCCCGGCCCGCACGGCACCGCACCGAGATGTGAAGATGACTGATAATCCGGGCCCAAGCCCCTCGCTGTGATCATTACCCCAAGTGCTCGGAAAGGAATTCGCTTCTTATCTCACACTGACAACGCTAATAGAATATGCAAAGCCCTATTACCATACGCGATAATAGCACCCCAGAGGGGACAGAGCCATAAAACTTTAAGTAGAAATCAAAACAGAAGGAGGGATGGGAAGGGAATGTTGTGAAAAGCAGAGGGAGCCAAGGGAAAGGAGAAAAACGCCGAGCGCCCAAGGGTGAATTTTGCTGTAGCTTTGTGCACGGAGTCATAATTCTTGTGCCACTCACCATGCAAATGGTAATAGGCCCCGGTCCCATGAATACTATCAGTGCCATGTTTGCTGTGAAACATTAATTGACATAATGGGCCCCTTTCGGATGCAAGAGGGAGTCATATGTCACTGAGTACCATAACAGAGGGAAGACTGCCTGTTCGTGTTCCGCCTGAAATATTCCAACTCTGCCCAGGACGCAAGAGGCTTCCAGGGCAGCTGCAACTGGGGGCTCTTTGCCCGGGACCACTCAGAGGGGAGTCGGGGGGCATGTGGCAGATGACCCTCACTCTTGGGAGTGAGGAGGTCACTCCCTGAGTCCAGCAATGTCCTCAAGCCCTGGACCGGCCTGTCCTGAGTTGTCCCCAAATTGACACACGTTTCCCCCTTTTGTTCCTCTCCAAGCAACCTTCCCCCAAAATCCAAGATTGCCCTTTTTCCAGGCCTGCCATGCGACCCCTCTGCTTCATGAAGCCCCTCGCTGGGGCCTCTCCTGTCCTACCGGTAGGCATTCTATTTGCCAGGAACAGCCCCCAGCAAGTCTGTGACACTTTGGCAGGAGGCTCGGGATTCAATAAGATGGTATCAGTCAGGTTCGGGGTATCTGGCCTCCAAATTTATCGTATTTGTTAAGCAATTTCTGTGTGGCAGGCACTGTACCAACAGCTGGGGTGGATGCAAGCAAATCGGGTTGGACACTGTCCCCGTCCCATGTGGAGCTCACATTCTCAATCCCCATTTTACAGATGAGGTAACTGAGGCACGAAGAAGTGAAGTGACTTCCCCAAGGGCACACAGCAGACAAGTCGTGGATCTGGGATTAGAACTCATGACCTTCAAACTCCCAGGTCTGTTTTCTAGTGCCCTATCCACTATGCAATGCTGCTTCTCAAATGACGGCAGGGCTGCCCTCCCCGAGGTCCGACAGAGGCATCAATCCAGGCAGCTTCTGGTCACCACGGAGGGGGCTGATCTTCCTATCAAATGGGAAAGAAGGAAATCTGTGATCTAGTGGGGAGGCGGGGAGGGCCATGTTGTAGAGGAGAGAGCACGGGCTTGGTTATGGTTCTAATCCTGACCACCACTTGTCTGCTGTGCGACCTTGGGGAAGTCACTTCATTTCTCTGGGCCTCAGTTACCTCATATGTAAAATGGGGATTGAGACCATGAGCCCCACGTCGGACAGGGACTATGTCCAAACCGACTGGCTTGTTTCCATCATTCATTCATTCATTCAATCGTATTTATTGAGCGCTTACTGTGTGCAGGGCACTGTACTAAGTGCTTGGGGAGCAACATATAGAGACGGTCCCTACCCAACAATGGGCTCACAGTCTAGAAGGGGGAGACAGACAACAAGACAAAATATATTAACAAAATAACATAGAATAGTAAATATGTACAAGTAAAATAAATAGAGTAATAAAGCTGTACAAACATATATACAGGTGCTGTGGGGAGGGAAAGGAGGTAGGGTGGGGGGGTGAGGAGGGGGCGAGGAAGGATGGGGCTCAGTCTGGGAAGGCCTCCTGGAGAAGGTGAGCTCTCAGTAGGGTCTTAGTACAGTGCCTAGCACATACTTACCAAATACCATTATTATTATTATTATTATTATTATTATTATTATTATTATTATTATTATTATTAAGCCCTAGAGAGAAGGGCTTTCTTGAGGTTAGAGGACTGGGCAGAAGGGCTGTTTGTGAGCTGAAGATATAGCTTCTGCCCCAACCAGGCTCAGTGCCCCCAACACACTTTCCACCCCTCCCCATGCATAGGCTGTTAACAAGTGCCAACTATATGTTGCCAACTTGTACTTCCCAAGCGCTTAGTACAGTGCTCTGCACACAGTAAGCGCTCAATAAATACGACTGAATTGAAAGTGCTGGTATCCCATGATGCAGTTGGAAAGATTTTGTAAGGCCTTGGGGGTGGCCAGGGGAGCAAGAGTCCACAAGATTTTACTGGGTATTCTAGGACACAGGAAGCTTTGGAAGGGGCTTTTGTCATACAAATTCCTGCAGGCTGTGTGAATTTGGCACATACTTTGTGGGGACATAGGCCCGAAGGGGCTGCTGGCACTTTAAAGTGATGGATTTTGCAATTTGACCTGACTGGGAAAGACTAGAAGGAGAGATGTAAGTGAAAAGCATACTAGAGAAGATGGGAGAGGACCACCGAGGCCACGGAGGGGAGAGTCAAGGATGGAAAGGGGATGGTCAGAGATGTTGGATGGTCCATACTGGGTCCCTGGAGGGAGAGTCTGGAATGGGAAGGGGGGAACTGTGACCATTATGGGTCACTGGAGGGAGTGTCAGGGATAGGGAAGAGAGAACTGGGGTATTGGATGGTCCATGCTGAGTCACTAGAGGTAGAGTTGGGGCTGGAGAAGAGAAGGTTAGAGGTGCTGCGTGGTTTCTGTTGAGACAATGGAGGGATAGTAGGGGGAGGAAAGATGAGAATCGGGGATGTTTGATGGTCCATTCTGGGTCCCTGGTTGGATGTTGATGATGATGGTATTTGCTAAGTGCTTACTATGTGCCAAGCACTGTTCTAAGTGCTCAGGTAGATGCAAGGTAATCAGGTTGTCCTACGTGGGGCTCACAATCCTAATCCCCATTTGTATCTCATCTGTAGATGAGGTAACTGAGGCACAGAGAAGTTAGTTGACTTGTCCAAAGTCACACAGCTGACAAGTGACAGAGCCGGAATTAGAACCCACAACCTCTGACTCCCAAGTCCATGCTGCAAGTGTCAGGGATATTGGATGGCCTATGCTAGATCCCTGGATGGAGAATCAGATTGGAGAGGCAAGAATCATAGGTGTTGGATGGATCATATCTGACCATGAAGACAGCTGTGCAGGAAGTTCTTCTAAGTGTCCTGATGCCCCTATTGGACCTAGAGTCCTGGGATGGACAAATCACAGGGTTAACCCAGATGACGAGGATCTGATGTTAAGAATATTTCTATTGTAGCAGAAAGATCACAGTTCTGGGAATCAGAGGACCTTGGTTCTAATCCCAGTTCTGACACTGGCTTGCTGGGTGAACTTGGGTGAGTCACTTAACTACACTGTGTCTCAATTTCCTCAACTGTACAATAGGGATTCAATACCTGTTCACCTTCTCACTTGAAATGCAAGCCCCTTGGGGAACAGGGTCTCTGTCTGGCCAGATTATCTTTTACCTTAACAAGCACCACGATTATTATTCCTATTATTATTATTTGATTGTTATTATTCTTACTGTCATTATTTGGTGGGCATAGCACAGGCTCTAATTCCGGCTCTGCCACTTGTCTGCTGTATGACCTTGAACGAGTCACTTAACTTCTCTGTGCCTCAGTTACCTCATCTGTAAAATGGGGATCGAGACTGTGAGCCCCATGTGGGACAGGGACTGTGTCCAACTTAATTTGCTTGTATCCATCCCAGTGCTTAGTATCGTGCCTGGCACATAGTAAATTCTTAACAAATACCATAATTATCACTATTGTTATTATTAGCCTGATATAGTGCACTGCACACAGTAAGCACTCAATAAATGTGATTGAATGAATTGATTGGCTAAAGTACTAGAATCCGGTTGCAGCCTCAGACATGGAAACTTTCTCATAGGATTCTTCCTGCAGATTGGAAGTTATCCTCCTTCTAATCTGAATGCTTCTGGGCATCTTGACCTTCACCTTGAAGGGACAGGTTGGTGAGACCCCTCCCTGGAGGAGAAGTGACTCCCCTGTATGAATATAATTAATGCCCGGAACTGGCGGTTTCCCAAGGATGCCCTCATGGGAGGAGCACATAGTAATTGTCATTATTATTTTCCTCATCCTTATTATTACCCACAGTAAGAATAATTGCGGTATTTGTTAGGCACCTACTATGAGAGGCAGCATGGTCTAGTGGAAAGAGCACAGACTTAGGAGTCAGAGGACATGGGTTCCACTTATCTGCTGCGTGACCTTAGGCAAGTCACTTCTCTGTGCCTCAGTTGCCTCATCTGTAAAATGAGGATTAAGACTGTGAGCCCCACGTCTGACAACCTGATTACCTTGTATGTACCCCAGTGCTTAGAACAGTGCTTGGCACATAATAAGCACTTGACAAATACCATCATTAATTAATTAATTAATGTGTCAAGCATCATTCTCGTTCTAAGCACTAGGGTAGATACAAGATAATTGCTTTGGACACAATCCTTGTCCAACATGGGGCTCCCAGTCTAAGTAGGAGGGAGAACGGGATTTGAATCTACATTTTGCAGATGAGGAAACTGAGACACAGAGAAGTGAAGTGACTTGCCCAAGGTCACATAGCAGACAAGTGGTGGAGGCGGAATTAAAACCCAGGTCCTCTGATGCCCTGGCCCATGCTCTACCCACTAGGCTGCGCTCAGTAAAGAAGTGTCCCACTCCGGGCAGTGGCCCTAACCTGAGGGTAATTATTTTCCAAGATAAATGTATTCAAAGCTGACCACCAAGGGGAGGGAGGGCCAAGGGAGGCAGGGGTTCACCCTCTAGACTGGAAGCTCCTCGTGGGCAGGGAATGTGGCTACCAATTCTGTTATACTGAACTCTCCAAGCGTTCAGTGCAAGTGCTCTAAGGTCACATCTCCTCCAAGAGGACAAATGTCCAAAGATAATCTCCCCACCCCTAATCCCACAGAATTTCCGTACAGATCTTTAAATTATATGTTATAAATGGATTATTTACTCATATTAACATCTGTCTCCCCCCCAGACTCTAAGCTTAATGTGGTCATGGAACGTGTCTGCTAATTCTCTTGTGCTCTCCCAAGCCCTTCGTACAGTGCTCTGCACATAGTAAGCGCTCAATTAATATGATTGATGGGGTGGCCTAGAGATAGAAGGGATCTACTTATGGCTGGGAAAATCAATCAATCAATCAATCAATCAATCAATCAATCGTATTTATTGAGCGCTTACTATGTGCAGAGCACTGTACTAAGCGCTTGGGAAGTACAAATTGGCAACACATAGAGACAGTCCCTACCCAACAGTGGGCTCACAGTCTAAAAGGGGGAGACAGAGAACAAAACCAAACATACCAACAAAATAAAATAAATAGGATAGAAATGTACAAGTAAAATAAATAAATAAATAAATAGAGTAATAAATATGTACAACCATATATACATATATACAGGTGCTGTGGGGAAGGGAAGGAGGTAAGATGGGGGGATGGAGAGGGGGATGAGGGGGGAAAATGAGAAGTCGAAACCCGGATGATTTCTGATGGGTCGGCGTTGCCTATTTCTGTTGCCGAATTGTACTTTCCAAGCGCTTAGTAAAGTACAGTGCCCTGCACACAGTAAGCACTCAATAAATACGATCGAATGAATGAATTAATGATGTTTATGTTTCTATAATTCTATTTATTCTGATTATATTGATGCCTGTCTACTTGTTTTGTTCTGTTGTCTGTCTCCCCCTTCTAGACTGTGAGCCCACTGTTGGGAAGGGATTGTCTCTGTTGCCGAATTGTACTTTCCAAGCACTTAGTACAGTGCCCTGCACACAGTAAGTGCTCCGTAAATGCGATTGAATGAATGAATGAATGTCCCACGATCCCCGGGGACAGTATAGGTTTGGCTCTTAGGGGCTGTTAGGGATGACCGACACCAGACAACCGGGCCTGTGCCTTTCGGTAATTTTTGCATTGTGTGATGACACCCCCACCCCCAGGGCCGCTGCAACGACGTCCAGCATCTGGTAGTGTTTAAGGTTGTTCATGCACGGGGAGGGGATTGTGTTTGATGGGGGGCCGGGATCGCTTTCCAAACCTAATCCTAACAGACCGGCCGTGGAAACGGAGCCCTCAGCCTTAAGTGGTCATTATCCGGGAAAGGGAGGGCCGGGTAGGATGTACCGTGAGCACCGTCATTATGGGATAGGAGGGGAGCCGCTGTCTGCATTGTATCTGCTAAATTGGAAGGGGCAAACCGGATCACCTTCGAGACACTACACACTGGTGGGTGGGACCGGGATAAGGACGGCCTTTTTGTTGACCGGCCCAAGTCTGGATGAGTCTCGGGGGCTGCGCTGCCTCCTTTAGCCCACCCTTGGGGTGCGGAACAGCCGATGCTGCGGGGGCAATACGCTTTTCAAAAGGGCATCTTTCTAAAGGCCGAGATGGCTGGCCACCAGGAACCGTATATAATAATAATAAATGTGGTATTTGTTAAGTGCTTACTATGTGCTGGGCGCTGTACTAAGCGATGGGATGGATACAAGCAAATCAGGTTGGATGCAGTCCCTGTCCCACGTGGGGCTCACAGTCTCAACCCCCATTTTACAAATGAGGTAAATGAGGCCCAGAGGAGTGAAGTGACTTGCCCAAGACCACACAGCAGACAAGTGGCAGAGCTGGGACTAGAATCCATGTCCTTCCAACTCCCAGGTCCGTACTCTATTCACTGTGCCATGCTGCTTCTCTCAAGTGATGGAGTCTCCTGTCACTGACACATTTCCTCTTCTCCCACTTGCTCTGGCATTGCCCTTGCACTTGGATTTGCAACCTTTATTCACCCCTTCCTCAGCCCCAGAGCACTTCTATACATATCCATAAATTATTTATTAATATTATTGTCTGTCTCCCCCTCTGGACTGTAAGCTCACTGGGGGCAGAGAATGAGCCTACCAACTCTGTTATACTGTACTATCTCAAGTGCTTCCTCCCCCTCCCCAGCCCTCCCGCCTTACCTCCTTCTCCTCCCCACAGCACCTGTATATATGTCTATATGTTTGTACATATTTATTACTCTATTTATTTATTTTATTTGTGCATATTTATTCTATTTATTTTATTTTGTTAGTACGTTTTGTTTTGTTCTCTGTCTCCCCCATCTAAACTGTGAGCCCACTGTTGGGTAGGGACCATCTCTATATGTTGCCAACTTGTACTTCCCAAGCACTTAGTATGGTGCTCTGCACACAGTAAGTGCTCAATAAATATGATTGAATGAATGAATGAAGTGCTTAGCACAGTACTGTGCCCACAGTAAGTGCTCAAGAAATATTATTGATTGATTGATTGATTGATTGATTGAGAGTTTACACTAAGCATGGGATTGTACTGAGCCCTGGGGAGAGAACAGCAGAAGCAAAACACACACTCCCTGCCCACATGGAATTTCTCATCTAATGGAGGTGCATAAACAACAGATGAGCATTGGTCACATCACAAAGACTTCAATACTAAGAACCTGAAGCAGTGTTGCCTAATGGATAGAGCCCAGGCCTGGAATTCAGAAGGTCATAGTTTCTAATCCCCGCTCCACCGCTTGTCTGCTGTGTGACCTTGGACAAGTCACTTCACTTCTCTGTGTCTCCGTTCCCTCATCTGTAAAGTGGGGATTAAGACTGTGAGCTCTATGTGGGACAGGGACTGTGTCCAACCTGATTAGCTTGCATCTAGTCCAGCTGTTAATACAGTGCCTTAACAAATAGAATAGAAAAACAAAAACCTGCACAGACAAGCTGCTTGGGATGTTAGCGGGTGGCACAGTGGTATTCGCACAGTCACTGTCCTTCAGGGCTGGATCCAGGAAGGACAATGAAAGCAACAAGTGAATGTACAGACCAGGGGGAAGTAGACACCAAACTTTTACTTGCCATTAATGGCCAAAGTGATGCTTGAGATCCTCAGACCAGCAGGCTATGGCCAGGGGAGCCACCTTGGAGCTGACTCCCAAAGAACATTTGTGTGAGTGTATGTGGTTATGTGTGTGTGCATGTGTACATTTGTGCACACGTGTGCTTGTACATAAATAGGGGTGTGGGCACACATAAGTGAGTGTGTATTTGTGCACACATGAGTGTGTGCATGTGCACACGAGTAGGTGTTAGGGCACACAAGAGTGTGTGTGTGTGTGTGTGTGTGTGTGTGTGTGATGAAATGGCAGACAGACTGAAAGGACAGGATTCTCCAGTCTGGAGAGGCACAGGCTGAGTAGGGACAAGATTTAAGTTTCCGGAATCAAGAATGGACAGGGTTCCTTGTACCCACCCCAGTGCTTAGTACAGTGTCTGTATGCAGTAAGGGCTTAATAAATACCAAAATTATTATTATTATTATTATTATTATTATTATTGTTATTATTATTACTGTTATTATTATGTACAATTCCTTTTCTCCAAATTCCACCCCAGAGGTTCAGAGGAGCTCCCTTTGAAGCAACTGGGTGGCAGCCTCAAACAACCAGAGAAAACACCGCTTCACCTAACAGCGGAAGGAGTGGTGTCAGTGCAGGTGATGGACGCAAGGAACTCATTCTGACAGGCGGATGAGCACCTGAAAGAACCAGCAGGTACAGGGGACTTGGGACAGATCCACAAACCAGTGATCCTTCCCGAGTCACTGGAGGGACAGTCGAGGGGGTGGAGAAGGGAGAGTTAAGGGTGTTGGTGAGTCCATCCCTGCCCATGAGGGTGGGTGACCAGAAGGATCTCCCACTCCCTTCTGCATCACGCTGACTTGATCCCTTTGCTCTTCCCCCCACCCTGTTTCCAGCCCCATGGCACTTATGTACATATCTGTAACTTTATTTGTATTGACATCTGTCTCCCCAACTCTAGACTCTGAGCTCATTGTGGGCAGGGATTGTCACTCTTTTTTTTTTGTAGTTTCCCAAGCGCTTAGTACAGTGCTCTGCATACAATAAGTGCTTAATAAATGCAACTGAATGACTGAATGAATGAATGACTTGAGGACCACCAGTCCACGGTTCCTCCACACTTCCTGGTTGCTGCTATCAGAGGTAGAACCCTGGATGGGGTGGAATCTGGGTTGTTTTTGGATGTGGTTTGATGTTCCACGTAGTGTGTGTGAGTTTGTGTGTGTGTGTGTGTGTGTGTGTGGTGTGTGTGTGTGTGTGAGAGAGAGAGAGAGGTATGTATGTGCATGCTGGCTCACACCCCATGGGGCCGAGAGAGAGCCTGAGGGCTAGGGCGAGGAGCATGTGGGAGAGAGATTGGACCAGTTGGGCCGTGGACTGGAATAATCCCTCTTGGTGCCTAGCATCATGACGGATGTTTGCATAACCAGGCCCAGAAGAATAGCACTGTTTCAGCGGCAGCTTTATTAAGACATGAAAACATTATCTAGGAAAATCCTTAATAGACCAAGACATCCAATAAGCCAGAGGAAGCAGCCTGGATGATGTTATATTGTTATTAAGTTGTACCGGGGCCCATTTTGCAGCACGGCCGCAGTTTATCTCATAAATATCGAGTGCCAGGTAGAAAATGGGAAGAAAATAACAACATAAAAAATTTATCTTTGGGAGGGAAAAAAAAATTATGGGGAGAAGGTGCTTGGGTCTTGAGCCGCCATAGACAATACTCTTCTGTGAGAGGCCGGAGTCGGGGCTGGGGCCGGGGCTGGGGGCGAGGCTGGGGGAGGGAGGGAGGGAAGGAGATCGCCTCTGTTTGTTTGTTTTAAAGGGAATTCTGGTTGTGGGCTAGGTCAGCGGGTGACCACCGAGAGAAAATGAATCCCTCAGGCTATAATAATTGTAACTGTCAGGGAAAAAAAGTCAAGGTCTGCCTTAGCACTGGTCTGCTCTGAATCCTGGCCATAGAAATACACACACACACACACACACACACACACACACACACACACACACACGTGTATTATACATATACATACATATACATGTAGTATATGTATCTATGCATATATATTTATATCTGAATCTATACAGAAACTGTAGCCCCTGCACAGTGAAGATTAACCCCTGCCAATTTGGGCTGGTACGTCTCGAAGGCCCCATCTGCCCAGGGGTTGCTTGGGTATACTCATCTCCAGGTAGGGGTGACTGCACAGACATCCAGTTGGTATCCAGACATAGTTCTTCAACAATATTCCCCAAAAAGAGGCAAGATGTTAGGTGTAAGCATTGAGGGAAATGAAAGGGTGGGGAGGGAGGCGGGAGAAGAGATCAGCAGGATGAGGGCTTTAAAAACCCAGGGATATTTCTCAGACACAGAAGGTCAGGGAGGGTAGGGACTTTTCCACACACAAACACACACACATGCACACACACGCTGCCCCCCCTCCCCTCCACCCCATCCCTTTTTATTTATCCAGGGAGGTAGAGTGGTCTAAAGAGAAGACCACTGGTCTGCGAGTTAGGAGACTCAAGTTGTGACTCAGTTCAGCACTGGTCTGCTATGTGATCTTGGGCAAATCATTTTAACCTCCCTGGGTCTCTGTTTCCCTACGTGGAAAATGGGGTTAATAGCCTCTGCAGCTTCTTATCTCACAAGGATGTTGTGAGGACAAAATGAGATCATTGAGGTGAAAGTCCTTTGGGAAATAAAAGAGCACAACATCTTCAAGGTGGGATTCTCCTGGTCCCTCCAAGAATCACAGTGGTTGTCTCCAAGGACCCTGGCATTTAACGGCTTATTTTGCTCCAACAGGAGAGGGAGAAGACCGTAGGTCTCTGAAACATTTAACTTGTGAGTTCAATTTTCTTAGTTAGCTTCAATGTAATTACATTCACGTACCATTAACTAGTAACTTTCCGAGAGAAACGGAAGATAATTAATTTTCCACTGCATTCGCCCCTACGAATATTCATCTCGATACCTGGGACATCTGATTAAAATTGGAAATTAGATTCATGAAGGCTGTTTAATGCACTGCCTGCTTTCCAGGCATCCCAAGTCCCTTCGCTTCGAAGTGGATACAACTGGTTTGGAAAAAGATATGCTCTATGGTCTTGCTAGATTGAACAGCCTTCTGGCTTTCAACTGCTCTGACCGCTGTCCTTTGTGTTTCATATTTTTATTCTGGAGCAAGTCGGGGTTCAGACACCCCTCCATCCCTTGGAACACATTCCAAGTTCAGGTGAATTTGGGATGCTTCCCCCTAATGGCACCCCGGATAGAAGCTGACTGTGGGGAGGGAACTGTCTACCATCTCTGTTGTATTGTATTCTCCCAAGTGCTAAGTACCATACTCTGAACACAGTAAGTGCTTTCAATACACACAATTGATGATGATGATGATGATGATGATGGTTGTCATCACCCTACTTTTGTCCCCAACATAATGCATGTGGCATCATGGCTGTTGCTTTGTGTGGCGTTCTAGAGAGCTGTCACTAGTCACCCTATTTCCTGGCCTTGGCTACATAGGACTAGAGGTATTTGCGAAGACGATTTATCTGAGAAGATGGACTTTACTCATTTATTTTCAAAATGATATTTTTAAGTGTCTATTACGTGCCAGACACAGCACTAAACACTGGGGTAGATACAAGATACAAGACACAAGGTACAAGATACAAGTCCCTGTCCCAGATGGAATTCCCAGACTAAATGGGAGGGAGGAGGATTTAATAACCATTTTACTGATGAGGTAACTGAGAAACAAAGAAGTTAAATGACTTGCCCAAGGTCACCCGGCAGACAAGTGGCAGAGCTGAGATTAGAACTCAGGTCTTCTAATCCTCAGGCTCATACTGTATTTGCTAGGCCTCATTGCTACTCAGTTTTCATTAGAGAAATCTGGTTTTGGTCCAGAAGTGTGATGGCTGAGTCCTTTACTGAGAAGTTTCACAGATTGCGCCATGAAGCCATGCACCAACACCAGTCCTGCCTCTGAGTGCCCCCAAAGACACTGGTGTCAGCTGTCTTTCAGACAGAATGCCACGTGTCCCTAAGTTTGCTATCACCCTGGGGGGCCTCTAAGACAGTCTTCAGATCTTAGACCAGCCACCACCCCTACTCCCTTCTGAAGACAGCAACTGTCAATCAGCTAGGTTCTCAGGATAATAACAATAATGGTGTTTGTTAACCACTTACTATGTGCCAAGCAATGTATTCAGCCCTGGGGTAGATACAAGATAATCAGGTTCCAAATGGGGCCGACAATCTAAGTAGGAAGGGGAACTGGTATTGAATTCCCAGTTTTGCAGATGAGGGAAATGAGGCACAGAGAAGTTAAGCTATTTGTCAAAGTGAAGAAGTCGGGATTAGAATCCAGGGCCTCTTGATTCCCAGGCCCATGTTTTTTCTCTAGACTGTAAACTCATTGTGGGCGGGTAATGTGTCTGCTCATTCTGTTATATTGTACTTTCCAAGTCAGTGCTGTGCACATAGTAAGTGCTTTATAAACACAGTTGATCAATTGATTGATTAGATCATGCTGCTTCTCCTGGCCAATCACAAAGTTCACTTAATAACTTCCTCTCATAGCAAAAATGCACTGTTTACACAATTCCAAACTTGCCTTTTCCAATGAGAAGTCACTACCTCTTCTAAAAGCCTCCCCTGGTCATATTAACTTTTCAACTACCCTCTGTACTTGTGTGTATATCGATATACTTGGCTCAGTGGAAAGAGCCCGGGCTTTGGAGTCAGGGGTCATGGGTTTGAATCACGACTCTGCCAATTGTCAGCTGTGTGACTTTAGGCAATTCACTGGAAGCAGCGTGGCTCAGTGGAAAGAGCACGGGCTTTGGAGTCAGAGGTCAGGGGTTCAAATCCCGGTTCCGCCAATTGTTAGCTGTGTGACTTTTGGGCAAGTCACTTAACTTCTCTGGGCCTCAGTTACCTCATCTGTAAAATGGGGATTAAGATTGTGAGTCCCCTGTGGGACAACCTGATTACCTTGCATCCCCCCAGCGCTTAGAACAATGCTTTGCACATAGTAAGCGCTTAATAAATACCATCATTATTATTATTATACATATTAGACAGATAGATAGATAGAAAGACAGACAGACAGACATATAGGTAGATAGACAGACAGACAGACAGACAGACAGACAGATAGGTAGATAGATATTGGGGGAAAGGAGGAAAGACATGTTTTTGTTGTGACCAGTTGTAGCTATGATTTTCTTCCTGTTCCCACCGTATGAAAACAGTTTGTGTCTCCTTATTTTCTCTGTTAGTTCTCAAGCTCCACGAGGTGAGTCCCATGCCTTTTACTCATTATAATATGTACCCAAACATCCTGCACAGCACTCAAGACTCAATAAGTGCCTAGTTCAGTACTTTGAAGGACAACAGACACCCAACGCAGAGCTCTGCACACAGTAGATGTTCAAACTCTATTAATGAATGAAGGGCTGAAAGAACCTCTACTATGCTGAATTTTAAAAACAAGAATTACCCACAAATTATCCGGTCAGCCCGTTGTTGGGTAGGGGCCGTCTCTATATGTTGCTGACTTGTACTTCCCAAGTGCTTAGTACAGTGCTCTGCACACAGTAAGCACTCAATAAATATGACTGAATGAATGAATGAATATAGTTAGAACCTTTTTGACAAGGGTAGGGTCCAAAAATCAAGTCTTTCTTCCCATCTCCCTCTCTGTCTTCCTCTCTCTCCTGCCTCTCCACCTCTTTCTGTCTCTCTCCGTCTCTCCCCCTTTCTCTGTCTCTATGTCTCGGTGTCCTCTGTGTATCTCTCTGTGTTTGCCTCTCTTCCCCTCTGTCTGTCTCCCTTTCTCTCTTCCTGTCTCTGTCTCACTGTCCTTCCCCATCTCTGTCTCTCTCTTCCTCTCTGTGTCTGTCTCTTTCTCCCTCTCCCACTCTCTCCATCTGACTTTCTCTTTCTATATATGTCTATGGAGATAGCGGACCAGGGCCAGGCCAGAAATATCAGCTACGGACGATTCCGACCCACAGGGTTCTCTGACATTATTCTTAGTGCATTTCTTTCCCCACCAGAAAAAAACAGAAAAACCCACCCCCCTAAGCCTGGGCTTTGGGCTACCCCTGCTGGCTTAGCAGCAGCAGTGTCAGTAGTGGTCACAGAGAGCTCCGGGCCCCTCTGGCATCATTAGAATATGGTGTGGCGGGACAAGGTGCCACGTAAATGGAACACGTTGTTAATAAAAGAAAAGCAGCCGCGTTTATTACAGCTGTCGGGAAAACGCAAGGAGTGACAAAATGAAAATAGACAAAATCAGTCGGGGCAAAAATGATTTCCAAGCCTCGAAAAAGAGGGGACATGTGTACAGCAACGTGAATAAAATGACATTGTCTTCTCAGAAACTCATGTTCAATCTGTTCGTTAAATGTGTAATGTGTGTTAGTGACAATATGGATATCATTTGGCTGTAATTACCATGTGGACTGAAGAGAGGCTGCCATGGAAGTGACTAGAATACTATCCAGATGAATAGCACCTTGGGTTTGGATAGCACATTTTCTCTTGATGACATTAAATCCCCTTTCTTATGAAAGGCCTGTTTTGGTTCACGAGTGGGACAGGGACTGCTCCTTAGTTGTTGTCTCACATTGATTCCAAGCACTGAATTCAGGGCTCAGCATATGGTCAGCGATATGTACATCTCTAACTGTATGTACAACTTTCCAACCCTGCCCCATTGCTGATACTTAAAGAAGGAAGGAAAGACCCTTAGGATGGGTTTTCCCAGAAGAGAGCTTCTCCCTGTTTCTGAGCCTGCCTCTTCGTGTCCTGATCTCCTGATCACTGCCCCCCAGGTTGGTCTGTCAACGGGCAGTGGTCTCCCAGATGTCTACTGCTCTGCTGCATTGTTTGAGACCATGCTTTACTGTGCCTTTAAATAACAATGCCAATAACTAAATCCGCTGACCCTTTCCTCAGTCATTCATTCATTCAATTGTATTTATTGAGAGCTTACTGTGTGCAGAGCACTGTACTAAGTGCTTGGGTAGTACAAGTCAGCAACGTATCGAGACGGTCCTTACCCAACAATGGGCTCACAATCTAGAAACTCACAGTCTCAGTCCCAACCCCACCAAGGAATGCCACTTGGTGGGGCATTTTGAGCAGCTTAAATTTTCCTCATTTTCTTCTGTGGACTAAATCCCACATGTATGTCTGGCTGGAAGTCTCTGACAAGAGGGAAGCATAATCTCTCTTTGGAAAGTGCTTTTTCTTGATGAAAAATCTAGCCTGGTCAGCACAAGGTGAAAGCATCTCTTGTTTGAATCAATCAATCGTATTTATTGAGCGCTTACTGTGTGCAGAGCACTGTACTAAGCACTTGGGAAGTACAAGTTGGCAACATATAGAGATGGTCCCTACCCAACAGTGGGCTCACAGTCTAGAAGGGGGAGACAGAGAACAAAACAAAGCACATTAACAAAATAAAATAAATAGAATAGATATGCACAAGTAAAATAAATAAATAAATAGAGTAATAAATATGTACAAACGTATATACATATATACAGATGCTGTGGGGAAGGGAAGGAGGTAAGGGGGGGGGTGGAGAGGGGGAAGAGGGGGAGATTGATACAATTGATTGATCGATTGATTGAATAAATTCTGCCCACTCCCATGTCCAGTGACAGTATAAGTCCTCCAGGTGCTCTAGAAGCAGCATGACCTAGTGGATAGAGCACGGGCCTGAGGATCGGAAGGGACCTGGGTTCTAATTCTGGCTCTGCTACATCTTGCTGTGTGAACTTGGGCATGTCACTTAACTTCCCCCTTCTAGACTGTGAGCCCACTGTTGGGTAGAGAACATCTCTATATGTTGCTAACTTGTACTTTCCAAGCGCATAGTACAGTGCTCTGCACATAGTAAACGCTCAATAAATACGATTGAATGAATGAATGAATAAATGAATGAACTTCTTTGTGCCTTGGTTACCTCATTTGTAAAATGGGAGTTAAGACTGTGAGCCCCACGTGGGACAAGGACTGTGTACAATCTGATTATCGTGTATTTACACTAGTGTCTGTTACAGTGCCTGGTATTTAGTAAGTGCTTAACCAATTTCATTTTAAAAAAAGGTGCATTTTCATCCCTACCTGGCATCCAGTTAGTTCATTGGGAGTTTTTCATTAGAGCTGTGAAGATTGGAGATCCTGGTTAATAATAATACTAATAATGATGGCATTTATTAAGTGCTTACTATGTGCAATACACTGTTCTAAGCACAGGGGAGGTTACAAGATGATCAGGTTGTCCCATGGGGGGCTCAAAGTCTTCATCCCCTTTTTACAGATGAGGTAACTGAGGGCCAGAGAAGTTAAGTGATTTGCCCAAAGTCACACGGCTGACAATTGGCAGAGCTGGGATTTGAACCCATGACCTCTGACTCTAAAGCCCCTGCTCTTTCCACTGAGCCACACTGTGGTTGAGAGCTTGACCCTAGTATTGGACCTCCTGATTGATTCAGGAGTCTGCTTGATTGACAGTTACTGCCCAAGGTTGCTGAGGACTCAGCATTGCCCTTCCCTCACCAATCTCTCTTGCCAGTTTGCCTGGCACCCTGCAGGATGGCACCAGGTGAGAACAGCAGACTCAAAGGGTGGTAGAAAGTCCAAATGCCACCTGTCAATCAGGATTCATTGTAGGCCTACTAGATTGTCAGCACCTTGAGGGCAGGGATCATGTCTCCTTTCACTATTGTACTCTCCCAAACAGTAAAGTGCTCAATGTTTAGTAAGCTCACTGGTTGGTTAACCGATTGATTGACTGAAATTAAATGCCAACCACATCTTAAACAGCAGTATCACCAACATGTATGCATGTCCATGAAGTTGAGTGTGTGAGTGTATATGTATGTTATATGTAGGTAGTATTTTCGTTTGTTTGGTCCTTCATTTCAGAAGACAACTCGACAAGTGATGAGACCCATCCCTACATGTGAATGTGGCTGAAAAGATCCATGCAACCCTGACATTCTCTCCCACCTTTTCTGCGTGTTAAACTAGATCCTTGATTTTTGCTCTTTACTGGCCCTTCCTCTGTTTCCTAGCCTGCCTCATGATCTCCCAATCTCCGTGAAGCCTCTGATCGAGAAAGCAACCACTCTCTTGTTCGCCAGCCTCCACAGCAGAAGAAATGGCAGGCCAGAGAGGCTAAGTGGCTCCCCCAAGGTCACACAGCAAACCCACACCTAACAGCTCATAGAAGCCCTCTCCAGCACTCTCTCTCTCTCTCCCCCAAGCCCTGCCCATTTCCAGGGAAGTCTCCAGAGTTGCAGACTTTCCAGGAACCACCACCATCTACCCCTCTGAATGGAGAGACCCCCTGGCCCCCGAACCTTCCTTGGATGGTGTTCAAAGAAGAAGCACCAGTTGCCATTAAGGCAGGGAAGGGCCAGTTGCCAGAGCACCCCCTTCTCTGGTCCAGATAAGGTCCCTGTGAGCAAATGCCCGCCACCTTGAAAGCCCTTAAACCTGCGGCTGGCTGCTATAGATCCCTCTTGGACCAGCGGGGGCCCGGCCGAGCAGGGGGCTATTTTGAGGGGAGGGCAGCAGCTCTCAATGTCACAACCAGGCAGGAAGGGGGGAGGAGGGCACAGACCTTCAGAACTAATGTCAATTTTCTGCATCAAATATTTTGATAATTAAACAAAGCTGATCAAGAGAGGAAAACAGCACGCTTCCAGAACTCAGGAAGCAGAGGTCCATTAAATAGAAGAGCTAGAAAGTGCCAGCGGCGGCAGGCTCAGATTAATGACACTCCAGTAATAGATTTTCCCAGGCACAGTCACCGAGGAGACAACCACCGTGTGGCCCAGGCAGGGATGAAGCTGTTAAAGGAACAGTAACATTAAATCACCTGGTACGAAGGGGCTGGGGTTGGAGGGGACGGCGGAGGAGGAGGAGTGGCTCTGGGTGAGGGGAGAGGGACCTGGGGGGACCCAGAATGAGGAGGGGAGCCAGATGCTCCTTCTGGTCCTCCAGAAGTGGCAAACATCACTGTACGTGGGGCGACAACGGTATTCCCCCCTTCAGTTAATTTCTTTTGGGTATCCTGAGTGGGGGCGACTGGGGAGAGAACAGTCACAGACCAAGATTCCGACCGACCTCTTGCCACAGAGGCGAGTGTTTTCATGACCATTTGCAATGGGCTGGAGGAGAGGCTAGCGTTCATTCATTCATTCATTCAGTTGTATTTATTGAGCATTTTCTGTGTGCTGAGCACTACACTAAGCATTTGGGAGACAGTATGATATAACCATAAGCAGACACAGTCCCCTCCCACACTTGGCCCGATCAATCCATCAATAAGTCTCTTTTCCCGCCCATGGTCCAGTATGGGTTTAGGAGGAGAGGGTCCCCAGCTTTTGTCAGCTGGTTCAGTGGGAGCTGTGGGGACTCCCCTCAAAACACTACTCCCCTTTCCTCCCCCTCCTCCAAGGGTGCAACCCCCCAATTCACCTAATGCAATCATCGGAGCGGCAGGGGCTTGGCCGAGGGGGCTGGGGCCGATTAGGGTCCGTCTGAGCCCGACGCTTCGGCACAGCTGGGGAGGATGGAAACCAGATGATGGAGCCGGGCATCGGAAACAACTTTCGAGCCGTCCTCGAGTCCCGATAGGATCACCTCGTAGGGATGGGTTAAATTTAGGGCCTTATCCGGGGGCTGGGCGGCTAATCGGATCCAGGCCTCGGCTGGCTTGGGGAACGCGCTCTGCGCTCCGGGATAGATCAGGGAAGGGTGCAATGGGGGAGAGCAGGCTGGGGGCTGAGGCACAGACGACGCACCAGAGGGAAGTGAAAGGGGAAGTGGAGTTCCAGGCTGTCCCTAAAAGGGATCGCCGCCTGTCTTCTGGCCCCACGGCAAAGGATGCAGCACTCTCTCCTGGGAGAAATCCCCCAGAGATGGTTCATCCCATGGCAGACAGACAGACGGGTGGTCAGTCGTATTTATTGGGTGCTTACTATTTGCAGAACACTGTGCTAAGCCCTTGGGAGAGTAAAATATAACAATACAACAGACGTGTTCCCTGCCCTCAATGAGCTTATAATCTAGAGGGGGAGACTGAGGCTAAAATGGATAAATAAATTACAGATATGTCCATAAGTGCTGAGGGGTTGGGTGGGCGAATGAATAAAAGGAGCAAGTCAGGGTGATGCAGAAGGGAGAGGGAGAAGAGGAAAGGGTGGCTTTGTCAGGGAAGTCCTCTTGGAAGAGATGTAGATCCAATAAGACTTTGAAGAGGGGAGAGTAATTGTCCTTTTGATAGTAACTGCCTGTCGGTTAGCCGGGGAAATCCTACAGAGCTAGGCCTTCCAGTGGCAGCCAGCCAGCCAATGGACAGGTTTGAGAGAATAATAATAATAATAATAATGATATTGTAGTATTTGTTAAGTGCTTGCTACGTGTTGGGAGCTGTACTAAGCACTGTGGTGCTTAAAGGCAAATTGGGTTAGACTCAGTACCTGTCCTGCACTGGGCTCACATTCTTAATCCCCATTTTATGGATGAGGGAACTGAGGCACAGAGAAGTGAAGCAATTTCCCGAGGCCACACAGCAGACAAGCGGTGGTGTCCCTATTAGAACTCATGACCTTCTGACTTTCAGGCCCATGCTCTGTCCACTAAGCCATGATGCTTCTCAACATACATTGATGGCAGTCCCTGCCAGCAAGAGGCTGCCCATCTGACAGGGGAGACAGGACAGGCTCACACATACACACACTGTATTGGTCATCAGGAGAGACATCAAAGGAGGAAGGTGCACCATTCCTGCCTTTGAGAGGCTGAAGTCTGACAGGTCCATTTTCCCTCTCCTGCTCCACCTTTAGCAGAAGAGATTTCTGAGCCAAACTGGTCCTTAAAGGCAGGGGGGAGAATGTGGGTTTGGGAAGTAACATGGTCTAATGGAAAGCACCTAAGTAGAGAGTTAGGAGTCCTGGGTTCTTGTCTCAGATGCCTCAACAGACACAGCAGATACCTCTGGCAAGTTATTTCACCTCTTTGAAGCTCAGTTACCCCACTTGTAAAACTGGGATTAAATACTAGTTCTCTCTCCCCTTTGGACTGTTATCTCTGGTGGATCAGGGACTGCATCTGACCTGATTATGCTCTATTTTCCCCGGCATTTTGCACAGGACGTGGCACGTAGGAAGCGCTAACCAATACCACAAGCATTACCACAAGTGGAGAAAATAATCTCAACGTCTCCCAACCTCAGAGAACAGTTGTGAGCTCTCTGGATGATTGACTGACAGAGACCCATCCCTGGAGGGGGAGATTTCCAGCCCCAGTTGGGCCGGGGCATGAGTGTGGCAGCAGTGCCATCGTTTTAGCCTCCCCATTTGAATTCTGTCTGACTGGAGCTTGCCAAGTTTACTAGGGCTGAGCCCATGGCCTCTCAGCCCCTGAGGGAAGGAGAGGTCTGGCTGCTGCTGGACACTGGTTTGGACAGGTCCCAGGCTCAGTCAGTCAGTCAATAGTATTTATTGAGTTCTTACTGTGTGCAGAGCTCTGTCCTAAGTACTTGGGAGAGTACCATATAGCAGACACATTCCCTGCCCACAGTGAACTTACAATCTAGAGGGGGAGACAGACATTAGTATAAATAAATAAATTACAGTTATGGACCTAAGCGCTGTGGGGCTGGAAGGTTGGGTTGAATAACGGGAGCAAGTCAGGACAACTCAGAAAGGAGAGGGAGAAGAGGAAAGGAGGACTAAGTGAGGGAAGGCCTCTTGGAGGAGAGGTGCCTTCAGGCTCTGAAGTGGGGAGAGTCATTGTCTGTCAGATAAGAGGGTCATGGCCTCTTTCCTCCAGGGTCCCCTGGGTAAGGCAAGGGACCTGCAGCCTCCATCTCCCCTCAACCTCTACTCCTGTCCGACTTATTCACTACAGGGTTTCTGTGATAGGACTTGCTGGTTTGGAAAGCAAGGCTCCCCTCTTCCCCAGACTGACTAAGACATTCCCTACTCTCTTCCACCCAGTAAGATGTAGTTCTGTGGTGAGATTCCCAGGAACACCTGCCCTGAGCCCGCAAGGCACTCACAGATGAGGAGGAGGAAGAGGAGGTGGAGAAATAGGAGAAAGAGAGGAAGAGAAAAAGGAGGAAGAAAAGAAGGAGGAGGAGAAATAGGAGGAGGAGGAGGAGGAGGCAGAGAAGAAGAAGGAGAAGAAGAAGGAAGGGGACTGAGGGGGGCAGATGTGGAGTTCATCCCCAGGACTGACAGACACAAATACACACACAAACACAATCACTCACACACACAAATATCCACTTTCTAGGAAAGCAGCATGGTCTATTGGAAAGAGAACAGGCCCGGAAGTCAGAGAACCTGGGTTCAAATCCCAGCTCCACTACTTGACTGCTGTGTGACTTTGGGCAAATCACTTCACTTCTCCGAACCTTAGTTTCCTCATCTATAAAATGGTGATTAACTCCTCCTCCCCCTTATTTAGACTGTGAGCCCCATGTGGGATAGGGACTGTGGCCAACCTGATAGTCTTTCATTTACCTCAGTGCTTAGTTACAGTGCTTGGCACAAAGTAAGTGCTTAACAATTAAAAAAGCACCCACAAGGGCCGCTCCACTAGTTGACAGTAATAATTGTATTTGTAAAGCACTTACTTGGCATTATCCTCGACTCATCTCTCTCATTCAACCCACATATTCAATCTGTCAGCAGACCCTGTCAGTCCAACCTTTATAACCACTAAAATCTTCCCTTTCCTCTCCATCCAACCTGCTACCACATTAATCCAAGCACTTAGCCTATCCTGCCTCGATTACTACATCAGCCTCCCTGACCTCCCTGCCTTCTGTTTCTCCCCACTCCATTTCATACTTCACTCTGCTACAAGGACCATTTTTCCACAAAACTGTTCAGTCCATGTTTCCCCACTCTTCAAATACTTCCAACGGTTGCCCACCATCTGCATTAAACAGAAACTCCTTATCAGCAGCTTTAAAGCACTCAAACAACTTGCTCCCTCCTACCTTACCTTGCTGCTTCCCTGCTACAACGCAGCCCATACATTTTACTCATCTAATGCCGACCTACTCACTGTACCTCAATCTCAACTACCTCACTGCTGACCTCTCGCTCACATCCTGCCTCTGGCCTGGGCCTTCCCTCTTCTTAACCGACAGACAATCACTCTCCCCACCTTCAAAACCTTATTAAAAGTACATCTTTTCTAAAAGGACTTCCCTGAGTCCTTTTCTCTCCCCTCACTCCTTTCTGTATCAACCTCACACTTGGATTTTCACCCTTCATCCCCCCTTCAACCTAAAGGCACTTATTTATACTCATTTCTGTCTTTCCCGCTAGTCAGTAATCTCGCTGTGGGCAGGGAATATGTCTATCAAATCTGTTACATTGTACTTAGCATGTACATAGCATCCCAACTGCTTAGTATTCTGATGGTATTGACACCTGTCTACTTGTTTTGTCTTGTTGTCTGTCTCCCCCTTCTAGACTGTGAGCCCGTTGTTGGGTAGGGACCGTCTATATGTTGCCAAATTGTACTTCCCAAGAGCTTAGTACAGTGCTCTGCACACAGTAGGCACTCAATAAATATGATTGAAGGAATGGTGTTCTGCACACAGTAAGTGCTCAATAAAAGCAATCGATAGATTGACTTACCATGTGCCAAGCACTTCAGCAGATGTAATAATAATAATAATGATGATGGCATTTATTAAGTGCTTACTATGTGCAAAGCACTGTTCTAGGCACTGGGGAGGTTACAAGGTGATCAGGTTGTCCCACGGGGGGCTCACTATCCTAATCCCCATTTTACAGATGAGGTAAGTGAGGCACAGAGAAGTTAAGTGACTTGCCCAAAGTCACACAGCTGACAATTGGCAGAGCCAGGATTTGAACCCATGAACTCTGACTCCAAAGCCCGGGCTCTTTCCACTGAGCCACACTGCTTCCCTGTACGATGTAAGATAATCATGTAATCATGTAAAATAATCATGTAAGATAATCATGTAAGATAATCATGCCCCACATGTGTTTCCCAATCTAAGTAGGAGGGAAAACAGGTATCGAATCCCCATCTTACAATTGAGGAAACAGAGCCACAGAGAAGTGAAGTGACTTGTCCAAGGTCACACAGTGGGTAAAGGGTAGTGTCAGATTTAGAACTCAGCTCTTTTGACTCTGAAGCCTATTCTCTTTCCACTAGGCCATGCTACCTCTCCAGAAGGTGATAGACTATCGAGAGGAGTGTCCTGTCCTAGCTTCTGCCCCTAGAGACACTGAGAACCCCCCAGGAACCGATTCTGTGACTGACTATTCCAGTGCTTAGAACAATGCTTTACACATATTAAGTGCTTAACAAATGCCATCATTATTACTCATTTTCCCAGTGGCCTGGAGCGGGAAAGAGCTGAAAAGTTCAGAAAAGTCTAAGACCAAGGAATCTGATGGCACCCTGTGCAGCACTCTGTATACAGAAAGTGCCCCCCACACTATTCTGCACCAGGGGATGCCCACTACAATGCCCTGCATCCCGAAGGTACCCAGTTCAATGTCCTGCACAAAGTAGACATCCAGTAAATACTACAGCTGTGGCTGCTACTGCTGATGAGTTGAAGTCTCTCCTCTCAGATTGCCATGCTGCGAGCTAGACAGAAGAGGCTTGTTGCCAACCATTTCCAGGACATACACATGTGTTTAAATTATTTTCCTTTTTGGAAGCAAAAGGTTAATGAAACAAGTAAACATGCGCTCTTAATATTGTTTCAGAGACCATCATTTTTTTGTTTGTTTGTTTCCTCAAGGTTTCTCTGACTGAAATCACTTGATCTCTTCTGGTTTAAATTGCTATGGAACGGAACCTCTCAATAACTGCCTTAGCCCTGCGGTAGCCCTCTGGATAGAATTTATTCTCCATAAAGACATATATTATTTTAATTAGGATAATCTATTCTGTGCATGCTACAGTTTGTAACTCAGGGCACAGGAGCCTGAACAAACCCAGGTAAAAGTTAAGCGGCCATTATTGGGAGAGCTCCTGGTGGGCCTGAGAGGTGGGGGTGAAGCTGGGGAGAAGGGGAAAGGGCTTTTCTGATGTCCAGATATTGGTCGTGGGGGTGTGTGAGTGTGTATACGTGTGTGTGTGTGTGTGTGTGTGTGTGTGTATCTACATGCCTAGGAGGTGTATACGATCTGCGTACGCATGTTTAAATTCCGCCTGTACATATCGGAGAAGCAGTGTGGCCTAGTAAATAGAGGACAAACCTGGGAGTCAGAAGGACCTGGGTTCTAATCCCAGCTCTGCCACTTGCATGCCTGCTGGGTGATCCTGGGCAAGTCACTTCACTTCTCTGGGCCTGTTTCCTCATCTGTATGATTGAGATTGAAACTGGGAGCCCCATGTGGGATAGGGACTGCGTCCAACCTGATTATCTTGTGTCTACCCCAGCGCTTAGTACAGTGCCTGGCCCAGAGTAAGCGCGTAACAAATACCAGAGTTGTTATTATTACTGTACAAGTACAGATCTGTGTGATGTGTTTGTGCGTACATCCCTAGTGTGTTTAAATGTGCGGGTGTTATTAATTATTAGACTGTAGTCCTGCACACACTGATTGAATGTAGAGATCGGAGGGGCGTGTGTGTGTGTGTGTGTGTGTGTGTGTGTGTGTGTGTGAATGTACTCACTCAAGTCTGGGAGGTGCATAGGATATATGTGTGTGTGTGTGTGCGTGTAGATGATATGTTTGTGTGCATGTTTTGCACATTCGTTCATTCAATTGTATTAATTGAGTGCTTACTATGTGCAGAGCACTGTACTAAGCGCTTGGGAAGTACAGGTTGATGGATCTATATCCTTTGGACATTTAATATCCACCCTACTATCAGCCCCACAGCATTTATGTACTGTACATTATTATTTATATTAATGTCTGTCTCTCCCTATAGACCGTAAACTCATTATGGGAAGGAAATATTTTACCAGCTCCGTTGTACTGCACTTTCCCAAGTGCTTAGTACAGTGCTCTGTGCACAATAAGCACTGAAGAAGCACCACCGATTGATTGATTCAAGCATGTTTGCAAATCTGTGTACCTGGGTGGGTGTGTTTTTGTGTGCATCCCTAGTGTGTGTGTGTGTGTGTGTTAATTGTATCCTCTCACACACTGACTGCATGTGGAGAGCGGAGGTGTACACATGTGTACGCGCACGCACATATGCATGCACATGCACGTGTGTGTTTGTTCATTGTCAGTCTGTAACTCACCATAAATGAACTCCCTCTGGCTTCACAGCACTGTGTTTAGATAGTGTGTGACTTGGGCCATAGCATATCATCCACACGGAGAGTAGTAGTAACAGTAGTAGTAGTGGAAGTATTAATAGTAATAGGAAGACTTGTTGTGGAGAGCCTGGAAAAAGTCAGGAAAGATGCTGAAGTAACAGTTGCCCCCAAACTACAAATTGTCAATTCTATGTTGTTTCCAGTGACAGTGTATGGATCTGAAAGCTGGACAGTGAAAAAAACAGAATAGAAAGAGCCTCGATTCTTTTGAAATGTGAAATGTGGTATTAGAGAAGGCTTTTGTGAATACCATGGACTGCCTGGAAAACAAACAAATGGATTTTGGAGCAAATTAACCCAAAGTGGTCTTTGGAAGGCCAAATAACTCTACTTAGATTAGCATATTTTGGACACATAGTCAGGAGGACTGATTCTCTAGAGAAGACACCAATGCTAGGAAAAGTCCAGGGAAAACATGGAAGAGGCAGTCCAACAGCTAGATGGATAGAAACCTTAATAATGATTATGGAAGAACCGTTAGAGAGGTTACGGATTATGGTGGAAGACAGGACGTTCTGAAGAAAACATAGC
Source organism: Tachyglossus aculeatus (assembly GCF_015852505.1). Classification (NCBI taxonomy): domain Eukaryota; kingdom Metazoa; phylum Chordata; class Mammalia; order Monotremata; family Tachyglossidae; genus Tachyglossus; species Tachyglossus aculeatus. Next base: position 39,549,542 of record NC_052070.1, on the reverse strand, counting down.
CATGCAATCATTCAATAATTACCATTGATTGTATGATTAGCCACCAGGGCCCCTTTGAACCCAATTTAAAGCCACTGATCCCAGCAAAGACAGAAGCAATCAATGGTATTTATTGAGTGCTTACTGTGGGCAGAGTGCCATACTAAGCGCTTTGCTTGGGAGAGTAAGAAGAGAAGGTAGATGTGATCCTTTGCTCTCTAATTTAGTGGGAGAGACAGACATTAAAATATATTTCAGGTAGGGGAAGCAACAAATACAAGAATAAACATACTTAAGTGCTGGGGGCTACATGGGTGAGTGCTAAGTGCTTAGGGAGGGCAGATGCAAGTGCCTAGGAGACGCAAAAGGGAGGGGAAAAATAGGGAGGTGAGATTTTACTGATCAATGGTATTTATTGAGCGCTTACTGTTTTCAGAGCACTGCACTAAGCATTCGGGAGAATACGATATAACAGAGTTGGTAGTAAATCAATGGTGTTTATTGCGTGCTATGTGTGGAGCACTGTACTAAGTACTTGGGAGAGTACAATACAAGAGTTGGTAGACACGTTCCCTGCCCACAACAGAATAGAGGGGTGAACTTTCCCATCCCACTAGGAGTTTACATTAATCAGGAAGACTTCCGGGGAATACCCCACCTCCCTAGTTTGGAGGGTAGAGATAATGGATTGTTGAGGTCTGCTTCTTTCCCACCACTCTCCCCACCTTCAAAACCCTCCTAAAATTGATCACATCTCCTTCAAGATGCCTTCCCCTAAATCTTCACTTGCTGTTCACCCCATCCTCAGCCCCGCAGCACTACATGTCCATAGGGAAGCAACATGATGGAATGGATAGAGCACGGCCCTGGGAGTCAGAAAGTCATGCGTTCTAATCTTCACTCCACCACTTGTCTGCTGTGTGAACTTGGGTAAGTCACTTCACTTCTCTGGGCCTCAATTACCTCATCTGTTAAGTGGGGATTGAGACTGTGAGCCCCATTTGGGACGGGGATTGTGTCCGACATGATTCATTTGTATCTTCCCCAGTGCTTAGAACAGTGCTTGGCACATAGTAAATACTTAACATTTACTAAGTAAATGTGAAGTAAGAGAGAGTAAATATTCTCCCCCTTCTAGACTGTGAGCACATTGTTGGGTAGGGACTGTCTCTATCTGTTGCTGAATTGTACTTTCCAAGCACTTAGTACAGTGCTCTGCACACAGTAATGCTCAATAAATACTATTGAATGAATGAATGAATGAATGAATAACAAGTACCAGAATAATAATTATTATTTTGGCACTATGCTTCAGACATTATGCCCATCAGCAGGGCCTGCAGCCAAAACAATTCTCTGCACACTCTTTTTCTAGGAGCTAGATCCTTGCCCAGCTATTGGTTCTGTGCCCCCACAGGTACATGACCAACAGGGATGAGAGAGTGTGAGTGGCACCATGCCAACCACCAGCACATTTTTAAATGGTATTTGTACTATGTGCGAGGTACTGGACTAACCACTGGAATAGATGCAGGACAATCACATTGAACAAAGTCCATGCCCCATATGAGGCTCCCAGCTAAATCTCCATTTTATAGATGAAATAACTGAGGCACAGAAAGGTTAAGTGAGTTGCCAGTGTCACACAGCAGGCAAGGGGCAAAGCTGGGATTAGAACCCAGGTCGGCCTGGGCTTTATCTGCTAGACCATGCTGCTTCTCATGGCAATCAATCCCTCCTCGTAGGTTCTTGGTCTGATATCTCATAGGGCTCACTATTGTCTGCTATGGAGACTCCATCTTTAGGGCGGTGAAGACTGCTGGCAGACCCCCCAGGAGACACAGCTCCTATTCACAGGGCCAACCGACTACCGGCCCGCCCACTGTAGAGAAGGGCCAGGAAAGTACTCCAGTGGAACCTCACTGGGGCCTCTCTAGGCAGCCCAAGGACCATCTAAATAGTAATAATGATGGCATTTGTTTAGCACTTACTATGTGCAAAGCACTGTTCTAAGCGCTGGGGAGGATACAAGGTGATCAGGTTGTCTCACATGGGGCTCACAGTCTTCATCCTTATTTTACAAATGAGGGAACTGAGGCACGGAGAAGTTAAGTGACTTGCCCAAAGTCACACAGAAGACAACTGGCAGAGCCGGGATTTGAACCCATGAACTCTGACTTCCAAGCCCACGCTCTTTCCATTGAGCCACACTGTTTCTCCATCTTTATGGTTTGTGTTCTCCTCCACCATTCAGACCTGCTCTTGAGGCACCTCCCCTGCTTGCCCTGTCTGGTGGCCCCTCGGCCAGCAAGACCCCAATGACTCTATCTTGAATGTGGGTCCTGCCCTCGGGCCAGCGGCCATGAGGAGGAGACTCAGGAGAGTCCACTATTCCAGCCGATGTCTCCCTCTTCGAGAACATTTTGCCTTCACAGGGGGCAGATAGGAGTCGGCTGGCCCCAGCCAGATTATTCTGAGGGGGGAAGTGGGTGGCAGGCAGGGAGAGCGTGGAGAGTTGGATACGTCTCTCATGATGATGATGGCATTTGTTAAGCTCTTACTATGAGCCAAGCACACTTCTAAGCCCTAGGGTAGATACAAGATTATCAGGTTGAAAGCAGTCCCTATCCCACATGGGACTCACAGTCTTGATCCCCATTTTACAGATGAGGTAACTGAGGCACAGTTAAGTGACTTGCACAAGGTCACGCAGCAGACAAGGGGAGGAGCCAGGATTGGAACCTGGATCTTTCTGACTCTCAGGCTCGAGCTCTATCCACTAGGCCAGGCACACGCCAGGGGAACCCACGTTCTCCCAGAAATCAGGGCCTGATGCTCAGGGCTTGGGAGTCCAGCCTAAACCCATGAGGATCCAGAAGGGTAAGAGTTGCTTGGGTCTTCTGCTCCGGGGGCTGCATAGGAGAGCACCGACTGTCTCTCAAAGGTCGTCCCTGATGGCCTTCTAGACTGCAAACCCATCTCTAGACTGTTCATTGTGGGCAGGGAATATATCTGTTATATTGCCGTGAGGTAATAATAATAATAATAATTATTATTATTATTGTTATTATTATTATTATTATTATGGTATTTGTTAAGCGCTTACTATGTGCCAAGCACTGTTCTAAGCGCTGGGGTAGATACAAGGTAATCAGGTTGTCCCACATGGGGCTCACAGTCTTAATCCCCATTTTCCAGATGAGGGAACTGAGGCCCAGAGAAGTTAAGTGGCTTGCCCAAGGTCACACAGCAGACAAGTGGCGGAGCCGGGATTAGAACCCACGTCTTCTGACTCCCAAACACGATTGGGAATCAGGAGTTACTAGTTCTAGTCTCGTCTCTGCCCCAGGGCTTAATACAGTGTTCTGCACACAGTAAGTGCTCAATAAATACCACTGACTGACTGACTAGTGGGGGCTCAGCGGGGCAGACCGAGAATGGGGAGCTGTGTCATCTTCACCAGGACGGAGGTGTAAGCTCCTCTAGGACAGGGACATTTTACTCCCAAGTTTCTCTAGTCAATTGATCAATCAATAGAATTTACCGAGCACTTACTGTGTGCAGAGCACTGTAATAATAATAGTAATGACAACATTTATTAGCACTTATGATGTCCAAAGCACTGTTCTAAGTGCTGGGAAGGTTACAAGATGACAGGTTGTCCCACATGGGGCTCACAGTCTTAATCCTCCATTTTACAGATGAGGTAACTGAGGCACAGAGAAGTGAAGTGACTTGCCCAAAGTCACGCAGCTGACAATTGGAGGAGTCAGGATTTGAACCCAGGATCTATGACTCCAAAGCCCAGGCTCTTGCCACTGAACCACGCTGCTTCTCTGTGAAGCACTGTACTAAGCGCTTGGGAGAGTACAATATACTCAGTAGACATGATCACTGCTCATAATGAGCTTGCACCCTGTCCTGCTCCAAGGATCACTGCTCTATTCAAAATAGGCCCTCAGAACAGTGCTCTTCACACACCTAAGACACTCAGTCCAGTATTGTACACAAAGTACACACTCTACACTCTATATGTTGCCGACCTGTACTTCCCAAGTGCTTAGTACAGTGCTCTGCACACAGTAAGCACTCAGCAAATACGATTGAGCCCCCTCCTTCCTTTCCCCCTCCTTCCCCTCCCCATCCCCTGCCTTACCTCCTTCCCCTCCCCACAGCACATGTATATATGTATATATGTTTGTACGTATTTATTACTCTATTTATTTTACTTGTACATATTTATTCTATTTATTTTGTTTTGTTAATATGTTTTGTTTTGTTGTCCGTCTCCCCCTTCTAGACTGTGAGCCCGCTGTTGGGTAGGGACCGTCTCTATATGTTGCCAACTTGTACTTCCCAAGTGCTTAGTACAGTGCTCTGCACACAGTAAGCACTCAATAAATACGATTGAATGAATGAATGAATGAATACACACCCAGAAGAGCATTCTGCACACAGTAGGTGTGCAACACAGTGTTGTACCCAGAGTAGGTGTTTAGTACAGAGTTCTGCTCATAGTTGATACTTAGTACAATGCTCTGTCCACGGTAGTCACTCAGTAAATACTGTTGAATTGAGTGAATATGCACGTGGAGCTGTCTTTGGGCACTTGGTATTCACCCCATCCTCAGCCCCACAGCATTTATGTACATATCTGTAATTTATTTATTTATATTACTGGCTGCCTCCCCCTCTAGACTAAGCTCGTTGCAGGCAGGAAACATATCTACCAACTCCGTTGTGTTGTACTTTCCCAAGAGCTTAATAGAGAGCTCTGCCCACAGTAAGCACTCAATAAATGCCACTGATTGATTGATTGACTGATTGAATATGCCCTGGCTTAATACCTGGACACTATCAAAGGGCAAAACGTGAGATACATGGGCTTTCAAGGGGGCCAGGGAGAAAGTTAACTAGTTCTCTCCTTTGGAAGGGTATGGGGCAAATGCCATCCACATGGGGATATGCTTCAGAAAAAACTCTCTGGGGGTGGGGTGGAAGATAAGGGAGAAGTTGGCAGCATTTCACTACCAGTGGGCTCTCTCAATTTCTCGCAGTTATTCTCTCATTTTCTTACTGAGTTTTGCACCTTTGAAGTTCCAATCAATCAATCAATCAATCGTATTTATTGAGCGCTTACTGTGTGCAGAGCACTGTACTAAGCACTTGGGTAGTACAAGTTGGCAACATATAGAGACAGTCCCAACCCAACAGTGGGCTTCCAGGCCAGGAATTGGATTTGCAGGCAACAGGGAGCAATTCTGTGCCACCCTCCGTTTCCAAGGGGCAAGGTGCCATGCTTTCAGTGCAGATACGTGGGCCCTGTGTCAGAATCCCAGTGCTTCAGTGAGCTCTGGCAAATCAGTCAATCAGTCAATCAATCAATGGTATTTATTGAGTATCTATTATGTGCAGAGAACTATATTAAATGTTCGGAATAGTACAAGACTTCAGAATTAGTGGACACTTTCCCTGCCTGTACCCTGACAATGCAGAAGCAGCCACAGCTAGGCATCCAGGGCCACTCCAAATCCAGCTGCCAACATCTAGGTCAGTCCATGACTACTGGTCAGTCCCCTGGTTGTGAGGGGGGTGGTCTCCACACTGTGTGACCTTGGGCAAGTTACTTAACTTCTCTGTGCCACAGTTATCTCATCTGTAAAATGGGAACTTAGACTGTGAGCCCTATGTGGGTCAGAGACTACTCCAGTGCTTAGTATGGTGCCCACCACATAGTAAGCACTTAAAAGCAAAAAAAAAAAGAGAATTAGTCGAGATAACTAATTCCGCTGTATTGTACTCTCCCAAGCGCTTAATACAGTGCTCTATACATATAGTAAGTGTTTAATAAATACTGTTGACTGATTGATCAATAGATTGATGCGGTCCATGATCTTCTCCGAAGAGCTTCCCAGGACTGTCATCTTTACCCAGTAGAGCCCAATCAAAGGAAAAGTTGGGGCCCGGAGGAAGAAGCTCCTGGAAGGAGGGTGCATTGAGGGGTGTTCTTTGGGCACCTTGGGGTGTTCACCGGGAGTCTGAGGGGGCACCCCCAGGGTGGCGAGGGCCGAAGGTGGGCGGCTTCTCCCTGAACCCACCGGCGCCGTGGCCCTAATTCAATGCAGCGCCCGGCGGAATGTCGCGGAACAAAACGTTCATGCCAATAAAGGAACCAGAGTGCGGCCTGGTTTCAGAATGAACCGTGGCCGGGGCCCCATCCTGCGATAATATCAACCAGTTCCTTTAGAACAAGCATAGAGGCAACCGGGGAGGTAAAGCTGGGGGTGGGGGGGGAGACACACGCCCCTCTCCCCAACCCGTTCAGCTTGGATGTCTGACCCAGGAGAAGGTGGAGAGGTGATCCAGAGGTTAGGATGGAAAGGGCAGGCATATCCAGGCCTGGGGTTCTCACACCGAGACTCCAGAGCTCTGAGTTTGGGGCCTCTGTGCATTTCAGGGCCCTGCGCATGGAATCGTTCAAGACCAGAAAACTGCTTTGAGAGCATGATAGACTCTCTGGGTGGGGAGACATCGAATGGGGATCAGCAAGGAACAAGGGGTGAGGGGAATTCCACCTCCTTGAACAAATCCATCACCACCAAGGCCCTTGGGAACACTCCATGGGTCCAGCAGGGGCCAGCTTGGGTTAACAGGTGGGCCACCACACAGGGAGGGTACCAGCCATCCAGCCCTGGTGGCTTCTTAATAATAATAATAATAATGGCATTTGTTCAGTGCTTACTATGTGCAAAGCACTGTTCTAAGCACTGGGGAGGATACAAGGTGATCAGGTTGTCCCACATGAGGCTCACAGATTCAATCCCCATTTTACAGAGGAGGTAACCGAGGCACAGAGAAGTTAACTGACTTGCCCAAGGTCACCCAGCTGAGAAGCGGTGGAGCCGGGATTAGAACCCGTGACCTCTGACTCCAAGCCTGGGCTCTTTCCACTGAACCACGCTGCTCCTTTCCTCCATTCACTCATTCAGTCGTGTTTATTGAGCACTTACTGTGTGCAGAACACTGTACTAAGCGCTTGAGAGAGTACAATATAACAACAAACAGACACATTCCCTGACCACAGTGAGCTTAGTCTAGAGGGGAAGACAGACATTAATGGACCTTTGGGCTTCTGCGTCTTCCTACTATTTTTTTTAATGGCATTTATTAAGCGCTTACTATGTGCAAAGCACTGTTCTAAGCACTGGTAATAATAATAATATTAATATTACTAACAATAATAATAATGATGGGAGTGCTCTGTGCACAATAAGCACTCAAGAAGCACCTCTGAATAACTGATTCAAGCATTTCTGTAAAGCACCCGTTTATAAAGCATTTGTATTTGTAAATCACTTACTATGTGTCAGGCACTTCTCCAGACTCTGAGGTAGATACAAGCCAATCAGGTTGGACGTAGTCCATTTCCCACATGAGGCTCACAGTTTTCCAATCCCCACTTTACAGATGAGGGAACTGAGGCACAGAGAAGTGAAATGACTTGCTCTAGTTCACGCAGCAAAGTGGGAATCTTCAATCCAGTATGTATTTTGAAAGATGCATCTGCCACTCATAATGTCTGGACTTTTTACATTATGAGCCTCCCGTGGGACAGGGACCAGAGTTTCAGCCAAGCACAAGGTCTTTTCAGCCCCACTCACTCACTTGGGAAGACACACTACCCAATGTCATCTTTGAAAGTGAAGGACAGATATTTATGTATTTAGGAAAGAAAGTCAGTTCCCAAATAGCTTAACTATTAAGACCCTTCAGCTTATACAGGCAAAAGGAACTTCCTAAAAGACAACTTAATAATTGTGGCATTTATTAAATGTCTACTTAGTGCCAAACAATCAATCAGTACTATTTCTGTGTGCAGAGCACTGTACCAAGTGCTTGTGAAAGTACAATAAAACAGAGTTGGTAGACACACTCCCTGCTCTCAAGGAGCTTGTAGTCTATAGGGGGAGACAGATATTAATACAAATAAATAGCTTATAGATACATACATAAGTGCTGTGGGACTGAGGGTGGGGTGAAAACCAATATCCAAAGGGCACAGGCAAGTACAAAGTCAACACGAAGGGAGAGGGAGCTGGGTAAAAAAGGTCTTAATCAGGGAAGGCTTCTTGGAGGAGATGTGACCTTAATGAGGCTTTTAAGGTGGGGAGAGTAGCGGTTTGACGTATATGGAGGGGGAGGGAGTTCCACGCCAGAGGGAGGATGTGGGAAAGGGTTGTGGGTGAGATAGACAAGATGGGGACACAGCGAGCAAGCTAGTGCTAAAAGAGCCAAGTGTGTGGGCCAGACTGGAGCAGGTGATCCGTGAAGAAAGGTAGGAAGGAGTAAGCTGACTGAGTGTTTTAAACCCGATGGTAAGATGTTTCTGTTTGATGCCAAGATGAATGGATAACCATTGGAGGTTCTTGAGGAGTGGGGAAACGTGGACTGAATATTTTTTCTAGAAAAATGATCGGGGCAGCAGAGTGAAGTATGGACTGGAGTGGGGAGAGACAGGAGGCAGAGAGGTCAGCAAGAAGGCAGTTGCAGCAATCAAGGCAGGATAGGACTAGTGCTTGGATCATTACAATAGCAGTTTGCATAGAGAGGGAAGGGTGGATTTAGCGATGCTTAGGCAGAACCGACAGGATTTGGTGACAGATTGAATATGTGGGTTTTATGAGAAAGACGAGTAAGGTAAAATGCCAAGGTTATGGGTTTCTGAGATAGGGAGGATGGTGGTATTATCTAGAATGGTGGAAAAGACACGGGAAGGACAGGGTTTGGATGGGAATATAAGAAGTTCTATTTTGAACATGTTTGTTTTGAGGTGTTAGTGGGGACATCCAGGTAGAGATGTTCTGAGGCAGAAGGATATACGATACTGCAGAGAACGAGAAAGGTCAGATATGGAGATTAGAATTGGGAATGAATGTGTGTGTGTGTGTGTGTATATATATGTGTGTGTATAAATATATATACACACATTATAAGAAGAATGGCATAATGGATAGAGCATGGGCCTGGAAGACAGAAGGTCATGGTTTCTAATCCCTGCTCTGTCACTTGCCTTCTGTGTGACCTTCAGCAAGTCACTTCTGTAAAATGGGGATTGAGATTGTGAGCCCCTTGTGGGACAGGGACTGTGTCCAACCCAATTTGCTTGTATCCACCCCAGGATTTAGTACAGTGCCTGGCACATAGTAAGCGCTTAACAAATACCATAATTATTCATTATTATTATTATTGTTATCTATGTGTGTATATATATTTATATATATGTATACATATATTTATATAAATTTATATCAGTGCTAAGAAGATTGTAAATAATTTGGCCTTCTTACTTAGACCTTGAGCCCCATGTTGAACAGGGACTAAACCTGACCTAATTGATCTTTATCTACCCCAGCACTTAGAGCAGTGCTTGACACATAGTAAGCGCTTAACGAATGCTGTAATGAATGATGAATTAAATATAATAATAATAATGGCATTTGTTAGGCACTTACTACATGCCAATTACTGTTCTAAGCGCTGGGGGGGAATACAAGGTAATCAGGTTGTCCCACATGGGGCTAACAGTGTTAATCCCCATTTTACAAATGAGGTAACAGAGGCACAGAGAAGTGAATTGACTTGCCCAAGGTCACACAGCAGGCAAGCAGCGAAGCCAGGATTAGAACCCTTGACCTCTGACTCCTAAAACCGTACTCTTTCCACTAAGCTACACTTCTTCTCCAATATCACAGATGCTAGATTTTCTTTAAGGGATGATACAGCCCAAAGCCCTGAGGAATTCATCATGGAAGGCTTGTTGGAAGAAGTGGGATTTTTGGAGGGATTGTATGACCTAGTGGAGAGAGCACAGATGTGATAGTCAGGAGGACCTGGCTTCTAATTCCAGGTCTGCCACTTGTCTTCTGTGTGGCCTTGGGCAAGTCACTTTACTTCTCTGGGCCTAAATTCCCTCATCTGTAAAATGGGGATTAAGACTGTGAGCCCCATGTAGGACATGGACTGTGTCCAATCTGATTAGTTTGTATCTAATCCAGCGCATAGTACAGTGCCTGGCACGTAACAAGCATTTAACAAAGACCATTATAAAAAAATGAGGGGAAGGCTATGATCTGACTGATGTTGGGAAAGGAGAGACAGATGATTGAATGCCTTAAAATCAATGGTTAAGAGACAGCAATCAATCAATCAATCAATGGTATTTATTGAGCACTTACTATGTACAGAGCACTGTACTAAGCACTTGGGAGAACACAATACAAAAGAATTAGCAGATGTGCTCCCTGCCCATAATGAGCTTACAGTCTAGAGCAGGGCTCTTATCCCCATTCTGCAGATAGGGAAATTAAGACCCAGTGTGGCAGAACAGGTTTCTAGAATTGCATTCTGCTGTGTCCAAGGTCCATGTTCTTTCCACTGGTCCTGACTTCCTTCTGCCACTCAGAGTGAAGACTCTTGGCTCTGACATGAGCGAGGCAAAAGGGTTTCTTCTGGGCCTTTGAAGTAGGGGCTGGATAGACGGGAAAGGTAGGGTTTGGCACTCCAGAATCCTCATCCCTGAGCCACAAGCAGATTAGGAGTTTCGCTTAAACCCAGGCCGGGGGAGAAGATGACCTTTCCAATCCAGCCAGCCATGTGGACTCGCCCAGGGCATTAGTGCCACATTATTATGTTCGGATAAGACTCAGTTACTCTGCAGCCAAACCCCATAAATCACCATGCTTCACCCAATCAGGTTCCTGTCACTGTAACTAAAAAGTGACTCCAGAAATGCCGATTTCCCATTGGCTGCGACAGCCTGGGTATAAATCTGCCCCAAACCATTCTGCCACAGGAGGCAAGGCAAGGCGATGGCCAATCGGGATCTGGCTCCTGAAGAGATCAGAAATCCCTACCTTGCCTCCAGAAGTGGGAAACTCGCGGCCCAGGAGAGAGTTGTTGAAGTGTCTCTAATTTTACAATATGATGAAATGCTGCTGCAGTTATCACTGCTAAGACAGGTCAATTTGGGCTTTCAAAGGGGCCACGTCACTCTGAGTGTGAGGTGCTGGAGAAAGGAAGCAGAGACAGCAGCCGCTCACCTCGCTGATAGCGAGACTGACTGGGGCTTGTAGCCTAATCCCCCTGAAGTAACCGGTGTGTTTTCCCGTGGGCACGGAATTCTGGAGCCTGGTATCTCCTGCTTCTGATCAAATTCAGACGGCACTTTAGTGGCAGGGACCTGCCTGCTGTGAGGTGCTTTGAATAAGCCACATGGGAGTCTGTCTCAGGCCCAGAATAACTTGAAATATAAGGACGGGTTCAGGCTGAGACGGAGAGTGACCAGCACATAGTTTGTCCAAGCCCACTGGTGCCCCTGTCAGACCGAATCTGGACAAGGATCCAGGAATGGGGTCACCAGGCAGGAAGTCAAGGCCAGAGGGGGGTGAATTAAGGGTGTTGGGTGGACCATGTTGAGACCCTTCGGGGAGAGTCAGGGAGAGAGAAGGGAGAGTCAGGGGAGTTGGGTCATCCACATTCTGTCACTGGAAGGAGAGTCAGGGATGAAGAGGGGAGAGCTAGGAGGGTTGAATCATCCATTCTGGGGCACCGAAGGGAGAGTGAGGGATGGAGAGGAGAGAATTAAGGCTGTTGGATTGTCCCTGCTGGGTCGCTAGGAGGAGAGTCAGGATGGAGAGGAGAGAGTTAAAGGTATTGGATGGTCCATCCCTAACCTCGAGTGTGTTTCCAGGAGGACAACCAGAACACAGCTACTCTCAGAGCCCCGGGGCACTGACAGAGGCACAAGTCTGGCTAGCTGGACTATGGGGGTGATCAGATTATGAGGTGTTTAAAGTGGGATGGGGAGATGCCTGAAAAGGCAGGAAAAGTGGAGAGGTAGCCAGAGGCTTGACTATAAAGAATGAAAGAGAGAAAGGCAGAGTTAGGTGGGGGAAAGACAGGAAGGGGAAAGAGCCAGAGAGAGAGAGAAAAGTTTGAGGGGGGGCAGATTTGGGGAGAGAGAAGGTGACGGGGAGGGAGGGAGGAGGAGGAGGAGAAAGAGGACGATGATGACGAGGAAGAAAGAGGATGGTGATGAGGAGGAGGAGGAGGAGGAAGAAGGGAAGAGAAAGAGAAGAGGGTGATGGGGAAGAGGAGAAGTAGGAGAGGAGCAGGAAGAAGAGGAGCAGGTGAAGGGAGAGAGGGTGAGGGAAATGGAAGAGGAGGAGCAGAAGGGGGAGGAGGAGGAGGAAGAAGAGGAAAACTAGGAGAGGGTGAAGGGGAGGAGAAGGAAGAAGAGGAGGAGGAACAGGAGGAGGAGACGCAAGACAAGGAGGAGGAGGAAGAGGACGATGAGGAAGAGGGAGAGAAGAAGAAAAAAATGATCACCAAATATCCAGCAGGAGCCAAGCCTTCACTCAGATTTTCCCATGGTCTCTCCAGCATTTCTGGCTATGTTAGAGCTTCCCCAGAGAATCAATTCAATCATTCATTCAATTATATTTACTGAGCTCTTACTGTGTGCAGAGCACAGTACTAAACTCTTGGGTGAGTACAATCCGACAATAAACAGACAAATTCCCTGCCCACAACAAGCTTACAGGCCAGAGAGGGGTCTGACCGCATTGAGCCTCCACATGCTGTTTGCCACGTCAACCCTCATTCCTGGCCTTTCCTTTAAAGAAGACCCACAACTCCCAATCCAACAATCAGTGGTGTCTACTGAGACTCAGCTGAGTGTAGAGCACTGCTCTAGGGATTTGGGAGAGGGCAAGATAAGCACAACTGTCATTCCCCACCTGCAGGGCTTTACAACCCACCTCCAGAGTCAGGTTGCAACCCTAGCAGCGAGCAGGAAAAATGTAGCCCTATAGATAGGACCCAATCAGCCAAGCACCTGGAGGGAGGCCGAAATGGTCCCAAACCCACCCAGCAGTAGCTCTAACTGAAGGGGAAGAAGCAGTGTGCTGTAGTGGATAGAGAACGGGCTCAGAAGTCAAAAGGACCTGGATTCTAATCCCTGCTCCACCACTTGTCGGCTGTGTGACCTTGGGCAAGTCCCTTTAATTCTCTGTGCCTCAGTTACCTCATCTGTAAAATGGGAATTAAGACTGTGAGCCCATAGGGGACAGGGATGGTGTCCAAACTTGATTAGCTTGTATCTATCCCAGCACTTAGTATAATACCTTAAAAAAATAAACAAATAAAAGGGGAGCAGGTTAAGGATGGTCCTCGGGCCCAAGCAGGCTGTCCGACGTTCCCCTCCGAGTGGATTCATCCTTGCTATTTATCCAACACATTACGTGGAGGGTTCAGTTCCCCCAAAGGTGGCTTAGCCTTACTGGCTTCTCTCAGTGAGATCCCGCCTCATCCCAGCATGTTAATGGCTACTTCTAAATGCGACATCGCTGCTTGGCCCAGGCCCAAGGTTTTTTCAGATCAGACGCCACAGCTTCTGCTGGGACCTAGGGCAGAGGCAGGGCTAGAGATGGTCTGACTGGGATGGCTTAGCCCGGGACCCAACACCAAATACATTCTTTTCAGGGAACACATCTACCAACTTGGTTGTATTGTACTCTCCCAAGTGCTTAGTACAGTGCTCAGCACACTTTAAGTGCTCAATAAATACCATTGGTTGGTACCACCGGGCACATGGCCTCAGAGAGAGCCTGTCCATTGGTGAGCTATTCTTGTAGCCCCATCAGCATCAAGGTATTTTCTTCCCACACAAATCTGTTTTGGGGAGTGGAGAAAGCAATCACATCTTCACAAGTCCGAAATGAAAGGTTTTAAGCCAGGACCGTGACAATCCCTTGCCAGGGAAACAACTGCTTGTACCAATATCCTTCTTCCGAGAGTGACGGATTGGAGACAGTGTATGAAAGAGATTAGGAGGGAGTCAGTGAGTCAATCATATTTACTGAGCATTTACTGTGTGCAGAGGACTGTGCTAGGCACTTGGGAGAGTACAGTGTACTTTCGGCTTCAAGGCTCTCCATCACCTCGCCCCCCCCCACCTCACCTCCCTTCTTTCGTTCTACAGCCCAGCCCGCACTCTCCACTCCTCTGCCGCTAACCTCCTCACTGTGCCTTGTTCTCACCTGTCCCGCCATTGACCCCTGGCCCACATCCTCCCCCTGGCCTGGAATGCCCTCCCTCCGCACATCCGCCAAGCTAGCTCTCTTCCTCCCTTCAAAGCCCTACTGAGAGCTCACCTCCTCCATGATGCCTTCCCAAACTGAGCCCCCTCCTTCCTCTCCCCCTCCCCATCCCCCCACCTTACCTCCTTCCCCTCCCCACAGCACCTGTATATATGTTTGTACAGATTTATTACTCTATTTATTTTACTTGTACATATTTACTATTCTATGTATTTTATTTTGTTAATATGTTTTATTTTGTTTTGTTGTCTGACTCCCCCTTCTGGACTGTGAGCCTGTTGTTGGGTAGGAACCGTCTCTATATGTTGCCAACTTGTACTTCCCAAGCGCTTAGCACAGTGCTCTGCACACAGTAGGTGCTCAATAAATACGATTGAATGAATGAATGAATCTCTCTGGCCCCGTCCTGAGTTGGGCTGGCCCCGGGCCAAAGCTGACCACAGTTCTCTCTACCTAGAGAGCAAGTCTGGGAAGGGCTGATTGTTTTTCTACAAAAACGTTGAAGCCATGTTTCCCCACTCCTCAAGAAGCTCTAGTGGTTGCCCATCCACCTCTTCATCCAAAAGAAACTCCTCACCATTGGCTTTAAAGCAGCCCATCACCTTGCCCTTTCCTGTCTCACCTTCTACTCTCCTACTACAACCAGCCATGCTCACTTCGCTCCTCTAATGCTAATATTTTCACTGTACCTCGATCTCATCTATCTCACCACTGACTTCTCATCCACATCCTACCTCTGGCCTGGATGATGATGATGTTGATGATGATGATGGCATTTGTTAAGCACTTACTATGTGCAAAGCACTGTTCTAAGTGCGTGCTGGGGAGGATACAAGATGATCAGGTTGTCCCCCGTGGGACTCACAGTCTTCATCCCCATTTTACAGATGAGGTAACTGAGGCCCAGAGAAGTTAAGTGACTTGCCCGAAGTCACACAGCTGACAAGGGGCAGAGCCGGGATTTGAACCCATGACCTCTGACTCCCAAGCCCGGACTCTTCCCACTGAGCCACGCTGCTTCTCTGGAATGCCCTCCCTCCTCATGTCCAACATATAATTACTCTCCCCGCCTTCAAAACCTTACTGAAGGCACATCTCTTCCAAGAGGCCTTCCCCAACAAATCCCTCCTTTCCTCTTCTCCCTCTCCCTTCCGCATTGCCCTGACTTGCTCCCTTCATTCATTCCCCCTTCCCAGCCTCACAGCATGAATGTACTTATCTGTAATTCATTTATATTACTGTCTGTCTCCCCTTCTAAACTGTAAACTCGTTGTGAGCAGGGAATGTATCTGTTTATTGTTATATTGTACTCTCCCAAGTGTTTAGTACAGTGCTCTGCATGCAGCAAGAGCCCAATAAATGCAAGTAAATGAATGAGCGAAAGGGCTGGTACAGTGATCTGAGGCTCCTGATGAAGAAGCTCACAGGGGAGGATACCATCTAAATTCAGCCAATAAGCAGCTCTCAGACCCAAATTGATCTGGATTCTCAAAAGGGCAGGATGGAGGGGTATTTTGTGCTTCAGAAGAAGTCATCAGAGCCATCTACCAAACACAGTAGCCACGGGGTCCCAGGACCACTGAGTGTGGGAGGTTTTTCTAGACTGTAACCTCCTTGTGGGCAGCGAATGAATCTACCAACTCTGTTATGTGGCTCTCTCCCAAGCGCTTACAGTGCTCTGCACAAAGTAAGCTCCCTGTACTACCGATCGATTGATTCATTCATGTTTAGTCTCACAGCTCATCCACTCAGGTTTAAGTCTTCCTCACTGTTTGGAGATAGGGTCTTCAGGGGAAGTCTCCCCTCCTCCTTCCCAAGCCCCCCACTTCCCCTCTCCCCACCCCTCCATGAATCCCACCCGAAATATCCATCAGGAGACAGAAACGTGTCCATTTCCATTTGCGCCCAATTCAGGGATCCGTCTGACTCTCTCCATATCCTCGATAGATAATGGTTTAATAAGTGATCTGTTTTTTATTTAAAGGGTCGGTAGTAAAACCCAGATCACATTTCTTACTCGGTGGGTTAAAAAACCGCTTATCCTCATTTCTGCAATGTAAAACGACACTATATCAAATCAAACATTTCCAGATGTGCCCAGCTTGTGCAAAGTTGTGGGAGAAGGCAGGCTGAACGAAGGCGAGGAGATAGCGCCCAACTTTTTAAACTAGGACGGGGACCCCACCTACTGGGCGCAGTTGTTATAGGAAGAAAACTCTGGAATTGCCTGTATTTTTACAAAGATCCAGCGTCCCTCATTCCCTGGAATATGAAGGTGGCCCGGGATAGGGACACTTCACCCACTCTACCAGGCGTGGCTTTTTGAGAAACCCCTCTATCTCTGACCACCTACTGGAATGAGGGTGAGCGGTATATTTTTGTTTCTGCCCCCAGGATAAAAGGTGAAGAAGGAGGAAGAAGAAGCTAGGGAATTATTCCAGGCCTAAGAAGCAGGAACTGGGCCTTTCCTGTAAACTGGGGGTGTTCAGAAACCTGGCACCATCGGTGACGTCTATTCAGGCTGGCCAGGTGACAAGGTGTGAATACCCCAGGGAATTAGTTTGAGACCCCAGGCAGCAGTATAGACCTTTGGATGGACCAGAGTCTCATGTCCATGGCTCCAAGAGGCAGACGGAGACTGCCGAAAACCCTTCCCCTGGGCCATCCCACACCGCCATCACACACTTCACCCCCGGAACTCCAAGTCCAGTAGGGATCTGAAGAAATATCTTCCACAAAACTTCCCTTCATTAGGAAACAAAGTAGAAGCTAGACTGTAAACTTATTGTGTGCAGGGAATGTGTCTACCAACTGTTATAATGCTATATTGTACCCTCTCAAGTGCTTAGTACAGTGCTCTGCCTACAGTAAGTGCTCAATAAATACAATTGATTGATTGATTGATTGAGGAGCTCTCAGAAATCCCGGGAGCAGGAAGATAAATGTTCATGGTCTGAGAACACAGTGGATTCCTTTGAGATTTAGTCATTCAGTTCTCCTTTGAAATTCCTCCAAGAGACCATCATGACCTTGGGATATTTATTCAATCATATTTATTGAGCGCTTACTGTATGCAGAGCACTGTACTAAGCGCTGGGAAGGTTGCAAGGTGATCAGGTTGTCCCACGGGGGGCTCACAGTCTTAATCCCCATTATACAGATGAGGTAACTGAGGCACAGAGAAGTTAAGCGACTCGCCCAAAGTCACACAGCTGACAATTGGCGGAGCCGGGATTTGGGATATGTCACAGGGCCCCAGACAGAAAGCTCAGGGCTTGCAGGAGGGTGGCCTCATGGAAAGAACATGAGTCTGGGAGTCAGGAGACCCACCCGACTTCTGCGTGACCTCTGGCTAGTCGTTGAACTTCTCTGAGCCTGTTTCTTCATCTGTAAAATGGGGGTGATAATCCTTAGAAAGCGATGCTGTGAGGATAAAATGGAATACCAGATGTGAAAGCACTGTGGGAAAATGAAAGCGAAGGACAAAGTCATTATTTGTAGATGGGGAATTTGCTTAAAACAGAGAGAGCTACCTGCAGATAATGAAGGACAGTCTTACTCCTCCCCTTCTTGTCTCATAAACAGAACTCACCCCCAAAAACCACATGAATCCCACATGTGGCTCAAATTGGGATTGATAAGAACCTGAGCACAGTTTTTTAACCATTTGGTTTGGAATGGCTGGGATTGTCTAGACTGAAAACTCCCTGTGGACAGGGAACCTGTCTACCACTTATCTCTGTTGTAATGTAGTCTGTCAAGCACTTAGTACTGTGTCCTGCCCACAGTAAGTGCTCAATAAATATGACTGAATGACTAATCAACCCACAGCTACTGGAAATCTGAGTAGTAGTAGCAGTAATGGTAGTAAGTAGTCATGGTATTTAAGTGCTTACTGTGTTCAGAGCACTGTATTAAATGAAAGGAAAGAGTTTTCCGGTGGGATTTGACATGGACCCTATCTCTCGAGGGGCTCACAATCTACAAATAAAGGTAGGGGGAGAGTATTTGAGATGGACACATTGGAAGCAATGAAACCATAAAACATTAAAACAGCTAAAGAGACAAGGTCAAATACAAGCTTCACAAAATACAAACATGACACAAAATAAAGACAAACATAACCACCTCTACATCTTCCTAAGAACAGTAAACAGTTGGAAACCTGTTTGATGGGGCTGGTATCTATTGAGCACTCCCTGGCTTCAGAGCACTGTACTGAGCATTTGAAAATGTATAACCAAAACATAAGGCATGTTCCCTGCTCATGAGAAGCTTACATTCTCAACGGTTCCACAATTTTCCACCCAATTGGGTGGAGGTGGGCATTAAGCCTGAATGGAGACCAAGGGGAGTTTTTCATTTGAAGATAATCACTGTGGCCTAGGGGAAAAAACACAGTCTGGGAGTCAGAGGATTTGGGTTCTAATCCCAGTTCCTCCACCTGTCTGTTCTGTGACCTTGGGCAAGTTGTTTACCTCCTCTGCATCTCAGTTACCTTGTCTGTAAAATGGAGATTATGACTGTGAGCCCCACGTGGGACATGGACTGTGTCAACCTGATTAGCTTGTACCTACACAAGAGCTTAATACAGTGCCTGGCACACAGTAAGAGCTAAGGAAGTGTCAATCAGTCAATCAATCATATTTATTGAGCACTTACTGTGTGCAGAGCATAGTACTAAGCACTGGAGAGAGTACAATATAAAAGTTAGTAACAGATTCCCTACCCATAGGGATTATAAACTTTGGACAAATATCCACTACTGTCTTCAGTGTGCAGGCTCACCTACAAAAAGGAGATCCTCAGAGACACAATTTAACGATATTGTTCAGCTCTGGATGGATTGAATTTCAGGATTCTAACATTTGCTTCTGGGGAGGGTGGTGTCCCCATTAGATTATAAATTATGTGATGGTAGGGATTGTGTGGATGCCCTATCAGGAAGATTGTAGACGGAGGTGGGGCATTCTGGGGGAGATGTGTCCATGGCATCGCTATGGGTTGTTGACAATTTGACAGCATAAAACAAGACAGGCAGAGGAATGTATCTTCTACCGCTATTGTATCAATAAATTGGGTATTGCTGGGTGCAGAACACCAAACTAAGCACTTATGAGAGGACACTAGCATTGGTAGACACGAGCCCTGCCTGCAAGGAGCCTCCAGAACACTCAGCACAGTGTTTGGCACCCAGTAGGCATTCAGTCAATACCACTGATTGAGAAATACCCGGTAGGATCCACTGTTAATGTCCATTCTTCTCTGAAACCAGCCCCTGTGGTCTAACTACTCCAGCTGGCATCACCCGGTACATCAGGGGCCAGGCAGGCATCCTGGCTGGAGGCAAGCACTGTGCTGAAGGTTCTGCATCCTCCCTGCTTCCTCCCCACCCCGCTGTGTGTTCAGAAAACAAATCTCCCATAGCAGCCCCAACTCTGAAGCCCAGATTTCCAGGATGTGACTCAGAAAGTCCTGGAGGAGTTTCTCTGGGAGGATTAAGGAGAGCAGGAATCAATCAATCAATCAATCAATCATATTTATTGAGCGCTTACTATGTGCAGAGCACTGTACTAAGTGCTTGGGAAGTACAAATTGGCAACACATAGAGACAGTCCCTACCCAACAGTGGGCTCACAGTCTAAAATGGGGAGACAGAGAACAAAACCAAACATACTAACAAAATAAAATAAATAGGATAGAAATGTACAAGTAAAATAAATAAATAAATAAATAGAGTAATAAATATTTACAACCATATATACATATATACAGGTGCTGTGGGGAAGGGAAGGAGGTAAGATGGGGGGATGGAGAGGGGTACGAGGGGGAGAGGAAGGAAGGGGCTCAGTCTGGGAAGGCCTCCTGGAGGAGGTGAGCTCTCAGCAGGGCCTTGAAGGGAGGAAGAGAGCTAACTTGGCGGAGGGGCAGAGGGAGGGCATTCCAGGCCGGGGGATGACGTGGGCCGGGGGTCGATGGCGGGACAGGCGAGAACGAGGTGCGGTGAGGAGATTAGCGGCGGAGGAGCGGAGGGTGCGGGCTGGGCAGTAGAAGGAGAGAAGGGAGGTAGGTAGAAGGGGGCGAGGTGATGGACAGCCTTGAAGCCCAGGGTGAGGAGTTTCTGCCTGATGCGCAGATTGATTGGTAGCCACTGGAGGTTTTTGAGGAGGGGAGTAATATGCCCAGAGCGTTTCTGGACAAAGATAATCCGGGCAGCAGCATGAAGTATGGGTTGAAGTGGAGAGAGACACGAGGTTGGGAGATCAGAGAGAAGGCTGGTGCAGTAGTCCAGACGGGATAGGATGAGAGCTTGAATGAGCAGGGTAGCAGTTTGGATGGAGAGGAAAGGGCGGATCTTGGCAATGGGGCGGATCTTGGCAATGGAAGGGAAAGCTTACAGTCCCCAGGGGCTAGAGGGTCAGATAAGTCCTAGGTAGACACATAGGCTTCCTGCCTCTCACGAAAAGGAAATGAGACACTTTGGAGTCTGAAGCTCTCCTGTGCCCCGAGCCCCTTTTGCCCCACCCCAGAGAGATGCAAAGTCACACCTCTGGTCCTCAGCATGCCTAAATGACAGATTCATTAAAGGATGGCAGGCCTGCCCAGTATTGGGGCAGGGGCGGGTTGAGCTAGCCATCCTCAGGCTGATACAGTTCCACGGGGGGGACCCCATGCCCTGCTTCAAATCTTCCGCATTTACTTAATGTCTGTGTAAGACTGCGCAGCTCGGCACTTAAACAAAGAGCCATACATCAATCAATCAAATAAATGGTAATTATTGAGTGCTTCCCATGCGCAGAGCACTGTACTAAGCGCTTAGGAGAGTACAATACAATAGAGTTGGTAGACACATTTCCTGCCCACGATGAGTCTAGGACAACGAGCTTAGTAGTCATGCTATTCAGCCTGCACACTTTGCTCCTCTAATGCTAACCTTCTCACTGTACTTCAGTCTCATCTATCTCACCATCGACCTCTTGACCATGTCCTGCCTCTGGCCTGGAATGCCCTCCCTCCTCAGATCCCACAGACAATTACTCTCCCCACCTTCAAAATCTTACTGAAGGCACATCTCCTCCAAGAGGCCTTCCCTGGCTAAGCCCTCCTTTCCTCTTCTCCCATTCCCTTCTGCATCACTCTGACTTGGTCCCTTTATTTATCCTCCCGCCCAACCCCATGGGACTTATGTACAGAACCCGTTGTTGGGTAGGAACCATCTCTATATGTTGCCTACTTGTACTTCCCAAGTGCTTAGTACAGTGCTCTGCACACAGTAAGTGCTCAGTAGATATGATTGAGTGAATATCTGTAATTTATTTATTTCTATTAATGCCTGTCTCCCCCTCTAGACTGTAAGCTTGCTGTGGGCAGGGGATGGGTCTATTTATTGTTACATCATATGCTTCCAAGCACTAAGTACAGTGGTCTGTACAAAGTAAGCACTCAGTAAATATGGTTAACTAAATGCTGGAGGAGATACAAGATTATCAGGGACACAGATCCCTGTCCCACACAGGCCTCACTGTCTAAGAGGAAAAAGAGCAGGGAACTCCTCTAATCCATCACTCAGTGACATTTTTTAATGGTATTTGATAAGCACTCACTATGTGCTGGGCACTAGATGAAGCACTGGGGTAGATACATGAAAAGAGCATGGGCTTTGGAGTCAGAGGTCATGGGTTCAAATCCTGGCTCTGCCAACTGTCAGCTGTGTGACTTTGGGCAAGTCACAAGTTCTCTGTGCCTCAGTTACCTCAACTGGAAAATGGGGATTAAAACTGTGAGCCCCCTGTAGGACAACCTGATCACCTTGTAACCTCCCCAGTGCTTAGAACAGTGCTTTGCACATAGTAAGTGCTTAACAAATACCATTATTATTATTATTATTATTATTATTATTATTATTATTATACAAGGTAATCAGGTCAGACATGGTCCCTGTCCAACATGGAGCTCACAGTCCAAGTCGGAGAGAGAAGGATTTAATACTCACTTTACGGATGAGGAAACTGAGGCCCGGAGAAGTTAAATGACTTGCTCAAACTTGCATGGCAGGCTAGTGGCAGAGCTGGGGTTAGAACCTAGATCTCCTGATTCCCGGCCTCATGCTCTTTCTATTAGTCAGCACTGCCTCTTACTATTCACACCTATCCAGACTCACAGGGGCTTGTGTTTTGAGTAGGTGCTCCTGTAGTCTGGTTCAATTGAAGCTTTGCCTCATTTTCCCAGGATGTTCCCAGGTGGCTCTTGGAACCGGAGCTGCCCAGGGGTGGGAATGCTGACCCTCCTCCACCCATTATGCATGCAAACAGGAGCCCCATGCAGATCGGTCTGCCAGTTGTATTTATTGAGTGCTTACTGTGTGCAGAGCACTTTACCAAGCACTAGGGAGAGTACAATAGAACAACAAAGAGACACACTCCGAGCCCACAGGGGGCTTTCAGTGAGCTTGCACCAATACCATGAAGGTTGTAAATAAAATAACAGTAATGATGGCATTTGTGAAGCGCTTACTATGTGCAAAGCACTGTTCTAAGTGCTGAACTACCTGCCACTGGTTGCCAACACCTGAGTAGCCAGGCTTGGCAAGGGTGGAGGGCGTGCCTATTGTTTCAAGGGCACCCTGGTTGCCGAGGCCAATGTCAGGCACTGTGGGGGGACGCTCAATATGATGATGATGATATTGTAAGCATCTCAAGGGCAAGGGTCGACTGACTTTTTCTATGATATCTGTTAAGCTCTTTCTGTGTAGCAGGCACTGTACTAAACACAAGCTAATCAGGATAGTCACAGTCCCTGTCTCATATAGGGCTCGCAATCTTATCCTCATTTTACAGAAGAGGGAGCTAAGGGCACAGAGAAGTTAAGTGATTTGCCCAAGGTCACACAGCAGGTAAGTGGGGGACCCAGGATTAGAGCCCAGGTCCTCTGACTCCAGGTCCGTGCTCTTTCCACTAGGTCACGCTGACATCCCCCTGTCTCCTTGTTTGCAGGACAGTTCACGGAAAAGCAGCATGGCTCAGTGTAAGGAGCCCGGGCTTTGGAGTCAGAGGTCATGGGTTCAAATCCCAGCTCCACCAATTGTCAGCTGTGTGACTTTGGGCAAGTCACTTAACTTATCTGTGCCCCAGTTACCTCATCTGTAAAATGGGTATTAAGACTGTGAGTCCCCTGTGGGACAACCTGATCACCTTGTAACTTCCCCAGCACTTAAAACAGTGCTTTGCACATAGTAAGTGCTTAATAAATGCCATTAAAAAAAAAAAGGTGGGTCCCAAACAGTAGTCACTTCTGGTCAGCACAAAGTGGTCGAGGTGACAATCACTACTGATCTTTCTTCTGTTTTTTGTTTCTTGTTATTTCCTTTTCTCCCAATTTTAACCACATATGGAAAAAGACCCTCGCCTCCTACCCACCCTTTACCGAGCCCCTCCGAGCAGTATCCGCAGGGGTGGTTTTTAAAATGGGAGAGGACATAATAGTTCCTGTTGCACTCTCCCAATTGCTTAGCACCTTGCTTTACCCTCACTGAGTTCTCCACAAAGACCACCAATTGACCGATCGATTAACTGGCCGATTGGCGTCTTCTGCTGTCGAGCCCTTCGAGGTCCTCTGTTCTGTGACCCCAGCAGCCAGCTCCCAGTGTGTGCCTCTGGGCCCCATTGGGACTGAGAGGGAGAGTGTGGGTTGCTCAGCACGAGTCTTCACCGCTATTGCAAAAACCACCCCAGCGTGAGTCCTATTGGAAGAGGGACAGACCTCTCCTCTCTCAACCAACTCTGTTGTGTTGTGCTTTTCCCAAGCGCTTGGTACAGTGCTCTGTACAAGGTAAGCACCACGATGAATACCAAAGATTGATAGATTCTCTTTATCCCTCAGGAAGACCTTACTGAAGTCCGCCCTCCTCTAGACTGTAAGCCCGTCGTTGGCAGGGAATCTGTCCATTTATTGTTATAGTGTGCTGTCC